>NC_142874.1:68874977-69477669 GCF_051225735.1 Oryctolagus cuniculus
ATTTTTCTTTTTCTTATCTTTTGTATCTTTTGTTTCATTTATTTCTTCTTTAATTTTTATTATTACTCTCCTCCCACTACTAATATTTGGTTTGGCTTATTCTTGTTCTAGTTCCTTGAAATGCACTGTTAGATCATTTATTTGATATCTTTCCAATTTCTTGATGTAGGCATTAATTGCTATAAGCGTTCCTCTTCACACTTCTTTTACTACAGCCAATAAGTTTTGACATGCTATGGTGTCATCTTTATTCATTTCAAGATTTCCTTGGGTTTTGAAAATTGTGTTAGTCCAATGCATGATAAATAGTTGGGATGGCTCCCTGAAAACTAAAATGAAATTTAGTAATGAAGTAATTTTATTCATAAAACATGCAATAACCATGGAATATATTAACAGCTAAATATTATAAGGAAATATATTAATATATTAATAAGTAATTAGAGAGTTATTTCTCACAATACACTTCTTTCAAATAACTGACATTTGAAGACACACATGACATAAATTTTTACTTGTCCACCAAATATTTCTTTTATGAAAATAATTATTTGATCAAAACCTTCAATGAAGAGAAAGTTAAATATTTCTAAGGGAGAAGATATCCATCTTTTTTTTTTTTTTTTTTTTTTTGACAGGCAGAGTGGACAGTGAGAGACAGACAGAGAGAGAAAGGTCTTCCTTTGCCGTTGGTTCACCCTCCAATGGCCGCCGCTGCAGCCGGCGCACCGCACTGATCCGATGGCAGGAGCCAGGATCCAGGTGCTTTTCCTGGTCTCCCATGGGGTGCAGGGCCCAAGCACCTGGGCCATCCTCCACTGCACTCCCTGGCCATAGCAGAGAGCTGGCCTGGAAGAGGGGCAACCGGGACAGAATCTGGCGCCCCGACCGGGACTAGAACCCGGTGTGCCGGCGCCGCAAGGTGGAGGATTAGCCTATTGAGCCACGGCGCCGGCTTGATATCCATCATTTTTAATTTTCTATATGAGAACACATTCTTATGTCCAAAAATGGAAGATATCAGAAAGCACAGCTCAAATGATCCTTAGAACCTATTTTTAATTAGTAATTAATATCTTAAATAATTTCATAGCACTTTGTGTTCTGCACACATTTACTATCATTATTTCATTAAATGCCTGGATTTTTTTTATGTTTTAGATCCCAGGTGAAGGTTAGGAAAACCGTGCTTCTCCATCATATGTACTGGTAGTACATATGGTAGTATACATCATAGTACTGGTAGTACTGGTAGTATTGTTCCAGACCACATTTTCCTCTTTTTGTTCTCTTTTCCACTTTTTTCCACCTCTCTAGTTGCTTTTGCATTTCTCCTTGCACCTTCCCTCACCCCTCCCTTTCCTCCACTTTTTTGTTTGCTCACCTTACTTTTTTTTAAAGATTTATTTATTTATTTGAAAGTGAGAGTTACAAAGATAGAGAAGGAGAGGCAGAGAGAGAGGTATTCCATCCACTGGTTCACTCCCCAGATGACCACAATGGAGCTTCTTCCAGGTCTCCCACATGAATGCAGGGGCCCAAGGACTTGGGCTATCTTCCATTGCTTTCCCAGGCCATAGCAGAGAGCAGGATCAGAAGTGGAGCAGCGGAAAGTTGAACCAGTGCCCACATGGGATGCTAGCACTGCAAGCGGTAACTTTACCTGCTACGCAACAGTGCCGGCCCCTCACCTTACCTTTATCTACCTTATTCCCTTAGCATTCTGCACTCCAATTACATTCTGAGCATACTAATATGTGCAAGGTGTATGTTTTGCATATATTTTTATGGTCTTGCAAAAGGTTGTATTATTGCCTTGTATTTTTTCAAAGATTTATCTCATTTATTGGAAAGGTAGAGCTGCAGAGAAAGAGAGAGAGCGAGCCATCACTGGTTCATCCCCTAAATGGCTGCAACGATAAGAAATGCGCCACGCAAAAGTCTGGGACAGGAGCTTCTTCTGAGTCTCCCAGTGAGTGCAGGGGTCTAAGGACTTCGGCCATCTTAGGCTGCTCTCCCATGCACATTAGGTAGCTGGATTGCAAATGGAGCAGCTGGGACTTGAACCAGTATCCATATGGGATCCTGCCACCATAGATGGCAGCTTTAACCACTATGTCAAAGTGCTGTCCTCTGACCTGTATGTTTAATAAGAAAAATGGTGATTTGATGCATACATATATCATCCTATTTCTGAGGGTTTTTTTTTGTTTGTTTACCAAACACTGTGCTTTTAATATTTATACATGTTGCTACGAGTGCTTCTGAACTTTTGTTTCTGACTTTTTGGGTTTCTCTGTATTCATTACTTTCAAACTATCCATGCACACAGTTTATCTCCACTGTGTTGCCACACAGATAAGTCATCAGTGAACATCCTTGTATTTGTCCCCATATGGAAATGAATAACAATATCTTTGAGACTGATAGTGTCACAAGGGAGACGCCTTTACTCAATAGCTGAAACAACTGAAGAGCTTGTTTGCTAAGCAGAAGAACTGCTTTTATGGCACAGGTTTTCTGAGCAATCCTGAGAACTGATCTTTTTTTTCATGTAAGTCAGCATGAAAGTCAGAGATGGCAACATTTCAGAAGTGGAAAGGGGTAGACATAGGTAAGCCTTATATGTGAAGTGATAATTACTAGAGAATTGAAGCTATTAGAATTCACTGGTATGAATTCCACATTGATTTGAAAGATTTTAATACTGCTTTGATAGTTTGGTTATAATTACATCAATACAGAAGGGTAAGAATTGTGTCTTCATCTGCATTATTTTCCTCATCCTCATTCCTTTAGTCCAGCTCTGCTCTTTTCTAATTTCTTGTGTCAAATGTTTAATTTGGTATTTTCAATTTGTGTATCTTCTGATAAATATATTTAAAATTGTAAATTTCTCTCAAAGCAATATCTTAGCATCTTCCCACAAAATATTATATGAAATCATTTCAATTTATCACCTTTAAATATTATATAATTTATGTTTATTATTTCCCTGTAAAAGATGATTAAAATTAATATACAAAATGGAAGTAAAATATTATACATTTTCAATCAAATTTCAAACCCCCTTCACATCTAGTTTTTTAAAAAGCTAGTGAGAAACTCAGAAATAAATAAAAATATACAACTGAGTAAATTACAACAAAAATTATATAGGAACTTTTAACAGAAATGTGATTAATAATATTGAATGTTAATAGCCTGAAGGCTCCAGTTAAGATACAATGAGTCTGGGGCCAGTGCTGTGGCATAGCAGTGCCGGCATCCCATGGGTGCCAGTTTGACTCCTAGCTGCTCCACTTCCTATCCAGCTTTCTGCTAATGTGCCTGGGAAAGCAGAAAAAGATCGTCCAAGTCCTTGGGCCTCTGCATCCAAATGGAAGACCTAGAAGAACCTCCTGGCTCCTGTCTTAGGATAGATCTAGCTCTGGCTGTTGTGGCCATTTGAGGAGTGATTCATTGGATGGAAGATTCTCCCCACCCCCCGTCTCTCTGTAGCTCTGCCTTTAAAATAAATAAATAAATATTTTAAAAAATATACAATGATTTTTAGAGTGCTGATAAAAAAGCTAATTTTTAAGTATAATGCCCTTTCAAAAGACACTTTTACAACACTAGGGTTCAGAGAAGAAGAGTTCAACTACCCTAATAATACCAAGGACTGCTGGATTCCTGACATGTGTCAGGCCAAAGTAGATTTTAATTTACAGGGAATAATAGCATAATTATAAAATTTTTCTAAATCATAAATATAGAAAAATTAAATATATATATAATATTCCTAAAATGCAAATTTAGAGTAGCTACATGACAATATAAGGAGAATTAAGTCTGCCATCATAAATGCAAATTTAACAGCTCTTTTATAGATCTGTATATAAAACCAATTGAAAACCAGTAAAGATCAACAATGGGACTTCAAAAGATTGGTGGGAAAATTGAAAGAGAAAAAATAAAAATACAAGCTTTATTCCTTAATATAAGTCCTATTAAGTCACATTTGTAAGCTATGATCAGCCATTTAATTCATTCCTGAAGAACATGGGAATTTTACCATGTCAATGCAATTTTCTTTACATTATTAACTGAAGAAAAATGGATGCCTTTCTTTTACTATTAGCAAACAAAAAGGAGGTAGAATGGGGACAAATCAGGGCAGTAAGGAGGATGCCTAATGATTTCTCAAAGAAACTAGCTAAGTTGCTCTTCTTTTGATGAAAGAAATGAGAAGGAGCAATGTCCTGGCGCAGAAGGAGTCTATGGTGAATTTTTCTCCAACATTTTTCTGCAATAGTTTTGTCTAACTTTCTCAGGACATTTCCCTATTGAGTACAGTGTCCTATTTGGCCTTCCAGAAAGCCCATAAGCAAAATGCATAATTATCCCCAAAAAACTGTAGTCATGGCCTTATTTTTTGCTTTTAATTTGACTAGACCACTTTGATGACTTAGTAGCCATTGCTTTGATTGTATTTTGTTGTCAGGATTGTACTAAAAAGCCATGTTTCATCTCTGATTACAATACTTGGAAGAAATCTTTCTAGGTCTTGATCCTATTTATTTAAATAGGCTCTTGTCCTCAGCTGATTTGTGCACAATGGCTTTGGCACCCATTGAGAGAACAGTTTGCTTCACTTTCATTCTTCTCTCATCACTCTGTATACTGAGCAAGTTGAGACGTCTCTGGCATTAGCTTTTGTTTCTGCTGTTAATAGTCCTTTTTAATTGGGGAACAAATGAGAAGATGAAAACTCCCCTCATAAAATGATGATGATCTGCCATTATAGGCTTCATTTTTGAAATCATCTCATTCCTTCTTTCACTTTAAACATAAAAATATTTATTAATATACAGATTAGAATACACATTTCTTTGCCTAGTAAGCTAAGTACCTGGAAATGATGACAACCTAATAGCAGCAAGCACACACATCCACATAAAGCCAATTTTATTTTAAGATTTATTTATTTATTTGAGAAGCAGAGCTATAGACCTAAGAGGAAGAAACAGAGAGAAAGGCCTTTCACACACCAGTTTACTCCCCAAATGGCTGCAATAGCCAGAGCTGGGTCTATCCACAGCCAGGATCCAGGATCTTTTTCTGGGTCTTCCACACAGGTGTAGGGGCTCAAGCACTTGGGCCATCTTCCACTGCTTTCCCAAGCCATAGCAGTCAAAAGCAGAGCAGCCAGGAGAGGAACTATTGCTCATATGAGATGCCAGCACCAGAGGCAGAGGATTAGCCCACTGAGTCACAGCGCCAGCTCAAGCCAAATACTCTTAAAGATAATTTCTACTTATCTGACAAATAAAATAGCATAAGAGATATCAAAGCTTGAAATGACTAGATTTTCAGATGAGAAAATAAACTTAGACTTTCATAAATTAAAATGCTATTTCTAGTAATATATTCCATGCTGGAATTCATTTTATGTCTAAGATATAAAAAATTGTGCTATGATTATGTTAATTTGATCAGTTAATGTATGAAGTTTTGGAAAAATAACTCAATTCTGAATACAACAGTGTTTTACACACATCCCTTCTGAAAATGTGATCCAGTCCAGCCCTCTGCTGTGGCCCGGGAGTGCAGAGGAGGATGGCCTAGGTCCTTGGGCCCCGCACCTGCATGAGAGACCAGGAGAAGCACCTGGCTCCTGGCTTCGGATCAGTGCGGTGTGCCAGCCATAGCGCGCTGGTTGCAGCGGTCATTGAGGGGTGAACCAACAGAAAAAGAAGACCTTTCTCTCTGTCTCTCTCTTTCACTGTCCACTCTGCCTGTCAAAAAAAAAAAAAAGTGATCTATTTGTAAATCCCTAATTTTGTTAGAGCATTGTTGCCATAAATTTCTCTGAAAGTATGAATTATTTAATTATTTCACCATTCTTCCACCAGAGTCTTGCCATACATATATTTGTTCCTACTTTAATATTTGTAGAATTCATATTGCTCTGATACAACTATCTCTCATCATGCTTCAAAATTAGTTCTTAAAGTAGAACTAGACATGTTATAACAAGCTAGCATGATTTCATTTTGATACAAGAAAATTTTGAAATCTATGCATAGTTTTTCTATAATAATTTTAACAATTAATATTGCTCTAATCTAATTCTTTTTAGAAGTATGACATTTGTCATAATTGTACCTCTACATATCACTTTACTATTTTTAATTTGTGTATGCATAATTCTGAATAATTTCTGACTTCCCTTCTAGTTCACAAATTCTTTCTTCAACTATGTCTAATCAACTTCAAAACTCTTCCATTTAATTTTTAGTTATATTATTCTCAAACACATTGCTATATTGTTTCACAGATAACTGTCCCTTTTGGTGTTCTAGAGAATGTTTTCAAATCCTTTGAGAATATTAAACATGGCTTTGCTACTTTTAAATTTTTATCTGAGGACTCCAATATCGAAATATTTAATTATATGTTTCTGCTTTGCATTCTTATTGTCAGTTTTAGCCACAGTAAATTCTTTTGGGGTGTAATTAATCATGCTTAAATACAAGCTGACTATTTTAGTTGTTCTTCAGTGCATAGGATAGGTGCATTCCTGTAGAGAGAATACAATTATGCTTCCCTTTGTTGCTTGTGGGCTACTACTCATCGGCAACCACTACTGTTTTCATTGAAGTGAAGACGTTAGATGATGACATACAAGAAATGAAGTTAAGTCACAACTGTGGTGGGACCTTTAACAAATACGGGGTACTTCCATAACTTCACAGAAAAATAGAATTAAAAGATGTTTCATACACCTTTTTCATTAACTTTTTGAGATCACACATACATCTTGACTGTTGAATGTTATTTTATAAACTGATAAATTAGACCAAAACAAAGTGAATCTTTAAAAAAAAGGTGCATTTAAAACTTGAGGGTTTTTTTTTCTCTGTACCACTCCAGTAATGTGATCTTGAGAGCTGCTTTGTGGCTTCAGTTTCTCAGGGACACATCCTTCCACTTTCCGAGCCTAATCAGTGTCCCAGCAACTTTATTTTTAGCAGTTTGGGAAAAGCTGAATGAATAAGTATATAGTTGCAGTTAACTCTAGTCAAAGTTTTCACTGGGATTTGGGTTGGAAAGATCTAGCTTTAACAAGAGAAGTTCCCTATCAGACTTATAGCTTTAGATTTTCCCAGGCTTTTATTCTTAGCTGTTACCCAACCATATCTTAAAAATCAAATGGCCTCATGGAAAAGGCAACTTCCATGTTGAGTTTACCTCTGTGGAGTCTCAAATTTTCCTATTACTTTCAGCAGTAATTCCTAATTATTATAGACTTTTGATCTTGCACAAAAATATTTTAAAAATCAGTAACTTCATTTGTTTTTAGTAGTAAAATAATAGTCTGATATATTACCAAAACATGAAATCCAGCTCCGATTTTTCTCCAAGTATTTTTCTTTCCAATTTTCTTTTTCCTTTGGAAAACACTATCATTGATGTTTATCCATCATCCATGACTCTTTAGCTTTTCTTGTGGAAAATTTCACAATCCAATGCTCCCAATTTACCAATTAATTTTTCAAGTATATCCAATCGCCACCAACTAATTTTTTTATCTCTATTGCAACTCGAGTTTCCACACCTATGATTTCTACTTCAATCAGTCAATCAATTATCTATATCCCACCTGTTTTTGGTTCTTATTCATCTGCTGACATTCTTTGTATATTGTGACCTATAATGGTCCAGCTTTTCTTTCTCTAAGGTGTCAGTATCCTTATGGCTTTGCTTATTTTGGCTTCTGAGCCTTTGTTCTGGTGTTGACAGCTGTGCTGCTGGTGTATGTTAAGAACAGATCAAAGTCTAGGCCTTAGACTATGAGTTTAAATGCTGGCATACCTTTTGGGTAAAAGACAAGATATTAATTATTTTGGGGTTTAAAGTTTGACAACCTCTATCACACTAATGAACCCTTCCTACACAGTGGGACAACAGTTTTAGATACTATGAAATCTTGAATTTTAAACTGTGGGGTGAAGGATAACACAAAGCCTTGGGGAGGTTTGGAGAGCGGGGTTGGAATACTCAGTGCTTAAGGGCAGCTGGTCTATTTGCTTCTGTATCATGAAGATTCATCAGTCCTGGCTGCCACTTTTGATTGCTACAGAGAAATAGGCAATAATTTCCCCGAGGCAACTGGAGCATTCATCCTCTCCAGTCTTTTGTATACATGTCCTGGCTTTTATTATTTGCTACGTATCCTTCTTTTTTTATTATCTGTTTTATATATATATATATATGTGTGTGTGTGTGTGTGTGTGTGTGTGTGTATTCTAGCTAGTTTAATGTCTATATATATTCTAGCTAGTTTAATGTCTAACTCCAAGTATTATGTGAAACCATAACTGTATGTAAATAAATAAAAAACTACATGATGGAAACTAGAGCATTTTTTTAACATCACACTTATGGGAGAAACCAAATGAAGGGTTTGCTTTAAAATCCTTCATAATATAGTACATGTGAGTTTGTGAGCAAACCCACTGGAATGGAAATTGCTTATACTAAATGTGAGACTAGCTTTCTGAATATTGTGGCATTTGCCACAAACTAGTAATTACCTTCCATAATTTAGTGAAACTTCTCAGTCCAACAACTGTTTGTGACAATCTACCTTTTGTTGAAATACGTAATATGTCAAAATTTGCCATATTGAATCTCTATTATATATAAGTATTCTACTTAACTCATACTAAAAATAATAATATTTGTAATAGTCAAAAACTATATTTTTCTCATCAAAAACATTGAAATGAACCTAGAATTCCATTCATTCTGGAATATAGACAGAATGAAGAATAATAGATGGGTTTGATTTATATGCAGTATGAACATTTGTCATGCCAGAGAAGTGTTAAAGAAAATTTTGTGGTTTGCTAGACTTTTAACACATGCAATATGTTGAAAATATAGGACAATTTGTGCTATAACTTCCATCATCAAAAGGAAAGTGGAAAATTAGGAGAGTCTTTCTAGAAGGGTTTTTTAAAAAGATTTATTTATTTATTTATTTGAAAGGCAGGATGAGAAAGAGTGAGAGACAGAGAGAGAGAGAAGAGTAAGAGAGAGAGGTATCTTCCATCTGCTAATCTACTCTTTCTAAATGCCTGCCACAATTAAGACTAGACAAGGACAAAGCCGGGAGCCAGTCACTCTGAGTCTTCTACGTGGTGTCAGGAGCCCAAGTACTTGGGGCATCATCTGCTGCCTCCCAGGCATATTAACAGGAACTGTAACGGGAAGTGCAAAGTACCTGGAACTTGAACCAATTGCTGCATTGTGGGATGCAGGCATCCCAGTGGCTTAACCACCTATTCTACCCAAGAAGAAGATGCATCCTAAAAAGACAACCTTTATTCACAGCTAGCATTTTATCACATTTTCTGGTTTTCTATTTTGAATTTATTTGAGACAACACAGAATAGATTACTTTCAAACTACTTTACTTTATAACTACTATATATTACTATGCAAAAACCTACTACTTTTTGTGTTATTATTGATGAGATTATAATATAATAATTCAATATTCATACTGTTTAATTCAATACATAACATTTTGTCATATAAATAAGCTCAGATAACTAGTTGTTTCTTTAATGTTATCACTCGACATTTTTCTAGGTTATCTTGCTATTATAAGGAATGCTTTGATAATCCTCCTTCATTCAACAAGATTTATTGATAACTAACTGTGTGTCAGGCACATTAAAAGCTAAAAATGATACACTGGTAAGTGAAACACACACAGCTTCTGCCACAGTTGGTGAGATTGAAAAAATTGAAAAAGAAAAACAAACATTTAATAATCTTTGTTGCTTATTGTAAATTGCTTTCCAGAAATGATGTATCAATAACTCTATCAGAGTTCTTTCTGAAAAGCAAGTGAACAAACACATTTGAGTATAGTGTTTTAAATTCTGACCCATTTTGAGAAAGATGACCTCTTTAGACACACATTTGTAATACATTTTTCATATATTAGCTATTTGTCTTTTTTCATAACTTATGCATAGCTTTTGCCAATTTAATCAATTGCAGTCTCAGAGATTAGTTTTAGTATTTTGCTGTGATTTTTGTTAAATCTATTTGACTTCCTTTGTGAATATCGACTTTTTCTTAAATTGGTGAATTTTTCCTTTATCCAGAGACTAAATGAGTATTAATGGAGCATTAGTTCTAATTTGCCTTTGCTACTCTTCCTTCTCCTTCTTTAAAATCATGGGGTATCATCAATAGGCATAACATCACAGGAGCCAGAAATACAAAGACCTACTCTTGTTTCCTCCGTGTCAATCACGGTACTTGGAAGTCAAATAGTATTCACCCAATTTCTACTCAATTGGCGGGGGGGGGGGGGGTCCTAAAATGCTTTAAAACACTTGAGCAAAAAAAGAAGTCATGAGAAGTTTGCACTCTAAAATCTGAAACAGTGTCGTCTAAACTGTGATGGTGGCAGCACTCCAAGCAGGGTCTCTGAAGAGGACTTCTGACTGGCATAACAAATAGGCAATATTGATGAAACCTGCAAAACCCCTTGGTGAGCATTGCAGCTTGACATTCGCCTTCTGTGCAGACCTTTCAGCCTGCACCGAGCCTGCCTCTCTGGAGGCTTTGTTGGGATACTGATCAAGTTCTTCCTGCATCGTTTCTCTGCTTCTGGGAATACACATGAACTTGTCAGGGAAACATGTGGCAGAGCCTGCCTTCCTTTTGCTTCAACTGTTTCTCTGCTGCCCAACCAAGCTATGGAAACATGCTTACACGGGCATGCCATTGTCCAGTCTGTGTGCACTGAGAAGCAACAGTCATGTCATTTGCAGGTGCAGCAAATTCCTGACACCTGAATCACGCGGCTGCTTTGGCCTGTTGGTAAAATTAAGTATTCTAGTGATGGTCCCCTGTTTTCCCACCTGTGGGCTCTTGTAGAAGTCATAGTGTTTGTTTGGGGGTATTTCTTTCTCTGCATTTTTTCAATGGTTTTTAAATCCCTAGAGCACATGATATTTTTGAAATAGACTTTTGGTGCCTGCAACACGACCTTGATTGCTACAATCACAGCTGATGAAAATTATTTCATTTTTCCTTTCTGCCTCAAGTAAAGAAGAAATTTTGTGGTTGATGTCAGTAAGTATTAGCTTCTCAATAGCACTGCATATTATCTTCTTGTATAGAGAGTGTTGTAAGTGAATAGTCCTGTACACTAAGCTTAACTCTCAGGACTAGAATAGCATGATGCTCTTTGAACACATGACAGATTCTGTTTAATAAAGATTAATGACTAATGTGAGTCAGAGGGAGTGAACATAACACACATAGAAATGAAGGAAGGGAAAAAAACCTCTGAACTTGGCACACGCTAGAAGACAAAGAAAAAATAGCAGAGGAGCTCACTGATGCTTGTGTTTTTGGTATTTTATGGTGTTCGAAGTCCTTCTTTAAGAAAGAGTGCATTATCTGTACTAGTTAGTTGGAATATTCCAGATGTTTCTAGTCTTTATAAACATATCACAACATCTTAATTCTTTGTTTATTTGAATTGCTCCTTAGTCATGTCGCTGTTTCATTCCATTCTTAATCACCGACTCTGTGATTAAAAATGGCAAACATGTGTTTTGAGAAGAAACTAAGCTATGATTTTGGTTGTGGGTAGTAATTCCTGAGTGGCAGGGCACATTAACCCCCTCTTTTCCATCCTGCTCATGGACTCACAACAAGACACAAGGAAACAGTAAAGACAAAATAAACATAGAAAAACAAACCAATTTTCAGCTCAAATACTTGTGCACAATTACACTAAGGAGATGTTCCTGGAATAGCAAACAAAATGTGGCAGTTTAATATTTACAAAACAATGTTAAGCTAAACCAGTACAAGCAATCACAGATAGGATATGATCGTGGTTAAGATTCTTAGTTTATGTACTTAAAGATCCGTTTTAGAATCCGTCAGTGTTTGAATCTAACTGTGACTGCTTCCTCCACTGTGTAGGGTCAGCATTCTGTGGTTGAATTTATAATGAAGTTTCCCTCAATTGTAAAATGAGAGAAATCAACTCACATGGTAATTGTGAGTTGTTTACTACCTGCCCATGTGAGACCAAGATCGTCTTAATTTGAAAAAGCCTAGAAAAAAAAGTTGAACCCTATGATTCATACATTTGTGGGGGAAAAGTTGAAGACAAAATGTAAACTTTTACAGATGAGAAAAAAATTATTCATTTAACAACAGTGGTGCAAAGTTATGGTTCCAGCAGTGGCTGCACACAGTGAGGTGGGCTACATGAGGGTGAGCTACTCTACCTCCTGCTTACACCGCCTGGGGCTGCTACTGATCTCACACCAATTGGTTCAGCATTGGGTGAAAATGCCCAGGTTCTTTGGAAAAATCCACCATTGAGCGTTTTATTTTTCCAGATTTTAAGTCAATACCCTCAGTCCTAAACACTAACTCTTGTTTAGAAAGGCATCAAAGAGCTTTGTCAGGTCTGACAATCCCGGTGTGTGTACTGTATAGAGATTTTAGGATTAGGTGTGGGAATAACAAGACTCACGTCCAGCTAGTGTCTCCCCTCAGATGTGGTGGCCGTCCGTCGGTAAAGGTTGTAGCTCTGGCAGAGACTATGAGGTGTTGACTGTGAGCCCTTCTTCATAACCTCTCAGCTTTACAGTTTAGCTTAGGATTGACACCAGTGACTTGACTTTTGTATACCTCCTTGTCATTTTTTCCTCAAAAACATTGCTGACCAGTCATCTTGTTCTTCTTAGTTCATATCACTGGGAAAATTTAGTCATGGCTTGTTCAATTGGGTCCCATGATGACATGGGGAAGAGAGAGACTGACAACAAAGACTCAGTGTCAAAAACACTTTTAATCACACTTGAGAAGCAAAAAGGTTTTAGAAGGAGAGGGAGCTTAGGGTACGGTTACCTGGAATCCACTTTTAGGGGAGAGAGCCATCATATCAAAGTACAGAGCCATTAATATCTTGCTAGTGATGCTTACTATGCAACTACATAATTCAAGACTAAATTGATGCTATTCAGAAGGTTGAATGAGATTACATAAAAGTCCTAAAAATTCAAAGACAAAATTTATCTATAATAAATTTGCTAAATTTTGTGATAACTTTGCTCATTTTCAGTATCATGTGTTATTGAATACAGTATAGTGCTTTGTGAATTCTAATCCTGTAGTCTTCCAAAGATTTCTTAGGATTAAGTATGGTAGGTAAATTGGATTTAGTCTCATTTTCAGTCTGGCTTATTTATGTTTTAATTCATTCAGTGACTGCTGATAGAGAGGTGTGTCACCTGTGTTAGAATACAGAGTCAGGGCCGGCACTATGGCTCAGCGGGTTAACACCCTGGCCTGAAGCACCAGCATCTCATATGGGCGTTGGTCTGAGTCCTGGTGGCTCCACTTCCAATCCAGCTCTCTGCTATGGCCTGGGAAAGCAGTGGAAGATGGCCCAAGACCTTGGGCCCCTGCACCCACATTGGGGATGCAGAGGAAGCTCCTGGCTTCTAGATTGCACAGCTCCGACTGTTGCAACCATTTGGGGAGTAACCCAGCAGATGGAAGACCTCTCTCTCTCTCTCTCTCTCTCTCTCTCTCTGTCTCTCCTTCTCTCTGTGTAACTCTTTCAAATAAATAAGTAAATTAAAAAAAGGTCAATGAGATAATACATAGTAATGAGATAATGTGTACTCAGTAATTATGTTCAATAAAAGTTATGTTCCCCATTCATATGGCAACAACCAATGGGGTTCATTATTCACAGGAAATGAGTAAAATGATCTACCAGAATTATGATCAGTCTTCAAAATGACAAGAACGTTGTGGGACAGGAATTTTGTGCAGCGGTTTAACTTACGCTGGATGCTTGTATCCCGCACCAGAGTGCCGTGCTTCAAGTCCCAGGTCTGCTTCCAATTCCACCTTCCTGCTACTGTGAACCCTGGAAGGCAGTAGGTGGGCCTGCCACTCAACCACTACATGGAAGACCCAGACTGAGAGGTAGGCACATTTCTTGGACCCAGCCCAGTCTCAACTGTTGTGGGCATTTGGGGAGTGAACCAGTGGAAGGCAGATATCTATTGATCTTCTCTCTCTCCTTCTCTGCCTTTCAAATAAATAAAAAACAAACAACTTTTAAAAAATGAATACTGTGAACAGTGTAATAGTTATCACTTTTCTCTGAGCAATGCTGCTATATATTTAGAAGCTTAAAACACATTACACGCATTCCATTACTACGTGACAAGTTCCATGTGTTAGGAATCTGAGCACAGGTTAGCTGAGTCTTCTGCTTCAAGGTCTCACAAAGCTGCAACCAAGGTGTTGCCAAAATGTTGTTCCTGTTTGTGGCTCAGCTAAGGAGAGATGAGGTTCCTAACTTCATGGTTGTTGTCAAATTCAGTCTGTTGCAGTTTGTTTGGCCTGAAAGCCTCAGTTTCCTGCTGGCTGTCAGCCAGAGGCCAATCTCAGGTCCATGCCAATTCCTCCTTCACATGGCAGGACGGTTGCTGTTTTTCTGGAAGACATGCACACATAATCTAGTGCTATATGTCACCTTTGCTGTACTCTATTTCTTAGAAACAATTACCAAGTCTCCCCCACGCTAAAGGGGCATGCATCACACATGTGGATACCAGGAAACAGAGATAAAGAGGGACATGCTAGAATCTGTATACCACATTCAAAAAATGAAAATCATAAAGCAGGACCTGTATTTCACACATTAGATTCATCCATATCCTTCTTGCTGCTTTGTATGATGACATTTTTTTTTTTCAATTCAAGTATTTGAGGGAAACAAAGTGTATTGCAGTTTTGTAAATACTAAAGAACTGGAAGGGCATGAATGTATTAGGTTTGAATGGCATTTTAGAGTTTACAATATATTATTATTAATGAGTATTATTATTTCAGACTAGAAAAAGAGGTTTGAATAAATACCAGTTTCAAGATTATCACACAGAATTTATTCATTATTTATAATGTTGTAATTGAAAATTTCATTATAACAACTAGCTGTATATTTGTTTATGACTTCAATATATTTACACCACTTGGGCATTCTTTTAAATGATGTTTTTGAATTAAAAGTAAAGAATGTTGACTGCAAGAGTGGATGGGAGAGTGAGCAGAGGGGGAACTTGTGCTGTGACCAGAGATGTTTTGAGTCAATACAACAAAGCACTGAGGGTACTGTATTGGAAACACCAGGAAGAGATGTGCTATGGGTCATGTGGAAAAGGCTATGCTGAAAATGAATGTACTTTGTGATACAGATAATTTAATTTTCTAGGTTGGAGTCTGTGTTATGAGCCTTTTAATGGAGCATGCCTACAAGTTCTTTATGCAAATGATCTGGTAGTCAAAAATATGTTAGCAAGGGAGCTGTAAATCAGAGTTCCATGTCAGCTCTAAAAATGCAGTTGCCTTTTAATCCTAAACAATTGCTTTTTCCATAACTACAGCTATATCTATAGCACTAGCAACACAGTCAACAAATGGCATAAATGCTTGTCAGAGATTCTTCAATCTAGAATCCTATTTTCTTGCACTATTTTCTTGCTTGCAAACAGAAAAGTTAATTGGCATCTATGTGTGAAGATTTTATTTTTGCTGTTAGAGTAGTTCATAATAACATTCATAGAGAATGGACTTTATAAAGATAACACTTTTAACTTTAGAATCTTTATCACTGATAATGACCCAAATGGTAAACTCTTCATGATGAGATTTGTTATATTCACATCTTTAAACTACCAGTTGTTCTCAGCTAAGGTAAACTGAATGTCTGGAGAGCATTTTAAAAACCCAAATGAAATTAAATAAATACAACTGCTCTCCAAATTATGATGGTTTGTCTCATTATTTTCAACTTTAAAATGGTGTAAAAGTGATAACTGTTCAGTAAAAATTGAATTTCCAATTTTGAATTTGGAGCTTACCCTGGACTAGCAATGCGTGGTATGGTACTCTATATACTGGGCAGCATAGCTCCCAGTCAGTCATGGGATCATGAGGGTAAGAAACTTATACTCTACAGTGCATTGTGTTGATAAATTATGATGTGTGATAAGTCAAGTGGGTCACATGCATTTATATTAGGAAGCTTTCAATTTACAGTGTATTTATCAGGACGTAACTCCATTTTAGACCAGGAGGAATGTAGATCTTATGAGTATCTATACATCATAGTGAGCAGAAACACAAGCCCCAACCCACAGCTGTTGGATAATGTGAAAGGATGTCAGGAGTGTTTGTTTGATGGTAAAATGCTGGACAGTGTCAGGATTATGCACTGCTTGTTTATTTGACAAACCTAGGTTAAAAGACCCTATGTAATTAGCATTTCTCCATAGACATCTCTTGTATGTGAGGAACTCAGAGAGTATGCTGTCTCATCAAAAGAACCCACAATAAAAGCGTCTGTGTTATGGACTTCCAGTCTCAATTCCAACACAAAAGAGCTTGTAAGTCATTGTGTCTGTCCTTACAATATGGAAAAGAACAAACTGAAAACCAATGACTTTTCTTGTACTCAGCAGAAAACTGAGGTTACACAAAGACTTGTTACCCTAAAATCTGGAAAGGCAGGCAAATCCAGACAGCCACAGTTGGTATTCACTTACCAAGAGCAGAAACTTCAGGAGCCGCAGTCTGGTAGTGCCATTTAAACAGCAACTCTGATATATTTTGGAGAATGAGTGTAGGCTAGTGTGAGAGTGAACACCTCATTGGAACCTCGTCATGGACCCCCACACTTTCATGGATTTTGCCTCCAGGAATGTTTCCAGTTCCTCGCAGTGAGCGTATAAGAACCAAAACCCACGACTTTGACAGACAGAGGGAAATACAATCAACTGGAAGGATTCCCAGGATATTCTCCATAATAAAGGTCTGTCATTTAGATGAAGAGATTGTATCAAAACCTTAACCAGATAAAAGAAGGTAATTCTTTTAATTTAGCGATTTGATCTTTTTTTTTCTCAAAACTAGGGTGATGGAGGAACCCATGAAACTATGGAAACATTGGTAAAGTTCTCAGCCCAAAGACAGAAGTCAACTGAAAGATAACAATATTCTTCCCCTGTCCCATACTTTATTCCCCACATAGGAATTTAGTGAAATACAGTGAGAGCTACAAGATGAAATCTTACTATCAGAAAGAATAGAGATAAGCCCAAACTAAAAGGAGACAAAAACAAGAACATTAATATAATCTGAAGGCACTTTCACCTGTAACAACAGCACGCAATTAAAATTGCTTATCTCTTACTTGGGTTAGCCCAAATCCTCACACCAAAATCTGTTTATTTCAGTCTGTGTTTCCTAATACAACAAGACTTGCCAAAAGCAAGAGAAAAAACACTTGAAGAGACAAAATAAGCATCAGTAACAGACCCAGATATGAAATCTTTCAGAATTATAAGCAAGGGAGTTAAAACCACTATGAATTATATGTTAAGGGTTTCAGTGGAAAAAGCAAGATGCCCAAGAACAAATAGATAATGTTAGTACAGAGATGGAAACTCTAAGTATCAAAAGGAATGCTAGAAATCAAAACCTTTTAACAGAAATGAAGAATTATTTTAATGATTTCATCAATATTGACGCAACCTAGGAAGGATTAAATGAGCATGAAGATAGGGAAGGAGAAATAATAGTAATAAACAAAGAAAACACAAAGTTTGGAATACTCAAGAAATAATACTTACATGAATTTAAGAAACCAGAAGGAAAATGTAGAGCAGAGGAAATATATGAAGTAAGAATGGCAAAAAATACTTTCCAACATTAATAGCAGACA
The DNA here is from genome assembly GCF_051225735.1 of Oryctolagus cuniculus. Classification (NCBI taxonomy): domain Eukaryota; kingdom Metazoa; phylum Chordata; class Mammalia; order Lagomorpha; family Leporidae; genus Oryctolagus; species Oryctolagus cuniculus. The sequence goes on from NC_142874.1 coordinate 68,892,823, forward strand.
TCAAATACAGATTCAGAAAATTTAGAGAATAATCCATGATAAATACAAATAAAAACCACAAACTAACAAGCAAAAAAAAATACCAGCAAGCAGGCTACAGAAGATCAAATATGAAAACAAAACCCTTGAATAAGTAAAAAGAGTAGGGATGTAAAACATCTGACCTATAAAACCAATCTTTCCTAAAAACAAATCTACATTAAGGAAAAGTGTTGAAGAAGAACCAAATGAATGATAAAATGGTTTAATTTCCTTAGCATAATACATCTACAATTAACTATTTATAGTTATAATAGTAAGAATTTTAATGGGTGATTATAAGTTTATAAGTGAAATGAGTGACAGAATATTATAAGGATGAAGGGGAGAATTGTAGATATCTTACTATAAGACACCTGTACATGAAATGATATCGTGTCAGTTGAGAGTGACTTAGATTATTTTAAATTGATTATTACAAACACTAAGAAATGTATTAAAACATTTAAAATAACACACTGATATACTAAGGGAAGAGAGAAAACCAAATTATATGAAATGCTCAATGAGATCCAAGTGCTTGGGCCTGCACTGGCATGGGAGACCAGGAGGAAGCAACTGGCTCCTGGCTTCAGATCGGCGCAGTGCTGGCCATAGCGGCCATTTGGGGGGTGAACCAACGGAAGGAAGACCTTTCTCTCTGTCTCTCTCTCTCTCACTGTCTAACTCTACCTGCCCCAAAAAACCACAAAATCATCGCATCTCAAAGTGTCAATTTCACTCATATAGATTACCCTTTAAGTACTCTATTAGTTACCACAGATCAGGGAGAACATATGGTATTTGCCATTTTGGGAATAGCTTTTTTCACAAAGTAAAATGGTTTCCAATTGCATCCATTTTGTTGCAAAAGACAGAATTTCTTTGTTTAGCACTGTGTAGTATTCCATATTGCATATATAACAGAATTTCTTCATCTAGTCTTCAGTTGATGATCATCTGGGTTGATTCCATATATTCGCTTTTGTGGATTGAACTGCACTGAACATGGGGATACAGATTGCTTTTTCATATGTGATTTCATTTTGATGAGTAATTTCCCAGGAGTGAAATGACTACGTCACATGGTAGAACTACATTCAGATTTCTGAGGTATATCCATATTTTCTTCTACAATGGCTGTACAGGTTTACCTTCTCACAAACAGTGGATTAGGGTACCTATTTCCCCCACAGGCTTGCCAGCAATTATTGTTTCTTGTTTTCTGTATGAGAGCCATTGTTACTGTAATGTGGTCAAACCTCACTGAGGTCTTGATTTGCATTCCCCTGATGGCTAGTGATCTTGAGCATTTTTCCATGTGTCCATTGGTCATTTGAATTTCTTCTTTTGTAAAATGGCTATTAAAGTCCTTTGCCCATTTCTTGACTGGGTTGTTTGTGTTCTTGTTTTTGAATTTCTTTAGCACTTTATAGATTCTGGATATTAATCCTTTATCACTTTCATAGATGGCAAGTGTTTTCTCCCTTTCTGTTGGTTGTCCCTTCACTTTGCTGGGTGTTTCCTTTGCAGTGCAGAAGCTTCTCAGCTTGGTGTAATCCCATTTGCAAATTTTGGCTTTGATTTCATGTGCTTCTGGAATCTTTTCCAAGAAGTCTTTGCCTATGCCAATGTCTTGCAGAGTTTCCTCAGTGTTCTTTAATAATTGGATGGTATCGAGTCATAGATTTAGGTCCTTGATACATTTTGAGTGTGTTTTTTTGTAAGGTGAAAAGCAACAGTCTAGTTTCATATTTTTGCATGTGGAGATCCAGTTTTCCCAGCACCATATGTTGAGGAGACTACCCTTGCTCCAGGGATTGATTTTGGCTCTTTTGTTAAAGATAAGTTGGTTGTAGATGTGTGGATTGATTTCTTGGGTTTCTCTTCATTTCCATTGGTCTATAGACCTGTTTTTTGTGCCTGTATCAGGCTGTTTTGAATATAACTGCCTTGTAGTATATCTTGAAATCTAGTATTGTGATGCCTCTTGCTTTGTTTTTGTGTATAAGATGGCTTCAGCTATTTGGTTCTTTTGTGTTTCCATATGAATTTTAGCACCATTTTTTCTAGATCTGACAAGAATGTCATTGGTATTTTTGATTGGGATCACATTAAATATGTAAATTGATTTTGGTAGTAGGAACATTTTAATATTAATTCTTCCAATCCACGAACATGGAAGATTTTTCCATTTTTTGTGTCTCCTGTTTCTTTCTTTAGTGTTTTGTACTTTCATTGTAGAGATCTTTGACTTCCTTGCTTAGATTTATTCCAAGGAATTTAATTTATTTTTGTAGTTATTTTGAATGGGATTGATCTTAAAACTTCTTTCTCAGCCATGGCATTGTCATTATATATAAAAATGCTATTGCTTTTTGTGCATTAACTTTATATCTTGCAACTTTACCAGACTATTTTAGGAGTTCCAATAGGATCTTAGTGTAGTCTTTTTGTTTCCCTACACATAGAACCTTGTCTTCTGCAAATAAAGATAGTTTGAATTCCTCTTTTCTGGTTTGTATTGCATTGATTTTTTTTCTTGCATAATGGCTCTGATTAAAACTTCCAGGACTATATTGTGTAGCAATGGTGAGAATGGGCATCCTTGTCTGGTTCCAGATCTTAGAATGATTCCAACTTTTCCCCATTCAACAAGATGGTGGCTGTGGTTTTGACATAGATTGCCTTGATTGTGTTGAGGGACATTGCTTCTATACATAATTAGCTTAATGTCTTCATCATGAAAAGATGTTGTGTTTTACCAAATGCTTTCTCTGCCTCTATTGAAATAACCATATAATTTTTGTTCTTCAGTTTCTTAATGTGATGCATCACATTTATTGATTTTGGGTGTTAAAACATCCTTGCATACCAGGGATAAATCCCACTTATTTGAGTGAATGATACTTCTACTGTATTATTGGATCAATCAGCTAGTATTTTATTGAGGATTTTTGCTTCTATGTTCATCAGGGATATTAGTTTATTGTTCTCTTTCTCTACTGTGTCTTTTTTTTTTTTGCTTTTGGAATTAAGTTAATGATGGCCTCATAGAAGAAGTTTGGGAGGATTTCCTCCCTTTCAATTGTTTTGAACAGCCTGAGAAGAATTAGAATTAGCTCTTCTTCTAATGACTGGTAAAATTCAGCAATGAAGCCTTGTGGTCCTGGGCTTTCTTTGTTGGGAAGGTCTTTATTACTGATTTGAACTCTATCTTGGTTATTGATCTGTTTAGGTTTTCTATGTTTTCATGACTCAATTTTTGTAGATTGTATGTGTCTAGGAATCTATCCATTTCTTCTAGGCTTTCCAATTTGTTGGCATACAGCTCTTTGTAGTAATTTCAGATGATTCTTCATATTTCTGGCTATGTTTCCTTTTATCTCTGATTTTATTGATTTGGGTGTTCTCCCTCTTTTTTTTTGTTTTTGGTTAGTTTGGCCAATGGTGTGCCAATTTTGTTTATTTTTTCAAAAAAAGATCTTTATTTCATGGATTTTGTGGATTGTTTATTTCTTTTCTAATTTTAATATTTCTTTCCTCCTACTAATTTGGTTTTAGATCAGAAATGTGCATAACCTCTACCAGCCACAGCCCTACTAGTTTCACAATCACAGCTTCTCCCCACTGGTAGCTGGGAGGGCATGTACAAGAGTCTCTGTAGCTGGTACTAATGTCACAATGTCTCCTTCTTCCTGCCTTTTTCCACGTGTGCACACCCTAGCAGCTGATGGATGCCTCTGCTGACAAGATGGCGTCTGTCCCTTCCAGTTGTTGGGCTCATCTATAAGAGCTGCCACAGCTGTTACCTACTTATATCCAAAATGGCACCAGCCCTCTCTCAGCTTGTTGCCGAGTGCCACAGTGTGGGAACAGGGAGAGAGATATGTTCTCCTTTTTCCACTGTGGCTAGTGGGCACCCTGTTCACCTCAGTGCTCCAGGTGGGACTCAAAGACTGAAGTCTGCTAGGCTCTCTCTCTCTCTCTCTGGCTATATAACCAGTGGCACTGGCTGCGGCAGAGTGATCTCACCTTGCTCTCCGAAGCTGGCACTTACTCTGGCTCAGGTCTGCTGTGGTCGTGTGCTGTGTCCGTGCTCATTGCTGCACATCTGCACCCTCCACACAGATCCACAGTGTCTCTCGTCCTTCCACAGACTCTCCCTGCAGTTTTCCCTCCAACTCTCACATGAGAATGCGTATTCTCATATTTTCCTTTTTTAACTATTTTCCCTTAGCCTAGAGCAGTCCACCCTTTCCCTATTCTGCTATCCTGGAATCTCTGAGAAACTGACAAAAGATAGCATCATGGCAAATATTAACCCAACCATATCAATAATCTCTAAGTGAGAAATTTTAAATACAGTTAAAACACATAGGTTGTCATTGTGAAACAAATGATGTGTAATCTATAGGAAATCTTTTTTTTTAAAATTTTTTGACAGGCAGAGTGGACAGTGAGAGAGAGAGAGAGAGAGACAGAGAGAACGGTCTTCCTTTTGCCGTTGGTTCACCCTCCAATGGCCGCCGCGGCTGGCGCGCTGCGCCCGGCGCACTGCGCTGATCCGATGGCAGGAGCCAGGTACTTATCCTGGTCTCCCATGGTGTGCAGGACCCAAGCACTTGGGCCATCCTCCACTGCACTCCCTGCCACAGCAGAGAGCTGGCCTGGAAGAGGGGCAACCGGGACAGAATCCGGCATCCCGACCGGGACTAGAACCCGGTGTGCAGGCGCCGCAAGGCGGAGGATTAGCCTAGTGAGCCGCGGCGCCGGCCAATAGGAAATCTTAAAGTTTGTGATTGAAAGCAGGAAGAAATGCAAAGCAAGCCTGACCAGCAATTCTATATCTAAAATATTGCTTTTGTTTCAAAACCTCCTTAGGTGGGTCCCCATCCACTCCTGGGAGCAGTTTAGGGGAATCTTCCCTATCCTGTATCAAGGGGGTTATTAGGTCCATTGTGAAGTTCTGGGAGGAATTTCAGGAATTCCCAGCCCAGGGAGACTTCCACCCAGAGATATCTCAGATAGAGAGGGAAGAAGGAGAAATGGAGGGCTCAAATCCATATCCATAAATAACTCCACTCCAAAACAGGCTGGTCTCAATCCTTTACTGAGATGCCTGCCTTGTCTGGCAGGTGTACTCTTTTCATAATAACTGCTGAAAAAAGATTAAAGGATGGAGGGAGGTATAAAATGCTGTTTTAAGTCATGTGGGTTAGGTAGGGAGGTAGTTAGTTTAGGTCTGCTAAGCTGGAAGCCACAGCTTCAATATGTAACACTGTTCTACTTGCCAATCAAAATGCCCATTTCCAAGGATGCACATGCTCTATCTGGGGCCTAATCGACCAGGAAAATCTGAATATTAAACTCTACATTGAACTTGTGGAAGTGCAATATAATTCCTGAGTGACTTCACACCTGCAGATTCATCACTGCCTATGTCATAGAAGAGGCCAACAGCTGGGAGGGGGGCTTGCACTCTTTCTGTTTTGCTGCAGACCATGGCTGGAGATGCCTTTTCTCTCTCCTCTCCCTCACATCTCTTCCCTCCTCACAGTCCTCTGCCCCAGTGCCTACTCATGACAAGCATTTCTCAATGTGGGTTCACCCACACTCATGTGTGAATGTCTGTTCACTTTATCACTTTTTGAATAAATGTTGTTACCTTATATATGTCTGCAGTTGGAATGCGTGTCTTTGTGCCAGAGCATAGCCTGGAGTACAAATTAATACAACCATGCCCACATCACAAGTCGAGCACTCGTAACCTGAAAACCCAAAATGTTTCAAAATCCAAAAATGTCTGAGTATTGACATGGTGTCATTAGTGTAAAGTCCCATGGGCGACAGGCCGGTGTTAAAATGAAAGCACACAACACAATTTATTCAGCATGCACAAGGGAAAAAAGACCCTCTCAGCCACCCTTGGCTGTGATATATACATGCACCCAGATTCCCCACAAAACATACTCACCAAAAGTAAGAAAATGTCATGTGTGCAGGCCAATTGCTCCAACGGCAGGGTACCCACCAGGCACCAGGTAGGGCCAAGACTTACCAGGATTACTGTGTTAACTTGTGCTTCATTTTGTTTGTGGTTATTCTCTGTTCTGTGGTATAAATACATCATTGAAATTGTCAGAAAGTCCTGAAGATGTGCTTATGGCCAACTTTTAGTGAAATTGAGCAGTGGTGTGGGGTTGAAATACTTTACAGAAGAGTATGGTGTAGGAATGACTATCAGGTATGACACAAAGAAACAGAAGAAAACTGTTGACACTCTATGCTGAAAATGATGAGCACAGGGACTGAAAATTAGAAAATCATGGCATGAAGTAAATATGAAGATAATAAAAATCTCACTTATGTACTGAAACAATGAATTCATCAGCATCACAGTAACACATGTAACTTAACTGCTATGCTGAACTCCAAATAAAGATCCATTGTGGTAAATTATAAATAAAAGGGAGTGTGAATATTCAATAGCTTAGTTTTAAACATTTTTAAGAATATTTATTTATTTGTTTATTTGAGAGGCAGAGTTACAGGCAGAGAGATGGAGAGACAGAGAGAAAGACCTTCCATCCACTGATTCACTCCCCAAATGGCTGCAACTGCCAGAGCTGGGCCGATCCAAAGCCAGGAGCCATTGTCTCCTTCAGGTCTCCTGTATGAGTGTAGGGGCTCAAGCACTCAGACTATCTTCCACTGCTTTCCCAGGCCATTTCAGGTGGCTGAATCAGAAGTGGAGCAGCCAGAACTCAAACTGGTGCCCATATGGGATGCTGACACCACACATGGAGGCTTAACCGCTGGCCCAGTTGTAAACATTTAAAACAAACCCATGATTTTTAAGGATTTTTTATAAATACAGGTGGGTGTTTAGTCTAGCAGTTAACACACAAGGTAAGAAACCTACATCCCACATTAGAATACCTGGGTTTCATTCTTGGCTCTGGCTCATGACTCCAGCCCCACTAATGCAGATGCCTGAAAGCAGTAGTGATAGCTCAACTGATTGGGATCCTTTCTCCCAGAAAGTTCTGAATATCAATCCCAGCTCCAGGCTTTGTCCCAACCCAGTTCTGGCTTTTCTGGGCATTTGGGTAATGAGCCAACAGGTGGGAGTGTGTTCTTGCTCTCTGTCTCTGTCTCTGTCTTTCTGTCTCTCTCTCTGGCTTCCTTTCTCCATCTCTTGCCTTGCACATAAATAAATAAATAAATAAATAAGCAAGCAAGCAAGCAAGTGTGTGGTGATAAATCATGTACTGACCAGAAAGCAGTGGAGAAATTTATTGACAAGTTTACAAAGGTCATAGCTGATGAAAACTGGTGCTAGAACAAGTTTTTAACACAGATTGTATTTCACTGTTCTGGCATTGTTCTCCCAGAAAAACTAACTGCAGCTGGTGAGACAACCCTTATAGAAACCAAGGATATCAAGGACAAATTGGCTGTGCTCAGACGTGTGGATGCAGCAACCAAGCATAGATGTCAATTGCTGTGACATGCAAAAGCTTACATCCTTCCTGCTCGAAAAGATGAGAATTGCTTACAGTCCAGCCAACAAAAGGCCTGGATCACCTGGCACATCTCTTCTGATTGGTTTCACAAACATTTTTTATCCATGGCTTGTGCTCACTGCAGGGAAGTTGGAATGAATGTTGATTGCAATGTTTGCTATTGCTTCACAACTGTTCTGCTTCCCCTGTACCTAAGAGTCTCACCACGCCCTTTCCCCCAAATGTGTCTCCATTAATGGAGTGATGTGCCCGAGAAATGCTTAGATCAGTGGAGAATAACAAAAAAGCACTTTCTTAAACAGCATGCTAGCAGCAGTGGACAGAGGCATGGATGTGGAAAGTTCAGCCTAAAGGATGTCATATACGCTATTGCTTATGCTTGAAGCAGATTGACCTCACACACAATTATGTATGCTTGGCACAACTTCTGCCTGGCAAGACTGTTTAGTGAGGTAGCTGACTTGAAAGTGATTCCATGAGTAAATGAAGAAAGAAAATGCTAACTCCTTTACATATGCAAAACATACATATCTTCAGAGTCCATCAGTAAACTGGAAGAAGTGGATACTGAAGAAGCATTAGCGTCAATAACAAGGATCTACTTCTTCATCCTTTTTTTTTATTTTTTGACAGGCAGAGTTAGACAGTAAGAGAGAGAGAGAGACAGAGAGAGAGACAGAGAGAAAGGTCTTCCTTCCGTTGGTTCGCTCCCCTAATTGCTGCCATGGCCGTTGCTGCGCCAATCCAACAGGTGCTTCCTCCTGGTCTCCCATGGGGTGCAGGGCCCAAGCACTTGGGCCATCCTCCACTGCACTCCCGGGCCACAGCAGAGAGCTGGACTGGAAGAGGAGCAACTGGGACAGAACCCGGCGCCCCAACCGGGACTAGAACATGGAGTGCCGGCGCCGTCGGAGGAGGATTAGCCTAGCGAGCCGCGGCGCCGTCCTACTTCTTCATCCTTTCCTTGACTAAAGGTGAAATAGCCGAAATGGTTCTGAAGCAAGGTGATCATGATAATGCTGATATAAATATGAAATTTCTTACATGCCAGAAAAAAACTCTACATGGACAGGGTAGAACTGTATGGTGGGTTCATTGAAGGGCTAGAGCAGTCCATAAATAGAGCAGAACATGAATTCATGCCAGTTCGTGAAATTAAAGGAAGACTTCTAAGACAAAAAACCTGGTGCATGAGTCCGACAGTGCTGGAGGAAGCATTTAAAAGCCTTCCAGAGAAGCCTTCTCATTCTTAGAGGACCCACTTCCTGCTTCTGCTGCTTTTTTTCCTCATCTAATAAAGAAAATACCCTGCATGCAAACCTTATGATCTAAACACAGCATCACAGGTGGAGACTGAAAGCCTGCCGTTGTCACTGTGGTTTAATAGCAGATAAGGTGCTGCTCTGATGTTCAGCCACCATGGGCATATTATTATTTAGCTGTGTTCATGGTAGGATATTATTTTACTGTTAACTACTCATGTGTGAGTAAGTGTAAGAAAATGATTGCTTACAGATAGCTCAAAAATTCAGATCCAGGAATAATGGTGATACTGAAACACAGACTTCCCTCATGGGCAGCTGAGATAGCGACCTCTTTGCTTTCTGGTGGTTCAGTTTCACACACTCTGTTTTGTGCATGAAATTAGTAAAAATGGAGAGGAGCTGATGGCCACATAGAGAAGCTGAACATTTGCCTCCTCCTCTGCTGAGCTGAGAAGACCCAAAGCAACCGCGTCGTGAGACATGTACCCAGGGAGGAGCACCTGAGCTGTGGAAGGGAACAGTGGGAGCACAGCAAGACACTGAGCCCAGGAACAAAGCTGTGGGAAGGGGACAGATTCCCTGCCACAGGGGAGGAGTGAGCAGGAGCGCATCAATGGGGGCTATCTGTACAAAAATCTAATGCAACGCTCCCTAAAAAGAAACCCATCCCCACAGAGCCACAGCTCAGTAAGGGGAGCTCCCTGGAAAAAGCACAGCCTCTCTGCTTCTGAGCAGACGTGTAAGTTATCCCCTCCTCTGAGCCTCATGTCACAGGCTGTGGCAGTATCACACTTGACAAGAGAGCCCAACTGGTGCTCTGATATGGGATGCTAGAGCTGCAAGATGTGGCTTCACCCTCTGTGCCAAACAGTGGCCTCTATGTTTGGGAATTTGATAGCTTACATAAAATGGACTGTTCACCTGAATGACAGAAACTGCTGGAATTGCAATGAGAACAAATAATATAAATAGACCTATTTCTATTAAAGAAATTGAATCAATAATTATTGTGTTTCCAAACAGAGCACCAGAGTCAGATGGTTTCACTGGCAAATTCTACCAAACACCGAAGGAAGAATGATACTAATTGTCCATAGTACCTTCCACAAAATAGAGGAAAGTGAATACTTAATTAACATCCATATTATATAAAGAACAGCAATACCCTAACATCAGTGCAGTAAAGGGTTCACTCAGCAAATCAGGAATCCTCTAACCAATTATACTCCAAAGAAAGGATTGTCTCCAAGAGTTCTGGTTGCCCAGTTACTGGGTGTTAACCTGTAAATGTCTGGATTACCCTGTGTGCTAAGTGTTTTTGTGACAGAAGTCTTGGTTTCCCACTGTGTCACTTCAATCAGATGGTTTATTTTAACAATATGACATGGGGTGTGTGTCTTTGTATGCCTGAAGTCTTGGGCCATGCTCTATTGGCTTGGCCTCTAGGGTGCTGGAGACTGAGTTACTACGGTCAGTCATGTAGATGTTCCATGTCTACAGAGTTCACCACCCAGTGAAATCCCTGGACATCAAACAAAGTACAAGTGAGTTTCCTTGGTTGACCATATTTGATCTGTGTTACCACACATCATTGCTGAGAGAATTAAGCATTCCCCGTGTGATTCACTGGGAGGTGAAACCTGGAAGCTCACTTGTATTAGGTTTCTCCAGGACTTTATTCATGCATCTTTTCTCTTTGCTGATTCTAAGTTGTTTTCTTTGTGCTGTAGGGAACCACAACTACGAGAATTACAGCTATTCTAAATTTCTGCAGTCCTGCTAGTAAATGATTGAACCTAAGGATGGTCTCAGGCCTCCACAAAACCAAATAAAACATTGCCAGAAGAAAAAGCTACAGAACAATATCGCACAAACTTATATATGAGAAACCTCAATAAAATACCTGCAGATCAATTCCAATGATAGATAAAATATACTTATGCAACATAACCAAGTGAGATTTGGCATGTAAGTGCTAAGAATTTAAAAATCTTTCAATGAGATGCAGAAGAGATGGCTGCTGTGTAACACGTCAGGGATTGTCTTCCCACAGAAACATGGATTTGAAGTTATTTATGCACCAAGCTACCTTCACAGGAGCTAAGGGCCCAGGAGAAAGGCCACAATTCCTGTTTTAGTATAAAAATGGGGAAAATACATTGAAAAAGCAGAAAAGAGTTGCCTATATCATTTCTCTCCTAGATCAAAGTAGTGTAGCTTAGAGACATTTCATGCTTCCCTCTTGGAGGAAAGAGCAGGAATAATATCCAGGCCTCAGTGAAACTCCATACCATGCCTGTCGCAGTACAACCTGGGGCTATAAAGGGCCACAGTTCCTGTTCCCAGACCAGAACCTGCAGACTGAGCCCTCGCATTCTCAGCCAAATGGCCAAGGGATTGCCTCCATTATCCCCCAACCTCTAGCATACAACGCGGAGCAAAACTTCAGTTACTGGGGAGAAGGGTGGGAAAGTGGTTATAGGACTTTGACTTGGACCTCAAGGACAGCCCAGCTTTAGGGAGACCTAGCACTAAACAAAGCCCAGAGTCTTCCATCCTCAAGCAAGGGCTTGCCATCTGGACCTCTAGATCTGCCCTGGAATCAAGTAGAGACCTGTGCTCCACAAGGCTTTCAGCCTGTGTCACCACCAGCCTGCACAGGATTGGGAAGGACTTAGGAGACAGTGCAAAGCTCTGTGACTGTTAGGTGTCACCTAGCTTAGTATCAGCTGAAGGCAAAAGGACTGCCTTCCTCATCCCACCTACAACCCAAACCTCAGACACACAGCAAAGAGCAAGACTCACGCTGTTGTTGAGTAGAACATGAAAATGAACATAGGACTGTGTCCTAGAACACACGGTGTGGCTGGGAAAACCCAATAAAAAGCAGATTCTAAGGATCAGTTCTCAGGCCACTGCCTGTGGCTAGAGTTTCTGGACCTGCCTCAATGCTAAGAGGAGACCCACCGCCACAATTGATTGGGCTTATATCTTGCCACCATCCACTGTTCTGTTCATGGTGACCCCTAGCAATGCGTTCATTTCAGTAGCAGGCATCTCAAAGCCTCAAGGGCCCTGAGCCTACTCCCATGCTGTGCTGGACTTGGCGGGCTGTAAGTTCTGGGTGTGGTTTAGAATGTTGTCATTGGTGGCCTCATGGCGGTCCACTTAATGTTTCCTCAAATCCCAGACAGCACTATTTGGAGAGAGTAACTTTCCACTTGGGGGAGGAAAAGAGAAATAGATGCCAAGACATCGCAATCAAATCTGGTGCTCAATCAATGGTGAAGCCTAGAGGCAAGTGGAATCCTGCGGTGACTGAGCACAGACCAGTGACTGTGGACAAGCATTTATGTCTACTCTGGCTCCAGTAAGAGCTTTGTTGTATAAACTACCCATTTTTAGATGCTTCCTCAAACAATTACAGTCTTGAGATTGACCTGAGATGGAGCACCATCTAATGCTTAAATCGTGACAACAACCAATAGCAGACTTGTGGTAAACCTCAAGTTTGAGTGTTGTCTTGAACTAAAATAACAGAAGTATCCACAAGCTTAGAGAAAACAAGTAGACTTCTTAGAATTTTGTGAAGACAATCAGAAACAAAGCCAGATTAGGAAGCCTGAAAAAACTTCATAATCCCTTAATCCACACATGACATTGTATGTCAACACTAAGAACTTTCAGGGGACTATGACTTACCCTAATGAACAAAACAAGGCATCAGTGATTAGGTATCAGCTGACATACGCAAATTCTTAAAATTCAAATCAACTATTTTAAGGAAATTCAACAAAGCTTAGGAAAACCCAAAGAAGTAAGTCAATACTCTAACAGAGAAACTGAACAGGAATATGGAATAAATTTTTAAAAATGAAGCAGAAATTTTGAGCTGAAAATCAACTAAGCAAAATTAAAAATTTGATAGAAGGCATCAGAAGTAGAATATATCAAACAGAAGAAAGAATTAATAAGCTTGTAGACAAATTATCTGAAAATTCACAGTCAGAGGCAAGCATTTATCCTGGTGGTTACTTAATCAGTTAAGACACCCATGTCTTGCATTGGGTGCCTATTTTATGCCCAACTCCATCTCCTGACTCCAGTTTCCTGCTAATGCAGACCTTCGAAGGAAGCAGTGATGGCTTAAGTAATTGGATTCCTGTTACAGACATGGAAGATCTGAATGTCATTTATAGCTTCTAGTTTCAACCTGGTCCTGTACAAGCCATTGCAAACATTTCAAAAGTGAAAGATAACAGAAATTGTCCTAGAATAGTGGACATCAGTATAGATCCCACATACATTAAAAGAGTAACAAAGGAGCATACCTTCTCTATATAATAAATAATATTAAAAAATAACATGAAAAAAAGAAAGACTATAAGAACATAGGGATAATGTTAAAAGAGAAAATATATGAGTTATTTGGGTTCCAGAGGGACTTTACAAGGCTTTAAGGAGTAGAAAGCACATTCAAAATAATATCAGAAAACTTATCCACAGCATTCATATTCAACTCCAGATAGTCTACTCCAAGAAATATTATAATCATGCTCTCCAAGGTTAAATGTAAAAAGAGCATTCTCAAAGCTACAAGAGTACAAAAACAATTAACACATCAGGTGTCCCAGTCTAACTACAAAATTCTCTGCAGAAACTTTATATACTAGGATTGAATGGCTTGAGAATTTCACAGTGGTTATGAAAAAATTGCTAACCAAAACTACTTTATTCGGCAAAGCTATATTTTAGGTGTGAAAGAGAGATAATGACATTCCCAGGCAAACAAAAGTTGAGAGAATTTATCACCATTGGTTTTGTCCTACAACATATGCTACAAGGAGTTCTTCCAATTGGAAGAAAGAGATGCTAAAAAGGAAAAAAAAAAATCAGAAAAAAATCAGAAGATAGAAAACTAATTATATAAAGAATCCAGAAGTAAGCTCAAATATCTACAGTCAATTGATCTTTGACAAAAGAGCTAAGAACACACACTGGAGAAAGGGGCATCTTTTGAATAAATGATGCTGGAAAATCCAATATCCACATGCAGAAGAATGAAACTAAACCTTCCCCTCTTCCCATCTTTCACCATGTACAAAAGTCATCTCAAAATCCTTTTTTTAAAAGAAGATTTACTTCCTGGGACCAGTGCTGCATCGTAGAAGGCTAAGCCTCCACCTACAGTGCTGGCATCCCATTTGGGTGCTGATTGAAGTCCAGGCTGCTCCTCTGCCAATCCAACTTTCTGCTATGGTCTGGGAAACCAGTGGAAGATGGCCCAAGTGTTTGGGCCCTGCACCTGCCTGGGAGACCTGGAAGTAATTTCTGGCTCCTGGCTTCAGATGGGCCCAGCTCTGACTGTGGTGGCCATGTGGGGAGTGAACCAGCAGACAGAAGAATTTTCTCCTTCTGTCTGCCTCTGCCTCTCTGTAACTCTACCTTTTAAATAAATAAATACATCTAAAAAAGATGTAAAAAACCTAAAAAAGGTTTTCCATCCACTGGTTCTCTTCCCAGATGTCTGCAATGGCCGGAGCTGTGCTGATCCAAAGCCAGGAACCTGGAGCCTCCTCCAAGCCTCCCACACGGGTGCAGGGGCCCAAGGACAAGGGCCATCCTCCACTGCCTTAGTAGGCCATAGTAGAGAGCTGGATTGAAGTGAAGCAGGCAAGTCCTGAAACATTGCCCACATGAGCTGTTGGCAATGCAGGTGGCAGCCCCACCAGCTATTTCATAGAGCAAGTCCCAATTCAAAATCTTTTAAAGCCTTAAAGTTAATACTGGAAATCATGAAATTAGAAATAAACACAGGGGAAATACTTGAGAACATCGGATTAAATAATAATTTAATGGAGAAGACCCCAAGAAAATAAATCACAGGAAGGAAAGCAAAAATAGTCACATGATATTTTTATCAAGCTAAAGATTTATGTATAGCAAAGGAAGTAATCACCAGAGAAGAGACAAACTTAAGCAATTGTAGAAAAACATTTGCAAACTATCCATCTGACAGGGCTTAGGAACCCAGCTCAATTTCACAGGGACAAATAACCCAGTTAAAAATAGACAATAGACTTGAATAGACATTTGTAAAGGAAGACATACAAATTATTAGCAAGTACATGAAAACATGCTCAACATCACTAATCAAGACAATGCAAATCAAAATGACAGTGAGATATTACTCCACTCAAATTAGAATGGTTATTATTAAAAAGACAGAAGATAGGGGCTGGCGCCTTGGTGCAGTGGGTTAATCCTCTGCCTGCGGCACTGGCAACCCATATGGACGCCGGTTCTAATACCGGCCACTCATCTTCCAGTCCAGCTCTCTGCTGTGGCCTGGGAAAGCAGTAGAAGCATGGCCCAAGTCCTGCATGAAAGACCAGAAAGAAGCACCTGGCTCCTGACTTCAGATAAGTGCAGCTCTGACTGTTGTGGCCATTTGGGGAGTGAACGAACAGAAGGAAGACCTTTATCTCTGTCTGTCTCTTACTGTCTGTAACTCTACCTCTCAAATAAATTAATAAAATCTTTAAAAATAAAAAAACAAGATAACAAGCACTCGTGAAAAAGTGGAGAAAAGGCAACACTTGCATACCATTCGTGGGAATAAAAATTAGTAAAGCCATTATGGAAAATAGTATGTGTATTCCCTCAAAAATCAAAAATAGAACTACTGTATGATCCAGCAATTCCATTACTACATATATATGCAAAGGAAATGAAATTTATCTGATAAAGTGACATCTATGTTTCCTTGTTTATTGCAGCACTATTCACAATAGGTAGAAAATGGAAACAACCTAAGCATACATAAACTGGTAAACACATTTTCCATTTCTTCTTTCCTGTATAATTTTGGCAGATTCTCTTCTTGTGAATTGCTCCATTTTATTGAGGTTATGTGACTTGTGGACATTGAGTCATTTATAATACTCCTTTATCACTCTTTCAATGTCTGTGGGATCTGTACCGATGTTCTCTAATCTATTAGTATTTTATGTCATCTTTATTTTTCTTAGACTGAATTGATTTTTGATATATTATGGATTTTTGAAATAATAAGGCTTTGTTTTCATTGATTGTCTCTACTGATTTCCTATTTTCAATTTCATTGATTTTTGTCCTAATATTTATCACTTTTCTTCTGCACATTTTGGATTTAACTCATTCTTTTTATGATTACTTGAGGAACTTTAGGTTATTGATTATATATCCTTTTTATCATCTAATATATATATTTAATGCTATAAATTTCCCTCTAATCACTGCTATTATATTACCACATCCCACACATTTTTATTATGCTTTCATTTTTCTTTAAATCAAAATAGAGTTTTGTTTAATTTCTTTTGCTGACACTAGTATTAATTTGAAATGTTTTGTTAAATCTTTTAGCATTGTTGAAATTTTCAATTTTTTTACAATTAGTTACTCATTTGATCTCATTACAGTCTGAGAGAAAATGAAATATCAGTTTTACACCTTTAAATGAGTAAAGAGTAGATCATGGTCTAGAATATTGTCTATTTTGGTGACTGTTCATGTGAAACATGAATATTATATATTTTTCTATTAGATGAAATTGTCTGCAGATATCAATTATATCTGCTTGACCTATTGTACTACTGAATTTAATTATGTTTTTACTATTTATCTGCCTGCTGTTTGTAGAAGGATATTGAAGTATCTATCCATAATAGTGTTCCATTAATTTCTCCTTGTATTTCTATTGATTTTTATCATGCATTTTGATATTCTGTAGCTAGGCACATATATATTAAGGATTATTATGAGTTATAGAAGAGTTTCTTCCTTTTTCACTATGTAATGTCACTTCTTTTTAACACCTGATTTTTTTTGTTTTAAAATCTGCTGAGTCATAAATTAGCATAGCTATGCCTGCTTTCTTTTAATAAGTATTAGCCTAGTATATCTTTCTAAATTCATTATTTAAACCTAAATTTGTCTATTTAAAGTGGGTTTCTTATAGAAACATAAGTTATGTGTGTCTGTTTTATCAGTTCTGAAAATTTCTGTTTTTAATTAGTATATTTAGAACATTGACATTTAAAATGATTATTAATATATTTGAATTATACCTACCATATTTATTGCACATTTAATGACGTAGAGAGATGGAAGGAGAGTGAGGACACAGATTGTTCTCCCATCCACTGGTTCACACCTCAAATACCAATGAGCCAGGAACTCAATTCAGGTCTTCCATGTGGATAGTGGGGACCCAACTATGTGGACTATCATGCTGTCTCCCAGAGAATGCATTAGCAGGAAACAGGGAAGGAAAGTGGTGTTGGGACTAAAACCCAAGCACTGTAATATGAGATGAGGGTGTACTAAATGGTATCTTAACTTCTGTGTCAAAAACAATTCTTTTTTTATTTTAATATAATTATATTTTTTTCTTCTTATCATGTGTTATGTGTCTTTTGATAGTTTCTTAAGTGGTTGAGTGGTTGCTGTAATTTGCAATGTTCATTTACACTTATACAAGTTAATTTTCAATTAGTAGTTTAATTCTTCATAAGTGGTATAAGTTCTTTATAATATCAAAATAGGCCAACACCACGGCACAATAGGCTAATTCTCCGCCTACAGCACCGGCACCCCAGGTTCTAGTCCCAATCGGGGCACCAGATACTGTCCCGGTTGCTCCTTTTCCAGTCTAGCTCTCTGCTGTGGCCTGGGAGTGCAGTGGAGGATGGCCCAAGTGCTTGGGCCCTGCATCCACATGGGAGATCAGGAGGAAGCACCTGGCTCCTGGCTTCAGATCAACGTGGTGCGCCAGCCGCAGCATGCCAGCCGCAGCGACCACTGTGGGGGGGGGGGGGTGAACCAACGGCAAAGAAAGACCTTTCTTTCTGTCTGTCTCTCTCTCACTGTCCACTCTACCTGTCAAAAAAAAAGTATATAATATCAAAATAATCCTAATTATTCTTTCATGTTACTTGTATCATTGCTGTCATTCATTTCAATTATATTCCATTATTTAACACCCACAAATTAACAGAAAATCCATACATTGCTTTTTTTACTACTATTAAAAAACATTTAAGCAGTGATTATGGATAAAATTATCTTTGTCTATAGCTAAGATTATTTTCAACTGGATTCCTTAAGGATTCTTTTCTTTTTATCTGATCTTCTGGAACTTTTTTTTTTTTTTTTTTCAGATTCATTTATTTATTTGAAAGGAAGAGTTATGTGGGAAGAGATAGATCATCCATTCACTGGTCCACTTCCCAAATAATCTCAATGGCTGGGATTGGGCCATTCATCTGAGTCCCCTACATGGGTGAGGGGCCCAAGTACTTGGACCATCTTCTGCAGCTTTCCCAGGCACATCAGCAGACAGCTGCATCAGAAGTGGAGCAACCAGGACTCAAATCAGTGCTATATGGGATGCCAACATCACAGACAGAGGCTTAACCTGCTATGCCACAAATCTGCCCCCTGTAATACGATTTTTGAACATTATATGCATATATATATATATTTAGCTTTTTTCATGCTTTGTGTATTCTCTGAGCTTCCTTGATATGTGGTTTGTTGTCTGACATTAATTTGAGGAAAATTCCAATCATTATTCTTCAAATATTTCTGTTCCTTTCCCTTTTTATTCTTCTCCTTGGATTGTGATTGTGTGTATGCTACATCTTTTGTAGTCATTCCAAAGCTTTTGGATACATCATTTATTTTTTCCAAAAGATTTATTTAAAAGCAGAATGACAGAGAGAGGAGGGTGGAAAGGGAGAAAAGAAGGAGAGGGAGAGGGAGGGAGGGGGAAGGGAGGAAGAGAGAAAGAGAGAGAAGGAGAGAGAGAGAGAGAGAGAGGTCCTCAAATGACCGCAACAGTCTAGGCTGGGCCAGGCTAAAGCCAGCAGTCTGGAAATCTACTGGGTCTTCCACTCAGAGAATGAAGTACTTGAGCCATCATCTGCTGCTTCCCAGGTACGTTGGCATGGATCAGAAACAGATAGGCAGGGCTCAGACTGGCACTCCAATATGAGTTGCTGCCATCCCAAACAATGGCTCATCCAGCTGCACTATAGCACTGATCTTTATTCCTTGTTTTGTCTACTCATTTTTCCCTATTTTTTTAACCTTTGAAGGCTTTGCTGTCTGTGGCATAACATGAAAATAATGGTTTAACAATTACAACAACATAGCATAAACATTGTAGGAGTCAAAATCATGACATTGTTGATGGCACTTAAATAAAGTGCTGCACAGCTGCCAACTGTACCCTGGACATCCTGGGGAAATCAAGAAGTGATTGGTACTACAGGAGGCCACATAAACTCTGGCTTGTACCCAAAGTTCCAGATGCCTAGGTTGCTGAGAATATGCATGGATATCACCAAGCACAATGGAGAATCTCAGGTGGTTCAGTGAAATGTCCTTTGATCTGGAAGCAGTTCCCATCTGCAAGATAAGAAATGACTTCCTCTTCTCATCCATACTAGGTAAAAAGGAAAGGAGTGACCCTGGGCGAATAGTGTCCCTGTAACATTGACACCAAACTTCTACCCCTTTAAGATGTTGCACAGTGAACTGTATACAGTTATATGCAGTTCACACAGACTCACTTTCTTCACTTCCTAGGAGCCGAGGAAAGTACTGGGTTCACATAAAGAAAAGGCAATGCATCTACACATCAATGCATCTCAACATCACCCCAATTAAGGGGAAGAAATGCTAAAATGTTCACAAGTCCTCATGAACTATTTCAACCTAGTCAGTAAGCTAGATTTCTGTAAGACATTCATTCTGGGATTTGGCAGCAAGAGCAAGGTTAAGTCTTCCAAGAGGAAGTTCTTAATTTAACTCTGGGCAAAGCAACTTGGTCCATCACAGGGGTGAAGGGCTCGTAAGAGGGTTGTTCTTGAATTAAAATCTACCTTTAACTGTAAACTTCCCTACCCTCACTAGGACTGTTTTCTTTTCTTTTTTTTTTTTTTTTACAGGCAGAGTGGACAGTGAGAGAGAGAGACAGAGAGAAAGGTCTTCCTTTGCCGTTGGTTCACCCTCCAATGGCCACCGCAGCCGGCGCACCCCGCTGATCCGATGGCAGGAGCCAGGAGCCAGGTGCTTTTCTTGGTCTCCCATGGGGTGCAGGGCCCAAGCACCTGAGCCATCCTCCACTGCACTCCCTGGCCACAGCAGAGAGCTGGCCTGGAAGAGGGGCAACCGGGACAGAATCCGGTGCCCCGACCAGGACTAGAACCCGGTGTGCCGGTGCCGCAAGGCAGAGGATTAGCCTAGTGAGCCGCGGCGCTGGCCAAGAGAATGATCTTTTAAATTCTTTCATTTGTTGCCGGCGCCGTGGCTCAATAGGCTAATCCTCCGCCTTGCGGCGCCGGCACACCGGGTTCTAGTCCCGGTCAGGGTGCCGGATTCTGTCCCGGTTGCCCCTCTTCCAGGCCAGCTCTCTGCTGTGGCCAGGGAGTGCAGTGGAGGATGGCCCAAGTCCTTGGGCCCTGCACCCTATGGGAGACCAGGATAAGCACCTGGCTCCTGCCATCGGATCAGCGCGGTGCGCCGGCCGTGGCGGCCATTGGAGGGTGAACCAACGGCAAAGGAAGACCTTTCTCTCTGTCTCTCTCTCTCACTGTCCACCCTGCCTGTCAAAAAAAAAAAAAAAAAAAAATCATTCTCACCCTGCCTTCAAGACAAAACCAAAGTCAGAAAGGATATAAGCAGAGATACCAGTTCATGCATTCATTCTGTCATTCAACAAAAGCTTATTTTGTGCCTACTATGTTCCAACTAAATAATGTTCTGGTCTCTTAAGGTGCATTAGCGTACATAAAAGAATAAAAATACCTGTGCTTATGGAAATTCATTTTAGTGTGAGAAAGACATAAAATATAATCATCAGGGGGCCAGCACTGTGGCACAGTAGGTTAATCCTCCAATTGTGACATCAGCATCCCATATGGACACCAGTTTGTGTCCTGGCTGCTCCTCTCCTGATCCAGCTCTCTGCTGTAGCCTGGGAAAGCAGTAAAAGATGGCCCAAGCACTTAGATCCCTGCACCTGTGTGGAAGACTTGGAAGAAGCTCCTGCCTCTTTACTTTGGATCAGCTCAGCTCTGGCTGTTGTGGCCATCTGCGGAGTGAACCAGTGGATGGAAGACTTTTCTCTCTGTCTTTCCCTCTGTCTATAACTCTACCTCTCAAATAAATAAATAAATAAATCTTTAAAAATAATCAACATATATAATCCAATAAATTATATTACACACCTATCCATATATATATAAATATATATATATATTAGTTAATAGGCTTAGTTGAGTTCCTCAATGGAATAATATGAATTAAGAAGTGAATTTCAAGAACTGATTCCAGAGAGACTCCAACAGTTAATAGGAGATGAATAGAAGTTGGTGAGGAAGGCTCATAAATCTTACAAGGGAGGAATATGAAAAAGTAAAGTAGGGAAATAAAGATCAGGCAGGAAGAGAGGGTGTGGAGAGTGATAAGCTAAAGGGAGGTTAGGCCTCATTTAGAATGTGAGGTAGGAGCAAATACTTGAAGTCTGGGAGGCAATTACCCAAACTGATATCTGGAGGAAAGAAAATCCTACACAAAGGGAAGACTAAAAGCAAAAATTCCAAGGCAGCTATGTGCTTAGCAAGTTCTGGCAACCGCCAGATGCCAATATGTGTAAAACAGAGAAAGCAAGGAGAACAGTAGCTATATCAGGGACCACTGAAAAGATGTGTTCAGTAATCCAAGGGAAGGGTGATGGTGTCTTCACCGACCGGGACTAGAACCCGGTGTGCCGGCGCCGCTAGGCGGAGGATTAGCCTAGTGAGCCGTGGCGCTGGCAGGACTGTTTTCTGTTGCAATATCTTGTCCATCATCAGAAACTACTTCTAAAAACAGCCTGCTGAAAAAAAATGCACCGATCTTTCCAAATCTCGGCCAGAATGAATCAAATGCCAAGTACAGGAAGCTGGCAATTCTAGTTCCAACCAATGTCAGGTCAAGACTGAAGGCACACAGACCCAGGCCCAGGGTCTGAGCAAGTGGCCAAGGTCTCTCTGAGGCTGTCATTAGCAAAATCATGGAAGAAGAACCATAAACAACCAGAAAACAAATTAATTCCAAAGTTGCTCAGTTTAAAGTTATTGTAATACAAAAGATTTGGGTGAAGTTAAAGGACATCTTTATCACCAGGTTGGAAATCAAAAACTCAAAATCAAAAACTCAAAAACTCTGGTGCCAGGCAGATTTTTTGAAGACACAATGCTTGTTCTGTGGAAAGATTTACGTTTCTTGAAGCCCAACCTCTTCAGAGGAAGGAATTGACAGCACAGTTCCTGTACTCAGTTATTTACTGCCAAATTACCAAAGCAGAACGAACTCTCAGACTAAGGGCTGGCTCTCTCGCTGGACCAGCGATTTCCAGAGTCCAGAGAGGATGGCTTCCTTCCCCTGTCTCCTGGAACATTTGCATGCTTAAGCTTTCATTGCTTGGTTGAACTTCAGATGTGTATTGTTTTATTCTTGCTAACAGAGGAAAAATTTATTTTCAGTGAACTCTGAGCAGTGTTGGCTGCACTCAACAAGCACAGCAGATCTCACAGTTAATGTCATCCTACAAGGAAATCCTGCCCATCGGCCTCAGCTCGCAACATCACCTCTAATTATTTTTATCAGCGGCAGATACATGTAATAAATAATACTTTTTATTTATACTTTCTGGATATTTCTCTTTTCAGAGAAGGACCAACCTGTACTTTGTCAAGTCTCCATAAAATCTAGAAATGCAGTGAGTACACTTGGATAATCACGTTTGCTTAGACAAAGCAGACAAGAGCAAAGCTTTTTGGGCAGACCTGGCAGTAGTACAGGACTTCTTTGGATCCAGGGGCAGCGGCTCATTCAGTGTGCTGCACTGGGAACCACCGCAAGCCTGCAGCTATCCTCCTGTGTAAGAGAAGACTTTGAAACAGCTTGGATGTATCGTCGCAGATGGAAATAAGCCCAGATGTTCGGATTTCTATTTGCATGATAAAGATGTCTTCCCAACCAGTCCTGTATTTCTGCAATGTTGACTGTCACCCCACTCAGTGCCTCCAAAAAGAACTAAGGAAGTCCCTTATAGATGGGTCTCATCCCAAGCAAGCTCCTTCATATTCTTTACATCTTCCCTCACCAGTTGTTCTCAGTCTTTCTGGGCTCTTTGTTCTTCCTCTAAAGCCTTCTTCATGTTCCTCTATCCTGTCCTAATTCTTGTACTTCATCCATATCTGGCATCAAGAAGACTATTTTATTCTAACACAGTTTAACCATTAATTGATGTTTGTTCATCTATGTTCTTTTCTTCTTCTGGAAGCAAAGCCATGGAGCAGATTCTTGGCATAAGTTTGGGTTATGTGTCTGCCAAGTCTGGTGCTTGTGCAGTAAGTTTTGCAATATTCAGTGTCTCAGCATCTTCTTCCAAAGACTTTTTGTCCAGGTTTTCCTTAGGCAGCATTTTTCCTTTCCTGTTTTAAATTTTTATTTATGTTTATGTATTTGAGAGATACAGAAAAAAGCACACACACACACACACACACAGAGAGAGAGAGAGAGAGAGAGAGAGACAGAGAGAGAGACAGAGAGAGAGAGACAGAGAGACAGAGAGATTATCCACTGGTTCACTCCCCAAATGCCCACAACACCAGGGATGGATTGGAGCCAAAGCCAGGAACCAGGGATGCAATTCAGGTCTCCTATGTGTATGGCGAGAACCCAATCACTTGAGCCATCACTGCTACCTCCCAGGGTCTATATTAGTAGGAAACTGGAGTTAGAAGCCAGAGCTAGGAACAGAACCCATGCACTCCCATTTGGAACATAGGTGTCTTAACCATTAGGATAAGAATCCAATCCGTAGCAGCTTCTTCACTGCTCCTGGGCTCTGGCTAATATCCCCACTGTAGTAGAGATCAGCTGAGAGCTGGAGGCAAGGTGCAGGCTGCAAGCAGCTCAATCTCCAACACTTTATAATTTTTGGAAGTTCCAAGAGTCCCCAGTTAATGGTGGCCTGTGAGAATTCTGTGCAGCAAAGCCTTTGGAAGGCAATCACAGATTTTCATATATATATATATATATATATATATATATATATTTGAAAGTTAGAAAGGGAGAGAGAGAGAAAGAGAGAGAGAGAGAGAGAGAGAGAGAGAGAGAGAGATAGGTCTTCCATCCACGGGTTCACTCCCCAAATGGCTGCAATGGCCAGGGCTGGCCAGGCCAAAGCCAGGAGCCAAGAGCTTCTTCCTGGTCTCCCACATGGGTGCAGGGCCCAACCACTTGGGCCATCTGCTGCTGCATTCCCAGTCTCATTAGCAGGAAGCTGGATCTGAAATGGAGCAGCCAGGACTTGAACTGGTGCTCGTATGAGATGCCAGAACTGCAGGTGGCAGCTTTATCTGCTATGCCACAGCACTGGCTTCAGTCATAGATTTTGAAACATCTTATCTATGGGAATGATAACTTTCCCTGTGTGATCTCAGCGTTATGAGTAGTGGGGGGTCTTAGGCTAGGTAAATTCAGGGTTGCTAGGACTGGTTATTGATGTGAGAATTGCTGGGGCATTGGCACATTTGATTTCCATGAACTTTGCCATCTCCTCACTGTTCTCCATGAGGACACGCACTACTGATGGGTGTTTGGTACAATAAGTGAACTATGAGCTTTCCATTCGTGGTGTCATATGTAGAAAGCAACCTCCAACGTTCTGCTCAGCTTCAGGCAACTTGGTGCATTCTGCTAAAAACTATGCAAGCATCTGCTGGAAAAGTATTTTTCCTACAGCTTTCCCATTAAATATGAAGTGTTACTGAACTTGGCTTCTCACTGCTCTATGATGGCTTTAGACAGTTTGAAAGCACAATGTGAAGTTCTTTAGAATATTCATTTCCTGTTTCTAAAATATTCTGCAGCACCACATATCAAAGCTTCTGTTGATGGCAGTTGTGGCAAATCCTTTTGGGCAAGCTCTTCCAAGCTCCAGGTTTGGTAAACACACGGTTCTCACTCAACTTGATCCCATGTCTGGAGTTGCTGGGGCTTCAGCAGATCTGCTGTTAAGCAAACCCTCCCATCATCATCCATCCCCACATGCTTGATAGGGTCACATCTCCATTCATAAAGGACAGTGGATCTTGATGGGTCTAATGAAAATTAAACTTTGTACTTACTATCACTTACTTGTTGCTATTATTGATTGCGTCCAAACTTCTGGTATTGGATTATTTAACAACTGGGGTGCAAGGAAATGAAAAGATTTTAAAATATGAGATGAGAACTAAGCATAATCAGAATCACTTCCTAGGCCAATGGCTGCTCTTTTATTTAAAATTTGCCAGAACTCTGTCGAGGTGCAAATCTTTTTCTGCCTCAGACATCTCCAGGGCAGATTTCCAGAAACTTGCTGATGCTGCTCAGGTATTCACTCTCCCTTGAGGACTCTGGGTAGAACTTTTTGCTTCCTACTTCACTGCTACCAGCACCATGATTGTCTATTGACAAATGGCCAAAGTCAGTGATTCATTCCTCAGCCATGTCTGGTCGACAAAGGTCTGCATCAAAGGTACTTTTCAATTCTGTTAGGATGCTTTCCATCTCAAGCATTTATACTTTATTCTTAGAAATTCTTTGTTTACATTTGTGCCTATCTGTTCTTTCAGTGTGTCTACTTTATCCATCAGTGTCCCTACCCTATCAGTAAGAGGCTGTTTTAAAATTTTCAAACTTAAAATTCCAACATTTCTCTCATGCCTGAGTCTACCTCTGATGATTGCTCTGTCTCTTCAAACAGTGTTTTTCCTTTGGTATGCCTTGTAATTTTTTCTTAATAACTGAACATGAAGTACTGGGAAAAAGAAATGACCTTAAATAGACCTTTAGTAATGTGGTTTTAGGATGAGAAGGTAGAAAACATTGCATAAACCTATGATTAGGCCTCATAATCTTTTACTGAGACTGTGCCTCTTGTTTGTGAACTTTATGTGTGATTTTCAGGGTGTGTCTGTGTGTATGTGTTCCTTCTCCGTGGGTAGAATAGGATGGCATCTTAGACTACCATAATAAAATACTATACACTTAGGTCTTCTTTTTTTTTTTTTTTTTCCAGGGTGTCTTGGCTTTCCATGCCTAAAATACTCTCATGGGCTCTTCAGCCATATCCGAATGCCTTAAGGGCTGATTCTGAGGCCAGAGTGCTATTTAGGACATCTGCCATTCTATGAGTCTACTGTGTATCCTGCTTCCCCTGATTGATTCTATCAGTTAGGATTAGCAGACACTAGACTTGTTTGTGTGATCCCTTTGACTCTTAGACCTATCAGTGTGATCAATTGTGAACTGAAATTGATCACTTGGACTAGTGAGATGGCATTGGTACATGCCACCTTGATGGGATTGTATTGGAATCCCCTGGCATGATTCTAACTCCACCATTTGGGGCAAGTCGGATTGAGCATGTCCCAACTTGTACATCTCCTCCCTCTCTTATTCCCACTCTTATATTTAACAGGGATCACTTTTCAGTTAAAATTTAAACACCTAAGAATAATTGTGTATTAATCACAGAGTTCAACCAATAGTACTAGAACAAAACAAAGAGAAAATAATGAAATGGATAAAGTATTACATTGTACATCAACAGTCAGGACAGATCTCAGTGGAAAGAACAGGGCCATCAAAGAAGGAGGTACCTTTCTCTGAAGGGAGGACAGAACTCCCACTTTGACTATGACCCTGTCAGAAAAAGATCAAAGTCGGCGAACTCAAAAGGCTTCCATAGCCTTGGCAACTCATGACTAGAGCCTAGGGAGATTACTGACACCATAAACAAGAGTGTCAAATTGTTAAGTCAACAACAGGAGTCACTGTGTACTTACTTCTCATGTGGGATCTGTCCTTAGTGTGTTGTTCAATGTGAAGTAATGCTATAACTAGTACTGAAACAGTATTTTACACTTTGTGTTTCTGTGTGGGTGCAAACTGATGAAATCTTTCCTTAATATATACTGAATTGATCTTCTGACTATAAAGATAATTGAAAATGAATCTTGATGTGAATGGAATGGGAAAAGAAGCGGGAAATGGGAGGGGTGTGAGTGGGAGGGAAATTATGAGGGGGGGGAGCCATTGTAATCCATTAACTGTACTTTGAAAATTTATATTTACTAAATAAAAAATAAAAAATAAAATACTACACACAGTAAAAATTTATTTCTCCAACTCTGGAACCTGGGAAGTCCAAAATCAAGGTGCTCTCTGATTTGGCTCCTGTTAAGGGCTGTCTTCCGAGTTTACAATCAGCTACTTCCTTACTTACATTGCCCTCTGCATGTGTATTAGCAGGTGGGAGGAGGGAGATCTAGCTCTTCTAATTTGATCGACTAAGTTCTTGATATAATAGAGTCCCACCTTTATGATCTTATTTAACTTTAATTATCTCACAAAAGTCCAATCTCCAAATACAATCACATTGAGGACTGGATTTTCAATATATGAATTTTGAAGGTACACTTTCAACCCAGAGCTGATGGTTAGAGTAGGCTGAATTTGAACATCTCACTTCACCCACATAGAAGGCTTGAATGAGCTGCCTGTTACCAATGTTGTTTCATTCATAGGATTTCAACATCCACCCTTATCTCTTAAGGGCAACTTGCCTGTACCCATAAATATCTTACACTGTTATCACACTTAACTAAATTAAAATGAATTCTTTAATCCTTAGAAATGCCTTCTGGCTCAATAATCTTTAGTATTTCATTCATGCTAAATATTATGCTAACAACTTCTCTTAGTTCATCTCACTTAATAGTTACATAAAATTTGTAGAATATTGATGTTTTCTTCATTGTATTGGTGAGAAAATTAATGCTGAGAATACTTAGCAGCCCATGTACACTAAACACAGCTCATTGGTTTGTATGCTTTTACAATGCATGTTCCTATTAATTCTGCTGTAATCTAACTTCTCTCCAGTGAATTCCTGAATGGCAAAAGCCACCTAATATAGTATTAACTTATATTAAATTAAATCATATTAAATATGATTTTGATGAATGCTCAATTGTAAGGCAGGAAAAGGAGCACTTCATGTTAGCTGCCAAATTTCTATGAGAACAAACATCAGAGATAAAAGGAAAATTAGTGTATATGCTATTCATTTCCATGGCCTCTATTATCTAAGAGCTATGTTTAGTAAGAGTTACTGGAAATTCTTGTTAAAATTTCATATTTTAGCATCTTGCAGAACCTAAGAAGCAACATCAGAAATCCAAATCTTCATTTTTAATAAGTGCACATAAAAGACTGAGAACTATTGAAGTTCCTAATATTAATTATCAAGGAGGTTCACATAAACAAATTTAGCTTCAAGTAGGAGTTTGTCAGAGAAAAGGGGTGTTCAACCCAGCTTTTGAGTATCTGAAGCTAGTGAAAGAATTTCATTTTGACATAATACTTGTGTACATTCAAGTTGGAGAAATACTTTGAGAAATATTTTAGGATTTCCTGACCTACATCATCTTTAAGTGATAATCCAGTCTTTCAACACCAAATTCCTTAAAGCAATTGACCAAATGACCAGTAAAGCAAAACCTTTCTTATTTTTGTTAAAACAAGCAAAAATATTTCATAGTAAGCCAGTTTCTGTCCCTCTCATTTATTTGATACACTTAGTAGGAATTTATTCTTCATATTTTTTCAGATTTTATGTCCCAGTGGATGTTTTTGTTGTTGTTGTCATTGTTGTTTGTTTGTTTGTTTTAACCTTCTCTTTCTGGTTTCCCCTCAGTATTTGAATGGCTCACTCTTATCATTTGAGTCTTGCACTAGATAGTCTCATCTCAGAAATCCCTTATCCAACTTCTGTATTTAATGCTGTATCCCAACAATCACTCAGTACTAAGCATGATTTGTAATGTTCTTCAATGTAGTAGTCTGTATCTGGAAAAAAGCTATTTATTTGTCTACTTTTGGTAGACTATTTGAGTCACTCTGATGTAAGCCTTTTTTTTTGAGAACTTTGACTTATTGATGTTTTATTCCTCATGCTTGAGATAGTAAATATTCAATAAACACATGTCAAATTATTAAGTGAAAACACACACAGTCTTCAAAAAGTTCATAAAAATGAAATTGATATGTTTATTCTGGTTCAAAATGTTTTTGAAATGCATGCATATTTTTCATAATACATATTTTATGAGCTTTCTAAAGACCCCCTCCTATAATAATATTCATTGTATATAGTTATAGCTTTCCCAGTTGAATTGTCCAAAAACTTCATTTACCTGATATGTGAGCAAATGTCAATTTCTATTTGCTATGATGGTTGCACAAGTTATAGATTTCAATACAGTTTGAAGAAAAGTAGAGAAGCAATGACAATGGATTTTTTAATTTAAAAAGTTGGGAGAAATGAGTCTTTTAATACCAAATTTACTTTTCTCCATACAAAGATTATCAACCTAAATCCCGTTTATAACAAATACAGCATTGTACCTTTAAATCTTAAAGATTTATCTCGGGCTTTAAAAAAGTTGGAGAAAGATCAAATCAGAACAATAATTCTCAAATTTAGTGACATTTGGATTGTGACTTATGCAAAAATGAAAAATGCACCCAGGCATTAGTGATTGTTTCTGATGATCTAGTCCACAGTTCTTGCCAATAATTTTCTTGGGAGAGGGACTCGCACAAAACTTCTCGATTCTTATTTTAAAAGTTTTGGGTTCTATTCTATAACTTACAGGAGGAAATAAAAAAAAAAGTGGTTGATCCTTCTGTCTTCCTTCTTTAGCATTATGAAGAAGAGAGGAAAATCATTTGGTATAATGTTTTCTCTTTTCTCTGACTGATACTTTACATAAATTTTACAATGCAAAGAACATAAAGTCAGTTCTTATGGAAAGAAATTCTCTTGATGATATGACTCCATGAAAGAAGAGAATCCATTGTATGAATAATTCTCAGACTAAGAAATAGGCGACATCACCCCATAAAACTTGGTGTGTCCAATAAGCTTCAAACAACATAAAACTTAACAATATCTAACAATCCTAAATAAAAGTATATTACTATGATTACTATTATTCAAAACTAGTTTTACATCTTTGCATACTGATAATATCTCATTGCAGAGGGTGTTCATGATTTAAGGACTTGTTGATACCACCTGCATGGCAATATTTTTGTTTTTGTTTTGTTGTAGTCTAATGTAATTTTTAAAAAGTACACTTTGAAATCCATAGGTACTAATTCTTATGTAGATGATATTTGCCCTTTCACTACTAACACTATGCTACACTAGTACTACTTTTACTATTAATTTTTTGTCAACTTAGCACAAATCAAAGCTAGATATTTCAGTTATTCAAAAAACATAATTAATATGCTAAAATAACTAGTAACTTCAAGGCATAGAAACAAAATGTTTAAGTCTTAACATTTCCAGTTTTGGTGTCAGACTGAATTGGCTTTGAAGTCTAACTCTATTAGATGGTAGTCATGTGATGTTACATACATACAGCTAGTGACTTTAGAGACCAACTTGGATTCTAAGGATTCGTGTTCAGAGCTGTGTCAGTGATGCACAGTGACGCCTTGATCATAAATGGACTTTCCATCTTGATTGAGTTAGGTGAAGAATGATGCAGTCTCACACTATACATTGCATAATGATAAGACTAAGAGCCAAAGGGAGCACATAAACAAGACTAGTGTCTGCAAATACTAGCTGATAGAATCAAAAAGGGAGAGAATGATCCAACATGGGAAGTGAGATACACAGCAGACCCATAGAATGGCAGATGTCCTAAACAGCACTCTGGCCTCAGAATCAGCCCTTAAAGCACACGGATCTGGCTGAAAAGCCTATGAGAGTATTACAGGCATGGAAAGCCAAGACAATGGCAAAAAAAAGAAACCTAAATGAAAGATCTCCGCGAGTGAGATCCCAGTGAAAAGAACAGGTCATCAAAGAAGGAGGTACCTTTCTCTGAAGGGAGGAGAGAACTTCCACTTTGACTACGACCTTGTCTAAATATGATCAGAGCTGGTGAACTCAAAAGGCTTCCATAGCCTTGGCAACTCATGACAAGAGCCTAGGGTGATTACTGATGACATAAACAAGAGTGTCAATTTGTTAAGTCAACAACAAGAGTCACTGTGCACTTATTCCTCATGTAGGATCTCTGTCCTTAATGTGCTGTACATTGTGATTTAATGCTATAACTAGTACTCAAACAGTATTTTTCACTTTGTGTTTCTATGTGGTGCAAACTGTTGAAATCTTTACTTAATATATGCTAAACTGATCTTCTGTATATAAAGAGAATTGAAAATGAATCTTGATGTGAATGGAAGGGGGGAGGGAGAGGGAAAGCGGAGGGTTGTGGGTGGGAGGGAAGTTATGGGGGGAAGCCATTGTAAAGCATAAGCTGTACTTTGGAAATTTATATTCATTAAATGAAAGTTAAAAAAAAAGTAAAAAAAAAAAAAAAAAAAAAAACTATTCTTAAAATTGCTATTGCGCATGTTAGACACATGGTGGCAGACTTGAACCAAAAAAGGACTGTGTTTCTAAGAAACACTTTGTCCGATTTTATTTTTCTTTATGTGGTTTGTAAAAGCCAAAAATTTACAAAATTAAATCCAGGATGTGTGCCGTATCGTACTCATCTTTATAGCCTCAAAATGTGGAAATAGAACTTTAGGTTCCAGTGAGCGTCGGGTTTGTTGTCAGATGGAGATTTCTTTCTTGTCTTGTCTCCATAGTTTGGGAGAAGCCCAGCTTTTCTTTCACATGGTAGGTTTTCTCCTCTGAACTGCTTCCTTTGGACCTGGTAGGGACACGTTCTGCCTAAGAAGAAAAATTTGTTTTGTCATCAGAGGCTACGAATATGACTATATGGAACTGGTGTTGTGGTTAGGGGGTTAAGCCACAATCTGTGACAAAGGCATCCTGTATCAGAGTGCTAGTTCAAGTCTGACAAAGACATCCTGTATCAGAGTGCTAGTTCAAGTCTCGGCTGCTCTGTGTCTGATCCAGCTTCCTGCTAATAGCCCTGGGAAAACAGAGGATGATGGCCCAAATGTTTGGGCTCCTGCCACCCATATGGGGGACCAGGATGGTATTCCTGACTGCTGCATTTGGCTTGATCCAGACCAGGCTGTTGCAGCCATTTGGAAGTGAACCAGACGATGGAAGGTTCCTCAGTCTGTCTGTCTGTCTGTCTCTCTCTCTCTCCTACCTCATTCTTTAACTGTGACTTTGAAATAAATGAACAAATTTTTAAAAAATATTGGATATTTTCATACAGTTTTTTTTACCCAAGCAGGGAAGGCATACACAAAATCTAAGAATTTAAATTAAAACAGCCATTAGTTCATCAAATAATTAAATATTAATGTATTGGTTCATGTCTTCCTTTCTTCATTGATATCCTCATCTGCTTATTCCTACAGGAAACATTAATGAAACTATACTATGTCTTAGAAACTAGGGGGTGCTGTCAGCATATATCAGTGTGTATAGTTTAAGTAAATACAAAACTATGATTTAGTGGAAGGAAAGTTCCTGGAAAAGAGGGGAGAAGTGATAACAGGAGAAGCACCTTCATGTACGTTATCTACAAAACAGCAAAACTCAATACAGCAATTTGTATAATCAAAATAATTTCTTAAAATAATAAAAACAATTCCAATCCTTGAAAGTCTAAAATCTGAGTGGGTGGTGTAAATGAATTCAACTACATTTAGAAAGACTATTATACTTCCTCCGTGGTCCCAGCATCTAATGAATCACCAAATTATATCATCTACTTTTGAAAAAAATTGTTTTATTTTAACTGAAAGTTTTATTCACTAATAGCGCAGATTTTGCCATTTGAGGGAGCAAAATAATTTTCCCTGCCAGCTCTCAGGTCTTCCTTACATACATGTGGAACAACTACCCGTTTTTCTCTCATTGCACACCTCCCTACTATAGACTTGCTATCTTCTACAGGTATTGTAACAATAGATTAACCTGCAAAGTGGAAGTGCAATGTTAGAACTTGTATTACTTTTAATTTTATTTGAGATGTATATTATCTATGAGGTATATCATCTATGTGTTTTATATATATTTGTAAATACCAGGATCACTAGAGATGCAACTATAATAACACAAGGAAATAAGTATATTGCCCAGCATATGAAACCATTTGTCTCCTGAGTGGCCAGTGTTTTTCAGAAGGCAACGTTGTTCATCTTCGTATCTGCTCATGTGGATCTCACGACAGTCTGCTTTCCCTAGTTATTTGGATAAAAGCTTGATGGGTTGAATAATTTGAGTCTTCTCAAATCCTCTTCAGTCAAATACAAAAACTTCAAATGCTCTTTCAATTTACTGTATTTTTGTTGTTGTTGTTTCACCTAGGGCCTGCCCAAATCTGTGCACTGGCAGTGA
Organism: Oryctolagus cuniculus; assembly: GCF_051225735.1. NCBI lineage: Eukaryota > Metazoa > Chordata > Mammalia > Lagomorpha > Leporidae > Oryctolagus > Oryctolagus cuniculus. Next base: position 68,926,143 of record NC_142874.1, read on the forward strand.
GTTGTGGTTGCCAACCTTTTCCTTCCATGCTTCTCTGCTTGCCTGCCCCCTCTCCTTCAGGTTGGAGAGGGAAAGGGAAGCAGTGAGGGGTAGGAAGACTGCTCCTGAGTGACCCGCATATATTCAGAAGTCACAGGTGTCCGTGGCTGCCTCTTGCTCGGGGCTCCTCAGTGACCCTGTGCTATGGCCCCCAGCGGAGGTCCTCTGTGTGGGCATCACTTTGTCCAGCCTCCCTCTTGGAATGCCCCAGCCTAATGCCATTGCACTGGTGTTCATCATCATGCATCCTCGGCAGAGGAACCTGTCTTGTGTCAGGCACAGGGTGTGAGTGGCTACCATTTGAGAATGCTTGTTTTCAGCCGGGTGTCCACAGAGGACACACAGAGAGGAGCACAAGCCTATGGCTCTGTGAAGTGCAGAATGGAGTCTCCCGAAACACTCACCCTACAACAGCCTCTTGACTTGTGACTCTCTGTGTGTCTCTTTCTTACTCGATTTCAGGGCACACACATCAGACTCTCTTGTTTGGCCTCTGTTAAAGACGCACAGCCCACTTCTCTCCATCAGGCGGTGAAGAGGAAGCGGGAGGGTATGTCCTACCAAAGCTGTCCAAAAGTCAACCCCAGGTTTTTTCTGTGCTTTTCCTTTTGTAGGCTGCATGTGGGCACTGGGCCAATACTGACAGAAATGGAATCACAATGTTCTCAGCACGTGGTTTTATATCTCACTTTGGAACAGCATGGTTTCGAGAACTCTTACTTTCACCTCAGCATTTGTGACTATAGGGAAATTCTAATACGATGGAAGTAGTGTTTAAATGTTATGCCAGATGTAAATTGAAATTGATGTCTAGAAAACAAATTTTAAATGACTGATGTATTACTTCAAATCTAAACTTTGTAGCTGGTCTAGGTTTGAAGTCAGGATGGGATCATTATTAGCTCTGTGACCTTGAAAAAATTACTTAATATTTTTTATGTTAATTTTTTCTCATATTTAAGAGGGAATAATAAACAAGCCTAATAAATTTATCATATAGGTTTAGATTAAATAATGTATAAAATAGCAATATTATATGTATTACATTATGTTTATTTAATGACTAGTAATATAATATCTATTGCATTAATTACCAGTCCACGTCATCCATGGTTCATTGACAACCATCCTTACACTCTTCAACCTGATCTCATCAAATTGATGTGATATTCTTGCTCCAAATATTCCATATGCCTGCTCTACCAAGGATTAAGGATGCGTTCCTAGCTCAAGCCAAAGACCTACGTTTGTCCTGGTACTAAAATCTGTTTAGAATTTCTCCCAAACTGTCTATGTAGTCATATTTTGAGCCAATGGTCTCTTTGCACTCCAGTCTACTTACAACCCATCACACACTTTCCTTCCTTTCTGACTGCTTAGTGTTTTCCCTACCAAGATCAGTCTCTCTTGTCCTTCAATCTAAATGTCGTCCAACCCTGAAGTCCCAATGTAAGACAGAAGTTTTCTCGGACACTTCAGCTGGCTTTCTTCTGAAAGGTATTCCTCTCTTTAGGTGGATAAACCATCTGAGCTGAGTTTCCCTTTCCTTGTAGACTTGGATGAAATAATACTTCAAGGAACTTTGGATACCAGCAGCTGATCAGACTCTCAGGAGTTCCATGATGCAACCCAAAAATGTGGCATAATGGCTCCTCACACAATGAACCTAGACCAGGGGGACACAGGCGACCAGTTCCACCTCCTTACCCTCTCCTCTAAACAGCTCTGAAAGGCAGTTTCTTGTCGTATCACTTTCAGTGAGTTTACTTGTGCCACATGAGCTCACTTCTTGGTACGTGCTCGGGCTCCTCGGAGATGGGGTTGAAGAAGGAGCCAGTCCCTTTCAGTACTTCTCATCACAGTTTGTGAAATTTCATCTTTTCTGTTGCCTTTTTTATCTTTTATTCATTATTGTAAATTTCCAGGGCTTAGACCTCAGCAGCTCATATTAACCCGAGTCTTCTTTCATTTAAAGTCCCTTTTCTCTGTGCCTAAAATTGTATATCTACAATGCTCATTCATTCAGTACTTTATACTAATTTTCTCTTTGATTTCACATGGGTTGCTGGTAGTCTTTCCTTAGTGCCTGTCTAAGCTGGCCAGAAGATGGCAAGAGTTTGTATCATATTCTTTCATTGTAGTGTATTGTCTGGTAACATTATGCCCAAGAAAGATACCCACTGTATATTTTAATGAGAAATATAGGAATAATGGACTCCATTTATATCCATTCAGTTATACTAGTATATTACATTAATAATAGAAAAAGTTCTTTATTGTGCTGCATAGAAAGATTGTTTTGTTTGCAGACCTCAAATAATTATAGGTAAGTTTCGGTTATTCCTAAAGTCAGAGGTAAATTTCTCTATTTGAACTATGCATTTTCAGTTCTCTAATTTTTAGTTACCTTGGAGCTCCCAAAGTGAAACTGCAAAAAAATTAAAAAGATATAGCAAGTAATGATAGTTAACCAAGAATAAGGGCCCATAGTTTGCAATAAAAGTATGAGATCAATGTTGAGACAAATAAATAAGGTAACTAAACAGCCACAAAAGAGAATTGCTCTATCACAAGGCACCCTTAAAACTTCTCTGGCATTGCTTTTACATTGCTATAGGCTGATTTTGTAAACTTTGGAAAGTTACAATAGACAGGAAAATGTCTTTTGTAAAAACCTTAGGATTGGTTAAAAATTTTAGTGAATACACATTATTATGTTGGGTGGATTGTATTTTGACACAGTTTGTTAGATACCATTTGGAAACATCAATTTTGAGGACAACATTGTAGCACAGCAGGTTAAACCACTGCTTGCAACGGCAGCATCACATATCGAATTGCTGGTTCAAGTCCTAGCTCCTCTGCTTTTGATCCAGCTTCCTGTTAATACAGCTGTGAGGCAGAAAATGATGGCCCAAGTGCTTGGGTGAATGGCACCCATCTAGGAACCTAGAATGGAATTTTGGTTCTTAACTTCTACCTGGCCCAGACCCAGCTGTTGTGGCCACTTGAGCAATGGAGCAGCAGTTGGAGATCTCTCTCTTTCTGTCACTCTGCTCTTTAAATAAATAAACAAACAAATAAATAAATAAACAAATCTTAAAAAGTGATCAGTTGTCATTATTATGTCTCAGCCTTTTGACTAATAGTAATTGTAGAAATGTTAATTCTAACTAAATGGTATAACTGAGCACTAACATTGAGAAGGACCTTAAGAATAACCTCATCCAACTCTCACCTAAGGGGCCTAAGACAAATAAAAGTGAAGTGATGGACCCAAACCATCAAGTACCACTCAGTTAGTAAGTGGAAGAATGGGCTTTAACATCTCCAAGTTCTAGAGTTGGCTTTTAGCCTAGCTGTTACGATGCAAGCATCCCACATCAGAGTAGGTTTGATTCCTGGCCCTGACTCCTGATTCTAACTTCGAGCCAATGCAAACCTCAGGAGGGGGTGATGATAGCTCAAAATATTGAGTTCTTGCCACCCACATGGGAGACCTGGACTTCGTTCTCAGCACCCAGGTACAGCCCTGTCATTGAAGGCAACTGGGAAGTGAACCAACAGCGGGGAGCAAAGCAGCATAGGGGAGCCCTCTCTTTCAAACAAATAAAACAAATTTCTGATTTGGGGCACAATGTACTTTAACCTACATTATTGTTTTTCAGTTGCTTAATTAACATGAAATGAATGTTACATATTCCATTAATCATAACATTACATCATTTTAGAACTAGTGGTATCTTTCAAAATCATGTAATTCAACTTTGGAATGGTGATGCAAAATTTTATAAATGAGACCTAGAAAATTTAAATAACATCCCCCTTTTGAAGCTTGTTTTAAAGCAATAAGGTGTTTCTTAGATAAATATTATAGTGATAAAGAATTTAATCTAATATTTTAAATATGTGTGATGTAAGACTGTCATAGGTATGGAATACGTAAGAAACATTAAAATCAGTATTGATTCTTCCACCTATAAACTTGGACTCTTTCTCCATTTATTTAGTTCTTCACTGAGAACTTGCATTGGCTTTATGTTTTTTTTTTCTATATCCATCTTATATATTTTAGTACTGACATTTATATTTTTTCTTTAACGTTAACTTTGTTATATGTTGGATTCTGAAGTTTCTTCAGAGGGGCACTGGAGTTGGCTCCTGAGAATGTTTGGGTACCTGTCATGGCCAGCCTGTGATCATGGTGTGATGTTGGCACTTTGAGGTCAACAGAGAGGGGAGTCACCAAACGTCAGCAATGGACAAATTCACCAAATCAGCACATATCCTCCTCCCACATTCCAGAAACTGGTTGCTAAACATTGCTACATATTTTTCTTATCTATATATATTCTATATTAAAGAAAAATTATCACTACTTTAAAAATTAAATATCTTTTCAATATAGCTTAAAATACTTAAGCCACTTTATAATATTATGTGGTTAAAATGGAAATTTCTCCCATATGTTAGAAAAACCTGCTATGGTTTTTGGTCACCTTACAAAGTTCATAGAATAAAAGTGTAGTAAATTAAATTTCAAGGAATTGTATTGAATATTAAATAATCAATGAAAATATGTATTTCTATATCTGATTTATAGAAGTAGTTAATAAACCTTCTGCTGACAGCATGTTTTAAGGAATGATTGTATTAGTAAAATACTATTAAGTAATTTCATCCATCTCCATGAGTCCTCCCTACCAGTACAACTGCTCAAGAAAACTTTCTGAACTTAGATATAAAGATGTTGATTTGTTCAATATAAATTAGAATATGTCAGAGTACAACATACATTTCTAGCTATCTCTATCCTCATATGCATATGGACATACACAGCAACAAACAATAGCACATATGTGTTATTCTTTTCAGTTCAATTATGCCATACTTTTTAAAAACTTTTTTAACCTAATATATCATGGTAATCGTTCCAAGTTACTACATATGGATGTAACTCGCTATATATTTATAGGACCATATCCCTTACTGAAAAAAACACTAGATGCGTTAAATTCAGATTTATTTGTGGAATGACAATATGACGCTCATCTGCATAATATTAAAACATTTTCAGTCTTGTCTTAGGTGGGATCCTCTGATCAAACACATTATTTCTGCAGGGATCTGACAGCACATAAAAACAGAATGAATGAAGATTTTGAAGTTTCATGTCTGGGCAAGTAAGATTTTATCTCCAAATAAGTTCATATTAAATTTATGAAAAAGAAACAGATATTTTATAATTTTCTGACTTTTTAAAAGTCCACTGAAAAATGCTGGGGTGGACCAAGCAGAGAGGAAGTCAGTTCAAAAGGCCAGAGAGTTCTCTGGGACCCTGGTGACCTCAGCAGTGGCGTGTCGCCCCGGGCAAGTCAAAGGGGTGCTGAAGGAGGCCTCTGCCCAACCGCTTCTGTGACTATAAAAAATGAAAACCAGGCACGGAGCCACATGAAGCTTTTTGGTCAAATCCTGACATGTCCTTACCACAAGCATGCATTCTGTATGCTCTGGGAGGTGGGAGTGTGGAGAGAGCTTTTCAGATGAGCTGAAAGATTGACTGAGTCACCTGCAGCACTCCAGTGTGGGAATATGCCATTCTGCCAATGCAGGAGGCAGCGTGAAGGGAGGACGGCAGGGCTCCCGCATGTGGAAACAAGCACGGCCATGTCTGCTAGTCACATGGCTTCCGAGAATACAGGAAAGTAAGAGGAGTTCACTTCCTGGGATTGATTTTGACCTTTTTGAAAGAATTCAAAGAACATTGTGATTCATAGGTCCTAACAGGCAAAGAAAGCAGCAGGTCTTTTCAATCTCACGTTGTATACACGAAACACATGCTCTTGAAACAATCAAGCCCATCTATTTATGATCACTGGATAACACATGGGCAGTATAACACCAAAGACATCACCTTCTGGCTCAGGAGGCTCTGTGAGTATGGCAGTAAATTGAGAAAAATGAAAGGTAGAGTGCACACTCAACAATGTGCATCCATTTATGTATTTATTCATTATACATAATAAATTTAAGCAAATATTTCACATTCTTTGACCACTTTCTTTTTTTTTTTTTATTTTTGACAGGCAGAGTGGACAGTGAGAGAGAGAGACAGAGAGAGAAAGGTCTTCCTTTGCCGTTGGTTCACCCTCCAATGGCCGCCGCTGCAGCCGGCGCACCGCGCTGATCCGATGGCAGGAGCCAGGATCCAGGTGCTTTTCCTGGTCTCCCATGGGGTGCAGGGCCCAAGCACCTGGGCCATCCTCCACTGCACTCCCTGGCCATAGCAGAGAGCTGGCCTGGAAGAGGGGCAACCGGGACAGATTCCGGCGCCCCGACCGGGACTAGAACCCGGTGTGCCGGCGCCGCAAGGTGGAGGATTAGCCTATTGAGCCACGGCGCCGGCCTGACCACTTTCAATGAACTAGTCTGCTCAGTATTCCACTATAGTTTTATATTTTTAAAGCATATTTAAACCATGGAACGAAAAGAAATCAATATACTTTATAAAAGTGAATGAACAATGTAACTGTAAAATTCACGATGAACTAACCAGAAGAGTTCACAACCAGAAGAGTTGAGTTTATTCTGTATTCTGTCACATTCAAGACTTGCTCTTTTTCAAGCTCTTTAACTTCTCTGAACCTATCCTGTTCTTATCAAAGAGATACCGTGATTTTGCTTTAATTTTGGAAAATGACTCTAAAATTTTTATAGAAATTTAAAGCACTTTTGTTTTTCATTCATGCACTTATCAAATGTTTATTGAGTCGATTAAATTCCAGGCATTTCTAGCTCTTCAGGTATATCAAATGAACATTTTAAGAAACCAGATGGCAAGGGACAAGTTGTATGAAATATTAGGAGATATTCTGGTAGAGAATGTAGCATCTTAAACCTCCTGCATATTTTGTAGCAATACATTTGCAAAACAGGGAGAATAGTTATAGAAATACATGTGAGGTTATTAGTTCAACACACAATGGATGAATGTGCTTCTATAAACAGCATATTGGGGAAGTAGACAGGGAACATCAAAGGTTCAGATGCATCTGGGAGAAGAGGAATCTCTGTATAAGACAAATGAGCGAGAGAGAAGTAGGAGCGAAGGAAAGATCAGCAGAGTCACATACGCTATTATTACATGTGATATTTAACAGACAGCAGCACAAAGAGGATGGCAGAAAACAGACTGAGTAAACAAGTAGATGTTAGCCATATAGCAACTAAAATAATCTTTTATACATTACATATTCTGAGTTCTATCTTTTAAATTGTCTGCTGAGTGGTTGAGTTATTTAAGAAATGTTGTACATGGTACATGGTAATCCTTGAGTGACATAGTCCTCATGCTAAATAACAGTATAGAAATACAGGGAGTTATATCATTGAAAGCTTGTCTGGGCCGGCACTGCAGCTCACTAGGCTAATCCTCCGCCTGCAGCGCTGGCACCCCGGGTTCTAGCCCTGGTTGGGGCGCTGGTTCTGTCCCGGTTGCTCCTCTTCCAGTCCATCTCTGTGCTGTGGCCCGAGAAGGCAGTGGGGGATTGCCCAAGTGCTTGGGCCCCTGCACTCCATGGGAGACCAGGAGAAGCACCTGGCTCCTGGCTTCGCATCGGTGCAGCACTGGCCGTAGCGGCCACTTGGGGGTGAACCAACAGAAGGGTGAACCAACGGAAGGAAGACCTTTCTCTTTGTCTGTCTCTTTTTGTCAAAATACTTTACTGAATACAAAAGCATTTTAACACTTTTTTTTTCCTTTTTTGACAGGTAGAGTGGACAGTGAGAGAGACAGAGAGAAAGGTTTTCCTTTGCCGTTGGTTCACCCCCAATGGCCGCCATGGCTGGCGCGCTGCGGCCGGCACACCGTGCTGATCCGATGGCAGGAGCCAGGTACTTCTCCTGGTCTCCCATGGGGTGCAGGGCCCAAGTACTTGGGCCATCCTCCACTGCACTCCCAGGCCACAGCAGAGAGCTGGCCTGGAAGAGGAGCAACCGGGACAGAACTGGCACCCCAATCAGGACTAGAACCTGGGGTCCCAGCGCCGCAGGCGGAGGATTAGCCTAGTGAGCTGCGGCGCCGGCCTTAACACGTTTTTGAAAGATATATATTACAGTGTTTCTCAAAAGCACTTTAAAGTATTTAAGAAACTGAAAAAAGTGCATATGCTATGACCCAGTAGTTTTACTTTTAGAGATTCAGTTTATAAAATTAAAGTCTCAGTTTTTAATGATATAGGTGCAAGGATTTTTCCTTCGGTATTCTTTGTATAATTTCATGAACCATTAATTAAATTCCATAGGGCCAGAGGTGCTTACAAATGCTAATGCTTTGGGATTTTATAGCAATAATATGAAATATACTCCATATATGAGATCTGAATCATCACCTCATAATCATGTATCTTACTATCTCTCCACATGTATGAATAGTCAAACTAAATAGGCTAAATAAAGATTTATAAATACGATAATATTGGTTAAGGTCAGGTTTTCCAACAAATTAACTTTTAAAACTTAATTTTGGAGTTACAAATAAGTTTTTATAGACCTATAATTAAAAAAAAATTAAAGCAGGAAATAATTTGAATACCCATGGAAAATATTATGGTTCTATTTAAATATTACTGTACATTTATATATATTGACTTGGAAAAAAGACTAATAAATTATGTAATGAAAAGTACAATTTTAGTGTAGCATGAATCATACAGTTCAATTACTATAAAAATTACCTGTTTATTTATAGTTATATTTTGTTATAAAAATTGAGAAACATATAGAAGTATGTATGCACCAATAATTTCTAAAAACACAGTATACCAGAAAAGTTAAAAAATTAAGTAAAACTCATTGGATGTATTCCAATCCCTGAGCCTACTTGTTCTTGGCTTGTAGAGATACAGTTTGTAGTCAAGACTAATGTTTTACAAGGCCTGAGGAGGCATGCAGTTCATCAATATGCAATTAACATTTTGCTGCAAAAAAATGCAATAATTAAATTAATTGATATTGTAAGCTCAGTGACTAAAATATGTCAGGAGCACTGATTTATTTTTCCCAACAATCAAGGTCAGTTTCTTTATCTGAAAATAAAGATGCTATTTGGATCAAGAAAACTATAGCCTATAAAGTGAATTTTCTCTCTCTAAAATTATGGCATATATATGGTATATGTTAAAATTTTACACCATATCATATCAAACATCAAAAATGTTCAGGGAGAAAACTTTTTAAAGATAAGTTTATTGTGGTGCAAAAAAATGAAAACTCATGCCTAGTCTTTTCATCATATGCATTTTCAATGAACTTTGTCAAGGCATTTTGAACAATTTTCTATTAATTTTTATTAATATAAAAACAAATTTCAAGTACTTCATAGACACAATTTTAAGAATATAGTGATAATTACTTCCCTTCTATCCTCCTCCTACAACCCTCATCCCTCCTTCCTTCCTTTCTTTTATTCCTTTTGCAATAACATATTTTAGCTTATTTATAATCACAGGGCTTGCACCCCACTAAATAAAGAGCTCAACAAGTTAAAATTAGAAAGACTACTGTTCAACAGGAATATAGACAACAGCTATAAATTATATTAAAATTTCAAGATGTCAATTTTACTAGTAGATACTAATTTTTTTCTGTACATATTAACTACCAAAAATCAGATAAAACATGTAATATTTGTTTTTTGGGGTCTGACTTTTTTCATTAAGCATAACAATCTCCAGTTGATGCATTTTGTTGCAGAAGACAGAATTTCATTCTTTTTATGGCCAAGTAGTATTCCATCATGTATTCCACATTTTCTTTATCCAATCTTCAGTTGATGGATATCTGGATTGATTCCATATCTTACATATTTTGAACTGAGCTACTTTAAACATAAGAGCTCATTTAACTCTTTCATATGCTTATTTAATTTCCTTGGGTAAACTCTCAGGATATGGTTAGATTTATTTTTAGTTTTCTGAGGAATCTCTATTCTGCCTTCCATAATGATTGTACCAATTAACCTTCCCACCAAAAATGTACTAGGGTGCTTATTTCTCCACATCCTTGGCACCATTTGTGAATTTTTGATTTCTGAAAACTAGCCAATCTAACTGGAGTGAGGAGAAAACTCATTGTGGTTTTTATTTGCATTTCCTGGATGACTAGTGGTCCTGAGCAATTTTTTTTTTTTTTTTTGACAGGCAGAGTGGACAGCGAGAGAGAGAGAGACAGAGAGAAAGGTCTTCCTTTTTGCCGTTGGTTCACCCTCCAATGGCCACCGTGGCTGACGCGCTGTGGCTGGCGCAAGGCGCTGATCCGATGGCAGGAGTCAGGTACTTATCCTGGTCTCCCATGGGGTGCAGGGCCTACGCACTTGGGCCATCCTCCACTGCACTCCCTGGCCACAGCAGAGAGCTGGCCTGGAAGAGGGGCAACCGGGACAGAATCCGGCGCCCCGACCAGGACTAGAACCCGGTGTGCCGGCGCCGCAAGGCAGAGGATTAGCCTAGTGAGCCGCGGCGCCGGCCGGTCCTGAGCAATTTTTCAGGTGTCATTTGCATTTGTATTTCATCCTTTGAAAAATGCCTGTTCATGTCCTTTGCCTATTTCTTAGCTACATTGTCTGTTTTGTCATTATTTAGTTTCTGTAGCTCCTCATATTCTGTATATTAATACTTTATCAATTGCATAGCTTGCAGGTATTTTCTCCCATTCTGTTTGTTGCTTCTTCACTTTGTTGATTGTTTCCTTTGCTGTGCTAATGCCTCTTAGCTTGATCTAATCCAATTTGTGTGTTTTTTATTTTATTCCCTGTGATTCTGGGGTCTTATCCAAGAAGTCTGCCTATGACAATGTCTTGAAGCATATGCTTTCCTCTAGTAATCTGACAATTTCAGGTCTTAGATTTAGACCTTTGACCCATTGTGAGTTTGTTTTTGTTTACTGTGTAAGGTAGGAGTCTTTTTTCATACTTCTGCTTGAGAAGATACAATTTTTCCAACACTGTTTGTTGAAGAGATTATGCTTTCTCACAGGAGTGACTTGAGCTCCTTTGTCAAAGATTAATTGGTTGTAGATGTATGAATTTATTTCTGGTGTTTCTGCTCTCTTCCATTAGTCTTTAGGTCTATGTTTCTGCCATTATCAGGCTGTTTTCACTATGAAAGCCCAGAAGAATGTCTTGAAATATGGAAATAGTGAAGGCCTTTTATGTGCATAGACTTGAAATATTTGTACACCAAAGAAAACATTTATATTAATTCTTATGTTCCACATTTTGAAATACTCTTAAACAAGTGCTATAAATGTGACATTATATAGATAAATATATACAAATATATATAAAGATACAGAATAATAAATTAATAAAAGTAAATACTATATCATTATTCAGTATACAGGATTCTAATTCTATTAGATGACTGGTAAATTTATAAAATTAATAATTTATTAAAAGTCTGCTTTTTATTTTTAGTACATATGTTGACAAGATATTAACACACTCAAACTTCTAGAATTTATAAAATTTTTGAAAGCTTGGTTGTATTCAACAGAGGTGAGGCTCTCTCTCTATAATACTCCATTTGGAAAATATTTTGAGAAGAATTACAGAATAAGAGATCCAACACATTCTATTTAATAGGCCCTACATCTTTTATTTTCCCAAACAGGAATCATATTCACCTTGTTTCTGTGAGCATGACTACACTAGATAATTAAGATTGGTGATTCTTACAGATCTTTTTTCAATATAGTCTTTCAACTACAAATCCTCCTGAAGAGCCTTTAGAATAAATGAAATACAGTATATAAAGTTTAAAATATCGCAATAGCTTTCGTATTTATTGTCAGGTTTCATCTTTGCCTTAGTTCAAGCTTTTCTCAAAGAAGGCACAGGAATTCTGGCGAAAGAGAAGCCAAATTAATTCTTCTGCTCAGAGCCCTCCTATGATTGCCTATGTCATTCTATAGAAACTAAATTCTTCTCAACGATCAACATGTCTCCACCTGCTCTGGCTTCCATGCTATTTATTATCCTTATTTCCTAATACCTACACTACCCTAGCTACCCTGGACTCCTTGCTGTGGCAATAACTCACCTGGCCCACCCTTGACTCAGAGTATTAGTACTTGCTACATCATCTGATTGAAATATCTTCCTTGTAGTTATTCACATGCCTCAGTCTTACATCTTTCAAGTCTTTGCTCAGTGTCACCTTCTTAATGTGGGTTTCCATGGTATTCTATTTAAAATTTCAAACTACACCCACAGTATCTTTATTTCCCATCTCTTCTTTATTTTTCTTCTTACCACTTGCAACATGAATAAAAGATATAATTTGCATTCATATTCTGTTTATTGTATGACTTCACCTATAAGTATGCACGCTCTGGAGTCCAGAATTTTTTTGTCTATTTTTCACTGTTCTAGCTTCAACACATAGAAAAGTATATTGCACTTAGTAAGCATCCAATACAAATATCTGTTGAGTGAAACTCAGAGAGGAGAATAAAATGACTTTAAGGTTTTGATGGAATTACAGAAGGAGTGTACCTTGACTTTAAATGAAATGGGAAAGAATAAAAGGTGAGAGCATGTTGGAGATGCCAGGATTCTGGAGCTAACTTTATAAGACGTGGTATTGGAGACACCTGTTAGATATCTTAGTGAAGATGTTTAACAGAAAGTTGGACACATGGATCTGGAGTTTAGGAGACAATTTCATACAGAAAATATAGATTTGGGAGTCACTGACATGAAGTGAGAAGATGACACTACCAAGGAATTGATGGAGGTGGAAGATGACAGAGATCTAAGACCAATCCATGAGCCATGCCCATTTTAGGAAGCAAAGAGAGTGAGATACTCAGTGAAGAAGTGAAGACACATAATCAATAAGATGAAAAAGAATCTATGAGGAGATTGTAACCTGGAAATGAAGAGAGGAAAATACTTCACGGAGAAAAGAATGACTAACTGTGCCACACACTTACAGATCAATTAAATTGCGGACTGAGGAATGATCACTGGATTAACAATGTGAAGGTCACTCACAACTTTGACAAGAGCAATTTTGGCAAAAACATGGTTGGGAAAGCCTAATTCAAATGTTTCAGGAAAGAACGGGGAGTGAGGAATGAGAAGCAATGAACACAGACACTAGTTCCCAAAGATCTCATTAGAAGAAATGAGAGTCTAAGTGACAGCTGGAAGAAGAAGTAGAATACAGAGGATTTGTTGTAGTCTCATTTATTTTTTCTGTCAAAGATAGGGAAAGTGATGGTGTACTACTGAAAAAGACACAAGGGTAGGGAATCTTTCTTAAAATGTTTGCTTATTTATTTGAGAAGCAATGAAAGATGGAGAGTGTGAGAGAGAGAGAGAGAGAGAGAGAATTCCCATCCACTGTTTCATTCCCCCAAATGCCCACAAGAACTGGGGTTGTGATGGGGAGGAGCAGAGAGCTGGAAACTCAGTTTAAGTCTCCCATGTGGACGACAGGAACCCAGTTTCTTGAGTCACACTGACAGCTCCCAGAGTCTATATTAACAGGAGATGGAATCAAGATTCTGAGCCAGAATCAACCTAGGTATTCCACTGTGGGACACGGACATCTTAATTGCTGTGTGAAATACCACTCTACGTGTGAAATCTTGATATTCCAAGAGAAAATATATAAAACTGCAGGAGACATACTCCTTTAAATGTGAGAGTTATAGGGATACAGTGCATACACTTGGCTGTAAATTGGAACCTTAATAGTTCATTTACTGGAACGAGAGAGATTGCCATGTATGTGGCTAGACAGAGTCAGGTAAGTGGAGGGATTTCATGTTGGTAATTCTCTTCTGAGGTTTCATATAGACACAACAAATCAGCAGGAAGACCTCTAAAGTTAAAGTGAGAAATGGGAAAAAAGCAGGAGAGTTATTTGGGAAAGAAACAGTGAGTGGCATTAAGAAATTAAATGTGATTATCATATTACTGGGGGAAATTTGCATTATTGGTTAAATTTGGAGTGAAAATAGTCCAAGTGTGAGTGTGTGAGTGTGTGTGTGTGTGTGTATTGTTTTCTTTCACTCCATAAAGCGTAGATCCAGGCATGAAGTAAATACAGCATTTACATGGAATTTTGAGTTTATGCAAGATAGTGATTGAAATGCATGACCATGAGACTTAAATTGGGTAAGGGGTTACTTGAGAACAGGAAAGGATTGAATAAAAGTACCAGTTGGCAGGGTGAAAGCCCTAGTGGGGTTAACAAATCATTCAGTCTAGGAGACTGTGAAAAATGAGCTGAAGGTACTGAAAATGACACCATCTAAGTTATGACTCAGGAAGTACGTGACTGATATATGGAGGCTGAAGGTTAAGATCATTAGCGGAGAGAGGCCAGAGAAGGAGAGATTGATGGTTTTATTGAATTCATTCCATACCCTAATATTCTCAGGTGATGGTTCTCAGGGAAGTATAAAGGACGAAGGGTCTGGAAAGAACAATGAGAATCCAGAAGCATGCCTTCAACGATACACACAGAGGTACAGTAAGTGGAGAAAATAACCACCATTTCAAAGAACTTCAGTGAAAACACATAGTAAGGGAACAGCCTGGCTGGTTGCAATTAGTTCACGGAGGTCTTAGGGAAATTCAGAGACAGGCTTGAGCAGTTTGTAGATAATTGGCTTTGGTTACTCTGGAAGATACCATGATTGTTAGAAATTTAGGGAAAGTTTAATAGAGCTTTGTAAGTGCTTTATAGACTACTGTGTGTACCAAGACAATGTCACTTATATCAAAACTTAAAAGGAAGCTCAAATAATTAATATAAAAGTCAAAATGCCCCCAGACAAATTCTGATACACAGACACCTTACCTAACCAAGATCAGGTTAAGTGTTATGAGGTTATCCATGACAATGAAATGTGCCAAGTAAACAAAGACATTGGTCTTGATGTTACCAGACATATAGTTGTACTAGTTGCAGTCATGAGTAGCCAAAAGGCAAAAGATTTTAGAGTTCTTGACCATTGGTGGAATATTCTCTATGGTTCCATGAACACTGTATTGTTTCATCCTAATGGCAATATTTGCCATGTTGTACTCCATAATGTTGGTCACACCATTACCTGTACCTAAAATGCCTTTTATTCCAGCCACACATATTTGCCACAAGTATGCAAATATGACTATTTGTTGAGACCTTGCTGGGATATGGTGCCTCCATAAATCTACCCCGACTTCTTTCAGTTGAGGGCAATCTGTTCCTCTTCTAAACTACTACATAGCTTGTCATAACTTGTATTTTGACATTTTTCAGTCTCTACCTTTCACATCACTGAATTTGTTTATGCATCTCTTGCCTTTCCTTCTAGATGAATAGGAAGTTTCTTAGGGACAGTTTATTTCTACCTAACTTCTGATGACCCACCACCATCCACAGGGGTAGGAATTTTACATATAACCTTTCAACAATTATGTCATAATAAGTGACAGATTTAAAGAATTTTGAAGAAGAAACAACACTTTTTATATATTTTAAATACCAGAAAATTAGGACAAGCACTCACAAAACAAGCTGGCACAAAAAAAAAAAAAAACGAATAAAATATTAGAAGTAAAATGGAGCACTACAAAAAGTAGCATACAATGGAAACAACAGTAGTTACAACTCTAAAGATAAACTTGATTTTTGCTATAAAATACACTAAAGCCATTTGTCATTATATTTATATTTCCTTAGAGTTTTATGAAAGTATTAAGGACAGTAAAAATATTCTTTACTATAAACTTCATTTTTCTTAATTAACAGATATGTGTTGATTTTCCTTTCATCTTGTAGAGATACTAATTTCAGTTTGCATGTCAATAATCCTAAGTTACAGATGTTCCTACTGCTCAGGTAAGCGACAGGGTGAAAGCTGAGAATCAATAATGCAATCCAGCTTTCCCATGTAAGTGGCAGAACACAGTACCTGAGTCATCGCTGCTGCTTCCTGGGGTCTGCATTGCAAGAAGCTGGAATCAGGAGCTATAATCAGGAAGTCAACTCAGATATCCTTGTTGCAGATCTTTTCCCTCCATTTTTATAGCTCTTTTATGTTGCAACTCTTCTGCGAGAACATTGGTGTTCAAATCCCCCAGGTTTGTGTCTCATGACCAGAAAGACTTAGAAGCACCAACAAGGAAAAGTGTGCACAGCAGAATAGTTTATTGAAAGAAGCAGAGAGGCTCCCAGCAGCCCGAGCAGGGACAGGGAGGGATGTCCCTGAAGGAGGGAACTACTGAGGGGTGAAGATCTATGGGTTTGTATAGGCTTTAAAATGGGAAGGGTTCATGGCTTGTCAGGGAGAGGCATGGAGAAGATTGGTTAGTTGGGTGAAGGCTAAGTCTCCAATCACAGAAGTCCATCACAGAAGCCCATTGATTGCCTTTTCTCAGGTCCTTCGAGGCTCATCCTCAGATGGTGGGGCGGGACCTCCTATTCCCTGTCTACCTATCCTGGAGTCTCTCTCTCCATCCGATATGGTGTATTTCTTAACTGCCAGGTAAATGTCTACTCCCTACTGTGTTTGTGCATGTATGCAAGCATTGAGAACAGTGCCTTGTCCTCAGAAATTCTCAATTAGTATTTCTTGATTTAATCAAATATATGCACAGATTTACATCTTTTTTTTTTTTTTTTTAAGAAATTCAGGCTTAGTGGAGGAGATAGGATTTAAATTTGGTCTTGAAGGGTGAATATAATTTAGACAGGAAGAAAGGTATCACTCCTAATAAAGTATTTGAACTCCATCGGCACTTCCATCATGCATGTACTCACAGATACAGCACATTTTCTTCATTGTTCTAGGCCTTTACCTTTATGAAAAATGTGTAGTTGTTGTTACTGGTAAGGGGTCTTCCTAAATATAGCTCCAGATACTTTTAATATATTTAAGAAATGTATCAAATACGTTTATTGATCTTATTCTGCTTTTTGTCACTTCTGGTTCTTTGGTGTCTTGCAAAACATTTTGTATTAATCCATATTTTGTGTTTGTGATTTGCACGTATGTTATATATTATATTTTTCAAACACATAGGCAAATGACTGACAATTTTTAAGAATGCTATGTTAAGAATTAGTTTTGTTTTAGAAAACATTCTAAATTATTGTTTAGAGACAGAAAAAGCCCCCATTTGAGGCCAAATTTCTTTCTGTTTAACTCTCTTGTTAAATTCCTTCTCTTAGCCTCTTTGCCATTAAACTCTCAGTAAAAGTAAGGTATTAAATTTTCCTTGGGAACAATAATATCCCTGTCTAGCCATAGCTTATGAGGTCAGATTTTATGTTGGTAATGCATTCTTTCAACTTCATTAAACTTCAGTTTTCAGATAAGGGAGAATACTACTCTTCAAAAGTGAATTACTTCTTTTCAAATTTGGGTTAAAAGTACATTTTATAGCATCCTTGCTAAATCCTAATGTACCCAACTTGCTGTTCTAGATGTTTCCAAGAAAACTGTTTCCCAGAAGCAATAGAATCACCATTATTTGGGAACATGTTAATAATGTAAAAATTTCAGGATCCACCACAGACCTGAATTTAAACCATTCTAGAGCTGAGGCCTTGTTTGTTCAAGGTAAGTTAGGTGAATGAAGTCCACTATACCAAACATAGGCCATTTAATCTTTTATTTAGCTATTTAGCTCCCACCTCAGTTATGATGTGTAAGACATATCCAAGGAGTCATTGCATAAATTTATTTGAAAGATAATGGTAGAGGGGAAGAGAGAGAGAGAGACAGAGACAAAGAGAGAATCTCTGTTTACTGTTTCATTCCCCAGATTTTTGCAACAGTCCGGGTTGGGACACACCAAATTAAATGTTAAGAACTCCACTTGGATCTCCACATGAGTGGCATGAATGCAAGTAATTTGGCCATCATCTGTTGCCTCCAAGTTACATGAACAGGAAGCTGGATCAGATCAGAGGTTGGCCACAATCTCAGGCACTCTTATATGTGATGTGGGCCTCTGAAGTGGTGGCTTAATCTGCTGTGACAAATTACCTATCCCCAGGTGGACATTTACTAGTTCAAAATATCAAGATAAAGTTCAGATTGTATAAGCTCAGACGGCTAGAGGAGGGATACAGTCAGTCTCATTTTTATGGGCTTATAAAATGAAGAATTGGTGAAAATTCAATGCTTTGGTTTTTGAAAGAATAATAAAAAGGAAAATAAAATTTGGAAAACACAGAACAAAGTTTAAAAAAGAGGAGCTTGACTAATTGCTTAGTCTAATTGTTTTGGCCTAAAAATTGTGGATTTATTTTCTCTACTTTCATTGGCCTTTTAAATTGACAAATAAAAAGTGTATGTATTGGAATCAGTGCTATGGCATAGTGGGTAAGGCCATTGCCTGAAGTTCTGGTATTTCATATGGGTACCGGTTGGAGTCCCGGCTGCTCCACTTAGATCTAGCTCTCTGCTATGGCCCTGCAAAACAGTAGAACTTGCACAAGTCCTTGGGCCCCTGCACCTGCATGGGCAACCAGGAAGAAGCTCTTGGCTCCTGGCTTCAGATCCTCACAGCTCTGGCCATTGCAACTATGTGGGGAGTGAACCAGAAGATGGAAGACCTCTCTCTCTCTCTCTCTGCCTCTGCATCTCTGTAACTGCCTTTCAGATAAATAAATAAATCTTTAAAAAGTGCATGTATTTATGGTTTCCATGTGAGGTTTTTTAAAAAAATTTAAATTTTCGGGGCCAGTGCTATGATGTGGTAGGTTAAGCCTCCCTCCACCTTCTGCACCAGCATCCCACCTTGCCCTGGTTTTTGTCCCAGCTGCTCTGCTTATGATCCAACTCTCCGCTAATAGCCTGGGAAAGTAGTGGAAGATGGATCAAGCACTTGGGCTGCTGTATCCTCATGGAAGACCTCGAAGAAGCTCCTGGTTCCTGGCTTCAGATAGGCACCTACTCCAGCTGTTGTGGCCATTTGGGGAGTGGACCAGTGGATGGAAGATCTTTCTCTGTCTCTGCCTCTCTCCCTCTTTAACGCTGTCTCTCAAATAAATAAATAAATAAATAAATCTTTTTTAAAAAGTGTACATTTTGGAATAGCTAAATCAATTTCTTTAACATTTTTACCACTTTATATAGTTATCATTTTATTACATATGTGGTGAGGATACTTAAAATCTACTGTCCACGTGATTTTGAATTATGCTATATAGTGCTATTAGCTATTGTCACCAGATCATACAATAGATTTTTTAATCTCTTCCACTTAAATAATTGAAATTTTGTATCCTTTGACCAACAGTTTCCAAATCCATCCGTATTCCCACCCCTCACCCAGCCCCTAGTAATCACATATCTATCTTCTACCTCTATGAATTTGATTTTTTAGATTGAGTACAAAAGTGATATCATGTAGTTTTTGTGTTTCTGTGTGTGGCTTATTTCATTTAACATAACATCCTCTGTGTTGTTGCAAATTATAGGATTTCCTTCTATTTAAAGGCTGAAAACAGTACATGGGATATATACATATACCTCAATTCTTTGTTTTGTTTTGTTTTGTTTTGTTTTGTTTTGTTCCTCCCCCAAAAAGAAATCTTTTATGCAAGGAGTATAAACTTCATGCATTTCATAAGTGTATCTTTACGAATATAGTAATTCTGCACACCATACCCACCCTCCCACCCTTCCTCCTCCTCCCTCTCCCATTCACAGTTCCATTCTCCACTAAGATCTGTTTTTGATTAACTTTATACACAGAAGACCAACTCTGTACTAAGTAAATGATTCAACAACTTGCACTGAAAAAAAAAAAAACAAACAAAACAAAACAAAACAAAAGTTGTTTCTCAACCATTGAGACAAGAGTTGTTCAAAGTCATTGCATTTTGAAGTTAATTTCACTTTTTTTTGTAAACTTGAAAAACTTTAAAGAAGCATCCAAGAATGATACATCTTTTAGGAGCATGTAGACATAGTTATAATACAACTCTTTGAGGACAGAGGTCCTGCATGGAAAGTTAGTGCACAATGGCTCTTTTTGTTAATTTAGCAATTAAAACTCTCATGTATCTCAGTGATCACCCAAGGCTCTTTTTTTAAAAAAAAAGATTTACTTATTTATTTACTTGAGAGGCAGATGCAGAGGCAGAGAGAGAAAGAGGTCCTTCATCCACTGGTTCACTCCCCAGATGGCTGAAATGGCTGGAGCTGTGCCGATCCAAAGCCAGGAGCCAGGAGCTTCTTTCAGGTCTCCCATGAAGATGCAGAGGCCCAAGGGCTTGGGCCATCTTCTACTGCTTTCCTAGGCCATAACAGAGAGCTGGATGAAAAGTGGAGCATCCAGGACTCGAACTGGTGCCCATATGCTCTTGACATGAGCTGCTTAGGTTGTGGAAGCCTTTTGAATCCACAAACTCCATCAGTATTGACAAGGTCATAAGTACCTCCTTCTTTGATGACCACTTATCTCCACTGGGGTCTCACCCACCGAGGTCCTTCATGTAGGAAATTTTTTGCCACAGTGTCTTGGCTTGCCATACCTAAAATGCTCTTGTGGGCTTTTCAGCTAGACCAGAACGCCTTAAGGGATGATTCTGAGGTCAGAAAGCTATTTAAAGTGATTATCATTTTATGAGTCTGCTGTGTGGAGTATATACATATACCCCATTTATTTTTTTAAGATTTATTTGAAAATCAGAGTTACACACAGAGAGGAAGACACAAAGAGAGATCCTCCATGTGCTGGTTCACTCCCCAGATGGCTACCATTTTCAGGGATGGGCAAGGTCGAAGCCAGGAACCACTTCCAGGTCTTCCACATGTTTGGCAGGGTTCCAAACACATGGGCAATTCTCTGCTGCTTTTCCCTGGCACATTAGCAGGGAGCTGGATCATAAGTGTAGCAGCTTGGAATTGAACTGGCCCCCATATGAGATGTGGGCGTCACAGGCCATGGCTTTAACCTACTGCACCACACGGCTGGCCCCTACACAGTTTTTTGTATACCAAGTAGACCTCAATAAAGCCGAGGGGTACGAGGAAATACGGCACTAAGAAGGGAAGTGAATGATAAACCACATTTTCCAATGTTATAAAAAATATGAAATATTCTTGTTCATTACCCTGTTGATAGGAAAGCAATATGGGATAGTCACACTAGAAAAGAGTTTGAGTTTCTAATAAATTTAAGCATATATTTTCCATGTACTCTAGTATCATGCTCCTATTACTTAAGAGAAATAAAATCTTACATTCTTATATAAAAAAATCTTGATTCAGAATTCATCTTCCAACTTCTACTACCAAGCTTGTATATACTGCTTTTTTATTTTAAAATCATGATTACTTTTTAAATCTCTCTAGAAATCCTTCCTGGACCATGAAGATCCTTTGATGATTCAGAAATGACAGCATCCTTAAACTTTATCTGAATTCAGTATAAAGTTTCTGCTTACTAACATCTTACCTAGTGGCCTTTGGAAGATAATGTAAATTTTTGCTTCTTTTGTGTATAAGTTAACTAATATTTATCTTTGCTTAAATGTTGATAACAGCTCTTTAGAATTTTTTCTTAGATTTTACATACAAAAAAAGAAAGAACCACATCAGCCTAAATTCATTCATCTAGCAACTCACATTAATTTTTTATGACATTCTGTGATGGTTACTTGTACATTATTGATGGAAAATTATTTTAATTTTTATTATGACATTGACAATTTTTTCTTCAAATCAAAAGCAGTCCAATTTCTTTGTCATATAGGAATTATTTTCTCTTCATGAAAAGCAAACTGAATCTTCTTTTTTATTTTTGATGGAAAAAGAAGTTGTCAGTGCAAGAGATTTTCATTGTGCTTCAAATTTTTTCAGAACTCACATCACAGTTCAGAAAACAACTGGATTAAGTTCTTAGAAATTGGAATTAACATATATTTAACTGTGACTAAGAGCTCTCATATTTGTCAACTCAGATGAAAAAGGATGCAAATAACAGAGTCTAAAGGAAAAATATATCCATCAAAGGTAAAAACATAAAATAATTTTGGTTTTTTATACAATGAGAAACTTTTTAAAATTTATTTATATAAGGTGAACAAATTTCATGTACATCACATATGCAGGTTTAGGAGCACAGTGATACTTCCCACACTACCTCCCACCCCTCCATGCTCCCACCATCCCTCCTTCCTCCTTTCATTTTCTTTCTTTTGATTTTTACAGTGACATAATGTCAGTGCATTTTATAAACATAAGATTAACATTCCACTAAGTAGAGAATTCAACAAATAGAAGAAAATTCACTGTTCCTCAACAGTAGATGCAAGGGCTGTAAAAATAATCAATTCTCAAAATGTCATTTGCTCATATATATTACATTTTTTTGTACTCTATCAGTTTCCACAGATCAGCGAAAACATATGGTATTTGTCTTTTTGCAACTGGCTTATTTCAGTAAGTATAGTGGTTTCAATTGCATGCATTTTGTTGTGAAAGACAGGACTTCATTCTTTTTTATGGCTGGGTAGTATTCCATAGCGTATATATAGCACAGTTTCTTTATTCAGCCATTGCTTGATGGACATCTGGGTTGCTTCCATATCTTCACTGTTGTTAATTGGACTGCAATGAACGCAGAGAAACAAATAACTCTTGTATATGCTGACTCAAAGTCAGTGGGAAACACAGATCTTTCCCCTCTGGTAAAATCCCCTGGTAACACACTTAAGAGAGCCACTGCAGCCTCTACTGGGGTCAAGATGTCACTTCTCCCTGCTGGTTGCTGGGCGCCCTCATGGGGGAACGGGGAGAAAGAACTATGCTTTTCATCTGCTGGATTAGGTGGGCACGCTGCCTCCTGCTACGGTTCCAGGCCGGACTCCGAGTCAGTGTGGACCACAAGGTCCTTCCTCAGGCAGCATCACCAGCGGCATGGGCTCCTGCTGTCTGCTGGCATCTAACTCTCAGAATCCGGCTAGAGTCACATGTGGTGTCCCGCACGCTGCTGCGAGAGCACTCTTGCCATGCTGCTCCACGATGTCCCTCTTCATGGAAAATTTTCACTGCAAACTTCCCCCTAACTCTTCCCTGGGAACACACTGTCTCTGCTTGTCTTCTGTTATCTTCCTCTGTGGAAAATCAGCATATATTTCCCCTATTCAGCCATCCTAGTATCCCCTGAGAAACTTTTAATAAATTGGAACCTTAGTGACTCTGAAATGAAACCATAAATGGAGACAAAAATATGAAGAGAATAGAATGAACAACTGGTTAAAAAGGCAATGTTCATTTTTGAAGAAAAAGGAAGAGGAAATACAGTTTAGAACAGATAATGGAAAAATAAAAATATTTATCATGGTGATTAATTTTTATAGATGTTTTTAAAACATATTTATCTGAAAGGCAGAGTTACAGAAAGAGGGAGAGACAGAGAGAAATGTTTTCCATCTTCTGGTTCACTCTGCAAATGGCCGCAATGGCCTGAGCTATGCCATCTGATGACAAGAGCCATGAGCTTCTTCCAGGTCTTCCACATGGGTGCAGAGCCCAAGGTCTTGGGCCAATTTCCAGTACTTTCCCAGACCATATCATGGAACTGGATCAAAAGAGGAGCAGCCAGAACTTGAACCAGTGCCCATATGGGATGCTGGCACTGCAGGCGGAGGTTTAGCCCACTATGCCACAATACCGGCCCTTGTTTTTTAGAACAGTTGTCCTTTTGGTCTTCTTATTGATTAATTATTGATTAAATATTTATTCACATTTATAGACTCTTCCTTTCATCTTTTCCTTTCCAGCCTCTAATTGAAGCGGTGCTGCAGGGGGATGGGGTCATGGACCATCTGGGATCTTGTCTGACACTGAAGAAGAATTTCCATGCAGGCCAGTGAGCAAAGCAAGATTTATTGAGAGCACAAAACCTCCTGCTGTAGCAATCAGGAGGGTTCTCCAAGGAAGGAGTTGCCAAAGAAGTTTGCCAGTATCTGCCCCTTTTATACATGAAGTGGCTCTCTATGATTGGTGCCTTTCTGAAAATCAAACCTATGTTTAACCAATCAGAGGTGAAACAGAATAACAGCTAGGCAGAAGGCAAAGATTACAATCCTGACTAGCTGGGTAAAAACTGAGTACAGTTCACGGATCTAACTGCCTTCCAGCTGGCCCATCTAACACCTCATCCTGCACTACTTTCAGCGGTAAATATTACCTTCTAGTTATCTTACAGTATAATTCCTGGAAAGCTTGAAGGTAGCTTTATAATTGGTGCAAGTCAATTTATAGCTATTATGAAATAATAATCCTATGTGGAAATGAGAAAGCAATCATGGCGTATGGGAATGTCACAGTTACAGTCTATCTTCTCCTAGAATAACACCATATGTTTTTAAAATTTAAATCACAGCAATCATTTGTGGTCTGTTGATATTTAATCTCTAAAGCATTATAACAAACAATGGCAGCATCCCCTTCAATCAAATGAGTAGAGAAAATTCATATAAAACTATTATTTTGTAATCCCACTTTCAGGAAAATCTTCCAGGTTAATTAACACCAAGATTTATATGGTAAAGCGAAAACTTCTGAAGCCATTATATATAAGCTGAGCATTAAAGTGAACATGACTTATTTCGATATAACTATGTTTTTGCTTTCAATAGATCAATTTCCATTATATCTAATTTTTATCAAATACTCTAAAATCAGTAATTTCTTCAACTGGCTATCTTCAACTGGCTTTGTGTCCTTTTGTGTCCTTTTCTTCAACTTTAGAAAGCAGATTTTTTTTATTCATTATATTTAGTGGGTTAACCCACTGTCTGCATCCCACATGGGTGCTAGTCCTGGATGCTCCGCTTCCAATCCAGCTCCCTTCTAATGTGCTTGGGGAAGCAGCTGAGGATGCCCAACTGCTTGGACCCCTGCATCCACGAGGGAGACCGGATGAAGCTCCTGGCTCCTCGTTCCTAGCTTCAGCCTGGCTGAGCCCTGGACATTGAGGGCATCTGAGAAATGAACCCAGTAGTTGTATCTCCCTGCTCTCTCTCTCTGTCTCTTCCTCTCTCTCTCTCTGTAACTCTATATTTCAAATAAATAAATCTTTTAAAAATCTCACTAAATAATATTCATATAAAAACTATAAATAAAAAATATATATTGTAATAAAGAAAGTGTAAAATATGACATGTATATGTAGACACAAGGAAATACACATGTATGTATAAAATATGCAGATATACAGTACTTGCATGTGTACATGTGTAATAAATGTAACTTGTATGTGAACATTGTGATCTATGCATGTGCACATATGATACAATCATCAATTTCCTTTGACCTTAAACTCCTATTAAACTTGTATTTACTCAATGGTTAGAACACAATAAGGTAGTTTCCATTTAACCAATACTAATATGTTGGGGTTTAGATGAGGTTACAAGTATAGTATAATAGAAGTATTTTCAAGAAAAATCTAAG
This sequence comes from Oryctolagus cuniculus, assembly GCF_051225735.1. Classification (NCBI taxonomy): domain Eukaryota; kingdom Metazoa; phylum Chordata; class Mammalia; order Lagomorpha; family Leporidae; genus Oryctolagus; species Oryctolagus cuniculus. Next base: position 68,951,664 of record NC_142874.1, read on the forward strand.
TCATTGCTAATCAAGTGTATTTTAGAAGTAAATAGTATTCTTGTGATGATATATGACTTGGCTATCTATGCATATGTAGTCCTTTAGAAACTGTGGAATTAAAGATGTCAGTTATTATATTTAAATGACAAGCATGTTAATTTAAGTCTGTAAGGTGACTTTTGGAAGGGGCAGAATTTCCTACAAAGGCTATGTTCATGGGTTTGACCAATAATGTTGAAATTTAAGTGTATTTCTTTTGAATAATTAAGAGATCTCCTTCCTGTTATTTTAGTATTTGTATCACTAGAGGCCACTGTTGTCTTTTGAATATGATTCATGACCATGAAAATTTTTGAATACTATAAGCAACCTCAAAAGTGATCTGTTTTAGAAATTGGAGAAAGATATGTATTGTCTTTTGGGTCAACATCCTACTTGAAATCTTAAAAAAGTGATTTTTAAGTACACTTAAAACAGAGTGTGGGGTTTTTCTTTAAAATTGAGTCATTTATATATAATTATAGATGTTACCCCATAAAATAGCATTTGTTTTTTACCATTTATTGGTCTTCAGTAGGTATAAAAGTATCATAAGCTTCCTTTCAATCAAATATCTCTCAAAATGATGGATTCTTAATGATAGTAATAGAAATCCAAGGTAGAATAGAATTGTTAAAGTTATTGCGTGCTAACCATTATTATAAGGAAGGAACATTCATTACACCATTTAATTCTTACAACAGCCCTATAGATAATTTACCAACGATGTTCCCAGTGTATAATTGGGGAAATCAGGGCACAAGAGAGTATACCGTTAGGACAATGTTACAAGGGCTAGCTAAAAATTATAAACTGGATATGAATATATGTGTTGGTGTATAAAAGGCACTTCATGTAGAGATAATTCTATCTATACATACGCACACATACATACATACATGTGTGTATGTGTGTACATGCTGCTAGCTGTGTCTTATTTAGCACTTTGCAGATTTCAGATTTTACCCTACTTGCAAGCTAGAAAATTAGCTTGTTACTCTCATATATATACTGGCAGAAAAAAAACCCTCCTGTGTCAGAAATAAAGCTCTTGATTACTCACAGAAAAGCAGCAGCCAAAGCTTTTTATCTGCATCAATTTCCCCTAACTGCCAGCCTCACGGATCTCTGCACATATAGAGAATCATATTCCACCAGAGAACACAGAGACTGGGGATTTACTGCACTTGAGCACCAGGAACCACCTTGGTCTCTGATCAGGAGCAGATGCCACCTCAACTCAAAGGCGCTCATCACAATCACAGCGTTGGGAAATAGCTCAGATAACGGCAACCAGGGTTTTGTTTTCTTGAAACAGCCAGCAAGAATACACAGGAATGTTTAGACTCTGTGGCAGATTGCCTCTCAAACAGTCTTCATCTGATTTGAGTTCTTATGTCTCTCTCTGTGTAATCTTAAGGATGAGGAATAGAGATATGTGTAGTGCTGTAAAAGCAGATAAAGCTAAAATTTTTGCATTTCCTCCAACTGCATTTCTTCCCATTTCTTGCAGTCAATGTTAATACTGCTTGGCAGTCTCAGCTTGTTTTCCCAATGTTTATAGTCTTATTCATTTAATAAACTCTCATTGAGCTCATTTTGTATTGACAAAGTTCTCAACTAAGAATACAGTATAACTTCAAAATAGAAATTTTATTTTATCTATTTAAATATCTAATAGAGGTTTTAATGTTTTATGTGAGACTGTCAGAATCATGCTTTTAAGCATTATATCAAGTACTAGGTATCAAAGATAAATTGTATTTATAAACACCATCATGCTTTTTTTTACTTTATTCTTTCTGGAGGGAAAAAGGTAGAAATATTTTCTGAGCTTTTGATAAAAACGGGTAAAGGAAGTACATATTTATTATATAAATATATATATATATACTTTATATATATTAATACAGTGAGTTTGTATTTTTATTAAAAAATCCCAAATTCTAGTTCTTGAATTATTGAATTTCAATGTTTGGGCTTCAGTTTTTGGGAAATCATAGATTTTTGTAAGATTCCAATTGTCAGGGCTCAGGGCCCATAAACCTCAACAAACTGCTAAGCCAGAAATATGTGCAAAGATCCTTATGACACCTGAAAACCATATGGCTTTTGAAAGGAATGAGTTATTTTAAAATGCTGTACTGATACAGCAATCTTAGTTGATACTGTGTTTGAAGAGTTAGTATAACAAATACTAGTTATGTTAATGATGCTATATCTTCACTTTCATAAGATCACAAGCTGGTGAATATAAAGCAATGATTCTTTAATAATGATACTGTATATTTGGGAGAGGATTATGAACCAGTTGATACAGTGTGAATGCAAAAAATACACTGAAAATATTTTTAAAAAACCCTCTGGTACAAAATTTTTTGACTTTTTAGTTCATCAAACATGTCAATTCCCATTGCTTTTATATATGCAGATACAGTTTTAAACAGCTGAATAAAACAGCCTGCATTACTATTATTATAATTTAATTAATTCTATGATCAATTAGGCCAAAAGTCAACCAAATTTTCCATAAAGGATAAGAGAGTAAATATTTTGTGTTTTGTGAGCAAGAAGATTTTTGTCCCAAGAAGTTAGCTCTGCTATTGTAGCATCAAAGCAATCTTAGACAACATATAAATTAATATGTGTGGCAATGTTTCAGTTAAGCAGGTTTACGTACAAGCATTGTTATGTGGGATCTGATGAATGAGCTATGGTTTGCCACTCTTGAATTGTTCTAGTCACAGCCTATTTACATATGCATATAACCTAGAATTATATATCTAGAGAGCTTGGAACTTCATCTGTCTGGTTTGGCCTTTGACCTGCACTGTTTTGCATAGTACCTGAAAGCAACTGAGTTTTGTTACTGAATAAATTACCTTTGGGAATAAGATTTATTAAATTGAAAATCCAATGTATATACAGTATAAAATACTTTTAATAATTTTCCAAATTGCTACTTCACAGTAAACTTGATTTGTATCAACAGTTATACTTTAGCAATAAGCTAAGACATTTAGTAAATTTTATTATTATACTTCTCAGAAGAAGGATATGTATCCTATTTCTTGGCATAATTTATAGGCTATTAACAGTATGTATCTCAGATCATTCCATCTTTTTTAAACAGATTTTTAAGAGATGTTTCTATATTTGGAATCTACAAGACTCCTTTTAACTTGTGTTACCAACCAAAGCTACTTCATAGAGAAGAACACTTTGTAGTACACAAACCATTAGGAATGTTCACGTACGTTCAACTCATCTATTGTCTTACAAATGCAACATGCATAATAAAGACCGCATCAAACATCAAATTGGAAAGTGACATCTCATATGTAGGTGGTCAGATGGTTATAAAGGTGAATGAGAACATGGGAGAGATATATAAGAAAGTGATATTGGAAAATAAAAATGAAAGATGATGCAGGTTGGAAATAAAGGAAACTAAATGAAAATATATGACCAATTCTTTCACTCAAAGAGTAAATTGATAAGTTACATAAAATAAATTGATTTGTGAGGTATGTAATACTAATCAATACAATAAAAAAGGGAGAGACATTGGAAAGTTTAATAAATTATAGTACCATCTATTCCTTGAGACACAGATATAGTTTTGGATAAATATGCAATTACCATAGCAGCTTTCTAAAGTTCTATTGGAAGGTAATTAGAAATTCTAAAATGAATGTCCAATGAAAATATGAGAACTAATATATAACATAGACCAATAACGTAACAGAATAAAGACAGAAACAGAACATCGAGACAAAAGCTATTAACTCATTGAGAACATAAGAGTGATGCATACATATTTGCATTTTACGTTTCCTAAATAATCTATTGATATCTATCCACTATGGTGTTTTTACACTGTGTGCAATCTACTTACTTTCTACAAATATAGTAGCCAATATGTCAGTATTGCTTTAAGTAAAAATAACAGAAATAGAAACAATGTCTTAACTTTATGAATATTTAGATTTCAGGTGTAGCAAATAGTCCCAACTGTGGGATAACTCAGGGATGGGGCAACCACCTAGCGGAATTTTGACTCATTGAAATACAAACTCCTTCTAACTCCCTACCCATGGGCACAAGGCAGCTACTTTATCTCCAGACGTTGATTCCATACCACACCCTGAAAGTGGCTTCAAAAAGGTGGCAGTTATGTTCTGGACCTATCATTTTTTAACATGGAAAACATTTCTTTCAAGAAAATCACGTGGTATACTTTACCTAGACTTTATCCATCAGAATCACGCCTTACAACTATCCTTAGGAGCAAGGAAGCTTTGAGAATCATGATATATCTTTTAAAATTATTTGTTAGTTTTCATTTTATTTGAAAGGGAGAGGGAGATTGTCCACCTGCTGCTTCACTCCTCAAATGCCTGCATCAGCCAGGGCTGGACCAGGACGAAACTAAAATCCGGGAACTCAATCTAGGTCTCCCATGTAGGTAGCATGGACCCAAATACTTAAACCATCCTCTGTTGCCTCTCAGAGTGTACATAAGCAAGAAGCTGGATTAGACGTGGAAGAGCCAGTAGTCTAGAATGGAAAGAAAAAGAAAGCAGAAGAAACTCATGAAGTGGTGTCCACAAATGCGTGGAAATGCTGGTGATAGTGCATGGAAATCTCTGTGTGACAATGGGACTGAAAGTAACAATGTTTATCGCTTCTGCTAAGAGCATAAGACACACGCCGAACAAAAGCTCAACAATGTGGAGGCAGAAAACTTTTCAGTTATGCTTTCATTTAAATTTGCTGGGTATTTCTCCTTAAAATTTTCATAGATTTGATGTTTCGGTACCAGTGTTGTGGCACAGCAGATTAAGCTGCTCTCACACCACTGGCATCCTCTATTAGTTTACTGGTAACAGTTTCGGATGCTCACTTTCTGATCCAGCTCCCTGGTTCTCCCTGGAAAAGCAGCAGAAGATGGACCAAATGCTTGAGCCCCTGTGGCCTAAGTGAGACACTTGGATGGTGTCTGGGCTCCCGGTTTGGATCTGGTACAGTCCCAGTTGTTGGGGCCATTTGGGGAGTGAGACAGCGGATAGATGATCTTTCTCCTTCTGTCTCGTCCTCGCTCTCTGTCACTCTGCCTTTCAAATAAATAAAATAAATCTTACATAAATAAAAATAAAAAGATGTGATGTTTCAAGTTATATTTATTTTTAAACACATTTAATCTATTTACAGTAATAAATCTTTTGTTCAACAAATATGCCACCCACACAGTTGGACAGAGATGAACTGAAGAGTTATTGACAAATTCTTGTTTAACAAAAAAGAGGGCAATAATTTCACTCCATTTTATTTGTTATTATTGTTTTCTACCTTTTGATGTGGCTAGGGTTATTTTCTCAAGGAATTGTTATTCTTTTGTCATTCATCATCAAAGAGTTATATTTAAAGACACGTAATTAAGATAATTTAAAAATTGCTTTTCAGCTTTTTAAATAATCTTTCTGCTTTGTATCCAGACTCCCAATATATACAGCTTGCCAACTTAGTGGTGATCACTTTATAAAAACCATGTTGACATAAATGTATTTCATGTTTTAAAGCATATTCTTGATTTTATTTGTGTTGAGTTTTTTTTTAGTATCTCACCAAAAAATGTATTAGTTTCATGCTATAATTTCTCTTTCAGTTGTGTGCCTCAGGATAATCATTCTGAGGGCGGGCAGTGATCTTTGTGGCTACCGTATTTATCCACTAGTAAGAATTCCTAGATGCTATCAAGGGGTGGAAGCAGACAGGAGTCTGGCCTGGCTCAATGAAACCTTATAGCCCACCTGGGCCACGGCTGTTTTTGCAGCACTTATATTTGAATTCTCTTCCAGCACTACCATGCACGTTCTGGCAATGATCTGGAATCAGTCACTTTTGTGTTTTTGTGATGAGATTGCTTTTCAACCAAATTGATGCCTAGCAGCTGTGAATATCAAATTTTGCATGAGCTTCTGAAAACAAAAGAAATAATTGTACCATATGCTTCTAAAACCATACAGTCAGTCAGCAGGAGTTCTTGACACATAGTTACAGATGCGTTTAGGTCAAATTGATAAGATCTGCTTGCTAACTTATCAACGGCTAAGATTCCACTCTAAAAAGGATAGATGTCACGGGCTTGGAGCTATTAATTTGATGGTGACTCTGTATGAAACATGAAGCTAGACAGAAAAACAGAATGAAAAAGAAGTTAGTTTGGATCACTCTTGAAGATTGTGTTTGTGAAATTAATTACAAGTATTAGAAAAATTGCCTAAATCAAACCAATTAAACAAAGATGTTTACTAGCTACCTTCTAAGATATTGAAGAGTATTTACTAATAGGTTGAATAACAAAGAAAATTTTTAATTTAAACGTCGATCTTCAGGAGGGGATGGTTTGAACATTCTCCCTCCCTTCTTGAAACACAGCAGTGAGGCATTTACACACTATGGTGCTGGAGTGTGTGAGCAAAATTCCCTAAGCTGTCTTGTCCTGCTATGTACTCCCAGGGTGTACATAGTCACCCTGGGCCAGACCCTCAATTTTGTCGCTGGAGACAATGATGCATTATTTGTTCAAGACCCTAACATGTCACACTCAGGGATGCACCCAGCAGAGGGAAGCAGCTGTGGCTGCTCAACCAATGCAGCTGAAACCCTTTCTGTCCTTGCTCCAGCACACAGCCAAGTGGCTACTTTCAGAGAGAGAAAATGGATCCCTGAGTTTTCAGTAAAAGTAACTAGGAAGGAAATATTCCACATGGTGTGCAAACTCTCTGCCAAAGCAAAAGGGACTATTTTTAGTGTAGACTTAACAGTTGACTAACAGGATTCTGTACATTTTTATAAATCATATCTAATATCATCAATAAGGATTTTCTTGCACTTGTCTTTGTACCCTCAAAAAATGTTCTACCTAATGAGCTGTTTTTATTTGGAAAGAATCTGCATGGGAACACAATGCAGTGTTCAGGGAAATGTTATAAATCCCATGTAGCCTAACTCTACTTTAAAGCCTAAGAAATTTTACTTTATGTTACTTAAAAATGAGAATCTTATTTTTGAAAAGATTGGTTTGATTCCTCAAATATTAGCAGTACGTATTGTTCCATGTGTAATATGCATTAACATCTTTTCAGTATAGCATTTTATCAGTAAGGCTGCTTGTGCATGAAAAGAGGCAGGGTTGAACTGAATTAAATCTGTACCGTGCAAGAAGGGTGAAAGGATATGAATCTAAAGTAGGCATCACCTGAATATCATGCCCTTGAATAAAAGAGGAAATACGATTCTTATAACCATCTAACCAAAAGACCAAAACAGCATGAAAACACAACACTAGGAATGTGTGCAGGGTCTTAGTCCACCCGTACTATGATGGACTGGGCACAAGGAAAGGTGAGTTCACCGCTTGCCCGTTCCCCAGCCTTCCAAACCCGAAGACCAGCAGATACGGCGGGGAGCCAAGTCAAGCAGGGACTCATTTATTTCACGCATAACAGAGCCTTTTATAGCACAAAACTGCAGAGTTATTGGGGCAGGGCATAAGGACCAACCAATCACTTAAAAGATCATTTTAAGGGGCGATTTTTTAGGACTAGCCATATGTCTATATAGTCGTCATGAGTTGCCGTCACTTCCTCTGATGTAGCGCAGCCAATCAGCTTTAGTGACACACAACTTTGAGTTCCGCCCATCTTACTTCCTCTGGGCGCCATCATCTTTGCCCCTCTCACAGGGCCCGCTGGAGAGGAGGCCACCGGCGTCATTGTCTGCAGCCTGGTCCCTCTCCATTCCCAATGGTCCTCTTGCTGGGGGGCTGTGGCAGCCGCGTGAGCTGCTCCAGGATCCACTCCCCCTCCTTGCACGACAGAAGTTTGCTCATGGCCGGCCCTGAGCACGGCAGCGTCATGGCGGCAGCTGTGCACACGCTCCAGCTCACAGTCCCACTCCTCCAGCGCCTGCAGGCTGTAGATGAAGTCCTCCTGCAGGCGCTGCAGCGGGCCCTGCGCCTCCTGGGGCCCACATCGCCCGCACCGCCCAGTTCTGGCCGGAGCTGCTACCGCCGCGGGGCCGCTGTCTGCCATGGCGGAGGCTGGGACCACGTGCATGCGTGCCGGGCTCCTCCCTGCGCCGCCATCCCCGGGACACCCGCCGACTGGCTCTGCGGGCCCTGGCCCGGGTTAGTTCACCGGCTCAGCTCCGCGTGGCTCCGCTCTGCGCTGCTCGGGCGGAGCCCCCGGGCCTGGCCTGGCCACACCATGGCCGCGCTCATGCCCTGCAAATGTGTCCTTTAGGGGTTTGTCTTCCTTAAACGTCTTCAGTAATGTTTATTTTATCTTCAACTAAAATAACTTGCCAACAGATAAAACTGCCATAGAATTATCCATGTTCTAAGGCCCTACGGTGAAAAGGAGGTATGACCTCTACTTGTCTCTCTTCCTACAGTGATCCTCTGACTAAACAACCTCTGTCACGTTCAGATTTTCATGACTAAGATCCAGCCAGTTTGTCTTTTGAAGTCATTTTTAGCTTCAGAATCAACAATTTCCTCTTAATTATGTGTAATTTTGTAAAAGATGCTCTAAATATGTCATCCTTTGTTGTGTAAATTGAACGGTGTAGGGAAAGTCACCGTGACATTAACTTAAATGTATGTTTTCTTTGTACAATACAGTAATTCGTATATGTAAATAATTTTTTAATAATTGATGTATGCCAGTGTTGTCACATGATATCCCAATAAGTGAAGATTTTTATGTAAACACTATGAATGACAGTACACTTGCATTCAATTCCATAAGAACTTATCTTTAGGTCCATGAAGATTCTTTGACAGCGTAACACCTTTCGAAAAGTGAAGATGTGTTTGTACCAACTGAGCAAATGATGGAAGTCTGGAGTTACACTCTAAAACTATAACATGGCAGTACAACCAGCCTCTGGAACAAAACTCAAGTCTTTCAAACTTAAAAAGATTATAAAGAAATCATAGCATGTTCCAAAATTATAGAGTGTCTTACAGAAACGCAGTCATAAGAAAACACACAGATAGAACTCTGAAGCAGTGAACCCGTTTCTACCAGTTTTGTGATGGGAAAATGTTGCGGATACACAGTTCTGAGCTGTTTGTGGTGGTCAATCTCTTCATGTACACAGTGCTGTTAACTGACTCCAGCCAGAATCCCTGTACAAATGCTGGTGATGGGCACCTTGGGCTATTGCTTGGGTCTAGCTGGCTGGATTTCAGGGATCGAGCAGGCTCTGCAGAACCGTACCACTGTCTTCTACTGCCTCAGAAGTCACACTGTCCACGGCTGATGCCTCCTTAGAATTAAAGTGGACCCAAAGGCATTTAAATCCCTCTGTCACTATATTCCTGCCCCATCCATTATAAGAATATGTTTCAATTGGTTACAACAACAAAGAGAGTGTCTAACTCCATCGTATTGCTCATATAATGACTGAATTTTTGATAGAAGATTTTGCTTAACAGAGATCAGTTTGAGAACTAGATTGTTTTACTCTAAGGGCAAGGAAGAGTTGGTTACCTGGTGCTTAAATCCATTCTTAGTTTGAATGGTACAGAAGGACCTGACTTGAATGAGATTTTCTAAATTAAAATTTATTCACCACTTATTCTGTATAAAAATGCTAAATAGGAAGACATTTAGCCTCAGGATTAGAACACTCATGTCTCCCTTTGGAGTATCTCGATTGAAGCCTAGCTCCAGTTCCTGCCTCCAGCTTTCCACCTATGCAGACCTGGGAGGCAGCAGTACAGCTCAAGTGACTGAGTCTCTGCCTCTCTTGTGGGAAGACTGGATTGTGCTCCCAGTCCCTCACAGCCTTGGCCACTGTGGGCACTTGAGTAGTGAACCAGCAATTGTGGATTCTCTCCGTCTTGCTCTCTCTGCTTCTCAAATAAATAATAAGAAATTTTAAATGGCATATAAATCTTCATAAACATTGACATTATTGTTAGAAAAGTTTATCAGTCCCCTATTTTAACTTGTTTTCATATAAATTTGTATTTTTATCATTATGTTACTCTGGAATATTCCTTAGGATAGGATGGAGTTCTTAAATTGACTCCTTATATTTTGGACTCAACTACAAAAAATGGCTAACTATCTGACATGCATTTTAAGTACTGATATTTGGTAGTTTTGGAACAAACATACGGAGCCATGTCCCTTTGATTTCCACCCTATAACGGCATGCCTTCCACACTGTTGTTGCCTTGTCCATATTGTTTTCCTTTCCCAAACATTTGAGTACCTGGCATTTTGTATTATACACATTTATTTGTTGCTTATGCAAGTTCCACAAGGATAGGGATGCTGTCTTCTCACTGTACACTCTGTACCTATAATGAGAAAGACATCCCCAGGACAGAGTGGTGACCTCCGGGGTGATCTGGGAAGTATACATTCTAGCCCAGATTCCATTGCAAGAACTGAAACAAGCTACTTATCTGTGAGGAAAAGAAAAATGATAAAAAATGAGTATCTAAATACTTGAGATAGCACAGCAACATATTAAATCATTTAACAGTCACATGCTGCTATTATTAAAAATTTTCATTCCACAGATTCAAATGTTCTTCAGGAGTCCATAGCTGTTTTTTTTTTTAAACTGAAATAGGGTGTCCTATATCAGTACACCCAATGATGTTGAGTCAAAGCAGTCTATGAAAAAGTGTAAACCCAAACAACCAACAGAAGAATTTGGGGGAAAAGCATGTAGCAGGAGAATTAAAGACAAATGCCATTGAGTTTTCTGCTCTGGATTTTGGGGAAGGAAGATTGATCTTAAATGAGCTGGGATAAAATCAGTTGAGGGGCTAGAAAGGGTTGCTGAAAGATAATTCTCAGGGTAGTCAGAGCATAATATTGACACCGAACAGGCAAATCTCAAGGCTTATGAGAAGCAAATAGGCGTTCTCAAAGCTGGATCTCTGGATCCAGTAATTTTGAACTGAATCACTCAAGTAATTATAAGTTTTTCCATTTTTCCCCTCAACTTCCCATTTAGCTATTAATTTTTGTATCATTCTATTAGCCATGTTGAACAGAGTTTAAGAAAAGATATTGCTTTGGATTGACCTTCAGCACTGACTTCATGAGACCTGACAACTCCAGGGTGGAATTGCTATGTGTAGTACTGTCATCAAGTGGACTCTGAGACAGGCTGCACCTCAAAAGCTAACCAGGAGATGGCTGTCAACCTGGAGTCAGTGTGATAAGAAAGTGCCCTGTTTTAACTCCATAATAAAATAATTTTGACATAAAATAACCAATGAATTTTTTCCTGTATTTTGTTTTCTTCAGACTTTTTCTGCCTATGACGTCAAACTTCCCTGCTCAACTCATCAGAACACTTGTTCTGTTCTATATAAAGTAGTGTGGCCTGAGTTTAGAATCACAGAAACAGTCAAGCAAGTATTTAAAGTTATCATAATTTTGTAATTTGATAGTAGTTATACTGTACTATAATATAATTCCCTGATCTATTACAGTTTACCTTACATTCGTGTTTTTTTTTTTACTACTCCAGAAATATGCGAAAACCTCAAATGCTTTAATTCCTTGCATTGCCTCTTGCCTTTTGTGCTGGCCACATCCTCAAATTCTTAACACCTGAGACAGATTCTCAGAAAAATGAATTAATTCCCTTCACCACATGTATGTCTAAGTTCCGACATGTATGTTTCAATTTCCTTATGAGTACTTTGACACTTCCATGGCTGACATTCAGAAAAGTCTCCTTCTTCAAGGTAGATCCTAAATCACTGTCATTGCATAAAAACCACCACAGAGTGTCAAATGCATAACTCTCAAAAGCCATTCGAGAGAGACAGAGGAATAAGATGGGGGAGATAATTTCCATATCCTTAAGAGAGTTTTTTTTTTTTTTTTCCAGAAAAAAATTTCAAGTTAGCCCAGCAAAATCAATTCTGAAAGCCAGGCTGGCATCCAAAGCTATTTTAAGCAATGGAACTATAATGGATGCCTACCTATAATTACTATTTTAAAGAGCATTGATGTCTGCTCAAATTATCATTTTGAAGCAAAACTGTATGTGTTTTTTTTTTTAACTTTGTATTCTCGGTCTATGAAAATACCATTTTACATTTTCCTTCCAAACCACTCTGTAATCTTCAACTTTGTAATAATGATGTTTTTTTAAAATTAGTTATTTCCTGAGGCATATGTTCATATGTAACTTTAATCTACTATAAATTTTTAATTATTCAAAGTATATAATATTAGCTGGATTGTTTAGTTCACATACATGCAATGTGTTAACTACTAAGGATTGTGACTTTCATCTTTTGTGATCATTTTATTTCTGCACTGTATAATGTCACAAAGCATTTTATTTTTGGATTTGCTGTTGAAGAATAAAATACAAAAATGAATGTAAAATTCTTTGATAATATGTTTTCCCCTTGGTTTTTCACACATATGCAAACACAGACAGAAGCAAAAAACTATGTTGTAGACTCCACTTACAGAAAGAAACCAAAATCAAAATCTTCCATTATGCACCTTCTCAGACTATAATCACCTCAGACCAAACACTATACTAAGTTGTACATAGCAATTATTGTCTTTTACTCTCCATGCTGTTGTGTACATCAGTTGCTCGTTCTTTTGCGTTGTTGTGCACTGTCTCAATGTATGGGTATATCCCATTTCCATATATTCTATTGAGAGACATTAAATTGCTTTTAGTTCTTAGATACTCAGGACAACTGATGTGAAAATTTATATGCTTGTGTTTTAATGGACACATTTATTCATTTTATGTATATATGCTCAATAATATGATTGCTAAATAATAAGTCAATGTACATAAACTTTAGAAGATAAAAGCCAAACTGTTTTCAATTGTACATATACCATTTTCTACCCACACCAGCAATGTTTTAATTGTAGTATGCTGCTGCCAAATCTTTATTGGAACAGTTCTAGTAGGTATGTAATTATATATCATTGTAGTTTTAATTTGCATTTCTGTGTTAGTTTTCTGTTGCAGTTCCAACAAATTACCAAAAATTAGTAGTTTAAAAGTTCCCACAAATCATTTTTTTGTAGGTTACTAACCCAACATAGTCTCACTAGGCTAAACTGAAGGTGCAGACTGGTCTGCATTGCTTCTAGAAGTGTCCAGGATACAATCTATTTCCTTCCCTTTTCTAGATTGTAAAGGTCACCCAGATTCCTGGCTCTTGGTCCCATTCTTACACCTCCAGAGTGAGGAGGGTTACAGCTCTCTAACCAGACTTTTAGTTGTGTACCTACTCACCATCACTTTCATGAAGTTCTTTTGGGCTTCATTTTTGTGCACTCTAAAAAACTTTGCATAATATTTTTGTGTTGCAGGTCTTTTGGTGATGGAATACTTGAACTTTGTTTACCTGACATTATCTTTGATTTTTGCAGGATATTTTTACTGCCTATGGAATCTGAGGCAACTTTTCTCTCAAACACTTTCAATGCTGCTAACAATTCATTTTCTTGGGCATTCACACTGTTCACGGAATATCAATTATCATTCAATATTGATCCTTTGAAGTTCATGGGCCTTCTTTCTGTAGGTACTTTTAATTTATTCTTTCTTTCAGTAGGTTGACTTCAACAGTTTGTCTATAATGTAACTAAGTTGCTTTCTGTATAATTTTTTTTAAGTTATGTGCAACTTCTGAATTCATGGATTGAAAAAATTGTTGCCATCAATTTTGAAAACTTTTCTGTATTTATTTCTTCTGATACTTCAGCACTTTATTTCTTCTTTTCTTCTGGAATTCTAATTAAATGTATGTTAGATCGATTAACTAAGAACCCACATTCTATCTTTAAGCTCTGATCTTTCCATCTATGATTTTGATTTTTTTGAATTTGCTGAGACTCGCTTTATGGCCTTGCATATGGTCTATCCTAGAAAAAGTGCCATGCACTGATGAGAATAATGTGTATTCTGCAATTCTGGGGTGGAAATTCTGAAGATATGAGTTAAGTCCAGTTGGTCCAATGTGTCGATTAGCTCTGTTGTTTCTTTATTGATTTTCTGTCTAGTTGATCTGACCATTGATGAAAGTGAGGTGTTGAAATCCCCTGTTACTATTGTATAGAAGTCTATGTCTCCCTTTGGATCTACTAACATTTATTCTAAATAGCCAGGTGCCCTGAAATTGGGTGCTTATACATTTATTATAGTCACATCTTCCTGTTGAATTGATCTTTTAATCATTGCATAATGCCCTTCTTCATCTCTTTTAACAGCTTTTATGTTAAAGTCTGTTTTGTCTGATATTAGCTGGGAAACATCAGCCCTTTTTGCTTAATGTTAGCATGGAATATCTTTTCCCATCCTTTCACTTTCAGTCTCTGTATCTTTGTTGATGAGATGTGTTTCTTGTAGGCAGCAAATAGATGGGTCTTGTTTTTTAATACATTCATCCAGTCCATATTTTTTAACTGGAAAGTTAAGGCCATTTATATTCAAGGTGATAATTGTTAAGTAACAACTTGGCCCTGCTGTTTTCCCATAAATATTCCTATTGTTCACTTTGGATTTCTTTTGTACTTTTACTGGGGGACTTTTTTACTTTATATTTTTTCATAATGATGGCTATCTTTCTGTGTGTAGCACATCCTTAAGCATCTTTTGTAAGGCTGGACAGTGGAAACAAATTCTTTCAATTTCTTCTTGCCATATTTATTGTTATATTCTTGTTATGTTTCAATTTCTTCTTTTTATGTTTTTTCACTTTCATTTGTAAATGAGAGTTTTGCAGGATACGGCATTCTGGCTTGATTTTTTTTTTTCTTTTAAGACATGAAGTATATCTCACCATTATCTTCTAGCCTACAGGGTTTTTGATAAGAAGTCATCTGTGAGTCTAATTTGCAATCCCCTGAAAGTAATCTAGTGTTTTTCTCATTTTAAAACATTAAAATTGTAAGACATTTAAAATTTTCTTTATGTTCTACTATGGAAACTTTGACTGCAATGTGTTGTGGAGAAGATATTTTCTGGTCATGTCTGTTAGGAGTTCTGTGGGCTTCCTCTCCTTGATTGTTCCTTTCTTTCTCCAAGTTGGGAAGTTTTCTGTAATTATTTCATTAAATAGGACTTCTAGTCCATTGTCTCTTTCCCCACCTTCATGAAATATTGAGACCCATATGTTGGGTCATTTGATAGCATCCTATAAATCTTCAATACTGTTTTCAAGTTTTCTAATTTCTTCTTTTTTATTTTGAAGACTGGCATATTTCCAAAGATTTGTCTTTTAGTTTGGATAATTTTTTCTTCTGTCTCTCCAAATCTGCTGTTAAGGATTTCCACTGCATTTTTTATTTGATCTATTGAATTCTTCATTTCTAGCATTTCATTTTATTTCTTTTCAAATCTCAGTTTCATGGGAAAAATCTTCATTCATGTCATGTATGATTTTATTCAGTTCATGGATTGCTTTTGAGTAATCCTATGATTAATTTTTTGAATTCAGTTTCTGAGATTTCCACAATCATTTCAACTTCACTTTCTAATGTTGAAATGTTGTGTTTGTGTGTCTGTGTGGATGCAGTCTGTTGAAATCTTTACTTAGTATACTAAGTTGATCTTCTGTAAATAAAAATAATTAAAAATTAATCTTAATGAAGAATAGGATGGGAGAGGGAGTAAGAGATGGGATTGTTTGCAGGCGAGAGGGTGGTTATGGGGGAGGAAACCAGTGTAGTCCAAAAGTTGTACTTTTGAAATTTATATTTATTAAATAAAAGTTTTCTAAAAAAAAGAAATGTGTTTCTTTGAGGGGGTTAAGGTGTCTTCCTTATTCTTGTTTCTTGAATATCTGTATTTGTTTTTAGGAAATTTGTTGAATTGATTGTTCTTTTATCCCTTGAAGGCTTTTATTTTTGAACTGTGCCTCTATGGTTTAGTGGAATGTCTGCACTTTCACTGAATACCAAGAGGTGGGGCGAGTATCCAGGGTAATACCCAAGATTGGCACGTTAGATCTCTAATGTGTTCTGTGCCACCGTATGAACTACACAAATGTTCTGCACAGTCCTCACTGTGAGCGTGGTTCCTGATGCACTGAACTGCTCTAGGCAACCAAGGAGCTCCAATGTGGCTCCACACCCATTGATTGCCCAGAAACCCAGCTGCACCCTGTACCTTCTTATGTAACCACTGAGGCCCCACAGGCTCAGCACACATGGCTTCTGGGTGCAGAGGCTTGGCTCTGCCCTGTCAGCCTGTCCAGTCAACATGAGAGGCAGATGTTCCCTGAGACAGCTCCACCTCAGGGTCTTGATCTTAGGAGCTTGCGGATGCTTCACCATCCTGTCATCACTCAGCCACCTCCCAGCCAGGCTCAGAATCAGTGGAGACTGTAGAATTTTCCCTCCGCTAGAATCTCTGGATCACACATACACAAGAGCCACTGGCCAAATGCTGCTCTTTCCTGCACTGCTGTCAGTACTACTGAGAAGATGGTGTCCCATCTCAGCCAGCTGCTGCACCCATGCACAAAGTCTTTCATAGCTCCTGCCCAAACATAAAGTAGTGCCTGCCCTTTCTCGCCTGGGCAGCAGGTCCTCTTGTGGGGAAGTTGTGGCAAGATAAAGGTGCCCTCTCTACTTCAGTCTGCAGGCAACCGCTAGCTCCCAGGTTTCTAGGCTGGGCTCCTGCTGTGCTCTCCCTCTGGTTGCTGCAGTCCAGTCTCACCTCTGTCTCTAAGTTGCTGCCCACTTGTACTGGCTGCTGCGGTTGTGTGCGTGCTGTGAGTCTGCACCCTCCACACAGGTTCAGGGCATTCCTCTTCCCCTTGTAGGGTTTCCAGTGTAGTTTTCTCTCCAATTCTCCCCTGAGAGTACACTTTCGACATTTTTCTTTTTAATTTTTACTGTTTATCCCTAGATTATCATGGTATGTCATCCTCTAATCTGCCAGTTTGGAATCTCCCAAAACTTAATATTCTTACTTCACAATAAGCGAAGTGGTAGTGAGCCATTCTACGTTTCTTCAGATAATGAGACTGACGCACTGCCTACTGTGCTAAGGAGACAGGTTCAGCATTCTTTATTCAATACATTTTGATAATGTACAAACATATACAAGTGGTGTAACCAACTAAGTAGGATTAGCTCTGTTGCTCAGCCCTGAGGTTTCCTTCGCAACTGATGACCGGGAAAACAGAGGAGCGAGGGAAGTGTGGTTGTTTCTTGAAACTGTAGCTTTGGAACGCATAAAATCTTTTCTCTTTATATTTAACAAATGAAATACCATAATTTCACCTGAAGGGAGCTGTGTTTATTCTGAGCAGGCAGTAAAGAGTCCAGTAGCCCTGGAAGATGGAAGGAATCTTTCTTCTTTATCCATTGTACTTTTTTTGTAGAGTGCAATGTGACATTTCAATTCAAGTGTACTGTGTGTAACAATCAAATGGAAGATAATTATCAACTCCTCTCTTTCTGAACCTTTCTATCTTAGGCTAAGTGAAACTTGCTTCAGTCAAGAAGCTATCACAATAAATAAAGCAGAAATTCGATATAGCAACCTTGAAGAATTCCTGCAACACAAACCAGGTATGTTTAGACTAATGAATGAAATAGGTGCAGAGTGTCATCTAACAAAACTTATACTTCGAAAAACTTCAGAAATTACATATTTAAAATGGGGCTCCATTAGCATAGCAGTTGGAAATTAGGCTCTTTCTTTGGTTCCAGGGAAATCATTTTCATTGTCTCAGTTTTTCACTAATAAAATAGAAATGTTCTTTTTAAAGGGGTCGAATTGGAGATTCTGAAATTAATAAAGATTTTGTGTGCTTCTTAATGGTGTTTGAGGATCATTTACTATGTGGTAGCTAATCTTCAGGGACCAGTCATGCTTTCCTGTTTTGTTTCCTTGTGCGCTGTCTCTACTACCTTAAGTTTGTGCTGACTATAAAACTCCTTTTCTTCTTTTTATCAATCAATATGGAGAGAAGGGTATCACGTGACTTCCAAGGGCAGGTAACAGAAATATTAAATCTGCTGCCTTTAAAAGAGCTTGGAGAGAATTTCATCGACAGTGTTGTTTCTTACTACTCTGAAGCTCTCCTGCTGAGAAGGCCAAGCTAGCCACCTGGGGAGCATATTTGGAGGTGGAGAAGCCAGTCCAGCTCCCAGCTCTCAGCTCTGCCTCAGGCATGTTAGTCCAGGAGCCAATTTGGATGCATTTGCAGCACAGCTTTCAAATGAACCCAGTTACACCCGAGCATAACTCTATTAGGAATGTTTAAGGAAAACCACTCAGCTGAGCCCAATCTCCAGAACTGGAGAAGATAATAATAATAAATTTGTTATTTAAGCTTCTGAATTTGGGATGGATTATGATACAAGAATATGTAACTGGAATACTTTGTTACTAAATGTGAGGATGATAGATTTTTTTTTAAAAAAGAATTTGTTGCAGATAGATAAAAATAAATACTGATTGGAAATAAATGTATTTATTCTTATTATTTCTAAAAATTATGCACAGTTTTGGTTTCTTGGTAATGAAATACAGTTGGACTATATACACATACACTGAAGAAGGAGCAAAGACTTAAATGTGAGTTCAAATAACATTTCGATATATTAAGAAATGCATATTTGGCCTCTGCCTTCCAGTTCCTAGATAGAACTTCAAAAATCATTACAGATAATGACACTGGGAGAATATTTTCTGATAGTGTTGGGTCTTTGTCCCAAGGTACTGCGCAGCTGCTAAGATATTTGTAACTTCCTAAGTGATGGGAGCATCTCGCACAAAATCTTTTCAGATCTCCAAGGTGATAGGAGCATCTTTTGTTCAGCAGGCTCCTGGAGAGACTCTGGATGAGGGCTGATTGCTAGGGGAACCAGTCACGTGCTTAGGCAATTAGAACTTCCAGCTCCACCTTCCTACCTCCCAGGAGAAAGGAGAGGGGCTGAAGGTTCAGTTGATCCGCAACAGCACAGGGTGTAACCAGTTGTGGTACACTATGAAGCATCCATAAACTCCTAAACCGACAAGGCGCAGAGAGCTTCTGGATTGCTGGGTGTGTGCAGGTGCCTGGAGCGCGGCTGTCTCTGAGGGCTCGCACCTCTTCCTCCATACCGTGCGCTATGCTCCACTTGCGTCTGGCTGTTCATCTGTGTCCTTTACAACAAATCAATACATGTTAAGCAAAGTGTTTCTCTGAAGTCTGTGCGCTATTACAGCAAGTTAATCAAACCCCAGGAGGGAGTTGTGGGAACCACTGAGTTCCAGCTCATTGGGCGGAAGTTCAGGTCATAACGTGGGAGTTGCCTCTGAAGTGAGGAGGGGGGAGCGGTCAGTCTTGTGTTAGTGAGCCCTTCATTTTTGTGACTTGACTCTAAATTCTGGTAGGTAGTGTCAGAACTGAACTGCACGGCGGGCCACCCAGATGGTGGTCTAGGTAGAATCAATTGATGTGTGAGGAAACATCTTACAGAGCTTTTGGTGACGGGGGTAAAATGTACCTGAATATCAAGAATGTACAGAAGCTCTTTAGCACTCACTTCTCAGTCTGCCTGCAACTATGGTAGCACAGTAGTAGACTACACATTCTTCTATGAGGGCGCTGCACACATAGTTTAGACAGAAAAATTCTCTTGAGGGATTAAAGGTCCATCATATAATATTACATTTCTCTAAACAAATTTTCAGTCAGCTTGGAGACTTAAGCATAAAGAAAAAGTCCATATCTTTATTGGAATAAGACTTTAGATAAGTCTTGTTGAATTACATTTTAAAAGCATTTTTAAGGCTAATTAATTTTATGCCTAAAAGCAACATATTTGTGTCTCCAGAATATGTAAATTTCTGTTAACCAGATTATTTATAATTCTCTAAAAGTACTTCAAACTTTCAGTCTCTATATTGTTAGATTTATAGCATCTGCTAACATGTGAATGCAGTACGTGGTGGGTTAGTTTAAAATTAAAGACATATCCGCAATTCTGATGAGCATTTCAATATGGGACAAGTATTTTCTTAGGATTTTGGCGGATGGATTGAGAAAATACTGATTTTGAAACCAAGTGTAATTTGTTGGTGTTCAACAGTTGTTTCTTTTACTCAACTTGGCTTCTTGCTTCTAACACTATAACAGATGATGTGGACATAAAATGATTTATTTCAGAAGTGAAAGTTGCACAAATTTATTTTTAAAGGATATGTTCAAGATCTTTAGCCTTACTATATTTGCAAAATAGTACCCTCGAAATGATGAATACTATTTTTTCATAGATACTGCTCAGTATTAACTTCAAAATGAGATTGGCCTTGAAGAAAACAATGCTTTATTGTTAAAACTAATATCCTGGCCTGACCACACTTAAAACACTGTAACTTACAAAGTAACCCCAAAATGAAGCCAAACCAAAACTAACCATAAACAGCTAACTATAATAAAAATAAAGAGAGTTCTAGTTGTGAATCCCTGTACTGACACAATAAATGTGTGTTTCTGCTTAGCCAAGCAAACTCTCTAAACATTTGCAAAGCCTTTTATTTATTATAAGCACTAGGTACAGAAATTAAGTAACTGCGTTTTCAGAATTTGCCCTGGAGTTATCACAGAATAAATGGTTCTTCTGTTAAAGCTACTGGATACATAATCAAAAACCATTACCAATGTTCATAGATATGTTTCTAAGAGCTTTATATATATTCAAGTGTTCTGAAAATAACTCCTTCTATAGAGACAGACTCAGTTCACCCTGGTCTGCTACTGTGAAATTTTTGTATCTCCAATTTTGCTTGCAAGAATCCATCTTTGCACATCTCAAAATTCCAGTAAAATCTACTACTTTAGCAACAGCAGAAAACATAATGTGAGGTAGAGCTATGCCCTTAATGAGTCCTTATGAATGCAGATATTCTTAACAGTATAAATAAAGGCCATGTGTGGCTATGTAATGTGAAAAACAAAAGAAAACCAGTTTCTTTTACAGGTTTGGAAGGGTAAGAAGCCTATTCAGTCTTGTTGATAGATTGTCTCATGTGCACGTAACTTAACAATTTTTACAGTTCTTGAAGAAATGTGTGATATTATTATGAACATTTGGGTGAGATTCGTATTTCCAAATTTCTGAAACTCAATTGAGGGAGAGAAATTTTAAGACAATTTAAGATATGATAGATACATATCCAAGCCATGCCTTTTGTAACTTGTATCAGAGGTTCTTTTAGTCGTATCGACAAAGCTCCTCTTACTTTCAAGAATACTCTCCTGTTGGGATATTCTTGCCAAAAGACAAGCCAAGATGTGAAATCCCAGGATTGCCAATAGGTGTGGAACACTATAGACTCAGATGTTTTGGAAAGTTGTAATATGTGGTGCAAGGAATCAGAATTTCTTACTGCTTTTCCAATTTGTGTTGGATACACTTACTGCTTAAACGTCCATGCTGTGTAATCTGCAAATGGTTATGTTAAGAACTCTATAAAAGGCCGGCGCCACGGCTCAATAGGCTAATCCTCTGCCTTGCGGCACCGGCACACAGGGTTCTGGTCCCAGTCAGGGCTCCGGATTCTGTCCCGGTTACCCCTTTTCCAGGCCAGCTCTCTGCTGTGGCCAGGGAGTACAGTGGAGGATGGCCCAAGTACTTGGGGCCTGCACCCCATGGGAGACCAGGAGAAGCACCTGGCTCCTGCCATCGAATCAGCGTGGTGCGCTGGCCACAGCATGCTGGCCGCGGCGGCCATTGGAGGGTGAACCAACGGCAAAGGAAGACCTTTCTCTCTGTCTCTCTCTCACTGTCCACTCTGCCTGTCAAAAATAAAAAAAAAAAAAGAACTCTATAAAAGAGTTGGAAAAAATGGTAAGTTTGGGGATGACTGTAATTATTGCTATGAAACAGATTGACATCCATGTTAAGGAAATTAGTTTGTATGTAGTTAAGTTTTCCATGCAACATAATTTTTATGATGTAAACCATTAGCCTCTCAGCAAATTCTACCACCTTGTGGATAATCAGAGCCCCAACACCAATTTACATTGAAACAATGGTGCTAACAGTCATTAAATCTTTCTCTCTTACAATGACTGCTATGATACAGCACTCTGCCCTTTGTGGGAAATTAAAAACAGTACTCTATGGGTTAGCGGGAAGAAAACTCTCATTCTCTCCTGAAACAATCAAGACTAAGACCCTGAAGAGAAATATGGAACAGTTTCTAACAATTTACAAAACTCACAAATGTGCCACATTAAAACCTTTCGATGTCTGTCTTCAGAACCATCTAATCATGATGTGGGTTTTTCGAAGATGTATTTATGACCAATATATTTAGACCTTGCTCTTCCTACCAATTTACAAGTATAATAAGGGAGCATTCATTCCATAACAGAATTGTTCTTAACATTATATTTTAACATTTTATTTTGGAATATTTTAACATTATATTTTGGAGAATTAGGTCTTTGATGACAATATTTACTCTTAAAACTATATTAGATTAATCTGCTCAAAATCTGTGCACTGGCATTAAATAGGAGAGTGGTGAGCCCACAGGCTTTTGCAAAGACATCCCTGAAACAACTCTCAGTTGCACCTTTGTCTGATTCCGAGACCTTGGATAATTGCTGAATTTCTTGAAGCCTCAGTTTCCTCATTTGTGAAACAGAGATAACAAAATGTTACCTACTTGGCACATGAGAACACATTATAGCACTGTTAGTACTACTACGTTCTCAAAGAAAAATGCTGACAATGAGCAATGCTCACTGGTCATTCTGATGTTTTCCTTTTAAATAAACAAGTTGAAATTCAATCAATCTTTGCTACATTTATTAGAGGAAAATTCTGCCGGTAGTTAGTACACAAACCTAAGCAACTCTGCTATTACAGACAATTCAAAATTCCCGTATCTAGTGAAGATTACATTCTCACCTCTACACAAAAAGACTACATAATATTATGAACAAATGGTCTATTACACAGTGATTTGAATCCTAATATTGTAACTTGTCTTCAAATCTTAGCTGGAGCTGTAGAAAAAAGGAATCCATCCAACATTTAGCATTGAAGAGAGTCTCAGACGTTGGAAGGAAGGAAGGGACGGAGATGAACCAGGGAGGGAAAGATAACAGTACTCTGAAGCCTCTCAGTTAACGATTTTCAACTAGCAAGTTCCTTTTCACTGGAGGGGGAAAAGGGGTACTGCTCTAGTTTTCTGTGATTTGTTGTCAACTTTGGGAATGATGCAAAAATTATTGCATACATGGAATATAATATTAGCTTATAATAATATTGAAATCAGATAACTCTGTATCTGACTCCATTCTGTTACTTACAAATTTCTGCAAGAGCCTAGACTTTGAAAAAGCCACCAGCTTATTCATTTGTAAGTGAAGATATTAATAGTACATAGGTCAAAGAGTAGTTATAAGTGAGAACAATTATGGTAGGAACAGAAGGATATGGTGACTATGGAAGAACTGGTCTCTGTTGGGGCCAGCGCCATGGCTCACTTGGTTAATCCTCTGCCTGCAGCGCCGGCATCCCATATGGGTGCTGGGTTCTAGTCCTGATTGCTCCTATTCCAGGCCAGCTCTCTGCTGTGGCCAGGGAGTGCAGTGGAGGATGGCCCAAGTGCTTGGGCCCTGCACCCCATGGAAGACCAGGAGAAGCACCTGGCTCCTGGCTTCGAATCGGCCCAGCACCTGCCGTGGCGGCCATTTGGGAAGTGAACCAATGGAAGGAAGACCTTTCTCTCTCTCTCTCTCACTGTCTATAACTCTACCTGTCAAATAAAAAAAATAAAAGAATTGGTGTCTGTTTTTAGGCATTACATGGGATTTAGAGATGCAATGTACATCTATGTAACAAAAGAATAGCCTTCAGGGGATATAATAATTGCAACAAATGTTTCATAAATTTATTTTGTTGGTGAAAGTTAACATTAGCAGTGGCACAGTGTTTTGTTGTGTTTTTTTCTATATGTAATGTGTTTAGTGGGGTAGGATTCTTTTTTTTTTTTTTTTCTAAAAAAAACTGTGCCAGTGGCATACTACTCCTAAGATTCTACTACAAAAGTAAGTGGACACTATCAGATATATAATGAATTTCTAAACTCCAAAGAAAAGTTATAATCAGTGAGAAGACATAATTTCGTGTCATCCATATGAAAGTGATCCTTTTGTATAATTCTGATTCAAAATGCAGTTTTATATAAAACGGGTTGTTGAAGACTATGATTTTTCAAAGACTTTTCCATCTTGGAGTTAGCTATGTTTTCATTTTCAAGAGATATTATCATCTTACTCTTTGTGGCCAGTGGATTTGGAAACTTCTTTAACTTTTTCATAATTATTATGTGGCAAAAATCTGCACAGAAAGACAGAAGATATTTGGATGCATAAGAAATACACCTAAAAAGGAGATATATGAATAAATTCCAGAATAGCTAGCAAAGTATGGCTGGATGTATAGTATCCTTCCTGCCAAATCAATCGCTTCCAAAGAGTTGATTCATTCAGATGACCCGTGTAAATTCAGTGCTTTTAATCCTTTGTTTTCCCTCTGAATTGTACAAACTTAATTTACATACATGCACATTTGATGCTCAATTTAAATCTCTTTCCGTGGTAAATTTAATTCTTTCTCCATATGAATTGCTGAATAAATCTCAATATTTAAAAATCAATCTTCTTTTTTGTAAGCCATATGTATACTTGATAAAATTATCTAAACTAAAATAATGATCATCCAGCCAAGCCATATATATTCTCACCTTGAGCTACTTCTGTATTCAGTGCTCAGCTGTGCCATGCAAATCTTGGCTTACTGCAGGGACTTCCCTTTGCCAGTGTCTTTCAGGAGAAGGCTGTATTTGAACGACTGCTGACCTGTTCATAAGACAAATTTGGTGGGTTTCATGTATTTTCAGCTGGTAGTAGAGGTTCCCCTGGACAACGACAGGCAGGAACTGAAGTCAAGGTGGACGAAACAGTGGTGGAGTGTACCACAGGGGTTCTCGCTCTGGCTCAGCTAGCTTGCCTGTGCACTATGGATTTACTTGTGGTCAGCATTAAACACTCTACTTCCATCTTACATGGAATTGCTACTGGGTCTTCCTGATTATGTCTTGGTAGTCTCACAGGACTCAGTGCTTGGAGAGCACTTCCGGATTCATGGTCACCTGGTATCCATGGTTAGGTATTCCAATATTACCAGTGCTCAGCTGTACACAAGAAGTTCTTTTTAAAAGGTGAGTCATCCTCTGTTGCTGATATCATGACCTTGGTCCAGACTCAGAATGAGCATTCTGATTCTCTCACTGGCATTTCTACAAATTCCACCAGGAGCCTTTTCCTACCATGGGTCTCTCCAAAACCTAGAGTCTATATATCTTGTGACCCAAACCACAAAACTTGCTGCACCATAGTCTGCACATTTCTGTTCTAAGCCCCACTGATGTCTATCAACTGTCATGTTATTCAGTCTAGGAGTTGTAATGGTGACCCCAGGCTTAAAATATACCACAGGGAATATTTCCTTCTTCCAAGAGACACTAGTTTTTATTTTTATTTTCCTTTGGAGAGAAAATCCCAATAAGATCCTGATCCCAGACCCTAATAATTTTACTATATCAGACGCCCCAGAATCCACACAGCGTTTGTTCCCTTCTCTCTGTGGTATTTGTGAAATGCCAGTGCTTTCAGTGTACTCACTTGTTCTTCTTCCTCTTGGCCTGATCATCAGAATGGCATTCAGGAAGTGAATCACTTTGATCATCTGTAGGAAGTCCAGATGATCTACATATCTTTGGTAAATATTATTATGCCGGAAACAAGTCCTCAGACAAGATTGTGACCATGTACTATCTTCTTCCTGCAGCAGTAAGAAATTCACATGTCAGTAATCGTACTCAAGACATATCAGTAACACAGACTGAATTCATCTCTGGCACAAAATATCTCATTTGACATTAATATTGACTTTAGGGCTGTTACTTAGTTGTGCTTGCAATAGTCTACATCCATTCTATAGGATTTATTCGTTTTTTTCAGGGGTCATCCTAGTTAATTAAACAAAGATGTGGTGATGTTTACCACTCTTTAATCTTAGGTCCTTAAGGATAGCACTAATTGTCTCCATTGCCTCTGGAATATGATAATTTTTTATTTACAATGTAGGAAGTTTACTTGCTTTTATTATAGACTTCCACTTAACCTTTCACAACATAATGTCTACCCCACAAACTATTTATTTATTGTAAGGTTTGGGGCAACTACTAAGTATGTCAATTTCAATTATTCACTGCTACAAGAAACAACCACTAGAATCTTTTGACATAGCAGGCCCACAGTAAAAAGACCTTGGACAGGACTTAATAGCTTATTTGGTGCTTTCATGTTTCAAATCAAATAAGGAAATAATTATGGCACTTTTGGTCTGTTGAGATCAATGTCAATTTAGATGCTTGAAGCAACTGTGTTCCTCTTCTTCCAGCATCCAGGAATTGAGCAGTTGGCCATTTGCACCTTTTACATTCGCTATATTATATTTTTTCTTTGATGTTGAAAGGTTCTTTCCCCTTAGGAATTATCCACATCTTTCAAAGGGTTCTGAATCTGAAAATTCATACAGGTTTGGAAAATGTGGAAACGAGCTCTGCTTCTCAGTCATCTTTCCTTGAGTTCTTCTTCTAGTACAAGTAAGTATTGGCATTGTTGTGTCTCCATGTATTTCCCCACTCAGCATTGCACAGTCCATTAGCCATCTCCATACTACTCTCTCGGTCATGTTCCCTTGGCTTCCACTATGAACTTTTTGGTCATTACTTTGAAGGTGATCCTTGGTTTCCAGATTTTATGGGACGTTATTTCACTTTGGTTCTTTTGAAGGCCTATCATCCCCATTGATATCAGTGTATCTATTTCTGTAACAGCACTTTCGATTTCAACTTTAAAATTCAGAGGATATCCACCACTGAACCGTTTACTAATACTGGTGCCCCTCTCACTCATATTCCTTATAATCTTGTGACAAAAGATGGCCTTTAGGTCTTACAGAATGAGTTATTTTATCTGCACATATTCTATACATTACAGCATGGCCACTTTCTTGGGCTTTTAAATCTCATCCTCAACTATATGCCCAAAACTACTCTGCATTTCATCCTCCCTTGCTTTGGGATATCATTTTGTAAACTTCTAGGAACTATTCTAGTAGTGGATCAAATCCTGGAGTCCTTACCAATTTTGTGTTTATTAACAAACCTTGGTATCTAGTTCCATGCTTAGTCTCCTAGCTAGGCTGGTATAGGCCAGCCAGGGCTTGTAGCACCTTAGAGAATAGTTCCTTTTCTCTAGCAACACTTATCCCAGTTGCACTATGTTAAAATTTAACCCTAGTTGTAGACCTCATGGTCTTTAAGAGATTGGGGGTCAGTCTGATTCATATGACAGAAGCATGGGGATATCTCATTCAGGCTTAGAGGTGTGAGGCACCATTACATTAGAGGGGTGCACCATAATTCCATGATCTGAAGAGTCTAAGAAATCAGAATATGTAGGGAAACCTACTAGATATTTACATATAAGGAGGCAAAGTCCCAGTTTTCCAAACTAAGGCCCTACTGTTGCTATAACGGGCCTGCTTTAGTTGAGTGTTCAATTTCAGTCACACTTACAAAGAAATCCTAACCTTGATAGCCTCCTACAGAAAAAGATGAGAACTGTGTATGAATGGAAACACAGAGGGGATCTGGCTTCCAGATATGACTCTTCTTCCCCTCATCTTTTTTTTTTTTTTTACTTAATAAAATATCAGTGGGGTTTATTTAGAGCCCCAAACCCCCTTTGCATCGTACATGCCAAATATCTTATGTTTTCCTTCCTAATGTGCATTCTCCTCAACTGGTAAGCTATTTTGATTTATGACTAGGAAGGATTTTAATAACAAAAGTCCTACCCTTTGCCTGCTGCGGTCTATCCTCCACCTAACACTAGTACTTGCTTCCATGTTGTCTGCTTGGTGATGAGTCAGCCAGCTTCCAAACTCCACATTATAGTGTGGATTCTTAGACCATTCTTTTTTTTTTTAACTTTTATTTAATAAATATAAATTTCCAAAGTAAAATTTTGGATTATAGAGGCTTTTTCCCCCCATAACTTCCCTCCCACTGGCAACCATCCCATCTCCCACTCCCTTTCCCATCCCATTCTTCATCAAGATTCATTTTCAATTATCTTTATATACAGAAGATCAACTTAGTATACACTAAGTAGATTTCAACAGACTGCACCCACACAGATACACAAAGTATAGAGTACTGTTTGAGTAGCAGTTTTACTGTTAATTTGCATATTACAACACATTAAGGACAGAGATCCTACATGGGGACTAGGTGCACAGTGACTCCCATTGTTGATTTAACAATTGACATTCTCATTTATGGTGTCAGTAATCACCTGAGGCTCTTGTCATGAGCTGCCAAGGCTATGGAAGCCTCTTGAGTTCATAAACTCCAATTTTATTTAGACAAGACCTTAGTCAAGTTGAAAGTTCTCTCCTCCCTTCAGAGAAAGGTACCTCCTTCTTTGATTGCCTGTTATTTCCACTGGGATCTCACTCGCAGAGATCTTTCATTTAGGTCATTTTTTTTTTTTTGCCACAGTATCTTGGCTTTCCACGCCTGAGAAACTCTTATGGGCTTTTTAGCCAGATCCGAATGCTTTAAGGGCTGATTCTGAGGCCAGAGCGCTGTTTAGGACATCCGCCATTCTATGAGTCTACTTCCTATATTGGATTGTTCTCTCCTTTTTAATCCTATCAGTTAGTATTAGCAGACACTAGTCTTGTTTATGTGATCCCTTTGACACTTAATCCTATCATTATGATCAATTATAAACTTAAACTGATCACTTTGACTAGTGAGATGGCATTGGTATATGCCACCTTGATGGGAATGAATTGGAATCCCCTGGCATGTTTCTAGCACTACCATTAGGGGTAAGTCCATTTGAGCTTGTGCCGAACTGTACATCTCCTCCCTCTCTTATTCCCATTCTTATATTTAACAGGGATCACTTTCCAGTTAAATTTAAACACCTAAGAATAATTGTGTGTTAATTAAAGAGTTCAACCAATGGTAATAAGTAGAACAAAAAATACTAAAAGAAATAAAATAGTAAGTTGTTGCTCGACAATCAGGACATGGGCTGATCAAGTCATTGTTTCTCATAGTGTCTATTTCACTTCAACAGGTTTCCTTTTAGATGCTCAGTTAGTTGTCACCTATCAGGTAGAATATATATTTGTCCCTTTGGCACTGGCTTATTTCACACAGCATGATGTTTTCCAGATTCCTCCATCGTGTTGCAAATGACTGAATTTCATTTTTTTTACTGCTGAATTATACAAAATTCATAAGCAAATATCAAATTTCTTAAAAACAGATTTCTCATTTTTTTCTAGTTGGTTCCTACAGATTTTTGAAAATAAAATATAATATCCTGTAGCAATGGAAGAGATGTGAAACTTGAGTACTGTAGCCTATTAAGGTAGGCTATAAGTTCCCTTCCCCACACCTAAGTGAATCTATTTGCCCATACACTTGACTCTGTTTTGACAAACAGAACCCAT
Organism: Oryctolagus cuniculus; assembly: GCF_051225735.1. Taxonomy (NCBI): domain Eukaryota; kingdom Metazoa; phylum Chordata; class Mammalia; order Lagomorpha; family Leporidae; genus Oryctolagus; species Oryctolagus cuniculus. The sequence goes on from NC_142874.1 coordinate 68,981,345, forward strand.
TTGAAATGATGCATCACCACATTTGGTCCTAACTTTAGAGAGAAACCATGCTTTATTCTTTCTCTTCCTTGGAACGCAGCAGTAAATCTGTGGAGAAACTGAAGCAACAGCAGAAAAAGACAAGTACAGAGGAGAATTAGTCCTCCAGGGAAGAACCAGTGCCATACTGACTGCCATGTCTGTATTCATTCCAACTTTGGAATGAATTCTCCAGCTGCCACTATTTGGAATAGAGATACACTGTCTGAGTCAAGTCTCCACAAATAATAAAATTATAAACAAATTAATGATTGCTGTAATTTTAGGCCCCTTAGAATTAATCGAATTGAGTTATACCACCATAAATGACCAAAACTGAATTTGGAACGTAGAAGTTGGAGGATGCTGTAAACAAACTCGAAATCTATGGCATGATCTTTAGGATAGCGGTAGGGAACTGGCCATGGCAGAGGCCTGAAGGGCTTATGGAGACTCTTAATGAAGGCTTGAAAGAGGATAAGGAAATTCATCTGGAGCTCTTATGTTAAACATTGGTGGAAAATTTGGCAGCACTGTAATTGGTGATAATACGGAAGATGGAAAGATAGTCTATTAACTCACGATAAAAGGAATTTGGGGGTCAAAATAGTAAGGCGCCAACTGGCTTCTTTTAACTGTCTGTTAAGTTCAAGAGGAGTGCGATAAGCTTAAACCATTACTATTTAGTTATGAAGCAGAATTTTGAGAAACTATAAAGAAGGTTAGAGGGCTAGGTTTAGAAGAAAATTATCATTCTCAGCTTCCCCAGGCAGCAAAATTTCTCAATATTAGAAATGGTCCCAAGACATGCATCCCATCCTAGGTATTATCATGAATTTACAATCTCAAGTTCAAGAGTATAGTTATAGCACCTATGGTTCAAACCTCAAACAGTGGACAAGTTGCCTGATAGATAATTTTCACTAACCAGAAGTGCTTCTAAGAATCCTCAGAGCATGTCTCTTAGACTCTGTTAGATAATAGACCTTAGACCTTAGACTCTAGATGCTAGTTAACAGGACTTGTAGCTTAAGAATTTTGTGTTACAGAATTCTATCTTTCAGAACATATCAGAGAGGGGTTTGTCTTGAAAAAACCATTAGTTGTATAAGTTATCTAATGGAGGGAATTATAATATAGGCAGGAAATCCACAACATTCTATGAAGTAATGGTGACTTACTGTACTGAAAACTTAGTGGCAGTTTAAAATGAAAAGAACTTTGGAATCCCAAGTTGTTAGGGGCAGGAAGCTGATAGCGAGACTACTTAGCTGCAATGATAGATTATTTCCCATGAAAAATGAAGCAAAACTCAAAGGGATAAGCTGAGATCCCAGAAACTAGAATCAAAAGAACACTTTTAGGAAGAAGGCTGTGTCCTAATTGAGGAACTGACAATAAATGCCTAGAGGGAGTTGTAAGGCTGTGGAATAGTTGGTCATCAAAGCATGCCCTATCTTGTTCTATTTTTGAATTGGGGTGTCTATTTCCATCAAAGTGTGCTGCATGTGTAGGGGTAGCTGGCATTCCCTTCAAGCCACAGATCTCTCGATGGAGAGGAGCTGCAGCGTTCAAGGCATGCCATTTCCATCTGCATCTCATTTAGATGACGAATCCTCAATTTCAATGCCAAAGTCCAGGAGGTTCTGGGGATTTTGGGAGGGCTTGAAAAAGTGAGAGTGATGGAAATAACTTATGGCCAGAAATAAGACTACAGTGATTAGGAATGACCTCAGATTCTTTGTTACTTTTACTACCAAAATGTGGGAAATATTTTTCTCCTCTGTATCTTGGCAGGGCCCTGCCTGTTTTGACAAGAATACAGCAAAAGTATTAAAGAAAGTAGAAACTTCTATTTATTCCTTTTGGAGCCCATGCTCAAGGAATCATGTAAAGAAGACTATTGAGACCTCTGTCATCAGCCGACCCTAACTTGCTGATCGAATGAGTGAGCCATCTTGTAAAATGGGTTCCTATGACCTTCCAAGATATCAGGACCCAAATTCTATAAAACAGTCTCCATTTAGTGCTGGGCAGGTTGCAAATGAAGGGTGGTTCTCAGAGGAAGTCATAAGCTTGTTTATATGTAATAATAAATGACTGACATGAACACTTATTGTATATGTTAACATTTAAGATTTTTAAATAGACTGTGAACATTCAGCTGTGTGGGATTTCTTTTAAAGTTATTTATTTATTTGAAAGACAGAGGGTCAAAGAGACAGACAGGGACAGAGACATAGAGAGTTCGCCCGTCTACTGAATCACTGCACAAAGGCTGGTAAGAGCCACTGTTGGGCCAGATTGGAACTTGGAACTCAATCTGCATCTCTTACATGGATGGCAGGGATCCAAGTACTTGAGGCACCACTTACTGCTTGCTTCCCAGGTGTACATTAGCAGGAAGTAGGAGTTAGAAGGTGAAGCTGGGAACTGAACCTGGGCACTCTAATTTGGGTATGGGTACCCCAAGTGGTACCATAACTGCTACACCAAACACACACTCCCCTCTTTTTCCCCTAGGATTCTTCCCTGTTTGTATATGTTAGAATTCTCAAAGGATAATGCATCTTATTGATCAAAACATCATTTTTCTTAAGCATGAGAAACAAGCAAGTCATTTTCCCTTATATTGATGAAACAAAATTATATTTAGAAATATTTCTTAAAACTTTGGGATAAGACATCCTTATAATGAAGTAACTTAGGTTTCTTGTCTACTGTAAGAACAGTACTATACACTCTCAGATTGACGTTAGCTACAGTTGTTGTTTTAATTCCAGCCTACTTGATAATGATGCGCAGCTTGTAGCTTTCCGCTCAGCTCTCTCTTCCAGCCTGCAGACAGGCACATCCAACTGACTACAAGAGTGTGAACAAGGTAAATTAAATACAGTATTTTTAGCTACAGAAAACAAAATAAAAAATCATTTCCCTCTGTTCTTGGTCTCAGGCAGTTTAAGAACTGCTCATGCTGACCACTCCTGATTTCTTACACTTCTCTTTATTGAGTCACCATGAGGTTTCTTTCTCAAATGACTCTCAAATTCACCCCTCTCCAATCTCCTGTGAGGTTCAAGTCCTCACAAGTCCTTTCTCAGACTATTGTACCTTCTACATTTGTCACGAAATAGTTGAGAAATGATATCTTGGGTTAACATGAAGTATCATGAAGGCTTTTTTTCTGCCCAACCAGGTCTATTTTTGGTTGAACATGACATTCTTCCTGTCAAGTAAAGGTTAGGAAATGCTTAGATCTTTATGAGAAGATTGCTCATAGTTATTATGGCATACACATTAAAGATTAGGAAAACCAAGTGCTTCATGGTATATGATCTTACAGATCATATAAGAAGGAAATATAAGTAAAAATTGACTGTTGTAAAGTATATAATCAAATTGATAATTTCTAATAAAATTTTGTGATGCCAAGATAGATGTTATAGACAGTTTAAAAATTGGATAAAGTAGAATGTTGTATAAAAATCAAATATACACTTGGTTGATAGTATTATTTTACTCATCTTAATTGGCTAATGATCAATTACTCAATGAGTAAGTATTGGAAAAAGGAATCAGAATTTATAGATACCTCTACTATAATTCTTTTGCAAGATATCTACTATTAGTTATTAGATTTGCGATATAAATACAAGCTTATATAAGTATATATCACAGGACTATTACAGTTCATTGTATTACTGTTATTTTTGGTGGGGAAAATGTTTATTTTGGTACAAAAATATTTTAAAATCCATGTTTAGTTTTTTTTACATTCTATTATTTATTTTTATTTTAGATTTTCCCAAAGAAACCATTTATTTAATGAGTACACATTTCATAAGTACAACTTTAGGAATATAGTGATTCTTCCCACCATACCCGCCTTCTCACCCCCACTCCCATCTCACCTCCTCCTCTCTGTCCCATTTCCAGGCCCATTCTTCTCTCCTTACATTACAGCACTTATCTCTCCATTTTACTCTGAAGTAGGGAAAGTGAGGAGAGTGTCTTCCTCCACTTTCTGTATGGCATTTGTCAAGGAGTATCTCATATTAAATGAAAATTACATAATTAGTTGTTGGAAAAAATGAATAAATGTTAATATTCAGAAATGCCTTGAAATCTAAATCATTATTTCAAAAAAAAAAAAAAAAGACATACTAGAGCAGTACAGAAGAATTTAAGTATAAGACGAGTTGGGGGCGGGGCTTACATTGAGGCACAATTTCAGATTAGTTGACACGATGTAAAGATGTCTTTTAGATGCCTGCAAATATCCTTGTGACAACTCAGAAACCAGTAAGACTGGGCACCATGTGACCAATGCCCACTTGTGTTATGCTACTAGTTAGCAGGAGACACCCTGGCCAGTCAGCACCTTTCACAGCATTAGCTTGGATGGAGAAATTTTGCAGGAATTTCTCAATATTACAGATTCACTTTATAAGGTCACCAATCATTGAATAGCAACATTAGGTTTCAAAGAACATATTTCCAAATGCCAATCTAATTCTTTTTCCTAAGTATTAATGAAATTATAGGAAAATTCAGTGTTATTGTATGGACTCTTAACAAAGCCTCCTGATTAACCTAGGGAGAGACTGACTTAATGCAGCATTGCCTCTGGATTGTTCTCTGTGAATAGAGCACTGACAGTAATTTATCACCTCTCAGATGGGGGAATAGCAAGTATCTTTAAAGATGTACATGGAGGAATAGGTCACTTTAGAGCAATTTTTGGTGAAATCATGTAGCTATAAAACATGCTATTTATGAAAGAAAATAAGCAACATATTCAAACATGCCTATGCTGATTTTGAAATAAAACTTCAGTATTATTATTGAAATGATAAGCATACATTAATATATGAAACCAAATTTGTAGAACAGTTTTGGATAGGTTAATATTAGCTGTCTATTGGAACTATTCTTTAAATGTAAAAAGTATAGAAAAAATTGGCCGGCGCTGCGGCTCACTAGGCTAATCCTCCGCCTTGCGGCGCCGGCACACCAGGTTCTAGTCCCGGTTGGGGCGCCGGATTCTGTCCCGGTTGCCTCTCTTCCAGGCCAGCTCTCTGCTGTGGCCAGGGAGTGCAGTGGAGGATGGCCCAAGTGCTTGGGCCCTGCACCCCATGGGAGACCAGGAGAAGCACCTGGCTCCTGCCATCAGATCAGCGCGGTGTGCCGGCCGCAGCGCGCCGGCCGCGGCAGCCATTGGAGGGTGAACCAACGGCAAAGGAAGACCTTTCTCTCTGTCTCTCTCTCTCACTGTCCACTCTGCCTGTCAAAAAAAAAAAAAAGAAAAAGAAAAAAAAGAAAAAAAAGTATAGAAAAAATTAAATACAACAAAATTGATTAACGCATATACTAAGCATGTTTCAAAATAATGAAAATAATGGAAGATGCCAAATTTAAAATCAAACAACTAACCAAAAATTCTATTAAAGTTACTACGTTAGAATAGTATATTTTCTGTTGCTCCAGTGTAGTATCTGAGGCTGGACACTTTATCAAGAAAAGAAGTTTATTGAGCTCACAGTTTTGGAGGCCAGAAATTCAAAACCAGGGGGCCCCACATGTTCAACCTCAAGGGAGGGGCTCCTCTCTCAATCCTAACACAGTGGAGAGATGGAAAGAGAAACACTGTGCACAAAGGACCAAAGGGCGGCATGGCCTTGCTATGAGAACCTACTCTTACAAAACAAATTCGGGTTCCTTCCAAAAGTGTCTTCCCCCATCCACTTAACTGCCAGTCCCAAGACCATACACTTTCAGCATCTGCACCCTGGGCACTAAGCTCCCAATATGTGAACCAATTGGGGCCACACTGACACGAGACCCAAATCAGAAACTTTAGGGACTACTTTGCTGTTGACGTATTCGGATTCAATTCAGTATGAAATTCAAAATACTTCCTTTTAAATCACTTACTGAAGAATATGCATGAGTTGCACTCTTTTTCAGACATGGAGAGAAAATAAACATCAATGATTCTGCCGCGGTGTAGCTGTTTGTCTAAAATAACACGTGTATTAAATGCCAACTCTCAGAATGCACCTCCTCTCCATTCTACTGTTTAGTTTTCAAGTGGTTACCACTGACCACAAAAACAGATTGATTAAGATTTCCAGCTGCTGCAAGGGTCAGCATGACTTCCATGGCCGATGTATTTCCTATATTGCCTGTTGTACTCATTCTTTACATTTAAGATTTTTTTTTACCAAGAAACGTGCTTCCCTTGAGAAACAGAGATACTACGGAGCTCAAGAAATCATCTTTTAGAGTTGTCATGTTTATTCTTTACTAATATTTTTTTTACTGACATTGATAATAAATTCTTTCTCACATCCTTCAAAATATAATATATGAACGTTTGCTCACAAATCAGCGAGAGCTTTCAAAAGAACCATAAAATGTGAGCTCAGGAGACAAAACCAGTTAGTACTGTTTCTTAGTTCATTTATTGAACTATGTCCATGATAACCCTGGCAACGATATCATTCAGTCTTAAAGGCAGCTAACTAGCAATATTCTCCAGAAACGTGTTAAAAACTACATGGAAATTAAGTTGAAATCATTGGGTTCTGAATGTTTACTCTGCAGAGAGAAAGAAAGGGGCTCCTGTGTAACCCATGTATATGCTAAACATGGTTTTGGAGTCTATATAATATTTAATAGATCCTTTAGTTTATTAAAATTCCAAACAGTTCTGAAGACCACTAGTCATAAGTCATTTTTAAGAGGAAGCAAATAGGTCTTTTCTTAACACAATGTTGTTGCTTCTTTCACCAGAAGAAAAGACAGAGGTTTTATGTAGATGTCAATGTTTTTATGAGATTTTATAATTCAGAAATTAGATACACTGACGATAGTGACATGGTTAAGATCACCGACTCCCAGAGCTACATAATTCACTGAATGAATGAATGAACTTTCGTAGCTTACTTAGCCTCTGGATACCTCAATTTCCTCATCTGTTAAACTTTTATGAAGATTTTTATATTTTAGTGCAAATAAAGTACTTAGGATGGTATAGCAAATGTTTGATAAGTATTAATTAATAGCAATTGTAAAATACCAAAAGGGAGCTCTTATTCCATAAAAAGAATTATAAAAATAGTAGTTGCAGGTGGAGAACTTCATAAAATTTTCCTGAGTCATTTTATTATGCTATTCTGGTCATTTGCTACTTTACTTACTGCTTAGTAAGCTGAAATCAGACCAAGTATGACTTTCAGGGTCAGCAATGGAAGTAAAGTGTTACTCCTACAGAGGACCAAGTCTCCTTCCCAAGGATGCTGCCTGCTGTCTGTGACTTGTGCTTTCACCCCATCATTAAGTAATACGTTCCAGCATCTTCTAAGTCTGGGGACAAGTGCTCTGTCAAAGCACACTAATCTCAAGGCAAAAAGGAAAATATTTGTTCTTATATAAATGCCTTTATGAATTTTTATGGATAATTTTCTCTGGAGCACTACAGCAATTCAGAAATATCAAAAAATTTAAGGTATGTGTGGTAAAATTCCTATGAAGCTTAAATATTTTACTTGTATCCTATAATGAATTTATTACTGTTTGTTTCCTTTTATTTTAACAGAAGCAAATTTATCAATAACATTTCCTAACTCTGCTTTGAAAGAGCACATTATACTAGCTACAGGGTTGACAAACGTAGGTGTAAATTGTAGTGTTTTCTGTAAATACAAGCTAGGCAGTGAATAAGGTAAGAACCAGTGTTGTGGTGTAGCGGGTGAAGCTGTTGCCTGTGATGCCACCATCCCACATGGGCGCCTGCTCAAGTCTGGCTGCTCCACTTTCCATCCATCCAGCTCCCTGCTAATGCACCTGGGAAAGCAGTAGAAGATGGCCCAAGTGCTTGGGACCCTGACACCCTCATGAGAGATCTGGATAGACCTCTTGGCTCTTGGCTTCAGTCTGGCCCAGTTCCAAGGGATTGAACCAGTGGATGGAAGTTCTCTCAGTCTCTCTCTCTCTCTCTCCCTCTCTCTCTCGCTCTCGCTCTCTCTCTCTCTAATTCTGCCATTCAAAAATAAAATAAAATAAATCTTTTAAAAACAAGAATCTACCATCCCAATATATGCTGATTGGCACATTGACTATTTTCAGTTAAAAGCACTTGGAAAATAGCAGCTAAAAGAAGACCACTCTGACCTTCATTCTATTTTGTAAAATAGGAAATGAAATTTCCACTTGATTCTCTTCCTACACAGAGAGAAAAGCACTGTATGGCTTTTTATCATCAAGGACAGGAAGTTGAAGCCAAGGGATATCTGTGCACACAAATCTTCATAAACCAAATAGGATCTTCCCACTCAACTTCTCCACCCAGTCAGCTGTCCTGGCCCAAGCCGGGTTTGACGTGGCACATTTTCACATTTTATGAGAGGGTGGGAGAGAGCTTACAGAGAGAGTGGGCAGAGTGGGGAGGGCAAGGGGAGAGAGATAGAGAGAGAGAGACTTTCATCCATGGGTTCACTCCCTAGATGGCCACAATAGCCACTACAGAGCCAGGCAGAAACCAGGAGCCAGGAGCCAGGAGCCAGGAGCTTCTTCCCAGTCTCCCACGTGTGCAAAGCCCCAAGCACTTCGACCATTTTCTGTTGCTTTTCTCAGGCCATCAGCAGGTTGCTGGATTGAAAGTAGAGCAGCCAGGACATGAACTAGAGCCCATATGGGATGCTGTCACCTCAGGCAGTAGCTTTACTTGTTACCCAACAACGCCAGCCCTCAAAAATTACTGTTCTTTTTCTAATTAGGTACACAAGGAAATTTTCCAAAGTTTGTGGAAAAATCGGAACTGAATAATGTTTATTTTGTGGCAATATTTTGAAATCCAAGCATACTTTTCCTATAAAATATGTTTCAATGCACTTTAAAAAATGTTTACTTAGTCTTTTTGAAATGCAGAGATACAGAGAAAGAGATAGATACAGGCAGACAGAGAAAGATTTTCCATCTGCTGGTTCACTCAGTCAAGTGACCACTATATCAGAGACTGCAACAGGCCAGAGCCAGGAGCCAGGACCTCAACCCTGGTCTCCTAAATGAGTGGAAGGGATTCTAGTACTTGAGCCATCACCTGCTTATCCCAGGGTGTGCATTAGCAGGAAGCTGGACTCACAAATGGAGCCAGGACTTGAATCCAGGGACTCAAATTTGAGAAGTGGAATCTTAACTGCTCTGCCAGATGCCCACTCCCTAGGATTATTTTCTTTTTTTTTTTAAACTTTAAACACATTTTTATTACACAAAGGTGTCACATCATTGGGTATTTCTCTACTTTGTACACAATTATTCTCCACAGAAAGACTGCTTCTTAACGTCTCCTCTAGTGATGGCAAGCACTAAAATCCTGATTTTTAACAGAATAGTAGTAAAAATGCCTCAGTGATTTAAGTTGAAAGCAGTACACTGGTACATGGCTCTTGCACCCAGTATCAGGAATGTACAAATGTCTTTTATTTATTCAAAAGTACACAATATCTGTAGGCATGGACAATGACAGCAGCAAGCCATTATATATTGTCAACTGAAACCAGTAACTGACGCTTATAGTGATTTTCTTCAGCAAGCCTTTTCTCCATTTTCTTCAACTGACTTCTCTGAAGTTTTTGATGAGGAACATTGCCTTGAGCTTCCTGTCACGGTTCATTAATAATGGTAAAGCATTATTCTAAGAATTAGAACATACCACCTCCCATGCCACCTCCCACTGCGCCCAGGGTCCTTCTCTTCTTTAGGAATTTCTGTGACTACAACTTCTGCTGTAGTCAACAGAGAGGCCACTCCAGCAGCATCCAGTAAAGCAGTTCTTACAACCTTTGTTGGATCAATGATTCCTTTTTCTACCATATTCACAACATCTCCAAGCATAGCATCATAACCCATTTCTGGGGAGATTCGCAGAATTTTCTCAACAATCAAGGATCCTTCAACAGCTGCATTCTTAGCAACAGTCATTGCTGGAATGTTCAGTGTCCTTTTAATAATTTCTATACCAATTTTTTGATCTTCATTAGCTGGAGTTAGTGAGTCCAAGGCTGGAATACACCGAAGCAGGGCCCAACCTCCTCCCAGAACAATGCCTTCTTCAACAGCAGCTCGTGTAGCATTTAGGGCATCTGGGATTATTTTCTAAAATAAAACCTTAGAGCTGTCAAATAAAGTTTCAAAATAGGATTTTTTGTGGTATAAAAGGAAGACAGAAGAGATGTGACATACTTTATTTTTAAGCATTTTTAAAAGTTTATTTTCATCTCCTTGAAAGGTAGAGGAAGAGAGAGTGAGAGAGACATTTCAATCTGCTGTTTCACTCATCAGATGTCTGTTGCAGCCAAGCTGAGCCAGCCAAATGCCAGGGATAAGAAACTCCATTCTTGTCTCCCATATGGCTGGCAGGGAGCAAAATATTTGAGCCATCACCAGCTGCCTCCCAATGTATACATTAGCAAGAAGCTGGAATGAAAGGTGGAGCCAGGATTCAAACCCAGGCACTTTGATATGGGATGTGGTGTCCCAAGCTGAGTCTTAATTGCTGTGCCAAACCCCTGCCCTCCATGAACTTTAGCATGTGTACCTGTCTACATATTCAACTCTTAACGGCTTCTTTGTGTCTTTTTTTATGAAGCCCCCATACCATGTAGATCTTGTGTTAAGTAAGTTTGTTTTCCTCCTTTAGTATGACTTACATCAATTTAATTCTCAGGCTCAGACAAAAAAACCCTACAAGAGTAGAAATAAAAAATTTCCTCCCCCACAATGTCACTGATGATTTATTAAAGCACCCTTGTATTAACACATACACATGGGGATATATGTATGTACAAACACACATTCACACACATGTAGACAGAAGCCTACATTCATGAATACAGATTTTTCCTTTAGATACAATAGAAATATATTTGTATTCTATACTTATGACATTCTAATTTGAACAAAGTAATTTAATTTAATTAAAGTAATTCAATTAAATTTAAATGGAAAACTTGTAGCCATCCTTAAATTTAATATTTAATATGAATGTGAATTCTCTGATACTGTTTCATGGCTAGGTTATTGAACAATGCTGTTTATTGCTGTGTTTTTATATAGCCTTTTTTTTCTTCATAGTCCTTAGTCTCATGTATTTTGTGTTACTTGAATACTTTTTTTTTTTACTGTCTCTCCTCTTAATCAGATAGAAGTTTTGGAAGGACAACGACTTTCTTGTTTTAGTTGCTGCTCACTCCCCTGTGCCGAGTCTCAGGTGCTCATAACAGACACACAATACACAAGTGTTGATGGTAAATATGAAGAATGAATTTAGTGCTACTGTACATGAGAGAGTGGGATTTAGAAGAGGGTGGAGATCTGGAACATGGACAGAGAGTCTGGAACAGCTTGAAGGCACAAACTCTCTTGAGCTTGTTTTTCAGAGGATCCACCTGAAACGCTTACCTTACAACTCTGCACTCGGAGGGGCCAGATCACCACACACAAGGAACGGCTAAAGCTGCAAGAGACACGTCTCGGTCAGACTTTAAAATTGTAAACAAAGAGAACTGATTTCACGCATTTCGTGTGTACAGTTTTAAGCCCATAAAGACACTTCCCACCCTCCCACCTTCTGTCTTCATTTTTTTCTTTAATGTTTGCAATAGCATACTTTGAATTTACTTAATCCTCCACTAAATGATGAATGCAACAAGGAGAAAGTGGACTTTCTAAGACATGTGTTGCTCCAGCTAGAAGATCCCTTTTCTACTTTTTTTTTTTTTTTTTTTTTGACAGGCAGAGTGGACAGTGAGAGAGAGAGAGACAGTGAGAAAGGTCTTCCTTTGCCATTGGTTCACCCTCCAATAGCCGCCACGGCCAGCATGCTGCGGCTGGCGCACCGCGCTGATCTGAAGCCAGGAGCCAGGTGCCTCTTCTGGTCTCCCATGCGGGTACAGGGCCCAAGGACTTGGGCCATCCTCCACTGCACTCCCTGGCCACAGCAGAGAGCTGGCCTGGAAGAGGGGCAACCGGGACAGAATCTGGTGCCCCAACCAGGACTAGAACCCGGTGTGCCGGCGCCGCAAGGCAGAGGATTAGCCTAGTGAGCCACGGCGCCGGCCCTTTTCTACTTCTTAACCATCCCTTAATCCTTGCTATAATAGGCCTAGTAAAGCAGCTCTCGAGAATTTGATTTTTCGACAATCTGCTTTGCTACACAACAGTGAATAAAAACTTTCCTCTGAGCAACTGCCACTTGGGGCTGTCCATTGGTGACATCCCCAGTGGCAGAGCCCTTGTGTCTGCTAACAGTATTTTCTGGTTCCTGCAAGTCACCTCCTTTCCTCTTGTAATATGACTCCAGTTTTCTTTGAGACCCAGTATTTTCTTACTCTGAATCCATCCCTTCCATGGAGGTCTCCAGGGCCTCTAGTGCCCTAGAATGTCTCCATTTTGAGTGACCACTGTGGGGCTGGCACAAAAGGTAAGACAAGCCCGTAACAGCCAATGAGAAATCTGGGATTTCTGTTGGCGAGAAGCCCTTTCCGCTGGAGTTGAATCTGCGAGCATATGGCCAGAGCTTAACACCAATAAATCTAACAGAGTTCTGGTGACACTGTTTAATCCTGCGTATCCAACCAGGCCAGGAGGCAATCTGCCTGCACAAGCCAGTGAATAAATTGTCTTTTTATTTTTTTAATTTTCTGTTATTTGCTTAAGCCATTTTGAATTTGTTTATGCCACTTGCTATTATTTCAATTGTTGTTTTATGTACATCTGATGCAACCAGAGATCTCTAATACCAATTACAATGCTATTTGAATAAATATGACACATCATATTAACTTTACACATGAAATATACATCAAGGTGTTTCTTACACTATCTTTGAAGATTGAGAGTTTGTGTTAAAGATAAAATTCAAAATGGGATTTTCAGAAAAATATTATGTTTGAGAGTTAGAAAATTATACTTTCTTTCATTATTGAACAGTGCCTGTGTGGTATTCAGAATTCCAATTATGGCTGATGGCAATGCTTCTGCCTTGACTTGGGAATATGAAGGCAGTGACATGAAACCTCAATGAGTGTCATTAACTGTCATTATTCAGAAAGAAAAGCAAAACTGTGAGACAGTGTCTGCTGTTAGCTTGGCTTTAATCACTTTTATGTGGATAACATGCTCCTTGTAATAAAGAACACACACCATTAACCATTTTTTACTGCTAATTAGAACAGTAATTATGGTACTTGTAACATGAAGTATCTAAGAAATTATCTGAGAATGTTCACACCTATATCAGATGCATACATAAGGAAGCAAACAGTTTAGTATTGCAACACTGAAAAGCCTGCTTAATGGTGTTTTTATTGAAGGCTATGCTTGCAAATTCTCTTTTATACATTCCTTCTATCCAGTGTTGAGCTAAGACAGCTGCATTCCCCATGCCTCTATTAGGGGACCCTCTTGGAACAGAAAAGCTCCTTCTGTTGGCACAGGGAGGGGTAACATTTCCTAAGGAATTGAAGGCACTGGATAGAAATGGTACTTAGGGGGCTAGAAAAACAACCAAGGTAGAGACAGTGGGCACAGTTGTGGACACAGAGTGTTCAGCAGAGAGACTCTCCAAACAGGAGACTGTCCTACCTACTGACAAAGCCTCTCATGACATCTGCCCTAGGTGCTAGAGGGAAACACATTACATAAATTGCCTTTCTCCGGCCCGTCTCTACTGGCAGCTTTGCCAGATCAGTTTGAACTTGCAGAAAAAGAAACAAACACCCAAGTACATACAAGTACCAGCATAGAAGGGGTATGCCTAGGCATACAAGTGCCAGCAAAAATGAGGTATGCCTAGGCACATTTCTCATCTCATCAGAAGCAAATGCCCAAAATTGTTAGACAGAACTTCTCAGACACCCCCCGAGGTGAGTGAGGCATGGAAAGTTCTGACCGGGTTTGCACTTGGAAATTATACTTCAGGAACTTGTTGGCTGGGTAGTGCATTGCAAAAGATACTAAAGTGTGGTCAGGAAACCCCAGAGCCAGCGTCAGGCCTGTAAACACAGCTCACAAGTGAACTGGTATCAGATTGCATGTGCACAGTCAGCAAATGCTCTGTCAAAGACACAAGGTAGGGCTTTGGCATCCTGGTGAAGACACCGCTCAGGATGCCAGCATCACACATTGGAGCGCTGTGTTGGAATATGCTGCTGATTCCAGTTTCCTACTAACGAGCACCCTGGGAACCAGCAGGTTATTGCACAAGCAATGTGGTCGCTGCCACCCATGTGGGAGACTCAAATTCAGTCCTGAGCTCTAAAGCTAGGCCCAGTCCTGGCCGTTGCTGCCATCTGGGGAATGGAACCAACAGATGGGAGCTCCGTATGTCCATTGGTCTCTCTCTGCCATTTTGCTTTTCAAAGTAAATACCATATATTTTCAACAATACACAAAAGAAGAATGAAAATAGCTCAAAATAGAATAATTGGCAAATGAAAAAGGACGCTGAACTTATCTGAATGTGAACACAGAAGGGCTACTAAAATGACAGCAATTTTATGATTCAATTTATTTTTTCACCTACTTAAAAGGAAGCAAGAATTGAGAGAGAGAGAGAGAGAGAGAGAGATGGTGAGAGAGAGAGAGAATTTCCAGCCAGTGGTTCCACTTCCCAAATGCCTGCAGCAGCCGGTCATGGTCCAGGCTGAAAGCAAGAGACCCAAACTACATCCAAGTGTCTTTTTGAATGGGAGAGACCCCTGCACTTGAACTATCATATGCTGCTCCCCAAGATGCATTAGTGGGAAGCTGGATCAGAAATGGAGTATGTGAGACTTGAACTGTCACTTGGATATGCAATGCGGGCATACCAAGAGGCAGCCTAATTTGTTGCATAGTAATGACCACCCCTAATTATTAAATTCACTTATTAGTACCATTATTCATTAATAGTAATCCAAGTAAGATTATAAATAATTCATAGATTATTTTATTCTGTATGGATTTCTGTTTCCAGAATTAGCTTTAGAGAACAGTTTTCAAATACATTTTTTCTAAAACATGTATCTTCCTTTATCTGCCACCATGACAACAAATTCCTAAAAACCTTTCATATGATGTCTGTAATACAGTAAGATCAAAAATTTACATCTGTGACCATTCGGTCAAAATCATTTGATATGAGCCCTACATCCCTGAGCAGGGAGCGAGGAGGGGATATTTTCAAAACACGCCACAATTTTGGTCTCCTTCAATTTAAATATTTCATCTCACACAAATCTTTTTGGAATGCTTTGGGCACTTCTGGGTAAATTTGTCAAGCTAAAAGCTGATCCAAATTTATAATGGAAAAATAGACTAACATGCTTGTTATCTTCATTTCATTCAGACCTGTACAGCATCGTGTTAAACAGAAAAGTAAAGAGGGACTCTTGACTTCCCCATTTTCTTCTTTCCCGTGGTCTTCAGGCTGAGGAGTACTTCATGGTCTTGTGCAGGAAAGAGCCTATGGGTTATATGGTTTCCAATATGTTGTTTTCTGCCTTAGCTTCTCTTTGATTCAAGACTCTTCCTTAGACATCTGTTGAACTTCGTAATCTCAGACATCTGCTGAGTTTCAGAAAGCCTTTGTCTCTTATATTCTCTCATGTTCTAACCCAGAGTACTTTATGGTTTTGTTGATCCTCTACCAGTCTATGGATCATTTCACCTCTTCTTTATTTTCTCACCAAAGAGGCAGGAAGTTTTAGAAATGACAATCCTCACCTCCCTTATAGGCTACGGGAATCAAGAACACTGCCCCCAGCTCATTTTCCCATGTCCCACCTGGGTATGATTCGGGCCCAGTATTGAGATTAATGAAAGGGTGTGCAAAACGGTATGTTTGAGAAACAGATCTTTGGCTTTGCTGCATCAGGTATCTCATATTGTTTATCTTTATGTTGCCAGGCTCAACACATATTGTGCAATGTTGATTCCCACGGTGGTGATAACACTACCTGACATCTTCCTTTCTATCCCTGCTCTGTCTTCCTCCTTTCAAAGTCCACCTGACGTGGACTGGTGGGACGTCCATTCCTTCCTGACCGAAAGGCAATTACTCCATATCATGTTTCTCTACTACAGGAAAATGGCAGAGGCAGGGAGGAGGAAAGCTGGTCTACTATGGGGAGATCTTCCAGAATCAGCTGTGGTAGAGACGAGTGGATGGCCGCACACAGAAATACTAATAGACGGAGATATGGATGGGTATGTGACTGCTTTCTGTACTTGAACATCTCAGTAATGAGGAAATTTGCTCCTTCTTTTTGGAAGAGTCCGGCTCAATCTGTTTTAATAATCTAGAAATAGTTTTATAGGACTCAAGAATATGAATTAAATCGTTGGTATTCAAGAGAACGTTGTATTGATTTCCCTATTCCAACGTACACACTGTTCAAAAGGAAGACTATTTCAACAACAAGTCACATGGTAATCTGTGGCAGTCAGTGTACCTCATTGTCTTCCATGGCTAACTCACCAGAGGAAAGAAATTACATAGATAATGCATCTGTAATCCCATTCTTCTAGTCTTGGATTTGCTTCAGCAACAATGGGAAATTGGCCTTCCTACATGGAAAAGGTATTTTGTAACAATAACAGTATAAAGACCAAAGAAATACAAAGGCTTAGTTACAGGAAAACAACTGCTGATAGTTTTGTGAATATTGTCCAAGGATAATTGAACAGGGGATTTTTTCCACAAAGTTAATTGCTACAAAAGTAAGGCTGCATTCAAACAGCTAATTGCTATAAGCCAAAGGAGATTCCAAGAATTTCTTGCCTAACGAGTTGTCTGCAATTCTACAGTAAAGTCTGTGCATTGCTTAGAAAAAACAATTTTCCACAACTGTGAGAACCTCTAAATCTATTTTATTTAATCTAGTTTATTGCATTTGTTCTTATTCCTGATTTTCATAAAGCTTACAAAGGATAAATTGCTATTAATCAAATACAGAGTATTCTTTGCAGGCTGCCTCTCCATCTTTGCTGGAATCCTCCCTGGGACAGAAGAGACTGACAAACACTCCCCAGCCTCCTCTTTCCTGGATCATCTGGACCGGCAGTTACCCAGCCAACATACAGCCCAGACCAAGTCCCCAGGGCTCCGATAAAGGGAGCCTATGAATGTTAAATACGTCACAGATGAAAAATACAATTAGGAAATTAAAAGAAAAATATACCCCCTTACTTTTATTTAATTTGACATTAAGAAAAATGGACAATTATTTGCACACATCCTTGTATGTGTGCAAGTTTAAGAGAAAACTATTACTTCTAAAAATACGACAAAGTTTCTTTCCCTGTCTTCTCTTTAAGCCTCAGAACCTATTATCTTCAAAGAAAGAGGCAAGAGGGGCTGGTGCTGTGGTCTAATGGGTAGAGCTTCTGCTTGTCATGCCAGCATCCCATATGGGCACTGGTTCTAGTCCCAGCTGCTCCTCTTCCAATCCAGCTCTCTGCTCTGGCCTGGGAAAACAGTAGAAGATGGCCCAAGTCCTTAGGCCTCTGCACCAGTGTGGGAGACCTGGAAGAAGCTCCTGACTCCTGGCTTTGGATTGGCACAGCTCTGGCCATTGCATCCATTTGGAGAGTGAACCATCAGATGAAGACACCTCTTTCTCTCTCTCTCTCCCCCTGCCTCTCTGTAGCTCTACCTTTCAAATAAATAAATAAAACTTTAAAAAGAGACAGGAAATTTTCTTCAAGATTTTACTGTTTTTTAATAATGCTCTTGACAAAATAGTGAAGCTGATATATGAAGCATGTCAAAGTGTTCATTACCGATGGTACCTGCTGGGATTATTTCCTTGTCTCTTTCTTAAAAACACTAGACATAAATGACAGAATGAGACACCTATCTCCTTATGTTATCAAGCAGAGGAGTGAAGGTAAAATGTAAAGTAATGTAAATATATGGTGTTTGAGTAGTTGAACATTCTTGATTTCTTTCACATTATAATATTTGAAATGAAAGAAAATGACAATAGTCAAGGCTAGCATTATATGTCTTATAACAGTAATAGACAATAGCATGGAAAACCTAAACTTTGTAATAGCTGTATAAATATTTGTGTATATGTGTATATAAATATGTGTATGTGTTTATACATATATAAAATATCTGGCAGATTATGTGATTTATCTAATATCTTGTTTTTATTGATTTTTATTATCCAAGATATCTAAATTTTGTTTTTTATATATTTTGCATTATTTATTGGCTGTTTTATCAGTCATATTGGCAAAGTAACCATGTTCATTATCTATAAATCTAATTAAGGGTTACTTAATTAGTAGCTTAATTAACATTAGTTGGACAGAAAAGTTAACATATTAATAACCAATATTAATTTGGGATCCTTTCAAAGCAGTAATTATCTTTTATCCTCTAAGACACTTTGTCTGATAATACAAATGAGGTTTAGTTAAATTCAATTTTTGTACCAATATTTTTTCTTTTATTTTTCTTTTTAATTATTAGTGTGTAAAGATGAAATCTTGGATACAGAGACAGCAAAAATAATTTCAAGAAGGAAAAAATGAACATATTGAGAAACATTCCAAATTAAGTCATGTTTAATACATGACTGCATTTTAAAACAAAATATGCCAATAAACATTAGTTAGAAAGACTAATTATGACATTTAAGAAATTATACACAACTTGAAAATGAGGCAAAAGAGAGTATCAGTCTTGCTGGGGTATTATTTTATTGACACACCTGAGGGTTATTTGCACACACATTTGTGTTTTAATTATTTAGGGGAATACACCACTGAAATGTTACAAGTTACTTAGTCCTCTCTAGGTGAAAAAAACATAACTCCAAAATTTAATGGTTTTATTGTTCTGTCGACCATTAATCTGTTTTTTCCAACTAATCTTATTCTAATATATTTTATTTAAAAATAATGTTTTAAATGTCCAGGTCCTCAAACTTCCTTAAACCTGTCTTACTATTTTCTACCCTCAGTATTTAGTTAAAATTTGTTGTATTTGTTCTATATTTATATGAGAGTTATGGTTTTAATTTATTTCCTTCTGAAATTCAGTGCAGATCTCCCATGTGTGTGGCAGAAATCCAGGCACTGAGCCGTACCTGTTCTTTTCTGTGTGTATATTAGTAGGAAGCTGCAATTGGAAACAAAGCCTGAACTTGAACCCCAGTACTCTAATATGGGATGCAAGCATCCCTAGAAGTGGCTTAACCACTGTACCACAATGCCTGTCTCTTAATTTTTTAAAAATTATAATTTGGCAGTTTCAAAGAAATCCCCAACATGACAATTTACCTGTTGGATTTCTCTAGTGGAGCCAATTAGAATTCATTGTCTGAGTGTACTTCACGGACAATGGAAGCCAAGGCACATATTTTCTTGGCTTTGAAAACTGATTCCCAAGTCACAGCTAGACTTCCCTTCTGTGGACATTCCATTCCTTCAGTTTGTGGTGGCTGTTGCTCATGTTCAAATTTTTCGTTTGTTTTTGTTTTGGGTTCTGTCTGTTTTCTTTTCCCTCTTTTACCCAAACCATTAGGGCTGTGTTTCTTTCTACAACTTGGATTCATGAGTCTTTCTTGTCCCACAGTACTGGGTTGGGCTCACTTGTACCTAGAGAACACCCTCCATTTGTGAAACATCTGGTCTCTACAAGGGCAATAGTGACTCCCATTAAGGACAACTGGGGTTCAGATCTGGTTTTATGACCTGACAATTTGATGATTTCTATTGAGGCATCAGGTACTACTTTCTGTTGGGCAATGAGCAATAGAGAATAGTGTTTGTTAATCTATTTTTGGGTTATTTTGTCTATTTTCTCTATTTGTGAGCTCAAACTAATTAAGGAAGCCTTTCATGTCCATTGGAAGTGAAAAGAAAACTTTGGGAAATGATCTACTCAGTATGTGTGTGTGTGTCAGGTGGGGAGGGAAGGTTCCTGAATGCTGTAAGGTTTTCTCTCACCTTGAGCTTGAATGATTTCTCCTCTTGTGGGTCTGGCAAACTCCTCTTAAGTTTTATCTTAAAAATTCAGCCGTAACAATAGTTTCTCTGGGAAGCCTTTATTATTACTTATGTAAATAGGAGCACTTTTCCTTCTGATTCCTCTCTTTGAGTACTCACCTCTTCTGTGAGTTGACTTCCACGCATCCTCTAGATGACAGGCTATGTGGAACCAATACTGGTATCCCCCACAGAGTGTTTGAATAAACAAGTGACTTAAGAACCTACTCAGAGTTTACCACCAGACCTGTGGACTCCATCTTCTCAATAATAATTAGAGGAAAAAAACCCTTGGCCTTGCTGTAGACTCCAAATGCCTCCCCTCCTGTTTTCCTGGAGGTCTACCCTTTTTCGGGCACAGCAAATGCTCAATCGTGCTTTTTAGTTGCAAATATAGAAGATTTACCTGCTCAGATGTTTCAGAATTCCTGAATTTACTCTGCAGATTAACAATCCTAAATTCCTTCCCAATTATCAAATGCAGTGCTTTCTCACTTTTCAAACAAAATCAGGAAAAGACCAAAGTACACTTTCTCCAGGTGTCTTAAGTCAGGTTCTTCTCTACTCTAGTTTGATGCTGTCCCAGCCCAGCTCTTAACCTTAGGAGTGTTTTTTGCCTTTTGTCATTTTGTAAGATATGATTTTTATTGTATCTATTTAATGTATACAACATATTATTATGGTATACATATACATGGCAAAAAGGTCACATAGTGAATAAAATTATTCTATCATCTCACGTAGTTATCCAGTTTTTGTTTATTTGTTTTGGTGGGAAGAAGAGCTAAATCTTTTCATTTATCATGAATGCTACATATAGTACAAGTTCATTGCCTAGAATCCCCATACACATGCTATCTCTAGAAACGTTCACCTACTTTTCTACTGCTTTGTGTGCTCAGACCTACATATTTCTGTTGCTCCCCCTCTTCGTGGAGGAACGACACTAAGCCCTGCCTAGGCTTCATATCCGAGTCACGGCACCATTATGTCGCTCCCCCTCTTCGTGGAGGAACGACACAGGACCCTGCGCTGTTCTTTTGTCTGCTCAGCCCTCCCCGGGTTTGTTGCTGGTTCTTCCCGGGTTGGCTGCCATCCCTTCCACCTCCGTGGAAGGGCGGTTCCCCCTAGCCACTTTCCCCACTTCCGCAGGGGAGCGGCACACCGCCGGCCGGCTCTCTTGGGGGCTGCACAGGTGTTCCTTCAGATAGATGTTCCCCTTAGATGTTCCTGGTGCATGTTGTCTCTCTCCTCCTTTATAGTCCTCTTCCGCCAATCCCAACTCTGCTACCCACACGCCGAGTACGCTGCTCTCCTCCAATCAGGAGCAAGATCAGCTCCTGCAGCTCAGTCAATCAAATTGGCGAGAGGCAGCTGTGTAGAAGTTGTTACTCCCTTCTCAGCGCCATATTGTGGGAGAGCAGATGCATAGAATAAGTCTTAATTCCAGTAACTTAGTCTAGTCCGAGTTGCTTCCCACAATTTCTAGTCTCTTCTCCCCACCAACTTTGATAACCTCTGTTTTATTCCCCATCTCTGTATTCCTTATTATTTTTCTTAAAGATTGTATGTGTAAGTGCGATCATGCAATGTTTTTCATTCTATGCCTACCTCATTTCACTTAATATAATGTCCTCCAGGCCTTTCCATGTTGTGTAAAATGGCAGCATCTTGTTTCTTTCCGAAGCTGAATAGTAGCCCATTGTATGTATGTTGCATAGTTTCTTTATCCATTCATCTATCAATGGAAAATTAGATTGCTTCCATCTCTTGGCTATTGTGAATAAAGCTGCAGTGAATGTGAGAGTGCAAACATCTTTAATATCTTTGCCAGGTGTTAATTCCATTCTTTTTGGGTATATTCCCGGAGTAAGGATTGTTCTATTTTAGCTTCTTCAGGGACCTCCATTCTATTTTCTTTGGTACCAGTGTGCATTCCTACTAAGTGGGCACAGAACCCCTTTTCTTCATGACATCATCAATATTCATTACCTCTTAACATTTTGGTAATAGCCATCCTAATGGAGTATGAAATTGTACCTCCCAGTGCTTTTGATTTATGTTCCTCTGATGATTTATGATGTTGACCATATTTTCATATGCTTGTTGGTTATTTTTATATTATCTTTGGAGAAATGTCTATTCAGACATTTTGTTCATTTGCATTTCTAATTTTTTATTATTTTTTTCTTTATTTGAGACAGAGAAGAGATAGAGATAGAGATAGACAGAGACAGAGACAGAGATAGAGATAGAGGTAGAGATAGAGGTATAGTTAGAGACAGAGACAGAGACAGAGTTAGTTCTCATTTGCTAGGTCACTCCTGAAATGCCTGAAATAGCCAGGGCTGGTCCAGGCTGAAGTTAGGAGCTGTGAACTCAATCCAGGTGTCCCATGTGCTTGATGAGAACTCAGTTACCTGAGCAATGACCTCCTGCCTCCTCCCAAGGTATACATTAGAAAGAAGCTGGAATGCTACTAAGGCAGTATGATATAGTATGTGGGCATCCCAGTTGACAGCTTAGCCTCTTTGTCAGATACCCACCCCTTTTGGCCTTTTTTAATTGGGTTATCTGTTTTTCCTTTATTGAATTATTTGAGTTTTGAGTTTGTATAGCTAAAACTACAACCACTCTTAATGTGTCGATACCTCAGAAAAGTTTTTACATTTGCGTGTGTGTTGCTTGAAATGTTTTTCCTCCTCTGGAGGTATAATTAAATTGTATTCTTAGACTTTTTTAAAAAAAGTGGTGTTCTGAATTGTATTTATAGATATCTATGTGCCTACCTAGATTTAATATTCCTGTTACAGATACTTAGAAAATAAATTTTGAATTTTTGAACTGGTCTAGTCATTTGGACAAGCAGTGCTCCTTACAGAAACTGCTTGTAAGACTTTTTATGTAGGAATCGATATACTTACCAGAGTATTTGGAGGTTTGGACAGATAAATTTAGCGATTTCTATTTTTAAAAGATATAGCTATATTTTATTATTTTTATTAATTTTATATGAATAGTGTGTAACAGAACTTTTAAAAATAAGACTTGCATTTTTGTAAGAAGAATTTCCCTTTTATTAATATCTTAAATTTATTATTTTGATTTATTTATCAGCTAAGGCTAGAAAATGTCTACATAATATTTATGATGTTGAAAACCAATATATTTACTGAGCTAAATTGATTTGTAATTATGGAAGCATTTTATTTGAAGAATAGTTCAGAAACACCTGAGTTTAAATGGATTTTCTAAGACCCCTAGGAAACCTGATAAATTAAACTAATCTTAAACGAGGTTAATTATCAGATAGTCTTTCAACAACTAGATACTTCTTAAGTCAGAAGGAATGCATTAATGGTTTCTACATTCTGCTCTGAAACTAAATTCTTAAGTCTTGGCATTTTAAATGTTGAATTTACACATATTTTTGCACATAGCTTAGAAAAATTACCATACTGCCTATGAATGATTACACATGTCATAGGTCATTTTTAAGTTTTCATTTAACAGAAAGAAAAATTACTAATCCCAGCAAAAAATGAATTAAATTGAAATTGAAAACAAATATTGCCTTACTACTGTGTCCCTCAAGTTACTGTAGTTTAATGTAACTGCTGCATTTATTATCCATGGAATCATTTGACTAAATTTTGTCAGTTCAGTTCTTTGAGGGACACTAAAGAATCACAAAGGGTTCCATTCACTAATACTGCATATTTGATCCAGAATCGTGCATTAAATTGTGAAACTGGTGAATTAAAAGAGGCTGAATAATATTGTTCAAAACAAGAAATATGTAAAGGAATCAAATTGAAAAAAGCCCTGTGAGAAAATGGGGCTACGGCTAATCTGTTTTGATTAGCTTCTTGGCTGGAGTGCACCTGAGTTGCAGGGAAAGCGTTACTGAGCCAATAGAAGGTGACATGGCAGGAACATTAGATTTGCAAGGCTGCTGCTCTGACCACAGCTGGTTCCACACCCATTCTCCCAGGCAGCTTTGCCTCTGGATGGATTACGAGTGATTACTGAAATCTTACACAAGCGCTTTTCTAACTCCTACATACACAGGGAAATCGGTTTCTTTCCTCTCTGCCTGTTCCTCTTCTACCTTACACCTTTTACCTTGTTTATTATCCCTTTTACCTTATTAATCTCCTTATGATGTCCGTGTACATTCAGACCAGCTCTATGTGTTAAAGGACCTTTTTGCAAACAAAGCTTGTTTCTTCCTTTACTTAAGTGTCAGGAATACTTCAGTGCAGATGCAATTATTCCTATGTATAAATCTCAAGAACCCTTTTCCACATTCGCCATCTTGCCCGTGTGGCCAGCTCCTATCCAGCACAGACTGAAGCATCACTAGTACCCATCCCTTTTCTGAGATCCGCCCACATGAATATATCGTGTAAAAGAGATCCCAACAGGAAAGTGCCAAGAATGGTCCTGAAGGGACTGCTCAGCCACTGTCCAGATGGCCAGATTGGCATTGTTTATTTATTTATTTTTTGATGTGTGATGTGAAGAGTGTTCATGGTTCTCTCAGCTTCCCCAAGATGCCGATTTTTCTTTCAAAGTTTCAGTTGTGTTTTTGAGTATCCTGGATACTTGAAAAAAAAAAAATGAGTCTTGGGGCCAGCGCTATGGTGTAGTGGATAAACCGCAGCCTACAAGCTGGCATCCCATATGGATGCCGGTTTGAGACCTGGTAAGTCTACTTCTGATCCAGCTCTCTGCTATGGCCTGGGAAAGCAGTAGAAGATGGCCCAAGTCCTCAGTCCCCTGTTCCCATGTGGGAGACTTGGAGGAAGGTCCTGGATCCTGGCTTTGGATTGGTGAAACTCCAGCCACTTCGATCATATGGGGAATGAACCAGTGGATGGAAGATATCTCTCCCTCTCTCTCTCTGCCTCTCTGTACCTCTGCCTTTCAAATAAAATAAATAAATCTTCGAAAAGAAAATAAAAATTTTTTAAATGAGTCTGTATAGAAATTGAGGACAATATTTAATATTATTGGTTAGATTTCTTACTAAGAGACTACTATATAGAGAGCAAAATGTATCACTCTGTAATAGCAAATACACCATAAGATTATTAAGAAAACTTTGTAGAAGAGCCCAGGCAGTATTTTTATTGCTACATAAAATAGAGCAAAATCTCATTGCTAGACAGTAAATAAATCATCCCAGGTTGGGAGGGAAACCATTGTCTTTTTTTTTTTTTTTTTTTTTTTTTTTTTTTTTTTTTGACATGCAGAGTTAGACAGTGAGAGAGAGAGACAGAGAGAAAGGTCTTCCTTCCATTGGTTCACTCCCCAAAAGGCCACTACGGCCAGCGCTGCACCGATCCAAAGCCAGGAGCCAGGTGCTTCTCCTGGTCTCCCATGCAGGTGATGGGCCCAACCACTTGGGCCATTCTCCACTGCCTTCCCGGGCCACAGAAGAGAGCTGGACCGGAAGAGGAGCAACGGGGACTAGAATCTGGGTGCCAGCGCCGCAGGCGGAGGATTAGTCAAGTGAGCCACAGTGCCGGCCCCAGAGAAACCGTTTTCTAACATGTTGATAATTGTCCATAACAACTTACCCAGTGCATAAAGCTGGAGCAGGATGACACTGGCACTGAAGGGTTCAACACTCCAGCCTGCCCTTCAAGGACACCCTCTGCCATCCAACCTGTCACACTTAGAGACTTTGATGAATTAATATAACTGGAAACTCTGAGATGTTAGGAGCTGCTAAAGGGGGAGGAGCAGGTAGAAAAGCAAAAAACTGGTTTCCTAGCATGACATCATTGGTAGCCATCTTATTATACTGTTGAAAAAACAACAATGTTCCATCTTTTGCAGTGAGGTTATTCCTTCCCATAAGTGCCCCTGTAGCTGATCTGCTGCGATTTTCATCCAGGTCTGTCGGGATTAATGTTCCAACATCAGGGTTCCCATGGGGAGATGATTTCTCTGGCCCATGGTTGGATGAGTCATTCCCTTGAGTAACTTTGCTTCTTCCTGTATTGATATTGGAAACCACAGGTGCCAGATACCTAGGGCAAGGCATCAGCTTCATTTCCCTGGTACGATATTGTTTGCTCCAGACACTTCCACTTTTTGTAAGACAATAATACACATAGTCTCCCTTCCTGTAGGCATTAGACAATTTAAAATCTTCAATATGTGTTTACTCATCTTCTCTCAGTGGCAGCTTTTTGTTTACCCCTTTCCAGCTAGATGCAGTAATGACACTTAATTTCCTGGAATATGTGATCTTTATTATTCTGATGTTGTTCTTGGAAGGAGGAACCTGAAATATTAACTGCGGAGATAAGGATTTTACACCTACCTTATTCTGGAAAAAAAGATGGAAGAGTAAGTGGAGGAGGCATGAATCCTTGCCCCTGATTTTTCATTTTACTTTATTTATAAATAAAATAACCATTAATCTCTTGGAAGATGAGAGACAAGTCAAGAATCTTTACAATGTGAAACAAGAAATGGGTATATTTCAGACTTGTACTTAAACATGAGTTTGAATGAAATATCTCCCCCCTGCTCATTCTTTGTCATTTTACTTGAACACTGTCTCCTAGGAATCGCCATTACCAGCTTTTATGAACAAATTGTGCATTGATTTCTGGCCATGAAAACGTGCACACAAAATCTCCAGGCTTTGGGCCTTCACTGCCTCTGGCTCATGTTGCTGTGGGCAGCCACACAGTGAAGAATCTCCAGCGCTTTGTGGTTTTATGCCTTTCAACTTTTTTAGTCACAGCTATAAATCCCGGAAGGTATACACCTGGGAGTGGCATTGTTCTATGAGCCATGACTCTAGACATATGAAAACTTATTTCTCACCTGTTTTTGCAGAGGTCTTAATTTTAATTTAAAAAAATCTGAAGAGGCACATGGAGTTAGCAAGGAAACCAGTATGTGCTAAACGCCGCAGTGAAGTGACCGTTGTACTACCTGTTTCTTAAGATGCTTTGCCTTCTAGTTTCTCTAGTTCAAGTCAACTAGGGCTTCTGCCAGTACTTAGGAAAGCACTGCAGAAAGGAAGTTCAAAACCCACACCATACTGTT
This sequence comes from Oryctolagus cuniculus, assembly GCF_051225735.1. NCBI lineage: Eukaryota > Metazoa > Chordata > Mammalia > Lagomorpha > Leporidae > Oryctolagus > Oryctolagus cuniculus. Next base: position 69,008,483 of record NC_142874.1, read on the forward strand.
CCCCAACACCAGGAATGGATATTTTCTATCCTTCGCAGTGAGATTCTGGGGACAGACTTTAAAATAAGATGCATCAGCATGCTTACAGCATGAACAAATATCAGCAAGTCATGTTCTAACAGGAATTACTAGAAAATGTCAACTGGTATATATGAAATGCATTATGCAACACAGGGAAAGAAAAGTGAAATGGTAATTACTCCAAGGAAAACCCTCCTCTGAATTGACTTTAGCTCATAACACAAAAGAAAATGCAGATCACATTTGTCTCTTATTCTTAGTAATATAAAGGAAAGCTTCAGTCTGTCACACAAGGACAGGCCTGGATAAGAACAGTAAGAAATTCAATGGAAATAATTGCCAAATAAAATATTCACTGAAAAGAGTAAAAATCAGATTGACACCAAATAAATTCATATTAACAATTTTCAAAACAGACTTAGAATGTATGTTCAGAATCTAAAATGAAAATCAAGACAGAAAGTAAGAGAAGTTAGCATGCATAGAGGCTGAAGCATAGAAATCTGAGCTGGGATGGAGGAAGGACAAGAAACTGTGAATCTAATTCAGTATATCTGAGGAATAACCAAATTTCATTCCTTTTTAAGGCTAAGTAGTATTCCATAGTGTATAAATCTGGGTTGATTCCATTTCTAGGATATTGTGAATTGAGGTGCTATAAACATGAGGTACAAGAGTTTTTCATTGCTGATTTATTTCCTTTGGATAAATTCTCAGGAGTAGGATGGTTACCTCATATGGTAGATAACATTTCCAGATTTCTCAGGGATCTACATACTGAATTCCGTAATGGTTGTACTAATTTACATTCCCACAAACAGTGGATTAGGGAACATTTTTCCCCACATCCTCACCAGCATTTATTGTTTGTTGATTTCTGTGTAAGGAGCTATTCTAACTGAGGTGAGGTGAAACCTCATTATGGTTTTTATTTGCATTTTCCTGATGGCCTGTGATCCCAAGCATTTTTTCATGTGTCTGTTAGCCATTTGAATTTCCTCTTTTGAAAAATACCTTTTCAAGTCCTTTGCCCATTTCTTAACTAGATTGTTTGCTTTGTTGTTGAGTTTCTTGAGCTCTTCATAGATTCTGGATATTATTCCTTTATCAGTTGCGTGGTTTGCAAATATTTTCTCTTATCTTGCCATTTACCTCTTAACTTTGTTGAATGTTTCCTTTGCAGTGGAGCAGCTTCTCAGCTTGATGTAATCCCATTTCTCCATGTTTGTTTTTATCACCTGATCATCTGAAGTCTGTTCCAGGAAGTCTTTGTCTATATCAATGTCTTGCAGATCTTATTCGATATTTTCCTCTAGTAATTTGAAGGTATCAGGTGACACATTTAGATTGTTGACAATTTTGAGTTGACTTTTGTAAAAGGTGTAAGGTAAGGGTCTTGTTTCATATTTCTGCACATGTAGATACAATTTTCCTAGCACCATTTGCTGAACAGATGTCCTTTCCCAAGGTATTGATTTTAGTTCATTTGTCAAAAATTAGTTCATTGTAGATGCACAGATTAATTTTTGGGGAGTTCCTATTCTGTTCCATTGATCTGTATGTCTGTTTTTGTGGCAGTACCAGGTAGTTTTAATTACAACTGTCCTATAGTATGTCTTGAAATCTCACATTGTGAGGCCTCCAGTCTTATTTTTTCTGTTCAATATTCCTTTAGCTATTCAGCATCTCTTGTGTTTCCATGTGAATTTTAGCATCGTTTTTCTAGATCTGAGAACAATGTCATTGATATTTTGATTGTGATTGGATTGACTCTATAAATTTTGATAATATTGATTCTTCCAATCCATGAGCAGAGAATATTTTCCCATTTCTTTTGTTGTCTTCTACTTTTTTCTTTAATGTTTTGTAATTTTCATTGTAGAGATCTTTCACCTTTTTGGTTAATTTTATTCCATGGTAAACCACGAAACACTATAGTCAAATTTTAACAGTAGGGCCGGCGCCGTGGCTCAATAGGCTAATCCTCCACCTTGCGGCGCCGGCACACCGGGTTCTAGTCCCGGTCGGGGTGCCGGATTCTGTCCCGGTTGCCCCTCTTCCAGGCCAGCTCTCTGCTGTGGCCAGGGAGTGCAGTGGAGGATGGCCCAGGTGTTTGGGCCCTGCACCCCATGGGAGACCAGGAAAAGCACCTGGATCCTGGCTCCTGCCATCGGATCAGCACGGTGCGCCGGCTGCAGCGGCGGCCATTGGAGGGTGAACCAACGGCAAAGGAAGACCTTTCTCTCTCTGTCTCTCTCTCACTGTCCACTCTGCCTGTCAAAAAAAAAAAAAAAAAAAAAAAAAAAAAAAAAATTTTAACAGTAAAACATAAAATATTTTAAAATGTTCATGAGGGAAACATCAGATTACCTCCAAGGAACCTACAACTAGACTCACAGCTGATTTTTCATGAGAAACCCTACAGGCAAGGAGAGAATGGAGAAACAGTCCAAGTCCTAAAAAGAAAAAAAAAAAAAACTGTCAACCCAGATTACTGTACCCAAAGAAGTTCTAACTTACAAATATAGGTGAAATAAAGACCTCACAAAACAAGCAGAAATTGAAAGAATTTTTTTACCACTCATCTAGTGTTACAAATGATATTTAAGGATGCTATACACACAGAAACAGGAAAATACAGTCGTCATTATGAAAGAATGTGTAGAAAGAAAATTTCCTAGTAAAAGTACAAAAGAAATCTCAGCAAACAATAGGAATATTTATGGGAAAATAGCAGGACCAGGATGTTAGTTATCAATAATAACTTTGAATATAAATGACCTAAATTATGCAATTGAAAATACAGACTGGCTAAATGAATTACTTATTTGAACCCTTTTTTTGAAATTTTGTGCCTTTCCTCCCTTTTTAAATATTTTTTAATTATTTGAAAGAGTTATGCAGAGAGAGAAGGAGAGACAGAGAGAGAGAGAGAGAAAGAGAGAGAGAGAGAGGTCTTCTATCCGCTTGTTCACTCCCCAGTTGACAGCAACAGCCAGAGTTGTGCTGATCCAAAGCCAGGAGCCAGGAGCTAGGAGCTTCCTCTGGGTCTTCTACATGGATGCAGAGGCCCAAGGACTTGGGCCATCTTCTACTGCTTTCCCAGGCCATAGCAGAGAGCTGGATCAGAAGTGGAGCCACTGGGTTTCAAACCGGCACTCATATAGGATGCTGGCACTGCAGGTGGTGGCTTAACCCACTATGCCACAGCGCTGGCCAAAATACTGAATGGATTATAAAACAAGACCCATCTATTTGCTGCCTACAAGAAATACACCTCATCAACAAAGATACACAGACTGAAAGTGAAAGGATGGGAAAGTTATTTCATGCTAATGGAAGGCAAAAATGAGCAGGTGTAGCCAACCTAATATCAGATAAAATGGACTTTAATACAAAAACTGTCAAAAGCAATAAAGAAGGACATTATATAATCATTAAAGGATGAATTCAACAAGAACTTGTGACTATAGTAAATGTACATGCACCCTATACCAGGGTGCCTGGCTATTTAAAACAAATGTTAATGAATAAAAAGAGAGACACAGATTCCAATACAATGATAATGGGGAAATTTAACATCGTATGTGCATTAATGGACAAATGTGTTAAATAAAAACTCAACAAGGAATCAACTGATCTAATCTACACTATGGACCAAAAGGAGCAATTGATATCTACAGAGTGCTTTATTCTGCAGCTGCAGAATACACATTCTTTTCATCAGTACATGGAACTTTCTTTAGGATAGAGTGTATGCTTGGCATAAAGCAAGTCTCAACAAATTGAAAAAACATGAAATCATACCATGTATTTTTTCTGAACATAATAGAATGAAGCTAGAAATTAACAACTTAAGAAACTCTAGAAATATACAAACACATGGAGACTGAACAACATGTTCCTGCATGAACAGTGGATGATAGAAGAAATAAGAAAGGAAATAAAAAAATTCCTGGAAATAAATGAAGATGACAATACCATATATCAAAGTTAGGGGATACAGCAAAAGCAATGTTAAGAGGCAAAGTTATAGCACTTAGTGCCTACATCAAGAAATTAGAAAGGCATCAAGTAAATCATCTAACAATGCACCTCAAAGATCTAGAAAAACAAGAACAAACTAAACCCAAAATTAGTAGAAGGAAAGAAATAATTAAAATTAGATAAGAAATAAAATTTTAAAAAATACAAAAGATCAGTGAAATTGAAGTGCTAAATTTCGAAATAATAGACAAAATTAATACACCATTGACCCAACTAACCAAAATAAAAAAGGGGGGAGGAGTGGAGAAGAGCTAATCGTAGAGTAATAGAAAATTTACACTTTCCAATACACAATAAATTTTCAAAACACACACAAAAAACACATATACAGGCTGTTATCTAGTAAAATATCATGTTTTAAGCAAGGCATCTTAAACATCTACCAAAGATAAATGAAATTATTAGGACAGATTTTACTTAATATAATTCTTCTACTTTTAGTTATATTCAATTTAATATAGTAATTATAGTACTTTACCTTTTGATCCTTGCTATATCTGTTTATGTAATAATAGCTGCATTCCAAATGATGTTTTGTCACATTGTTATAAGAGAGCAAAAACTGGAGCCGGCGCTGTGGCTCATTGGATTAAAGCCCTGGCTTGCAGCGCCGGCTCCCCATATGGGCGCCGGTTCTAGTCCCTGCTTATTCCTCTCCCGATCCAGCTCTCTGATATGACCTGGGAAAGCAGTAGTAGATGGCCCAAGTCCTTGGGCCCCTACATCAACGTGAGAGACCCGGAAGAAGCTCCTGGCTCCTGGCTTCGGATTGGCGCAGCTCTGGCTGTTGCAGCCATCTGGGGAGTGAACCACTGGATGAAAGACCTCTCTCTCTGTCTCTACCTCTCTCTGTAGCTCTTTCAAATAAATAAATCTTTAAAAACAAAACAGAGCAATGATTAAAATGTTGTTTATAAATAAAATTCAATAATTATACTTAAAGTTATTTGATTACTTCTTGGGAATAAGACATATATTTATTTCAAATTTAATAGCGAAATTTCTCTATCTCTTAATAGTAATCTGTGGGACTGGCACTGCGGCATAGTGGGTAAAGCCTCTCCCTACAATGCTGGCATCCCATATGGATGCTGGTTCAAGACCTGATAGCTCCACTTCTGATCCAGCTCTCCACTATGGGAAAGCAGTAGGGAGACCCAGAAGAAATTCCTGGCTTTTGGCTTTGGATTGATGCAGCTCCTGCCATTGTGGCCATCTGGAGAGTGAACCAGCGGATGAAAGACCTCGCTCCCTCTCTCTCTGCCTCTGCCTCTCTATAACTCTACCTTTCAAATAAATAAATAAATCTTTAAAAATGAAAAAAGACCATGCCTGTTAAAAAAAGTAATCTGAACTGATGACTTATAAAGCAATTTGAATTAATCAAATATGTTATAAAATATCCATATCATATTATTAAAATGTATATATTAGAGATGTTTTACAAGTCTCAAAACAATATCAAAAACAATATTTTGCACAAATTAATTATAAAATTCAATTCAATTTTACTTCTGGGAAATTCTAAATAAATTTTTCAATATTATCACGCCAAATGTTATGGTCTTCATAGATCTGGCCTTGGCCTATTCAAATGGTCTCAATTCATCAAAATTTTATTCTAGTTAATAAGCTAGACTCGCTGAATATTGTGAAGTACAGGCACAATCCCAAAGAAATTCCTGCCTGGAAATTCCCTTTTTCTACAGGAGTCACTGTTGCTGTTGCCAGAGACTCTAATTGTTCTCTGAGGCCAAAGCCAGGAGCCTGAAACTCCATCCCAGTGACCCACATGAGTGGAAGGGCCCTAAACACTTGGGTCATGTTCAACTGCTTTCCCAGGAGCATTTCAGGGAGCTGGATCAGAAGTGGAGCAGTTATGACAACCTCAAGTAAATATGGGATGCTGGCATCGCAGAAGGTGGTTTAACCTGCTGCTCCTTGATGCTTGTTGGAGGTATTTTCTGACATCTGTAAAGGATAGTGGATCTAGTTGCATCATTTTCACAATGGAGGAGGAACTTGTTATCCAAACCTTATTCACTGAAATCTTTAATATAAAATCTGTTCTGTGCATATTATATTATGGAATAATTTTGTTACTAATAAAATAGTTATTAAAAGTATTTGTTTAAAAAATGCCATGTTTGAAAAGTGTTATAATGTCTCCTGGTCTTCATTTTTAGCAATTAAATAATTAATCTGAGACAGGAATTTGTATGTCTTAAAAACTCTTTCCGAGCAACTTGGCTTTTATATTTAGTATTATCATTTACAAAGCAATAAAATACTTTGTTGTTTAATGATACTTATAAAGTATAGCCTTCAGTATAATGTATATTCTCTGATGATTAGCATTATGAAATATGGGAAATCCTTTCTCTAAAAGTCATCCTAATACCTCAGCTTTTTCCAGGGTCTCATGTCATAGCCGTGGTTTGGAAAGATAATTTTAGTGTAATAATCTTTGCTACTTGTCTGGTTGAGAATTATTGGCCTGGCTAGATTGAAATACTACATTCAATAATATGGAAGTAAATTTTCAGAAGTGGAAAGTAATCTAAAGAAAGAAAGACGATTCTGAGTAGAGAATATCCTGCGCTGGCCCCGACAAACCAAGGGTATGGAATACTCTGGGGCTTATTCCAGAACTTTCAATGCACTCTAATGGGGGAGGGGGGAGTGTTGTTTAGTTCTATCTTATATATTAAAACCAAAATGAAAGTAGGCTTTGGGCAAGGTTTAAATGTGAAATATTCATAAAGATCATCCCTCTTCCTCCCCTAAACACCCAAATACTGCAAAAAGAGGAAAAAGTGAGAAGAGTAGGATTCCCCTTAATGGTGACATATGGATAAATTTTGTGGATAACTTCTTTTATATGCAAAAACATGAGAGCTGAAGTCTATTTTTTTAATTTTTAAAATTATTAATAACAATAAATTACATGTATTTCACAGATGTAGTTCTAAGAACATAATGATACTTTTTCCCCTCCTTCTTTCCCTCTTTCTTTCTTTAACATACTTTCTTTTTTTTTTTTTTTTGACAGGCAGAGTGGACAGTGAGAGAGAGAGACAGAGAGAAAGGTCTTCCTTTGCCGTTGGTTCACCCTCCAATGGCCGCCATGGCCAGCGCACTGCAGCCAGCACACTGCGCTGATCCAATGGCAGGAGCCAGGTACTTATCCTGGTCTCCCATGGGGTGCGGGGCCCAAGGACTTGGGCCATCCTCCACTGCACTCCCTGGCCACAGCAGAGAGCTGGCCTGGAAGAGGGGCAACCGGGACAGAATCCGGCGCCCCAACCGGGACTAGAACCGGTGTGCCGGCGCCGCAAGGTGGAGGATTAACCTAGTGAGCCGCGGCGCCGGCCTCACTCTTATTTATTATATGTGTAGCAGACAGAGTACAGTTTTACTGAATATACCCCTAACTTCTTAAGGGCAGCCAATCCTGTAGAATGATCATCTTAAAAGAATTACAATTTCTCATAAAGCAATGAATGCAAACAATAAAATTTGCAACCATCCAATAATGTCACTATCATCATCTGAATAATTATTCCTTTTACAACAGTAAAGGTACAACTTGTATATATCAAAAGTTCTTTATGATTGTTGCAATCATTTGGTAATATTAGTGTTTCAGTATGTTGCTTTGAACAGCATTAAAGAAAATTTTTCATTGTTCTCAGTAAGACAAAGCTTGTTTTTATTCTGGTAGGCAATTACCAGGAGAAAACACAATCAAAATATTATGGAATTAACTATCAACAACAGATTTGATGTTGTCAAATTTTGTTTTATGTTTATGATTTAAGTGTTGCTTTCTCTCACCTGCAACAAGAACTTACAGACATCCGTGGAGAAATCTGAAATGAGAATCCTTAGAGATTTTTATAACTTTCCTGCTTGTGTTTTATGGTTGTCTCACTCATACCTGTTTTATTAGCAATTTATGTTTGCGCAAACTTCCATTATGTATTATACCCATGTTATTCCGCTTAATGTTTATGAAATTAATTCTCTTCTTACAACTCTATGTACTTGTTTTGTTTAATATCAAATCACATTGCATAATGATAGTATTAAGTAACACTGACACACATAGGTTTAGGAAACTGACAAACAAATAACTGAACAGGCTTAGCACAACCAGCCTTGAGTGTTTACGTTTTATGGAGGCTTGGGTAATCTTGGTAATCAGTTAAGCAGACCTTGGTAAGTGAACTCCTTCAGTGTTTTCCAAATTCTTCACAACTAATAAACATTAGTTTGGTAACAAGAAACTAGCAGAGGGGGCTGGGGGACTGTGGCTTAGCAGGTCAGGCCGCTGCCTACTGTGCGGCATCCTATATGTGCTCCTCTCCTGGCTGCTCCACTTCTGATCCAGCTCTCTGCTCTGGCCTTGGAAAACAGCAAAAGATGGCCTGAGTGCCTGGGCCCCTACATTTCTATGGGGTACCCAGAAGAAGCTCCTGCCTCCTGGCTTTGGATCAACCCAGCTCCAGCCGTTACAACCACTTGGGGAGTGAACCAGTGGATGGAAGATTTTTCTCTGCCTCTGCCTCTGCCTCTCTGTAATACTCTTTCAAATAAATAAATAAATAAATCTTAAAAAAACTGCCAGAATAACTTAAATATAATTAAGGGTACTTCATTTTATAACTATTACAATGAGGCATACTCAGACGGTCAAAGATGACGTGTGTTTATGAATATCAAATAACTGTATCCATTATGTTTGAGGCATGTGTTATATTAAAGGAGGATAGAAATAGCATATTCTCTAAAAATAAAAACTAGACTTGTAAGTATTTTATATATAATTAATGCAAATAACCATTGTTAATAACTCTAAATTTGGTCTTAGCAAAAAATAAGCAACAAGAATTATCCTAACTCACATGATATATTGCAACATGAAATATAAAGAAAGTGAACAATAAGATACATACATATAAAAGTATAAACAGTAACATTAAGAAGTTATAATACTGAGCCAGCACTCCAAGTACTTTTAACTATTTGAAAAGTTTATAGCAGTAGAAAATACACTTTAACATTCTGTCTCCTCTATTACAAAGTTGTGAAAGCCAACTCAGTATTTATTACTGTGAAATGTTCTCGAAGTCCTTTTTAAAGAGTCATAAAAATTCTTACAAACTACTTAGTCTGAAATGCAAAATAAGAATTTCAAAGGAAAACAATCTAAGTATAAGGTCAGTAAAAAACCTGTGACAAGGTTGTCTCTAACTAAGTAAATGAGGGCATGATCAAATAAAGCTGCTTTACGGTTCTGCTCCTACAGCTAATGAATAAATACAGTTAGCTTTTGTTTCAGTTATTTGGATAGGGTTTAGGTTATCGTTGCAAAAGAATGTAAAATGCTTATGTTGTTTTCTGCCAAAAATGGTTTTGGTATGCTTAATAGTCTGCTTGCATTGTCAAGATTATTTTAGATTTTGTCTGTCATGTGAAATTCCTGTGACTAGAAATGTATACGAAGGAAGGGCCTTCTCACTTCCAGTGATGTAGGAGGATTTAAGTCTAATATTTGTTACTCCTTAGGATACTCATATACAAAATACAAACTTTTGAGATTTTGCTGTTGAGATTTTTGTGCATCAGAGAGAAAAAGAACATTTCTGCTTCATAATATGAGGGTAACTTTTAAGCAAACGAGTAAGGATGCCTTTACTCCTATCATAAGCTCATTTGCTCCTTTCTTAAATCATCTCTCACCAATCAATAACATTTGCACCAAACTGCCATATGTGAAATATATGTATATATATGAACAATATAAGCAGCATGTTTACATAAATACATATGCATATATGCCAAAAGGTCTCATTATTTCAGAAATCAGAAATGCAATGTATTCAAGTTTCAGGATCACAAACTACATTTGGTCGATAGCATAAATTAAGTCTGTTGTTGCTGATTGATATTTCATGTGGTTGATTTATTGATTAATGGAAACAGGGTGTTAAAGTTCCTTGATATTATTGCCTTGGGGTTTATGGCCCCCCCCCCTTAGATCTAATAACATTTGTTTTACAAAACTGTGCCCTCTGGGGCCAGTGCGGTGGTGCATTAGATTAAAACCCTGGCCTGCAGCGCCCACATCCTATATGGGTGTCAGTTCGAGACCCAGCTGCTCCACTTCCAATCCAGCTCTCTGCTATGGCCTGGGAAAGCAGTAGAAGATGGTCCAAGTCCTTGGGCCCCTACACCCAAGTGGGAGACCTGGAACAAGCTCCTGGCTCTGGCCTTTGCAGCCATCTGGGAGTGAACCAGCAGATAGACGACCTCTCTCTCTGTCTCTACCTCTCTTGTAACTCTGTCTTTCAAATAAATAAAATAAATAAAGTAAATCTTAATAAAAAAGACTGTGTCCTCTGAGATTGGCTGAATCTATATTTACCATAGTCGTATCTTCTTCTTGAATGGATTGCTTGATCACTATGTAGTGACTTTCTTTGTCTCCTCAGTTCCTTCCTTCCTCCAGAAACATCTGGGGAAATGCATGACAGAGATACCAGCAACCCCGCTGGTCCACAGATGTACCCCAGATACCCACTATTGCTGCCATGAACAATAGCAAAGAAAAGCTGAGAGGGATTATAACTATGGCATCTATCGGAACTAAAACCAAAGTAGCCTACCAAACCACCAATCAAAAGCATAGCTTCAGGAAGAGTCTTCAATCCATGAAAAACATACTGCAAGAACAGCAGAAACAACTGATCCCCCAGGTGAACAAAAATCCCTCAGATGCAGAAAATCAACGCAATGTGAAAAAACAAGGCAACATCATGTCCCAGATGGAACAAAATAATGCTTTTTATCATACCAAGAAAAAAGGGAGATGGATGAAATGCCTGGTAATGAATTAAAAATAATGGTTAAAATGTTATTTAAAGAGATATAAGAGAGTACAGATAAATGGTTTAATAAATTAGGAACTCAATACATGATATGAATAAGATACTCCTTCATTTTGATAATAAATTCCTGTTTATCAATTGGTGTTAGTTATGCCAACAAAAATTCTAACTAAAACAAATAAGATTAAAGTCAGCTTAGAAGAAAATATAATAATATTTTATAGTGCCTGTTATCATATTTCCAAATAAAATAATCAGTGAATGACTAGCTTGAAATAACACACAGTGTTCACATAAAATGTGAGCTGGCACTGTAACCCACAATAATGAGTCACAGTTTTCACAGCATTCAAACTTCAACTTGCATAAAAGAAATGTTTAGAACTTACTAAGTAATCAATAAATATATGTGCAATAATCAGATGAAGAATTCAATAATAAACATTTAGTTGATAGCTATAACAACAATAGTTTATCAGTTTATTGATGCAGGAATTCAGATACCAAAGTGTGTCCTTTTTGTCCTTGGCTTCAGTGTTATGAGCCATTTATTCAATGCATAGCAACTCTCTTACACCTTAACTAGGTACTCACACATCTTATCTATAAATTTCTCAATCAAGATCAGTGCAACAAAAAATGTGTTTATTCTCTTGCTTTATAAACAAAATGACATGAAATGTTAGCGTGCAAAGGTTTATTTCACCTATGATAAGAAAAAACAGGAATCTATTATAGTCTTTGAAAAAGTGCAGTAAAGTACTTTGAAAAAAATAATGAGGCAAAATTGCAGCCTTATAGAAAATAGAATTGGAAGAAAACAATTTTAAACATACATTGCTTAGTAGCAAATTAAAGTTGCAGGTAGAATATGTTCAAAATTTTGAATAACCATTGTCTTTAAAATCTATTCCTTGGGGTGCTGGATTCTGTCCTGGTTGCCCCTCTTCCAGGCCAGCTCTCTGCTGTGGCCCGGGAAGGCAGTGGAGGATGGCCCAAGTGCTTGCGCCCTGCACCCCATGGGAGACCAGGAGAAGCACCTGGCTCCTGCCTTCAGATCAGTGCAGTGTGTTGGCCGTGGTGGCCATTGGAGGGTGAACCAACGGCAAAAGGAAGACCTTTCTCTCTGTCTCTCTCACTATCCACTCTACCTGTCAAAAAAAAAAAAAATCTATTCCTGACATGAACCATTCTGCAGAATTCCACCACTCAGTATGTTACTGCTGAGATTGAAGGTACTCAGAGATTTTCCTCAAGAGCTTTCCTCAAGAGCAGCTACATTGACATTTCTACCTCAAGGTTTTCAAAGCAGTCCTACCTGAATTGAACTATTTTTACTTTTCACTTCTATTCTCTCTGATTGATTTTTGTTGCCTTTCTCTCCCAGTGTCTTCATAAACTTATGTTTTCTATTTGCCTGACTTACACCAAAAAATAATGAAAATATAGGGAAATATATTTTCTTTGGGGGATCCAATTACCAACTCACGTAGCATGATAATTCATTTCTCCAAACTAACTTATAGATTCCCTACATATCTTTTAAAAAATGTGTAAGGATTATTAGTGTCCTTTAATGGAACAGCTTGATCTATCTAAGCAGATTACAAAATGTATGTGTGCATATGCATATATGATGGTATCTCAAAAAGTTTGTGGAAAATAGAATTAAAATATAATCTTATTTTGATGCCAAAAAATTTGGAAGCCATCCATAAGAAGAGTCTTAAAAAGTATATGAAAAATGCTTATTATGAACAAACTATGCATGAATTTCAAAACATTTTTTAATTAAAACCAACTTATCTTTTAATTCCATGCCCCATGATATTTCTGATGTTCTCATACGTATGTATGTGTTTATAAAAAAATTACCTAAAAGATAATCTATAAAAATGAAATTGACACTTTTTTATTGTTACTTAAGATCTATTTACTTATTTGAAAGAGTTACACACAGAGAGAGGAGAGGCACAGAGAGAGAGAGGTCTTCCATCCAATGGTTCACTCCCCAATTGGTCACAATGGCTGGAGCTGTGCCAATATGAAGCCAGGAGCCAGGAGCTTCTTTTGGGTCTCCCACATGCATGTAGGGGTTTAAGGACCTGGGCCATCTTCTACTGCTTTCCCAGGCCTTATCAGAGGGCTGGATTGGAAGTGGAGCAGCCAGGACTCAAACCAGTGCCCATATGAATGCTGGCACTGCAGGCAGCAGCTTTACTCGCTACGCCAAAGTGCTGGACCCGAAATTAACACTTTGAGATGCAATGACTTTGAACAGCTTTCGTCTCGACTGTTTTGAGGAAGAGATTTTTTTTTTTCAATACTATTTTTTGAACTCTTTAGTGTAGAGTTAATTTTATGTGCATAAAGTCAATTGAAAATAGATCTTTGTAAAAAGTAAGAATGGGAATATGAGAGAGAGGAGGTGGAAGGGTGACAGTGCAGGTGGGAGGGAGGGTAGCGAGGGAAGAATAACTATGTTCCTAAATTTGCATATATAAAATCCATGAAGTTTTTAATACCTTAAAAAAATAAAACAAACAAACCAACAAAAAGCATGGAATTGTACACTTCAAATGGTTAAATTCTATTGAGGGATTGTATCTCAATAAAAATGGATGCAAACCTTTAAAAATGTATACATTTATTTGACACACAAAAATTGTACATATTTATGGGGTGTCTTGTGATATTTTGATTCTTGTATATATCAGGAGAAGTATATCTGCCTCATGAAACATTTATCAATATCAATTCTTTGGGAAAAATATTAAAACAATTTTTCTATCTTCAAAAAAATCCTCTTATATAGTTTACAAAATTTCATAAGAAATGCAATTTTAACATGTTAACATATAAAATGTATTAAAATATGCATGCATAGAAATATGCATTTATCAATACATGTATAAAGTATTTTTTACTTATACACTCAAAAAGTCCATATTTGTATACACAAATATGGTATGGATAGATTACATTCTTCGTATATTATGAAATATTATTTGATCTTATGTATTATATTGTAATATGTATTACATAATTATGCAATATTATGTATTACATAATTGTATATTAGTATGTTACCTATAAAAGATCTCTTTTATTACCTTTAGAAATTTGCAATTTTTTTCAGCACATTCTGTGACTCTAAAATCTCCCATTATCTACTACATGTGTATGTCATCTTGGGGCACAGAATACTTATAACTAATTTTTGAATTGAAAAAACATGAACATAAATACTCAGGGCACTAGACTAATTTTAATTTGCCAAACAAGTAATTTTTCCCACTTCATAGTCTTTGGGAAATCTTCTGAAAAGCTTAAATGCTAAACAATCTGAAATGTCAAATTCAAAGCTTGTTTTATAGCTAAATCACATTGTGAGATCTATTTATCTGATAGCTAAACAATTAAAATTGATAATATATCACTGCCAAGATTGTCAAGAACAATTCCACATAATTTCACTAGTGTTATTTTAATTTGATAGTATAAGATTATAATTACAATTTGATGATCTAATTTACATCATCTCAGACATTTTAAATAACACAAATTAAATATTGGATTATTAAATTTTGACATCAAATCAAAAGCTATTTTATTTCTTATTACTATGTTAAAATCAATATTATTTTAAGAATATTTTAATTATTTTAAAAACAGGAGAATGTATTTAGAAAGAAAAGATCTGTTAAATTTAAATGATTTACCTATTCAGTTGTTACGTATCAATCCTCCTTATCTAAGTCTATATCTAGATATATGCATGTCTATATATGTTTTTCCTATTTCATATTAAGTGTTTAGTTCAAAACAGAAAAATAATGAATATAGACTGATACATTAAACATACTAATTTAAAAACTTCAATGCTATGTTTTGTGCATAAACATCAATAATTGTTTTATAAAACAAAAAATAAAAAATTATGGAAAAGAATTCTAGTTTTAAACCACGTCTTCAATAAAATACTGTGTAATTAAAAACACAGCAGTGACATAGTGGAGTTAAAACAGAATAGAAACAGCAATTAAATTAAAATGAACAGTATGGGACCCATTTGTACTAAAATACAGATGACAGAAGCACATCAGAAACATTGATGATAGATTTTATTTGAGATGGGAAAATAATGACGTCCACATAGACATTTTCTTATACACTTACCTAATTTGTTATTAGAAAATTCTCCCACTCTGTCTTACTATTTTTCCCCAGTTCTCAGCATTACAAGTTGAAGGTACCATAAGGAGATTAAGTTTAAACCATCATCACGGACTGTGGTTCAGAACTTTTGTTCCCAAATAAATATCTGCATCAAGCCGTTCAGTGGAACTCAAAGTTGTTCATGCTACTCAAAGTGTACAGTCCAAGTTAGGGGAAAACAATCCTCCAGAATGTGCTAAGGATTGGGGGGAACTGAATTGTTTGAACAATCTGGAATGTTTGTAAAACTTAGAGAAGGAAATTCAGATTTCTAATTTCCTTACAGAGGCAAGTACAAAATATGAGTGTATTTTTATTACAGCAAAGCTCAAGAGGTTTTTTTTTCTTTATATGATTTCAATTTACTTATTTGTGTATGTCAACTGTCATATTACATAAAACTACAAAGCACATTCAGAACCTTTCAGTGGACACAACATCTTCCACATGTGAAGCTGGTGCCTCAGCTACTGTGTGCATTTTGGTAGTAATAATTGATTTGTGTTAAGTTCACCTCTTTATTTTAATTTCCCCCAGAGCCAATAACAACTGCAAAAGCATTAAATGTAATGGAGCATTAGAATAGCTTCTAGTTCCAGAGACATTGATCACTTGGTGCTTTTAGAAGGGAACAAGCTTAAGTTGGGAAGTCACGTTGCATTTCTTTAATAACCTTTTCTCATTAGAAGTAAGTAAACCAATAACAACATATAGAAGTAGAGCAAGACAGAAGAATCTACAATAAAAGACAAATATTTAGCCATTGTGAGTTTAATCTGTTTTTACAAAAAGTATTTGTTACTATAAATATAGTATGAAGCAAAATTGCATGTGTGTATTTTCCTCATTTTCACCAAATCATAAGTAATATCAACATAAATAATTTTGAGACTGATGATAACAGGAGAAAATTTAGAATAATAGAACTAAAACAAAAAGTGAAATTGTTTCTAAACCAAGGCATCTCATTTAAGGATTTATGACAACCTTTAGGTCGAAAGCTTTTTACCTCAAGTTATTAAATAAGATGGGGAAATTTGACCATAGTTTGGCAATATTTCAATCAGGGCCAAAAAAGGAAAAAAATATGAAATCTCAGTATCAGATTTGAAGACTAACTCTGCAGTCAAATGGTTGCTCATTTTTGGTTTGGCAATGGAGAACACTTCACATGGAATTAGTGGTAATTTCCTGATAATTTTATAAGATGGTCCACATTTTAAGATGACCATCTGGATTTCATAAGAAGTATGTATAAACTAAAATTATCTGCCGCGGTTATGGCTATTGCAACATACATCTCTCTTGAACTGGCTAAAGTAGCACTTAAAATTAAAGACTTATTTTCTAATCAGATACACTCTCAATGGTAATCAGATGTCATTGTTCAAGTTTCGTAAGGGCTTTCTATTCAAATAACACCACTGTATATTGTATTAGCCAGAGAAGTTCTTAAGTTTCTATAAACAGTTGCAATGTTAAAAAAATTCTCTGTTGGCCTCTAGAAAATATAGTTTTTTCACCTTTTAGTCACTGTATAGCAGCACTTGCTGGGACTTTGTAACCTCAAACTTGAGTTTCAATCCTGACTCAGCCATCTCAGCTGTAAAAAGTTACTTAGGAATGAGAGTTTGCCAGAGTGGTGACATCTATTGGGATTTCCACATTCATATTGGAGTTCCTGGGTTCAAGTCCAGGCTCCTTGTTTTTGGCTTTCTAATCATGTGCACTCTGGGAGGTAGCAGGAGGTGGCTTAAGTACCTGAGTCCTTGCCACCATGTGGGAGAGCTTCTAGCTTGCACCTAGTTCAGCCACAGCTGTTGCCTGCATTTGAGGAATGGAAGAGCAGGTGAGATCTTTTACTGTGTGTCTCTTTCCTTCTGTCTCTGTCTCTCTCTGTCTCCTTTATAAAATAAAGGTTTTTTTTAAAAGTTTCTTATATACTCTTCAGCCTCAATTTTCTGTAAAATGAGAATATCTACAATAACGTCTACCAAATAAACCCATCAAACTAGAAACAAGATGTGTTCATAACATAATGCCTGCTGCTTCATTGGCACCTACTAAATGGCTACAATATTATTTTTAAATATTTTCCAAACAAGAAAAATGATTATTTGAATATTTGCATGTTATCAAAAATTTCATGCTGAGAAAGATGACAGTTAACGATAGTGACTCAGTTTCTTATATTTTGATATTCTTACTTATCCTTCTCCTACCTCATTATAATCCATTGAAAGATTTTTTTCTCGGCTTAAGCCATGTGCAACGCCTTGTGGAGAGTGCTCCTACAGGACTTCGGACATCAGTTGCTGCTCGTTGGTGATCACAGTGCACAGAGAGGGATCTCTTTTCTCTCACCATCCCATAGGGTGGCACACTTAACCAGGACCCAGATGACCCCCTCAGAAAGTCCCTAAGAGAGGAATTCCACTATCCTGAAGCTTTACCTTTAGTCCAAACTCAAAAATGGACTTGTGAAAGGGGAGAGATGGGAACCTGCACTGTGGAATAGTGGTGCCGGTGTCCCAAATGGGTGCCGGTTCAAGTCCTGGCTACTCCTCTTCTAATCCAGCTCTCTGCTAGTGGCCTGGGAAAGCAGTAGAAGATGGCCTAAGTTCTTGGGCCCCTGCACTCATGTGGGAGACCCAGAAGAAGCACCTGGCTCCTGGCTTCAGATCAGGCACAGCCATTTGGGGAGTGAACCAGCAGATGGAAGACCTTTCTCACTGTCTGTATCTCTCTCTGTAATTCTACCTCTCAAATAAATTAATTAAAAAAAAAAAAAAAAAAAACAAGAAAGAGGAGGAATGTTGTTTTGGGGTCAACAACAAAAAAGCATTTTTTAATGCCAAGGCTTCAGGAGAATGCTGCGAAATGCCAGATGCCCAACACCTGAAGAATTACGATTCTTCGTCCCAAGGTTTAGTTCCTGGAGTGTTTGGACTAACCATGCTGCACTTCTAGGGTCCTTGTTTACACAGTGTTGCTAGTCTCCATGGTAGACTGGTGATTGTTTTCTGTTGAGATGTTCATCTTGGATTCTCTATTCATTACTACTAGTCTTTTCACTGAGCAAGAAGAAAATCCTACCATCTTGGAATGTGTATGAGAATATCTTGTGAAACATAAGCTCTCCAGTGACCTTGGAGGGAGTAAAATGATAAGAACCTCTGGCTGCAAAATATGGGTACTAAATTAGTTAATGGCATAATAGTGTTCTATATTAAAGTAAAATTCTCCATGTGGTCCATATACTGTATCAAATAAGATTAGAGGTGAAAACCACAGGTAGTTATACTAAGTCCTCAAGCATAATACATATTATGCCGAAACTATGCATGGATATAAAAATACTGTTTGCACCAAGATAAACTTACTTATTTGAGAGGCAAAGAGACAGAGGATGAGACACACAAAGAGAGGAAGAGAGATGGAGAGAGAGAGAGAGAGAGCAAGCTTTCATCTGTTGGCTCACTCCCCAGTCATCTACAGAGGCTGGACAAGGCTATGGCTGAAGGCAGAAGTTAGAAGCTCAATCCAGGTCTCCCACATGGGTGGCAGGAACTCAACTACTTCAGACATGCCCTGCTACTTCCTGGGGTCTGCATTAGCAGGAAACTGGAATTGGGAGTCAGATGTGGGACTCCGTCTTTACCACTAAGCCAAATACTTGCACTATACACTTATCTTTTGATTCAAACTTTCTGGAATATTTGGAAGTACCCTTGTCTTTCTAGAAGGAGAAACTCCTCTGTTTCCTTGATAAAGAGTGGTCATGACAAAAAAGTTCGAGGCCTTTTTTGTGTAGCTCTGCCATGGTAAGTGCTCTGTAGGTAACATTTAAATGTCACAGGTGCCATTGAGATTATATATGGGAAATAAATTTTTGAAAGTGCTTTCCTCACTCTAAAGTGCTATAGAAATTAATCATTTTAATGGTGCTTCTGCCGATTTTTCCAGAGACATGAATCACAGAGTTTTAGTTAAGGCTTTGAAGGCACTGAAAGGACAAACAGTGATTAACAAATAATAATAGTAGTACTTTTAGGAAAAGTAGATTTGTCTGTGTTATACATTTTGATTTTTCTTTTTAATTTTTATTTATCTTAAATGTATGAGACACAAAGAGAGAGAAACATAGACAGAGACAAAGATGGAGATATAGATGGAGAGATGTCTTCTGTTCACCATGTTACTCCCCGAATGCACACAACAGCCAGAGTTGAGCCAGAACAAAGCCAGGAGCTAAGAGCTTAACCTGGGTCTCCCACATGTGTGGCAGGGATCTAACTACTGGGTCATCACTTGTTGCCTCCCACATTAGCAGGATGTTGGAATAGGTATCAAAAATGGGATGTGGGCCTCGCAAGTGGCATCTTAATCCACTGCACCAAACATCCACCCCTGCTTTCAGCTATCTCCAGTGTAAGTAAGAAGTACTACTTTCCTTGCCTTTTTAGAGGTTGTTTCTATAACATTGAGTACTTTACAAAGAAGTAAAAAAAAAAAATCATAGCCAAAATATTAACAGTGTCTTTCTCTGGTAGATGTTACAGGAATTTTATTTTCCTTTTATATATTTTTTCATATTTTCTAAATTTTATACATATTCTATTTGCTTTTTATAATAAAATGTGTCTGAAATATAATAGAAAATTTCTTCTATTATGCTTCTACCTATTTTCAGCTGCTCAAAATTCCTACTGCCTGACTTAATCCTTGATCTATAATGATTATGAATAATAATTATGTGTAGAGGTTACTATCTTTTTGTCCTTACTTGTAGAGGTTAAGTATCTTATGTCTGTTTTCAAATAAGCTATGAAATATGTCATTTAAGACATTACACATTTTTATCTGTGCTCTACATGTAACTTACCAGTCCATTGCTTATTCACACTGGGACTAAAGTTCCTTTTCACTCAGGTCATCACCTTCAAAGCTCTCCTTTTAGCTATATTTCATTAGAGGTTGAAATGTAATATCACCTAAATAACCAAGGTTATTTATGCATATTATTAATGTATATTGCCAAAGGTTTATTATGTATATCACCAAAGCAATATTCTGTTTTCCCTAAAGCGTTCTTACTGCTCCTGCAATAATGCCCTAATGCACCTCAGTCATTTCTGACTTGCTATTCTTACCACTGCAGTTAATAAGTCCATACAAAATTGAACGTTACCGGAGCTGGCATTGTAGCACGAAGGGTTAACAAGCAGTGGCTTTTGATGCTGGTGTCCCGGATTGGAGTACTGATTCAAGTCCTGGCTGCTCTGCTTCCTATCCAGCTTCCTGCTAATGAGTCTGGAAAGGCAACAGAACATGACTTGAATACTTGGACCTCCACCTCCCACATGGAAAGAGGGCTCCACATGGGAGACTAGGATGGAGGTTCCTGTCTCCTGCCCTTGGCCTGACTTAGATGAGGCTACTGCTCCCATTTAGGGAGTGAACCAGCAGTTGAAAGTTGTCTCTCTCTCTCTGTTGTTCTGCCTTTCAAATAAACAAATCTTTTCATTAAAAAAATGAATGTTATTGAAGATATTAGATGAGTCTCTAAAAGGTTGCTAATGAAATATATTAATAAACATATCTGATATCCTCTATTATATTGACGGCTCATTGTCATGAAAATACTGAAAAATAGTAAACAGGGGGCAGATGCTGTGGTACAGAAGGCTAAAGCCCCAGCCTGCAGCACCAGCATCCCACAGGGGTGTCGGTTGAAGTTGCGACTGCTCCACTTCTGATCCAGCTCACTGCTAATGAGCCTAGGAATGCAGTGAGGATGGCCCAGGTGTTTGGGCTCCTGCACCCACATGGGAGACTTAGAAGAAGTTCCTGGCTCCTGGCTTTGGATTGGCGCAGCTCTGGCTGTTTCTGCCATTGGGGAGTGAACCAACAGATGGAAGATCTCTCTGTTTCTACCTCTCTCTGTAACTCTGTCTTTCAAATAAACAAACAAACAAAAAAAACTTTAAAAAAGTAGTAAGCAGAACTTGTAGTTGTAATAAAGTATATTTTGATAGTTTTCATACCAGTTTAGTTGCACTTTTTTAATTGATTTTTTAAGCCAATATCTCTTTGATTTGATGACTTTTCTGTAGTTGCTGGATGAAAGTGTTCAGGAACTGTTTTCAATCCTTCTAGAATTGTTTTCCATTGAACTACACTTCACTGTGGCCCATAAGGATACATTTTAATAGAAACATCAGCCTGCAACTCATTATTGTGTTGATTCTAAAACTACTAATGGGGACCTATTTCACCACAAAACCCAAAACCCTTTTACGAGAACCACATGAAATGCATGTTTCCAAATTCAGCATCAGGGAAAAGGTGATCATTATTACACCGATTTACTTCAATTTTGAATGCCTTACATAGTTTTAGCGTTTCAGGATTCTTTGTGGATTATGGCCAGTAAGAGCTGCACAACCTAGAGTCGTCCAGCAGTGATTGGACAGTTAGATTCTCTAGATCATGGTTAAGTACTGCATGCCTGGATTCAATGCACTTTTCAATGCATTTGCCCTCATTCTCAAATACCCAGTTTTTATTTTTTTGTACTATGCTTGTCTCTGCAATTCACTTGATATCTGTGTGTAGAGTGTAATGTAAATGTTACATGTAACAACAAGGATTTTACTTTTTTAATAAGCACATGTGACACAGGAATACGATATTATTGGTAAAGAATGGACAATTGTCAAGGCACTAGGACTCAGATGTATACGTGCATTTAACAGCATGTATTCAAAATATAGTCTTCATTAGAATTTCTACTGAGTCTTTATTTTTAAAAGTTGAAAGAAAAATATGATATTGGCATTTCTCCAAATATTTTTTCTTAACATTATTTATATACTTATTTGAAAGGCATAATGACAGAGAGGTAGATCGAGAAGGGAGATACAGAGAAAGAGAAGAGTGATCATCCATCTGGTGGTTTACTCCCCAAATGGCTACAATGGCCAGGACTGGCCAAACTAAAACTAGAAAACTAGGAGCCAGGAACGGCATGGCATTAAAGATTCCCAGGTGGGTGGCAGCAAACTGGGAGGGTGGTTACAAGAGGCAGATGATGCCTGGCCTTTTGGATTACTTCTTCCCCACCTGCTACTGAGTGTTAAAAGTGATTGATAGGATCTGTAAGCATGGTTAGGGAGCTCAGAAAAGTTTGCTCCCCTCCACCATCTTATTGTTTCAGTAGCTCTGGGGCTTTAGAATTTTGAATGAAACTCAGCTTACACAAAAATGCCAAAATCACATTACATGTTTTTATTGAATGTTTAACTTACCATGATATATAAAATGTTAGGATCTGTCTTCGTCCATTTGAGATGCTGTGACAAATTACCATAGAATGAGGAGCTTATAAATGATAGATTTTTTTAAATATTGTGTTTATTGATTCGAAAGTTACACAGACAGAAGGAGAGAAGTGGGGTGGAGACAGAGATCTTCCTTCTGCTGGTTCTCTCCCCAGCTGGCAGCAGTGCCCAGGGATGATCCAGGTAGAAGCCAGGATCCAGGAGCTTCCTCCAGGTCTCCTATGTGGGTGTCAGGGGCCTGAGCACTTAGACCAAATTCTGATGCTTTCTCCAGATCCTTAACTGACAGCTGGGTTGGGAGTGGACATGAAATGGTGCCCGTATGCAACATCAGCTTTGTAGGCAGCATCTTTAACCACTATGCCACTACCCCAGCCCCAGCATCAGAACTTTTTACCTCACAGTACAGGAGGTTGTGAGGTCAAAGATCAATGCACTAGCAAATTAGATGTCCAAGGCAGGCCCATTTCCTGATTTACCATAACACCCTCTTTTCATGTCACCTGTGGCAGAGGGCCCAAGGAAACTCTTGGGGGTCTCTTTTCTAAAATCACTGATCTCACTAATGAGGGCTCAGTCCTCATGACACATTGACTCCCAGAATATCCCACCTCTTAATAACATTACTCATGGTTAGGATTGCAAAATACAAATTTTGGGCAGACACAAACATGGAGACCATAGCAAGATATCTAAAACCTAAAGTGCAGTATTTATCTTTTTTCAAAGTTACCTGCATAAATATTTTGGTTTTACACCATTGCAGTAAATACATAGCAACCCTCAAAAATTTGTATCTACCAGGAACCTGAGAATGTGACTTGAATTAAAGATATGATCTCTGCAGGCATTATTAAGATAAGGATTGAGATGTGATTATAGTGGTTTAGGGTGGACCCTAATTCCCATGAGAGTGTCCTTATAAGAGACAGAAGAGGACACACATAAAAACAGAGAGAAAGCTTACGGAGGCCTGGGAAACACTTGTCACCAAGATGGTGTCAAAGGTAAAAGACGGAAGCCCGTGACCCTCTCAAAGCATAGATTTAAAAGGCCAAGAATGCAGTGATGAAAGGTGTCCACAGCCAAGAAAAAGAAGAGGAGGAGAGGGAGGAGGATACGCTGGTTCTGGCAGCAGTCCAAATAGCCTCAGACAAGTGCCCCAGGAGAAACAGGCCTGAACACCATGGCATTATCAAGATCCTCGACCACCGAGCCTATCATGGAGAAGAGAGGACAACAACATACTCATGTTCATTGTGGATGTCAAGGCCAACAAGCGCCAGGTCAAGCAGGCTGTGAAGAAATCTATGACATGGGGGCTGGCGCTATGGTGCAGCGGGTTAATGTTCTGGCCTGAAGCACCGGCATCCCATATGGGTGCTGGTTCGAGCCCGGCTGCTCTGCTTCTGATACAGCTCTCTGCTATGGCCTGGGAAAGCAGTAGAAGATGGCCCAAGTCCTTGGGCCCCTGCTCCTGTGTGGGAGACCAGAAGAAGCTCCTGGCTCCTGGCTTCAGATCAGCAGAGCTCTGGCCATTGCAGCCAATTGGGGAGTGAACCAGCAGATTGAAGCTCTCTCTCGCTCTCTCTCTTTCTGCCTCTCCTCTCTCTGTGTACTCTGACTTTCAAATAAATAAATATATCTCTTTTTTTGACAGGCAGAGAAAAGTGAAAGAGACAGAGAGAAAGGTCTTCCTTTTGCTGTTGGTTCACCCTCCAATGGCCTCTGCTGATCCAAAGGCAGGAGCCAGGTGCTTCCCCTGGACTCCCAGGGGGTGCAGGGCCCAAGCACTTGGGCCATCCTCCACTGCCTTCCCAGGCCACAGCAGAGAGCTGGCCTGGAAGAGGAGCAACCAGGACTAGAACCTGGCACCCATATGGGATGCTTGCGCCGCAGGCGGGGGATTAACCTAGTGCGCCACAGTGCTGGCCCCGGGAACATAGCTTTGAGGATACTTGAATTGGACTTTGCGTCTCTGGAAGTGTGAGAGAATAAATGTATGTTGTCTGAGCCACTGGTTAGTGATCATTTGTTAGGATTGCCCTTTGGAGCTAACAGTGCCATCTAAGGACTATTTGGACAAATGATTTGAGATGTGAAATGGCCTAGAAAGCTCTTTGATGATAATTTTTCAGGTTTAAACTATTTTTTTTTTGACTAGCAGAAATATTTTAAAGGCAAGATATCTAGACAGGCTAGTGGTTCTTACTTTTTATAAAAAAAAAATGAAGCTTTCCTTTTATATTCTAAATGTCCTTTGGGCAAATGGGTCTAGGTTTGTGTAACATCTTGAGTCCATAACAATGTGGATAGAAGTTTCTGAAGTTCAGCAATTGCATCTGAATAATGAGGGCTTGGATAATAGCTGGGAATAAAAAAAGAAATGACACCTAGTACAGACTTGGAGTTTATTTATTAGGAAAACCTTCAAGTATACAGGAAAAGCAGGAAACTCAAAATCCCTTGAACTTTATCCACACTTGAAGAAGAGCCTTTGGGCTGAACGATAGCCGTATAGGTGATGGTGCTCCAACAGAGTCCAATGCCTCTGTTTCCTTGCGTATTAATAAAGGAATTGGAACGTTGACAAGTTCAGAAGTCTTTGTGTTTGCAGTTGGGTTCCAGGCTTGCTGGCATGGCAGACACCTGCTCCTGGAATCCCACTCTCCAGGGGAGCTTGCTGATTATCCTGGGTTTCAGCTGGAAGCCTTGGCAGCCCTCCTGCGGAAGAGACTCTTGCAAGGATGGTATTACATTGCACAATGGAAGATAGAGACAGGCCATTACCTTGAACTCAAGTCTAGTCTTACAGTGTCAAGGGCTAATATAAGCAGATGTAGTAGTTGTTATTTAAATTAATGAATGGAGTAAATTGAGCCAACATGTCATGTACCTGAACTTGTTTGTTTTGTAATGAATAACACCTTGTATATCATATTATTGCCATGTAAACATATAAAACATATAAAATTGTGTATGCTCTGATCTTTCTTTAGACAATAAGTGTTGTGGATTTTATATTTTATGGTCTTTCAATTCAAATTAGCACTTAGTGGTAGTTTAATCCTATTTATTGATGCCATAAAATTATAATGTTCTGAACTTTACAAACAAGAGTGTCACAATAAACAAGATTTCATTCTTACCATGGATCTTTTTTTTTTTTAATTTTTTTTTGACAGGCAGAGTGGACAGTGAGAGAGACAGAGAAAAAGGTCTTCCTTTGCCGTTGGTTCACCCTCCAATGGCTGCTACGGCTGGCGCGCTGTGGCCGGCACACCACACCGATCCAAAGCCAGGAGCCAGGTGCTTCTCCTGGTCTCCCATGCGGGTGCAAGGCCCAAGGACTTGGGCCATCCTCCACTGCCCTCCCGGGCCACAGCAGAGAGCTGGACTGGGAGAGAGGCAATTGGGACAGAATCCGCTGCCCTCACCAGGACTAGAACCCAATGTGCTGGTGCTGCAAGGTGGAGGATTAGCCTATTGGGCCACAGCGCCGGCCCTTACCATGGATCTTAAGAATAGTATACCATGATACATGTGTATCTACTTTCACACGAATGAGTTTGTTTTCGCCTTTACAATTTATTAGACTTCAAGGACTGAAAAACTTTGGAACATAAATAATAAGAAATAAGGGACACCAACTGTAGGATTTTATAGTGTAATATAAATTTACCTATTTAATACCATTTCCTAGACAAAATGGCTTAGTGATTTTGTCTTCCTATGTGTGAAGTAACAGCCTCTTTACAAGGTTAGAAGTTCCTATCATTCATATGTTTTTAAAGATATCTTTAAGAAGCTGTAGTGGAAACCTGTAACTTTGCTGCTAGGCAACATTGTAATGGAGACTTGCAGCTATCCCGTGATCCTCTTCCAGTTTTCCCAGCTGAAAGCTCTCAATTGGCATTCAAATCCAAAGTTAATTTTATCCCAGGGGGCATTAGGACAGCAGATGGTAAGATCACCAAAAGCAACTTCACACCAAGTGAAGACCAAGCAAAAAGGGGTACAACCTTGTCCCTCCCAATAAAAAGTGTACATAATGGGTAAGGAAGGGCTGGTTGTCTGGTTAGGTCTTCCTTTAATTAACCATTCTCTATCTGTAAAACAGATGAAAAACACCAGAGTCAGAACCATAATTTCTGCATTCAGCTCATATCTGTGGGTCCCTTATTTAAATTACAAGGGAATGTCTTGAAACAAGAAATTCAGTAATTGCATGCGGTAGTGAAGAGAAAGAGAGCCTTCCAAATGTTCATGGCAGTTCTACACTACGAAAAAACCCATTCATGGGCTTCAAATTTTTGCACAAGAATAAACATCTGTATATTCAGTTTTCCATAAACTTTTTGAAATACAGACCTCATACAGACCATTTGAAGGTTGGAAACACCCCTGTTTGTGATAGGCTGAGTAACATTTTCCCTGCTCCTTGGAAAAATCCTTGTCTTAATGTGTAGAACCTAAGGATGTTACCCTTAAATGACCAAAAGCTCTTTGCCAAATTAATAGTTTAGAGAGGGTGCAATTATCCTGGGTTAGTGAGGTGAGCCAAATGTCATAGCAAGGATCTTGGTAAGAGGCATGCAAGAAAGTTGAAGGAAGAGAAAGGGGGATGTGATAGTAGAAGCAGGAGGCAGGAAGAATGAAGTGATGCAGGGCTAAAACCCAAAAAATGTAAGTGGCTTCCAGCAGTTGGAAAAGCAAAGAAATTCTCCCCTGCGACATTCCTAAGAAATCAGCCCTACCAATGCCTTGATTTTAGTCCCATGAGACGGCTTCACAGTTCTGATGTCTAGAACTCTAAAGGAATAAATCCGGGACACTTTCAGCAATGTAGGCTACTGTGATTTGTTATAGCAGCAATAGAAAACTGATAGAGGTTTCTTTGGTACCTATGCACCTTATGAGGTCTCACAACTGAGATCAGCCCTGTGGTACAATGGGTTCAGCTACCACTTGTGACACCTCTATCCCATACCATTGTGCCAGCTGGAGCCCTGGCTGCTCATCTGCAAAGACAGCACAAAATGGCCCAGGTACTAGATCCGGATAGAGTTCCTTGCTCCTGTCTGCAGCTTGGCCCAAACCTTATTGAGAACATTTGGGGACTGAACCAATGGATAGAAGAGTAAGCTCTCTCTCACCCCCCTTTCTCTTTCTTTCTCTTTCTCACTGCCTGTCATCTTTCTGTCTCTCCCTGCCTTTTTCTCTCTTTCATTCTGATTTTCAAATAAATAAAAAAATAAATAACTATTTATAAAAGAGAATACAATCCCCACGTAATCCCACTCCAAGGCTTGGAGACAAAAAAGACTTTTCTGCTTCCAACTCAGGAGTGGGCAGAAAGTAGCAAATTGATCATCAAATTATCTGTCATTTAAAGTATAATTAGCCATTATATAAACACTAAAACTGTTGCACTTAATGTTTTGGGCTGTTTTACTAAAGTCACATCACTAAGTTTAAAGACCAAAGAAGACTGGAATTCATCTCACCCCCTTTTCAATAATAATGTTTTCCAAATCTATTGCACAAAATTTCAGAGTGTTCAAACAGTTTTTCACTTACTACTCATAGTAATGAAATTTGGTGGGTTCCCTAGCACTTGGTATTCCCACTTACATGAAAAAGACATGTCAGATTAGAGGTAAGTGTACAGGCCTAACCTGCAAGGGAGTCAAACTGATACAAAATCCAAGGCTTGTATTTAAAAATTCATGCTTCTTTTTATCATCTGTTTAAACATCTACTTTGTCTCACTGTGAGAGGTGTATTTCCTTTATGTCTTCTTCCCTTTTATTTTCAAATTTGAGGCACAAAGAAAAGATTTTATCAAAATTAATAGCCTCCTAGTCACAAAGCTTTTACTTATTAGATTTGATAGATGATAAATTCCATTTTATGATGTAACAAAAATGGAGTGAAACCTGAACCATCAGGAGCACATAAAATTAACCTTGCATGCTGGCCTAGAGTTATTGTCAAAGGCAACGTTATCCATCAGCAAGACAATGTTCAAGATGATAAAATGTCACAGTGCTGGTATTGTAAACCATACTTTGGGGCTAGTGCTGTGGCACAGTGGGTAAAGCCACCACCTGCAGTGCCAACATCCCATATTGGCACTGGCTTGAGTCCTGGGTACTCCACTTCTGATCCAGCTCTCTGCTATAGTCTTGGAAAGCAGTAGAAGATGGCTCAAGTCCTGGGGTCCCTGCACCTGCGTGGAAGACCCAGAAGAAGCTCCTGACTCCTGGCTTTGGATCAGCACAGCCCCAGCCATTGTAGCAAATTGGGGAGTGAACCAATGGATGGAAGACCTCTCTCTCCATCTCTCTCTCTCTCTCCCTCCCTCTCTCTCAGCCTTTCTTTCTCTTTGCATAACTCTGACTTTCAAATAAATAAATGAATCTTAAAAATAATACTTTGCTGTGGTACAATGTATTTAAAGAGATAAAATGGAATTTTTCATCCATAAATCCAGGAAGAAAGGGAAATCTTAATGAATAAGCTAAGAAATGTAAGTTTTAAAAGGGCATTCTATAAACACCAATTTTGTTGTGATGCACAAAATCAAAGGATTAATAGCTTCAGTACTGGGGAAGGGTCTGCCTATACTCAGGCATACATCTTTATTCTGCTACTTCAAACTGTTGGACTCAGCTAAAAATTAATGGGGTGGAGGGAGTAGACAATCAATATAGTTAGCAAGGAGAAGAGTGAAGACCACAGGTACTAAATGGGAAAGTGCAGGGTCATTTCAGAAAATTGATAAGTCCATATCATTTACATGAATGCTGAGTGAAAAGGAATAGTAGATGATCAGATCGTGAAACTAGATTTGGAGAAGTCTTGAATGCCAGGCTAAGGATTTTATAGTTTGTTTTATGGGTAGTGAATACTTTTACCCTGTCTGTCTGAATAAGAACATATATTCTAAAGGTTATTCTGACTAGAAGGGAAGGGAAAGGATTGAAACTGGGGAGAATATCATTCACACTAGGCAGTGTAAGAGTGTGATATCATTTTCATTCCTGGCACTAAAATTATAAGAGTTGACATATTGTAGCACTAACAATGCACAAACCACTGCTGTAATCTCTTCCATGTGATAATTCTTTTGGTCCTTACAATAACATATGAGCAGTTAGCATTTGTATCTCCATTTAAAGTAAGAAAATTAATAGATTCTTTCCCAATGTCTCAAGACTAATAATTGGTAAGGCTACCAATTTTGAGCACTGGTAATCTGGCTTTAGAAATGATGACTGTATCTACGACTCCTAGGTAATAAAGAATTTACAATTTTGTAAACGCAAAAAGAGTCCCTCATTCTTGCTCTGATAGGATCATTTAGAAAGAAGGAAAATACTTTGGGCAGAAGCACTGTTCGTGGTCTGCTGACCATTATTTTGCATCACCTCCACATTTCAGTGGTCTGTATGGAGCACTGGTTATTTGCCCTCAATGAGATGCAGAGTTCTCGATTTTGATGAGTATAATCCCCTTTGAGTTTAGGATTTTCTGTTTTTCCCATTGCTATTGGTGGAATAGGGCATATCCATCTAGAACAGTCATTCCTGCCTTCATCTGCATGTTCAAACATTTCCTTTTTTGTATTTCTTTTCATGAATATTAGCATGTTCAAATATAGACAAGCAATGTGCAAGACTATAAGGTGCTGAGTCTTAGCTATTGTTTCTGTCTTCCTCAAGCTTGGGGGAATCTGCCACAGGGGATTGGGTCCCCCTCACATTTTGAGTGGTGACACCCAGTGTGCCAATTCTGAAAAGTAAATACAAAAGTCACAGAATTTGGGTAACTAAAAATTACAGTCTCTTATTAAAATTGCTTAATCCTACCCACTCAAAATATATAATTCTTAGCAAAATAAGATAAAGGCTTTTGGCTTAAAAGCATTAAACACTGAAATTCAGTTGCCTAAAATTGTTCTTTCGTTATATTACTTTGACCACTGGGTACATTCCAATTTTATTTCATTAGTGATTGTCTTTTTATAGATTTCTTTTGGCTACAACTATCACATATTTGAGGATTCAGCATATTGCTAATTGAGTAGTTTTTGCTTTTGACATTTTCATATACTACCTGCTGTATGTATCTCCCTGTTAAACTTTTCCGTATTTTAATATTTCTTCTTATATCCTTATGAAATATATTTGTCACTTACATGTTCTTCATGTTTGTTATTCCAATTTAGATGATTCAGTAAGCAATTTATAAAGATTACAGAAAATTGTGAAATATTTAACTGACAAATGATTCAGAAAATATTTTGAAGATTTCTGAAAGCTCCATTATGTGCATATCCATATCTTGAAAATTTTATATTTTTCATAATTTGGGGGTACATGATATTGCTGGGCCATAAGAATATAGTAATGTAGATCACATAATTCAAAAGTGGGAAGTATTGCTCTTGTCAGAGCTAGACAGGGGGCCAGTGCCATGGCATAGCAGACAAAGCCACCACCGCCTGTAGTGCCAGCATCCCACATGGGCATCCGCTCGAGACCTGACTGCTCTGCTTCCCATCCAACTCTCTGTTGTGGCCTAGGAAAGCAGTGGAAGATGACCCGAGTCCTTGGGACCCTGCACCTGCATGGGAGACCCAGAATAAACTCCTGGCTGCTGGCTTTGGATTGGTGCATCTCCGGCCGTTGTGGCCATCTGGGGAGTGAACCAGTGGATGGAAAACCTCTCTCTTTCTATCTCTCTCTTTCATTCTCTCACTCTCTGGCTCTCCATAACTTTGCCTTTCAAATAAATAAATAAATATTTTAAAAAAATAGAGCTAGACAAGCCCTGAGCTTTCATATACAAATAACTTTTCCCAATGATTACAGCCATTCAATTATGAAGAAAGCACAGATTGTGTTTGTCATCCAATTATTACTTCTTTTGTAATAGAAAGTGAGGCAGAAATAATTTTCCCTCATTATCTTTCTTTGCAGGGTCGTGATTTGCATTCACCTAGTGCAACATTTAACAATATTAATTGGATCATGCTCTTAGTCACCTAAAAATAGCGATTGGAACATGATACACAATCATTTTGTACCAGACCAAGCAAGTCATTTGTGAAAGAACAAATCCTTCTATAAGTAATGTCACATAGTCAAATGCACATTAGGAAAATATGACCAATCTAAATAACTTATCCACAAGGAAAGATACATTTTTATGTAAGTCCAGAAAGAAAAGGAAAAAATCTTTTTATAAGTCTGGTACATTAATCTTCAAGAAAATAGTGAAATATATAATTTTCTTGAAGGATCTTTTTTATCCTCTGACTATTTCAGATCACTTATTTTCTGTGAGAGAAAAAATAGCCCTCATTCAACCCATCTCTCCTGACAGCATATTTTATGAGCACATAGTCCATCATGAAACAGCAAAAAGTTTCTCATCTCAAAGCAGTTTCAAAGCTGGAAGGAAATTACATCTGTTCCCATTATATTCCTATTTCTAATCACTAATTTCTGCAATCAGGTATGAAGGTGGTGAACTGTGGAACTGGGAGATTTCATTTTCTAGCCACATAGACTGAATGCAAAGGAAATCCACCAACCTCTCTTTGGAGGTAACGGAAAAAAACTGACTTGTGTCTGAGCAGCAGTCATACAGGCTCAGGGAGCCAAAATGCAAGGGGTCCTATGCCTAATCCACTATCTAGGGGAACAGTGGTTTTGCCTCTTAAATAATTTTCCACAAGGCCACACACCCTGCGGGAAATGACTCCCACTAGAGACCCTCAAAGTTTGCATTTGGTTATTGTGTAGGAGCGAATAATTGTGAATAATTTAATATTTATGTTTCATTCTGTACTAAAATGTGTTTCCCATAAAGCTGCACACTTTGCCATATCTACTCTTCACTCCCCTAGGGGTGTGGCCAGTTTCTCCTTAAATTTCCTTCCATGTGGATGGCAGGAACTAACCATTTGAGCAACTAGCAGTAAGTCCCTGGGTTTGCATTAGCAGGAAGCTGGAATCAGGAGCAGAGCCAGCTATAGAATCCAGCCACTCCAACATTCGGGGGAGGGGGAAATATTAACCCTCCAAATGCCCACCCCCTATCTTCTATCGTAAGTCCCTTATGCCATCTATTCCAAATATCCCCAAGTCCTGCAACTCTATTTCCAAAAGTATACTGAGAGCTATCTCCTTTTGGTTTGTGTCACTGATGCTTTTCCATCCCAAGTCACCTCCCGCCTTTGTCTGAATTCAAGAATCTCCCTGACTTCACCTTTCTGCTTCTGCTCCACCCAAGGTCACCACATTCCCTTCTCCGAGAAGTTACTTAAAAAAAAAAAAAAGAAAAAAAAAAAGGACTATCATCCTTTCCTTAATAATTCTTCAACTACCTTTATTTAAAGTTTAAAAAAAATCTATACTTCTAACCATGGCCTAATCTGGACACTGACTACTTTTCCATATTCACCTCATTTTTTAAATCTTTCCCTTGCTCCTCATTTCTGGGAATTTCTAGCATTTCTTACCTCTTCCTGTTCCATTACACTGAAGTTTTTTCACATATTATGGATTTTTTTTCCCTTCTCATGTTGCATGGAAACTCTTCTCTCATGTCTGGCTTCTTCTCATTATCCGGGCTCTATTTCCAATATCATACCCTCCCTGCTGCTTTTCTGACACTCAGTGGAATGTCCAATCCTTTGCTCTTCCCCATCGTGCTTTTGTTAGCCTGTTTTTATTTTGTTTTTCTTCCGATTTATTGTAATACCAGGCACTTTGTTATTCCTACACTGGTTTTGCAACTTCTCTCCCAGTACAATGTACATTCAAAAGCAGAACCTTTGCTCTCAAGATTAGTGTTTGCACATAGCAAGTCTCCAGTAAATTGTTGACTAAATGCGTATATAAAGATCAGAAGTATGAACATTATTATGTTAACAGACTTCTGTGTGGGGAGGGAAGACTAAAAAATTTTTTTGTTAATCTTCTCTTGAATTCTCAAGATTCTACCCAATTAACATGCATCAGATTTGTATAAAAGAAACAAAAATTAAAAATAATATAAAAATCTTCAAATGTCTCTGGTTTCTTCAGCACTTGAAATGTGTCAACAAAAGAACACAGCTATTTGAAACAGTGTTGAATGATTTCTAAGGCTAACTTTCCAGATACAGTGACTAAATTTCACAGGAGATGTTAAATGTAGGTGATACAAGATAACATTAATCTCACAGATCATGTAATATGCATTCATCTTTTAAAAATCCTGTTTTTAGGTGTGATTGATTGCCATTTTTCTCTTATTCTCATGAATTAAGGGGAAAATGTTTAAATATATTTGAATTTACCATTATTTGCTTCAAGTCCTTACAAATTGATTCTGCATGTAAACCAGGGATAATAACACAAAAGTATCATGAAAACTTGAAACCTTTTTTTTCTTCCCTTTTTCTTTTCTTGGATCTTGCAGTTATGCATCTTGCTGTACACTGCGTATTTTCCAGGTTTCATGAAGTGAAATAAAATTAATGGAAAAAACTTGCAGCAGCAGAGCCCAGGCTAAACCTGTGGAAATCATTACTGGTGTTCCTGTTATTGACATATGCCTCCTGCCTTGACCAAATGTTTGATTTCATTAAGATTGTTCTATAGGATGAATCATAACCTTCATACAAATACAAACTGAGCCCTCAAGGCAATAAATATCAAAAAGGGAGTCATTTTCCCTATATAATTGTAATTTGAGAAATAGAAATTTTATAAATAACCTAAGTGAAATATACTGCTATATTTCTGGTAATTTTTGATTGCCCAACTTTTATCTGATTGGAAATTATAGATTAAATCTACTATATTTCTGATAATTTTTGATTGCCCAATTTGTATCTGATTGAAAATTATAAATTGAATCTTCTTCTGAAAAAATTTCAATATCCTGAAGTAGCTGAAATAATTTCATAAATGCATTTTATCTTCATAAAAATTCCTATTCACAAAAATACAACATACTCTTGTTTATCAATTATCTTGCCTTTCACTTGAATATTTGTTTATTTGGTGTAATACTTGCATAACAGCCTATTCATGTAGCATCACGCAAAATGGAAGATAAATAAAATCAATAATGGCTACAGCAAAGCAAAGAATAAAAAATGATTTTCAGCAAGACTGTTCATGGACACCAGAACAAATTAGTAAGAGTACAGAGGCACTGATTCAGTTCTGTGCAAACAGAGGGTATGTGAGTGGAGGAAGATTAGTTTCATCTTCTTTATTGCTTAAACTATAAAACTATTAAGCATTAAATGTGTTCTGGGAGCTCATCCAATTCTGGAAAAAGAAGATTAGATTCTTTGGAATTTGATACATTCCTTCAGTCATAAAGCTCATCCATAGTTAGTATGTTAAATAAATACTGGTAGTAGGAGAAAAAGAGAAAATGGTGAAGAAACTAATAAATTATGATGGAAGTACAATGCACAATTCTATACATATTAATACATGCACCTCACCTGCATTTAAGTAAGCATGAAAAGTGAGCCATCAGAGAATTGTGATTAAAATTAAATCACATGCTTGTTCAATAATTATTTGTGTGGAAGCTAAATACATGCATTAGCAAATGCAAATGATTCTTTTAATTATATATCAACAAATGAGGCCCACATTAGAAGCCCATCTGTTTGTTCTTGATGGATTTTTATTATAGAGCTTTTTTAGTATTCCTATGTCCAGTCACAAAGAATGTGAACTTAAACTTTAAAAATATATATGTTATTTTACTCTATTTTTCTCCTGTTAATCAGAAGCAAATAAGGCTTTTATTATTTATAAATTTAATCAATAAAGAGTAAAATGAAAATAACACTTGTTATTACTTTCTAAATATTTTAATGTCTTAACTTCCCTCTAGTCCTCATTTCTACTATTACAGTCCAGTAAATAAATGAATATGTTTAAGATTTCTTTAATTTTAGAAAGCATAGTCACCGAAAAAGAAAGAGAGAGAGAGAGAGAGAGTCATCCATCTACTGGTTCATGCCCCAAATGCTTGCAATATATAAGATTAGGGCTGGCCAAAGCCAGCAGCCAGGAACCCCATCCAGGTCTCCCACATGTGTGGGGAGCAACTTGGACTAGACTAAGTTACTGGAATTAAGACTTATTCTATGCATCTGCTCCCCCACAATATGGCGCTGGGAGAGGAGAAAAACAGCTTCTACACAGCTGCCTCCAGTTCAACCAATAAACTGTGGGACTTAATCCTGATGGGAGGAGAGCAGCATACTCGGCGTGTGGGTAGCAGAGTTGGGATTGGTGGAAGAGGACTATAAAGGAGGAGAGAGACAACATGCACCAGGAACATCTATCTGAAGGAACACCTGTGCAGTCCCCGAGAGAGCCGGCCGGCGGTATGCCGCTCCCCCGCGGAAGTGGGGAAAGTGGCCAGGGGGAACCGCCCTTCCACGGAGGTGGAAGGGACAGCAGCCAACCCGGGAAGAACCAGCAGCAAACCAGGGGAGGGCCGAGCAGACAAAAGAACAGCGCAGGGTCCTGTGTCGTTCCTCCACGAAGACGGGGAGCGACACACGTGGATGGCGGAAACCAAAGTACTTTGGGCCATCAGTAAACTGCCTCCAATGATACATTAGTAGGAGACTGGAGCAGAAGCACAAGGGCCAGGACACAAAGCAGGCACTCTAGTATGGGATACGATTGTCTCAACTGGCAACTTACCCTACTGAGCCATAATGCCCACCCCAACAAATAATATTACTTAAAATTATAGACATCAAAGCCCAAAAGGATGTCATTTGTAAGCAAATTTGGACACTCATTTAAACTAATCTTTAATTTTTAAAACTTATGCCACTGCTTTAATCAAGCACTGAACTATTAAATATTTTTAAACATAGGTATAAGCTATGCTATTTGTTCCAAAAATAAAATAATTCAGATAATTTATTTATAAAGAAATTTTGTTTTGGCTGAAAATAAAATAATTGCTAAGAATACTAACATTCATTGTATTTAAACTTTGACAGTTCTATTTTAAAATTAAAATAGCAAAATTGACTTTATTTTGGTAGAAAATTCCTTGAGTTTTAATACATCTGTAGATGTATTTGTTGTTCACCACAACCGGGATCAAAAAAAAACCAAAAACTTATTCCCCTTTGACTGGAGTTTGTTTTTTTGCTTGCCCACTGAAGGCTACATAGTAGTTAGAAATTATGAATATAAGTGCAATCATGGGCAAAACATTTTGTGAATAAAACTGAGAGAAAGATTGCTGAAGCCAATGAAAAGTATGTGTTTATCTTGGAAATAAATTGCCAAACCTTTTTCCACAATAACTATACCATTTTGTGCTTCTACCAGCAATGTATGAAAGGATTAAAGAGTTCCTGCTCTCCAAATTTTAGCCAGGACTTGATATAGTTCAATGTTAGCATCATTCCTAATATTTTAAATTGGCTTCTGTTATCACTTTTCTCTGTTTGAAAAAACTTCCTTTAATAGTCCTTTCAGCAGGCACCACGGCTCCCTAGGCTAATCATCCACCTTGTGGCGCCGGCACACTGGGTTCTAGTCCTGGTTGGGGTGCCGGATTCTGTCCCGGTTGCCCCTCTTCCAGGCCAGCTCTCTGCTGTGGCCCGGGAAGGCAGTGGAGGATGGCCCAAGTGCTTGCGCCCTGCACCCCATGGGAGACCAGGAGAAGCACCTGGCTCCTGCCATCGGATCAGCGCGGTGCGCTGGCCATGGCAGCCATTTGGGGGGTGAACCAATGGAAAACGAAGACCTTTCTCTCTGTCTCTCTTTCTCACTGCCTAACTCTGCCTGTCCAAAAAAAAAAAAAAAAATAGTCATTTCAGAGCAGGTTTAATGCTACCAAGTTATCTCAATTTTTCTTCCTGAAAATATTGTAATTCCACCTTTATTCTTGAAAGATATTACCTTTGGATACATAATTGTGGTTCTATTTTAACATTTCAAAGATGTATTATTTGATTTGAATATTACTAAAATATGTCATCCTGTGTATATAATGTCAGTGTCCATTAGTTACTGAAATCCAGCTTAAAATCTTTAATTTAAAAAAAAATGGGTCACAGAAAGGATGAGGACAAATTATTCCATTCACAACTTGAGCATTCAGTAAAAATTCCATTCACACAAATAAAATGGCCAGGATAAAAACCAACAGTTTTAGGGAACCCATATATTATCTGGTTCATTATGATTATCAGACACCAAAATAGCTGTGAACAATATATTCAAGAAAATACATGCCAAAATGAAATCTAAAAGAGGAATGTAATTAGCTTTTGGTAAGTGAATAGATACATTAACTGTGGTATATCCATTATGAAATATTATGCAATGTCGGCTGGCGCCGCGGCTCACTAGGCTAATCCTCCTCCTAGCGGCGCCGGCACACCGGGTTCTAGTCCCGGTTGGGGCGCCGGATTCTGTCCCGGTTGCCCCTCTTCCAGGCTAGCCCTCTGCTGTGGCCAGGGAGTGCAGTGGAGGATGGCCCAGGTGCTTGGGCCCTGCACCCCATGGGAGACCAGGAAAAGCACCTGGCTCCTGGCTCCTGCCATCGGATCAGCGCGGTGCGCCGGCCGCAGCACGCTGGCCGCGGCGGCCATTGGAGGGTGAACCAATGGCAAAAGGAAGACCTTTCTCTCTGTCTCTCTCTCTCACTGTCCACTCTGCCTGTCAAAAAAAAAAAAAAAAGAAATATTATGCAATGTCAAAAATATAAATGAGCTCTCACATCATGAAAAGATATAGAAGAAACTTAGAGGCCTTTCAGCAACTCGAGGAAGCTGGTGGGAAAGGCTGCACACGACGATCTCCTCTATGACTTTCTGGAAAAGTTGAAACATGGCTGCCAGGGATTTGGAGAGAGAGGAGAATGGAGAGAGTAGAGTGTTTTTAGGGCAGTGAAGCTACTCATTATTACATCGTCATGGTGGTTGCATGTCATTAGAAATTTGCCCGATCCATTGAATGTACAATACTTTTTTTTTTTTTTTTGACAGCCAGAGTGGAGAGTGAGAGAGAGAGAGAGAGACAGAAAGGTCTTCCTTTTGCCGTTGGTTCACCCTCCAATGGCCGCTACGGCCGGCGCACCGTGCTGATCCGATGGCAGGAGCCAGGTGCTTCTCCTGGTCTCCCATAGGGTGCAGGGCCCAAGCACTTTGGCCATCCTCCACTGCCCTCCCGGGCCATAGCAGAGAGCTGGCCTGGAAGAGGGGAAACCAGGACAGAATCAAGGGCCCCAATCAGGACTAGAACCCGGGGTGCCGGCACCGCAGGTGGAGGATTAGCCTATTGAGCCAAGGTGCCGGCCTGAATGTACAATACTAAGAATGAACCCTAATGTACACTCCTGACTCTGGTTGATAATTACATGCTGATGTAGGTGCATCTCTTGTAAAAAATGAACCTCTCTGGTTTGATGTCCTGATAATGGCTAATGATGATGGAGATTGAATGTGTGGGGATAGAGAATATATGGCACATCCGTGAACCCTTCCTTAATTTTGATGCTAGCCAAAAACTACTCTAAAAAATGAAGTCTACTAAAAAGAAAAAAAAAAAAACTGCAAAGAAATTCTAAAGCAAAAATATAACCACAGTGATAGAATTCACTAGATCAATTAAAACAAACGAAGTCTTAGCAAACAGGAATATTAGTAATTTTAAAATTGGCTCAGAAGTATTCAAACTAGATACTAATAAGATAGAAATAATGTAAGAAATATGTGGATCATAAAAATTAAATGTCCGGCCGGCGCCACGGCTCACTAGGCTAATCCTCCGCCATGTGGCGCCGGCACACTGGGTTCTAGTCCGGGTCGGGGCGCCGGATTCTGTCCCGGTTGCCCCTCTTCCAGGCCAGCTCTCTGCTGTGGCCAGGGAGTGCAGTGGAGGATGGCCCAAGTGCTTGGGCCCTGCACCCCATGGGAGACCAGAAGAAGCACCTGGCTCCTGCCATCGGATCAGCGCAGTGCGCCGGCCGCAGCACGCTGGCCGCGGCGGCCATTGGAGGGTGAACCAACGGCAAAGGAAGACCTTTCTCTCTGTCTCTCTCTCTCACTGTCCACTCTGCCTGTCAAAAAAAAAAAAAAAAGATTAAATGTCTAAGAAATGCGATGAGGATCCACAAAATACTTTAATCAAAGCACTACAAGCTAAGGAAACCAAATATATTATGATGAACAAATGTTCATTTTGAACTTGATTATTTAATTTTCCCTGCAAGGAGAGATTATTAGAGTGGTCAGTAGAAGCCTTCCCTTTTATGCAGCAAGGACATACTTATCTCCGTCTTCCAAAGCCATCCACTATTTAAGCATCTGTGGAAAGTCCAGACAAAACGTCACTGCCATTACATCAAAGTTGTGCAGAAACATGGCTGCCAACAAACAGAAGCAGTGAATAATTCCATATGCATATAAGGAAATAGAACCCACAGTAACTGTCCTTAAAAGAAAGCTTGGATCCAATGATTACATAGTGACTTACTCCTTGATTATAATGACCACAGCATATAATAAGATTCTCCTTGATAAAAACTATATATTATTACCATAACAATACAATATTGATAAATTAGATCTGACTAAAGTTAACTTTCTCTATTCATTAATACATCTTTAAGAAAGTAGAAAGTTAAATCAAAATGTGAAAAATATTGTAAACATATATCTGATGCAGCAATGCATCAGGATATATAAACAACTGCTATAAATCAATGATATCAACAATCAATTGAAAATGGGCATGACATAGCGGATAGATATGTATGAGGATAATGGACAAATGCAAATGAAAAGTGATTTTCCCATCATCCTTCAGGAAATGCAAAATAAAACAGTGAGATGTCACTACACAGTCTCCAGAAGGAGTCAGTTGAAAATAGAAGCAGAGAGGATGGCACTTTGGCGTAGTGGGTAATGCCGCTGCCTGCAGTGCCAGCATCCCATATGGACAGTGGTTCTAGTCCCGGCTGCTCCTCTTCTGATCCAGCTCTCTGCTATGGCCTGGGAAAGCAGTAGAAGATGGCCCAAGTCCTTGGGCCCCTGCACCCACATGGGAGACCCAGAAGCAGCTCCTGGCTCCTGGCTTCAGATGGGCTGAGCTCCTGCCTTTGCAGCCATTTAGGGAGTGAAACAGCAGATGAAAAACCTCTCTCTGTGTCTCTCCTGTTGACTGTCTGTTAATTCTACCTCTCAAATCAATAATAAATAAAATTTAAAAAAATGAGAGTATAAATGAAATGTGCCCACCATTTGACACAATCTACTAAAACTAAATAAATATATACCAACACCCCTATCTCTCTTTACCCAGGAGAAATGTTTTTTATATATACTAGTAGGTATATTTTATAATGTTTTATACACGTTAAAATGATATGTTTGAGAATAGGTAAGTTTAAGGACTTGAGGCAGAGCGGTTTAAGCCACTGCTTGGAACACCTGCATTCCATATCAGAATATCAGCTTGAGTCTTGGCAATTCCATTTCCAATCCAGCTTCCTGATGATTTGCTTGAGAAGGCAGAAGATGGTCTACGCACTTTGGTCCCTCTCACACATGTGGAAGACTGGTTTATGCCTGGTCCAATCCCAGCTGGTACAGGCATTCAGGGAATAAGCCAGTCAATGGAAAGTCTCAGTTTTCTCTCTCTCACTCTCTTTCATTCTCCACTTCAAATAAATAAATAAATATTTAAAAATTAATAAATGTCCACAGCACCATTATTTATAATATTCAAATGCTGGGTAATGTAAAATATTATCAAAATTGGAGGGAACATATAAATTAATGATTCTTGTGAAAGAATACTATGTAACAATATAGAACATAAGAATTTCATTGTATTTTAAATACTTATACTTCCTTTGCTTAGAAAAAAGAAATAGAGAACCATTTGACATTTGTTTTTAATTAGCACATACTTCACATTCAGTGTGTGCAATTCAGATAGGGCAATATTGCAGTGAATGCTTCACAACTTACAAGTCCCAGAATCAACATTCCCACACAGCCCTTCTGTTAGGGTTTTGGGTATGACTCAGAAGATTTGTTTCAAATCATTTGTTGGCAGCATGGGTATCCTTAGATCACCCCAGCCCTTAAGAAGAACTATCTCTGACACTAGATCGTGGAAGTGACAGAAAATGCATGGCTGGTGCCGCGGCCCACTAGGCTAATCCTCCGCCTAGCAGCGCTGGCACACCGGGTTCTAGTCCGGGTCGGGGCGCCGGATTCTGTCCCGGTTGCCCCTCTTCCAGGCCAGCTCTCTGCTGTGGCCAGAGAGTGCAGTGGAGGATGGCCCAAGTCCTTAGGCCCTGCACCCCATGGGAGACCAGGAGAAGTACCTGGCTCCTGCCATTGGATCAGCGCAGCGTGCCAGCCGCAGCGCGCCGGCTGTGGCGGCCATTGGAGAGTGAACCAACAGCAAAGGAAGACCTTTCTCTCTGTCTCTCTCTCTCTCACTGTCCACTCTGTCTGTCAAAAAAAAATGCATAAGGTAAAATTACATCTATCATATTTTTATTTTGAGCACTTGAAGCTATTTATAAGAAATAATTTGCCATAATTTCTTATATTTCTATTATTATTCATCTCTCTATCCCTATCATGCTGCCTTTCAAATAAATGAGATACATAACCATATATATATATAAAAGCTCCATAAAAAAGACTACTGTCCTGCATTCAAATCTTTTGAAGGTGCAATTTTAACTGTAGTTACTTATATTGTATTGCAAGATAAGAGTAGATTAAAAGCATTTTGATTCAATTAAAATAATGGCAGTGTTAGTCGCTGGTCTGGAACAATTGATCATGGAGCAACCATTGCCTCCTGGTTTAAAGACTAAAATGAAAGGAAACTCTGGTTTTAGGTAGAATGGCCAGTCACATTTACTCAGCAACTACCGCATGTCAACTATGTGCCACACAAGATTATTCTACATTCTGAAACTGTATCAATAAAAAACAACATAATCTCAGCCTGCATGAAATTTGCATCAGATACAGAAGGGGATGGGTGTTGTGGGAAGAGGGGAAGGAAATAATTTTAAAAAGCTATCATTCCTACCAATTTATCTATTAAAATGAAAAATTCTGTACCTTACCATGTTTTTTAACTTATTGAGCAACTTTCCTTTAGAAAAGAGCAAACAGCACATAGACACATGACTTCAAGACATCCAGGTAATCACAAATCATTGAGTTTAGTGTGGGAACCTTACAACAACACTGAGAATGGAAGCAAATGTAAGACAGTTTCTCTGCCCTCGATGAGCTTCTCTGCATGTTCTACAGCATGATTAAAAAATGGCTCCTCTGTTGCTTTGAGCCTTGCAAACTGAGGGAAATACAAGGATAGCCTCCCACTGTTAGCACCCAGGGTGGGCTGTTGGCTCAGAACAAATACTTGACTTGGATGGCGTTAGATATTTGAGCCATATGTATTCTGACCAAAAAGAGTTGCCTTTTTGAAAAATTGGATGTGTGTTCCTATCAAAGCTGACTTTCAGTAGCAACAACTCGGAGCAAAATCAAATGAGTTCTGCCAACGTCCGAGAGGGAGCCATTTCGAGTGAAGGCGGTTGTTGGAGAGAATCAGATGCTCTTGAGGTCTGCGGTCCTGGGTGATTTCTCGTTATCAAAGTAGCTATTGAAGCCTGACGCCTAATGGCTTCTATCTAAAACAGATGGGGCTCTACTGCGTCTTCATGTGGACAACCTTGCATAAAAAGAGATCATTTTAAAAGTTAGCAACAATGATTTTTATTTTGAGTAATAACCCAAAATGCCTGAGAAAAGTCTTACTTTTTTGAAAGCCCATGTGAAAGGCCCAGTGATCCATCTGTGATGCACATAATAAAAATCAGCTCCATGAAGTGACTTTAATTAGTTTGGCGCCGAAAAGGATTCCAATTTGGTCATTCTTGCCCTGCCTTTGAATCATGCAGTCAGAATAACATGGCAAATATAGTTATTTTTTACTTCCTGCAGAAAGTTTTGCATTTATCATGAGCTCACTTTGCAACTTTGAATTTTTATTAGTGGATTATTAAATTCTATGAATTATTTTTTTTTTAAGTTTGAGTAAAGAACAAACAAAATCCTCACAAGGGAGAAGCTCACAATGTAGTATCAAGTATCCATTCTTGCAGGCTGATGTGGGAGTGTTCATTCTGGGAACATCTAAGCAAAAGCCAAATCCTTTGGAAAACTGACCTCTCAGCATCAGCTGCGTGATCAGCAAGTGCTTCCATGTGTGATAAGAACAATGTCTTGTGTTTTTCTTCCCCAAGTGATTAACAAAACCAAGTCTTCCGTACCCAATTTAGGTGGAGAGATTGAAAGCATCATCAGTTCTACGAGACCAAAGTGAAAAACATGAGAACCCAGAGAAGATGAAATTGCTTGAAGTTCATGGACACAATTTCTCTACAGAGGAAAGCCACGTTTGTCTCCTATCCCCCACATTCTTCTCACAAAGCTACAGCATATTTTTCTGAAAAGCATGATTGGAGGATGTGGCTATAAAATCTGTAGTAAAATACTGGATTTTTTTGTTCTCTTTAGCTTGGCAT
Organism: Oryctolagus cuniculus; assembly: GCF_051225735.1. Taxonomy (NCBI): domain Eukaryota; kingdom Metazoa; phylum Chordata; class Mammalia; order Lagomorpha; family Leporidae; genus Oryctolagus; species Oryctolagus cuniculus. The sequence goes on from NC_142874.1 coordinate 69,052,644, forward strand.
TCTACTATATAGATAAGAACATTTGATAATGTTGTCTCCAGCAGTAGTGTATGTTTTTATCAAACAACTTTATCATGAGTTTAAATGATTTGGAATTCCACGTACATTAATTAGGAAACAACCATCTCTTAGGATTTGAAGGAAACATTTGATTTTCTAGCAACAAAGTTCTGATCACGGAGCAAGATGATTTATCATCTGCTGTTTTATATAGCAGTCTCCCTTGGGTGGCTCAGAATCCATTCCAAATCCCGGGGACCATGGAGGCAGCACTGCTGCCAAAAGGTAATTCCTGTTTGGTGCAGCATTTAGCAGCGGCAGGCAGCCATGTCACAGCTTCAAGAGGCCCACGGGCCTTTGTCCTGTGTCCTGCAAGCATAAATATTGCCTGTGGGGAGTAGCAGTGCAGTTCGCAAGACACTGTAGCAAACTGTGTTCATTGTCTCCCCAAATTTTCTTTAAAAGTTATAATTATAAATTGCTATGAAATATTGTGCCAAGAATTTCATGGTGTTTCAACATCATAACGCACATGGCACAACAGTAAAACTTGTATATAAAAAATCCAGAAAAACGCTTCATAGACTGAGAATAATATTCAAATTATCTTAAGATGAAAATATATTATCTGTAAAACTTTTAAAAGGAGATATGTTAACATAAAATAAAAACTCCTGATTTTCATCTTGTCTTTCTCTCCCCTTTTAACACGTTCTCAAAAAGTTTCCAAAAATTGTTACCACTTGTAGCCAAGATTGAGTGATGAGTTCATACTTTGCAGGAGCTGCTCCTTCAGCTGAACTAATAGCAATGGCCCATAAAGTACCGAGGCGGAACTTAACAAAAATCTCTCACACTCAAGACAATCAAGTCTGCTCGATCAAGCAAAAATAGAATATAGTTGCTTAAAAATGACAGTTGAAGCTACAGATATACTTGGATGTGAATCCAGAAGTACCTAGAGGTGGAGAAGTGTTCAGCTCCTGTGGAGAAGTGGGCCCGGAGAGCACTCTGCTGCAGATGGGGATCTGGCTGCCTCAGGCCTGGAAACCTGGGAGCCACAGGGGATTCCAATCACGTGGGGAAACTGGAAAACTTGCTCTCCTGTGTTGCTTGTCGATGTTGAGCATGCGCACCTTTGGGCTTAGAAAAAACGATGTCACAGGAAGGGTCGTAATGAAGCCGCTCTTAGGTTAGTGGATCTGTAGCACCCGTAGTAAAGGTAATAGGTAAAGGTAATAGGTTGGAGTCTGAGCTACTCTCGTAGACTTTACTGTGAGTAGGGGTTTAAGCCGCCCAAGTGGATATCATCATTAAACAGGAATAAATAGAGACGTGGAAAGGAAAAAAAAGGGAGAGAGTACAAGACAAAGATAGGGGGAAAGGGAGGGAAACACTCACTTAAAAGACAAACCAACCCAGAGGTTTCCAAAATAAACAAAGGCAAGGAAGGCAGTGGATGTAATCTTTAAAAGAAAAACTTAGATCCTACATTTACCCACTAAAGAAAAAAAAATTACAAATTCAAAAGTATTTTATAATTTGTTTAACATTATCAGAGATATGAGAATACTTCAAAAACTCAGTGGAGAAATGGAATTAAAAGGCAAATTTAGGGATGTGTATTGTGGAGTAATCTGTTACGATACCTCTTGGGATGCCCTCATCCGATATTGGACGGCCAGTTCAATTGGCTATTCACTTTTCATCCAGGTTCTTACTAATGTATCCTTGGAGGGAGAAGATGATGGCTCAAGTGCTTGGGCCCCAGCGGCTCATGTGGCCTTTCTGCCTTTCAGATAGGTAAAACTATATATTTAAAAATGTTTCTAAGTTGTTTTAGCTATTCATACTGATTTTTTTAAATGGGTCATTTAGCCTAGCTGTTAAGATGCAGTTTAAGATGCTCATGTCCCATATCAGAGTACCTGGGTTTGATATCCAGCTTTGCCTCCTGACTACAAGTTCCTGTTGACACAGAGCCTGCTGCTAAGGCAGCAGTGATTGCTCAGGCATTTGAATCCATGCCACACACATGGGTGACCTGGATTGAGTGCCAGGTTTCATCTTGGCCCAGGCTGTATGCTCATAGGCATTTGGGGAATGAACAAATGGCTAAGAGCTCCCTCTCAATCTGTCTCATTCTCTGTCTCAAATTCATTCACTAAAAATAGATAAAACCTATTTTCTTTGTTTTAAAAGGAGAAGCTAAGCTACAAGAAACACTATCAAGGAAGATGGATAAATAAGGGAGTATTCAATATGCAGGTATTATTTGTTGTTGCATAACAAGTTAACCGAGAATCTGGTGGCTCAAGACAAACTGATCGTCAAAAAAGAAAAGGTTTATTTAATTATTTGACAGTTAGAGCTACTGAGAAAGAGGGAGAGACAGAGAAAGAGAGATTTTCCACTACTGGTTCACTCCCCCACATGACCACAACAGTCAGGGTTGGGCCAGGACTAAGCCAGGAACCAGGAGCCTCACCCAGGATCTCAAGCACCTGGGCCATCCTCTGCTGCTTTTCCCATGAGTATTGGCAGGGAGCTAGATCAGAAGTGGAGTAACCAGCACAAAAACCAGTGCCCATATGGGATGCCAGAGTCACAGGCAGAGGCTGTACCTGCCATGCCACAATGCTGGCTCCTAAAACAACCTTTTCTAATCTCACAGTTTCTGTATGTCCAGTATCAGGGCTTGGCTTAGCTGATCCTCTGCTTCATTGTCACTGAGAGGTTTTAATCAATGTACTGGCCAGGGTTGCAATCATCTCATGGCTCAAATAAGCAAGGTTCTACTTCCAAGCTCAAATATTCTGTTTCTGACTGTGGAACTGAAGACCCCAGATCTTTGCTGGTTGTTGGGCTGAGGCCACTTCCAGTTCTTCAGCACAAGGAGGTAGTGTAGCTCACAGCACTGCTGCATGACTCATCAGGGTAAGCAAATAAGAAGAGCAAAAGAGACAGCCTGATGGAAGGCACCAGCTCTTTTTCATCACCTTTGAAATATGCTGCTCGTTAGGAGTGACTCAATGATTTTGGCCCACATCAAGGGCAGCAGTTTGCATAGGAGATGGAAAACATGGGAGCCCACTGGAGAAGCTCACCTAACAGTGTGAAATCTGGTTCTTAATCATTTGTGCCCATCCAACATGTAAAATATACTCACCGTACCCTCCTGGTCTCCAAAATTCATGTTATAGCATTACCTCACTGGATGCAGAGTTTAGGATCTCAACATCTAAATGATGTGTAGATATGGAGAAGACTTATAGAATATTGTTTTTTTATGTGCAGCTACTCTACTATGGTTTTTCTTGATCTATGAAGCTAAATAGAGAACTTATCTGCCTTTAACACACAGCCAGCACATAATGGTAATCAGGGAATAGGGTAACCACTATGGACATTCATACTCAAAAAGGGGAGAAATGAGATGCAGGAAAAAACATTGACCAGTAGCAGCTGTGAAATACAGCCATCAAATGTCAGAGGTTCCTTACTGGGCATCTTGGCCACGGTTATTGAAACTACTTTCAGGGTAATTGATTCTGCCTTCCGAATCATTTTTCACTTTTCATGAAAAATAGCACTTTTTGCAATCAGGTTATTTTCTATGCCTGCTTCCTGCCATGGGAATTTTAGGATCCATAGTCACTTTACATTTTGTATGACCACTATTCCTGTTAGTGCATACTAGTAGTGAGTGTGCTGATAGATTTTTCTCAAAAATTTTGTGGATGTTCTGTGAGTCTCATGGAAGATATTATACAAGAGCAATCCCTGAAAATATTTTTGAGATAAGTCCTTCTCTATCTAGCTCCTGCATAGGCAGTTGGATTAAATAACCATGAACTTTCCAGGCCGGCACCATGGCTCACTTGTCTAATTCTCCACCTATGGCACCGGCACCCCGGGTTCTAGTCCTGGTTGGGGCACCCGATTCTGTCCTGGTCGCTCCTCTTCCAGTCCAGCTCTCTGCTGTGGCCTGGGAAGGCAGTGGAGGATGGCCCAAGTGCTTGGGCCCTGCACCTGCATGGAAGACCAGGTGGAAGCACCTGGCTCCTGGCTTCGGATCGGAGCAGCACGCCAGCTGTAGCAGCCATTTGGGGGTGAACCAACGGAAGGAAGACCTTTCTCTCTGTCTCTCTCTCACTGTCTAACCCTGCCTGTCAAAAAAATAATAATAACCATAAGCTTTCCTAGCAGTGCTATTTGATTAAGATCTGTGAGACTCTCAAAATCTTTAAAGGGCACTTCGTGTGACCCAAAGTTCCTCTTATCCTTTGATCTATTTGATGACTTAACAAATAGTTGTACAACCACACCCTTTGCTTTATCTCTGGGTCATGTTTTCCTTACAGAGCTCACAAATCATTCCTTAATTTAGTGTCTTTTGCTATCTTCAAAGGCTGAAAATTTTCAAAACCATCTGTTTGTCTATTGCAGCATGACAAATTATCCCAAGACTAAGAGGCTTAAAGCAATAATAGATCTTATCACAGAAATCCTACAGGTTAGGAATACGTGCAGGGTGTACCTTGCTCCTTTGCTTCTCAGGTTTTCACAAGATATGAGTAAGGTATCATCTTGTACTACACTCATCTTAAAGCTTCCCTGTGAGCACAGCCAAGTCTAAGTGCATTCATGGGGTTGCTGCAAGATTCAGATTTCTTTTGCATTGTTAGATTGAGAGGATCAATATATCATAAATTATTGGTCCTAGGCTCCTCTCAGCTTCCTACCGGGTTTCTTCTGCACAGGGAGCCTCGCGAGGTAGTACCTGGTTTCATCAGAATGAACACGTCAAAAGGCCAGAAAGAGACAATGGGTGAAAGCCTGAAGCCTCAGAGATTTGTAATAAATTTTAAGTGACATCCCTTCTATGTTGGCAGATTGTAGTAATAGAAGTAAGTAACTAATTCAACTCATACAGAAGGAAATGGAGTTTCAAAATAGCATGAATGTCGGAAGTGTAGAGGATCATTGAGACCCATTTCAGAAACTGCCGACCACCTCAGTCACCACCTTTGTCATTTGGCTACGTACATAGAAATATCAAACTCTTTAGACTTGCCCCAAAATATGTGTGATTGTACAGAATTTCAAACAATAGCCACTAAGATTTTCTTTCACCTCCTTCTGTTATTATAAATTATAAATACATAAAACAATAATCCAGCAAGATGATTAACAAATATAAGTGCTCTTGATCTTGATAGCATAGCCTTTTTTAAATGTTGAAAGTTTTTTTAAAAAATACTGTTACAGTACAAATTATAAAACATCATACCAGAATAGCATACAAAAATATGATAGAAACGTGAAGAAAATAACAAAATAATTATATTGCATATTTATTAGACGTGAAACCTCAAATATACCCTATTGATTATTAGAAAGCACCTAAGGAAAAGTTTCTTTAAAACACTATGTGTAAGTTTTACAACAGAATCAATGAACTTCAAAGAGTACCTTATTCTCCGGTACATGAAATCAATCTTTAAGAAAGAATAAGAAAGTAGCTTAAGAAGTTTATGGAAAATGAAATTAAAAAGTAAGTTTATTTTAGTGGAAATATTTTTTGAAATCCTATATATATATATATTTTCATAAACATTTTGAAAAAAATTATATCCTTTTAGGAACTGAACAACACCATAAAGTCATGATTCAAGTAATTTATGGGTTAAAGGGAAAATTACAATGGTAATCAGAAAATATGTAACCTGCAATAATGAGTTAAGTATGTTATATCACCATTTGGCAGAACCTATCAACATAGAATCAACATAGATTTAGAATCTAATTTATACTTACACATATCTCCAGTTTTAGCCATTTTAAATGTATAGTTCAGTAGCTTCAGTAATGTTAACTATTTACACTATTGTGCAGTCATCACCACTATTTTTTCCAAATCTTTTCCATCACTCCAAGCAGAAATTCAGTAGCCATTAAATAATAACTTCTGTATCGAAGAGTTTCCTTTTCTAGGTATGTTATAGACCTAGAATCATATCATATTCGATCTTTTGTGTCTGGCTATTTCAATTAGCATGTTCTCATGGTTCATTCATTTTGTACTATTTACTAGAATGTAATCTCTTTTTGATTGAATAACATTCTGTTATATGTATATGCCACATTTTGTTTTTTGCACTCAATTGTTGATGGATGCTTGCTTTGTTTCTAGTTTTTGATTATTATAAATAATATTGCTATGGTCTTCAATATACAATGATCTGTTCAGGTCTCTGCCTTTTAATATTTTGGGGTATGTACTTAGAATAGCATTCCTGGATTGTATAATTGTGCATTTAGTAATTTATCTTTTTAGGAAATGACATTCCATTCTGCTTTTCATAGTGATTGGACAATTGCTACCAGTAATGTACAGTGTCCCAATATCAACATAAAACTAGTCATCATTCTGGAATTTGTGAAGTAGTATCTTGGAGAAGTAGTATCTTATCTTCATATGCTTATAGGCCATTTGTTTAGTTTTTTTGAGAAATGTCAGCTCAAGTCTTTGTTCATATTTGAACTGTGTTGTTTGTCTTTTTGTTGTTAAGTTTTAGTGTATATATATATACTTTATATGCTAAATCTTTTTAAGATACATGAATTACAAATATTTTCTTACATTCTGTAAGTTATCTTTTTAGATTTTTGATAATGATTTATGATGTGTAAAAGTTTTAAATTTTGATGAAGCCCAATTTGACTTTTTCTTGCACTATTTGTACCATTTAAGTTATATCTAATAATCCATTATCAAATCCAAGGTTATATGAGAAGTCTCTGAAAGTCCATGGAAAATCCATATTATAAAAAAATGCATGGGGCTGGCGCCGTGGCTCAATAGGCTAATCCTCCGCCTGTGGCACCGGCACACTGGGTTCTAGTCCTGGTCGGGGCGCCGGATTCTGTCCCAATTGTTCCTTTCCCAGTCCAGCTCTCTGCTGTGGCCTGGGAGTACAGTGGAGGATGGCCCAAGTGCTTGGGCCCTGCACCCGCATGGGAGACCAGGAGAAGCACCTGGCTCCTGGCTTCGGATCAGCGTGGTGTGCTGGCCGCAGCGGCCATTGGGGGGTGAACCAATGGAAAAAAGGAAGACCTTTCTCTCTGGCTCTCTCTCTCACTGTCCACTCTGTCTGTCAAAAAAAAAATGCATGAATTTTAAATTTTCATACTAAAATAAATTTAACTCTTTTATCTTATTCATGAAGATTTAGAATTATCTTTGTAATTTATACCTATGTTTTATTCCAAGATTTATTGCTTTTTATGGAAGTTTTTCAATTTTTGTATGGTGTAAAGTATAGGTATAATTTCATTCCTTACATAAAAACGTCATTGTTGAAGAACCATTTGTTGTAGAAATTGTTCTTTCTCAATTGTGTTCCACAATGATTACGTCAGTGTAATCCATATTTGATTACTGTAGCTTTGTAGTAAGTTTTCATTTTGTGAAGTGTGATCCCTCTAACTGTCATCTTCTTTTCCATATTCTGACTATTTGGAGTCTCTTAACAATTCCATGTAACTTAGAAGATCAACTTTCCAATTTCTACAAAGATGCTGTTGGAATTTTGATAGAGGTTGTGATGGATCTGTAGATCACTTTGGATACAATTAATATTGTAACAATATTGTCTTCCTACCCTTCCATGAATATGGGATGTCTTTCTATTTATTTATATGTTTTATAATTTCTCTAAGTAAAGGCTGGTAATTCTTACTGTGCAAATAATTAACCTCTGTAGTTAAATTTTGTACTGGACATTTTTCTTTTTCTTTTTTTTTAAAGAGTTATTTTATTTATTTGAAAGACAGAGTTACAGAGAGAGGTAGAGACAGAGAGAAAGGTCTTCCATCCACTGGTTCACTCCCTAGATGGCGGCAATGGCTGGAGCTGTGCCAATCTGAAGCGAGAAGCCAGGAGCTTCTTCCGGGTCTCCCACATAGGTGCAGGGGCCCAAGGACTTGGGGCATCTTCTACTGCTATCCCAGGCCATAGCAGAGAGCTGGATTTGAAGTGCAGCAGTTGGGACTCGAACTGGCGCCCATATGGGATGTTGGCGTTTCAGGCCGGGGCTTTAACCCACTGCACCACAGTGCCGGACCCTGGACTTTTTTCTGTCATGTGTTCTGTAAGTGCAGTTTTTGTTTGTTTGTTTGTTTGTTTTGTTTGTTTGTTTTTTTATTTTTATTTTATTTTTTGACAGGCAGAGTGGACAGTGAGAGAGAGAGAGACAGAGAGAAAGGTCTTCCTTTTGCCGTTGGTTCACCCTCCAATGGCTGCCACGGCCGGTGCACCGCGCTGATCCGATGGCAGAAGCCAGGTACTCATCCTGGTCTCCCATGGGGTGCAGGGCCCTCATAATGTGTACGTAGAAACACAACTAACTTTTGCATACTAATCATTTAACTAGCAACTTTGCTTAATTATTTACTTACATATAGTGGATTTCTTATGGATTCCTTGTCATTGTCTACAAATAGAATCATGTCATTTCTGAATAAAGATAGCTTTCATTTCTTATTTTGCAATTTTTTTTCTTGTTTGAATACTCTGGCTGGAACTTCCAATACCCCATGAATAACATAGTGAAATTAGGCAATGTTTTCTTATTTTAAATGTGTCTCAAAGTAAATACTGTAATAAATGCTAATTTAAGAAGTTAGAAAATAAAATACCAACAAAACTCAAAGAATAAAGCTGAAAATGGTTAAAAGAACAGAACAAAAATAAGAACAGCATTTATTACAATATAAATTTTTTTTAAGTGTCAAACAACTCCCCCCCCTTTGGCTTTTTTTTTTTTTTAATTTTATTTAATGAATATAAATTTCCAAAGTACGGCTTATGGATTACAATGGATTCCCCCCCATATCGTCTCTCCCACCCGCATCCCTCCCCTTTCCCACTCCCTCTCCCCTTCCATTCACATCAAGATTCATTTTCGATTCTCTTTATATACAGAAGATCAGTTTAGCATACATTAAGTAAAGATTTCAACAGTTTGGTCCCACACAAACATAAAGTGAAAAATAATAGATGATTTTTTAAATGATGATGAAATCAGATCAGACCTATTGTCATGTTTAACCCCAGTGAGAGTCAAGTTGGGAATTGATAATTTCTTCTTCTTTTTTTTTTTTTTACAGAAGATCGGTTTAGTATACATTAAGTAAAGATTTCAACAGTTTGCACCCCCATAGAAACACAAAGCGAAATATACTGTTTGAGTACTCATTATAGCATTAAGTTTCAATGTACAGCACATTAAGGACAGAGATCCTACATGAGGAGTAAGTGCACATTGACTCCTGTTGTTGACTTTACAAATTGACACTCCTGTTTATGGCATCAGTAATCTCCCTATGCACCAGTCATGAGTTTCCAAGGCTATGGAAGCCTTTTGAGTTCACCGACTCTTATCTTGTTTAGACAAGGTCATATTCAAAGTGGAGGTTCTCTCCTCCCTTCAGAGAAAGGTACCTCCTTCTTTGAAGACCTGTTCTTTCCACTGGGATCTCACTCACAGAGATCTTTCATTTAGGTTTTTTTTTTTTTTTTTTTTTTTTTTCTCCAGAGTGTCTTGGCTTTCCATGCCTGAAATACTCTCATGGGCTTTTCAGCCAGATCCGAATGCCTTTAGGGCTGATTCTGAGGCCAGAGTGCTGTTTAGGACATCCACCATTCTATGAGTCTGCTGAGTATCTCGCTTCCCATGTTGGATCACTCTCCCCTTTATTTATTCTATCGGTTAGTATTAGCAGGTACTAGACTTGTTTATGTGCTTCCTTTGACTCTTAGTCCTTTCATTATGATCAATTGTGAACTGAAATTGATCACTTGGACTGGTGAGATGGCATTGGTACATGCCACCTTGATGGGATTAAATTGGAGTCCCCTGGTATGTTTCTAACTCTACCATTTGGGGCAAGTCAGCTTGAGCATGTCCCAAATTGTACATCTCTTCCCTCTCTTATTCCCACTCTTATGTTTAACAGGGATCACATTTCAGTTAAATTTCAACACTTAAGAATAACTGTGTATTAATTACAGAATTAAACCAGTCATATTAAGTAGAACAGACAAAAAAACTACTAAGAGGGATAATGTATTAAGTTGTTCATTAACAGTCAGGGCTATGCTGATCAAGTCACCGTTTCTCATAGTGTCCATTTCACTTCAGGAGGTTTCCTTTTTGGTGTTCAGTCAGTTGTCACCAATCAGGGAGAACATATGGTATTTGTCCCTTTGGGATTGGCTTACTTCACTCAGCATGATGTGTTCCAGATTCCTCCAGTTTGTTGCAAATGACTGGATTTCATTGTTTCTTACTGCGGTATAGTATTCTAAAGAATACATATCCCATAATTTCTTTATCCAGTCTACCGTTGATGGGCATTTAGGTTGGTTCCAGGTTTAGCTATTGTGAATTGAGCTGCAATAAACATTAGGGTGCAGACCGCTTTTTTGTTTGCCAATTTAAATTCCTTTGGGTAAATCCCAAGGAGTGGGATGGCTGGGTCGAACGGTAGGGTTATCTTCAGGTTTCTGAGGAATCTCCAGACTGACTTCCATAGTGGCTTGACCAGTTTGCCTTCCCACCAACAGTGGGTTAGTGTCCCTTTTTCCCCACATCCTCGCCAGCATCTGTTGTTGGTACATTTCTGCATGTGAGCCATTCTAACCGGGGTGAGGTGAAACCCCATTGTGGTTTTGATTTGCATTTCCCTGATTGCTAATGACCTTGAACATTTTTTCATGTGCCTGTTGGCCATTTGGATTTCCTCTTTTGAAAAATGTCTATTGAGGTCCTTGGCCCATCTCTGAAGTGGGTTGTTGGTTTTGTTTTTGTGGAGTTTCTTGATCTCTTTGTAGATTCTGGTTATTAACCCTTTATCTGTTGCATAGTATATAAATTTTTTAAATTATGTGTTTTTTATTTTTTAAATTTTATTTACATTATAAGAGTTTCATGTATTTCATATATACATATTTAGGGACATAGTGATACTTCCCACCTTTCCTCCCTCCTGCCCACACTCCAACCTTTCTTACGCCTCTTGCTCCCATTCTCACTCCTAATTTTTACAATGATCTATTTTCATTTTACTGAATGATTATATAGTTAACCCTACACTAAGTAAAAGAGTTCAATACATAGTATGATGAAAAAGACATTGTTTCTCAACTAGATACAAGTGCTGTAAGCAATCATCAAATTTCAAAATGTGCATTTCATTCCAATACATTACATTTTAGGTATTCTATTAATAACCTTAGATGAAGGAAAACTTATGATATCTATCTTTCTGGGACTGGCTTATTTAACTAAGTATAGTGAAATTGTATCCATCTTGTTGCAAATGACAGAATTTCACTTTTTTAACAGCTGTGTAGTACTTCATAGTTTATATGCCATAATTTCTTTATCCAGTCAACAAGTTGATGGACATCTAGGTTGAGTCGATATCTAAGCTATTGTGAATTGTGCTGCCAAGAACATGGGGGGAGAGATAACTCAGATGCTTTTTTTTTGGCTTTGGCAAATTCCCAGGAGTGGGATGGTTGGATCATATTGTAGGCCTATACTCGTATTTCTGAGGTATCACCATACTGTATTCCACAGTGACTGCACCAGTTAACGTTCCCACCAACAGTGCATTAGGATGCCTTTTTCCACACATCCTCACCAGCATTTGTTGTTTGTGAATTTCTACAGGATAGTCATTCTAACTTAAGTGAAATGAAACTTCATTGTGGTTTTGATTTCCATTTCCCTGGTGGCTAGTGATCTGGTGCATTTTTTCAAGTGTCTGTTGGCCATATGAATTTCCTCTATTGAAAAATGCCTGGTCAAGTCCTTTGCCCATTTCTTTACTGGATTTTTTATTTTCTTTATCAGATGCATAGTTTAAAAAATATTTTCTACAATATAAATTTTAAAAAGAAAAGCAAGAGATAATAATTAGTTAGATTTTCAAAATATACTATCAAGCAGAATATTGACAAGACTCAGGGCTGTTGATTATTTGTAGTTATGTAGGAAATTTTTATTAAAAATAATACAAAGGAATATTTAATAATGTCAGTAATTATCTTTGAATGACCAAGGCTCTTATAGTGGGTTCATGAATATTTGTTATTTATTTGTTTATACTTTTCTGTATGGCTTAAACATGTGCAGACAGCCAGCACTGTGGCTTACTAGGCTAATCCTCTGCCTGTGGCGCCGACACCCTGGGTTCTAGTCCCGGTTGGGGTGCCAAATTCTGTCCCGGTTGCCCCTCTTCCAGTCCAGCTCTCTGCTGTGGCCTGGTGAGGCAGTGGAGGATGGCCCAAGTCCTTGGGCCCTGCACCCACATGGGATACCAGGAGGAAGCACCTGGCTCCTTGCTTCGGATTGGTGCAGCGCGCCAGCAGTGGCGGCCATTTGGGGGGTGAACCAATGGAAAAAGGAAGACCTTTCTCTCTGTCTCTCTCTCTCACTAACTCTGCCTGTCAAAAAAACAAAACAAAACAAAACAAAAAAACAAACAAAAAAACATGTGCAGACAGTATCTGGCTTGAAATGGTTTGATTGAACAGTAATTTCAATATTATAATAATACAAAAGCATTACCTTACAACTATTCTGTTTTACATTTTCAATCAATAGTCAATAAATTACATGAAACTTTAAACACCTTATTGAAGTAGACTTGTGTTAGATGATTTTGCCCGGAGGAAGGCTGTTAAGTGTTATCAGAACATTTAAGGTAGGCTAGGCTAAACTTTAGAGTTCAATATGTCAGATGCATGCAACACATATTTGATTCACTTTATTTTCAATGTATGATGGATTTATCAGTCTATAATCCTATTGTAAATCAATGAACATCAGTATGGCAAAATTATATATACATAATTTCAAAGAAGATGAAACAGGATATGTAATTTTAGTGAAATTGACATTTTAAGATTTGATTATCGCTAATACCCTTTTTATTTTTTTAAGATTTATTTATGTACTTGATAGACACAGTTACAAAGAGAGTTAGAGAGAAAGAAAGGTCTTCCATCCACTGGTTCACTCCTCAAATGGCCACAATGGCCGGAGCTGAGCTGATCCAATACCAAGAGCCAGGAGATTCTTATGGGTCTCCCACATGGGTGCAGAGGCCCAAGCACTTGGGCCATTTTCCACTGCTTTTCCAGGTGCATTAGCAGGGAGCTGGATCAGAAGTGGAGCAGCCGGGACATGAACTGGCATACATATGGGATGCCAGCACTGCAGGCCATGGCTTTAACTTGTTGTGCCACAGCACCAGCCTTATACCCCTTTTCTATACTCCTGAGGAATAGTGGTCTTTCTGATATCCAGCCTTATTAATGATTTTAATATTAATAATTTTGGTGGGTTCTTGCCATCTATTCAGACAAGAATTCTGAATATTGGCTCAAAATAAACCAGGCTACATGCATGGTGAGTTTTTAATGTTTTATTCAAATGAGAGAAATGAACAGGAAAGTGAGGGCTTTATTTAAGGGATAAAGAAATGTAGAAACACAAGCAGGGTCCATACCAGGCAGAGAGCAGGCTGGTGCCATTGGGGAGCAAGCATGCAGGTAGGAAAGCAGAGGCTGAGCGACTGTTGCCCAAAGGCACAAGGCAAGAAGGGGGAGGCCCACCATGCTCCAGGCTTTTTATTCACTCCCAAAGGGGAGTGGTTATATAGTCTGATTGGCAGGTGGGCATACAGTGAGGCTAGGTAGGAGCATGAGATCACATAGGGGGCATTGTCTTCCAGTTCACAAATCTAATCAATCTATTCCTATCTGCCTGCCTATATCATTCCCCCTTCAGTGTTCCAGACCTTAGTTTTAAGGTATGTTGAAGGACATAGAACCTTTATATCTTCTATAGCTGCTTCTTGCTTATCAGGGACATAGGCCCTGCCTCTTCTGTGTCTGGGAGTCTCTGCCTATCTCATCCAACCAATTTGCTTTATCAGTTGGAGTACTTTCACTCACCACCAATGGTTGTGTCCCCTGTATGGTCAGTTATTTTCAGAAGTTGTTGAGTTTTGAAACATATTTTTTTCAATTAGCATAAGCAAAACTGGAACAAAACCATTTACAAGTGGAATGCCCCTTAAGATGGAAAGAACATATCTTGCAGACTCTCAGTTAGTGGGTGGTGATAGGCTACCGTTATGCAGATCATAAAGCTGTTTAGCCTGAGCATACAGAATTATAATAAAAGAACCTGTTAAGGAATTTTTTGTTAATAACAGTTCCCAGAAGAAATCAAAAGAGACAGGTACAGCATGTCTGCCTTAGGGTACAGCAGTCTTGATGTGACAAAAACAAAAGCTTTACTTATCTTTTTGCTTTTTGGAGTGGTATTTAAGGTCTTCGATTGACTCACAGGAATAAGCAGATATGTTTTTTGAGTTCACCTTTGAAAATTCAAGAAGTAGAAGTTTAACCCCAATTTTACTGAGGTAGCCTTGGTCAGTAGCACCTGGTAAGGTCCCTTCCATTTAAGCTGCAACTGATCTGAAAAGGATCTTTCTATAAACAAGGTGAATGGCTTACTCAGGAATTCCTAATGTTGGAGCTGTGTTAAAAGCTCTTTAATTCTTTGGAACACCTTTTGTAGCTCCTCTGTCCAGCAGTGTGGCAATGGGGCAACAAGGAGAAAGGGAGCCAACCTGCTCCAGGCCTTTAATTTACTTTCAAAGGGGAGTGGTTACATAGTCTGGCAGGTGGGCATCCAGGTGAGGTAAGGTAGGGGTATGGGATCACACAGAGGGTGTGGTCTCCAGCTCACAAATCTAACTGATAGATTTAATCCTATCTGCCCGTTATATCATTCCTACTACCTGTTGAATTCTTTATTTAAAGGAGAATTAAGCTAGAAATTATAAAGTGAATTGAAAAATGTCATCACAAAACTTAAAAACTTAAGAAAAAGAGAGTAAGAGAAGGGAGGGAGAGTGGGAAATATCATTGTGTTTTTAAACTATGTATACGAAAAGATGAAATATGTTCCCTTTATATTAATTAAGTTTAAAAACAATGCTCTTTTATATTTTAAAAATACATGTTGTATTTTAGTTATGTCATATAAAGAAAACTCCTGAATTAGAAAACAGAGATAAAAGTCTGAACATTGTCTTGCAGAACAATTGAGGCCTAAACACAGGAGGCAGGCGGAATGCATCCTAACAACAGCACAATAACTTCAATGTGGTTGTTGTTTGAGTTTGGAGCATTTGTGAAAACTAACTGTATTTTATTACCAATATGTACTTGCTTCATTTTAGCAATACTTGCTTTTCTATTGGTGAACTATGTGGTTGGGCTGTAAAAAATAAAAACTGAAGATGCTAGAGGTTAGCAAAGAGATGAATGAAAATACCCTATTCTTAAAGATAGCCAAACAACGGAACTTTTAAAAAAGATAAATGGTTCCATCTGAAGCAGACAAAGCTCCATTGTGCTTAACTCCTTTCCAAATTAGGAAAAAAGAATATTCATTTCTTTTAAATAACTCAAAACTTAGCATTTTATCTTTAAAAAACCTTATTCCATTGTTTTTCCAGGAACATTCTTTTTCTTATTAAAATGTTTTCAAAAAGCAAAATGCTGAATCTTCTCAGCAGTGACACATTTTGTTTTCTCTTTGAAATCTTAATGCATTTTCATATTTCCAGTCGACTATACAACCAATTCTACGTTACTCCTCCAAAACAGATTTACACAGCAATGTTGTACAACAAAGCTATCCACACTTGTAATGATGACATCTCGTTTTATGGGATAGGACCACATTTCAATGAATAAATTCATGAAGTCTCACCGCTCAGTGACCCCATATCTACAGTCTGTTTTATCTAGTCCCGCTCCAGCTCATTACTGTCATAACAAAGCAGCCATTCTATTTCACTTCTGATCTTATCTGCCCTTTAAAGGTGAAGAAACAAAAGAACCAAGATGACAGCAATCTCTTTTTTTTCTTTAAGTGGCCAGTGAACCCTTATTTTAGTCAAATAAGTTCATTTAAGTAACTGCACTCTTTTTCAATGTGTACTTTTTTGGATTTTAGACCCATACTGAATGTGTAATTTTTCTTATTTTCAGTTAATTATTTTTTTCAAAATGTCATTGCAGTGGATGCAATCTCGTTAACATGCAGAAATTATTCCAGGGATTCTGAAAATGTAGGGGGCACTTAAACAAGTGCATACAGAATCAGAGTAAGACATTCAAGGTCAGAGACAAATCCTTAGACTGCTGCTGAAGAGTCCGTTAATGATGAGGAACATGGTGTGCCATTCCTTATCAGGGCCATTCCTCCTATGCCCTTGCCCCTGCAATCTTGCTAAGTCACACGTATATACAACATCAAAAATGTTACTAAGTATTTAGGATCTTAGGAGCACAGGTGTTTTGCACTAAAATTAGTTACCCAAACAGTCTAATAGAAATCACATAAATGTGACAGATTTACAGTAGAGAATGCTCACTTCTGCTTCTCAAAGCTTCATACAAGCAGAGTGATCGCATAAAAAGGTATAAAACCACAAGAAGAAAGAGCAAATGAAATGCAACCAGTGACTTGAATTCACATTTAATATTCAGAAAGTGGGAAAAAGGAGAAGTGGGAAAATATTAGCAGAGGTGGACAAAGTTATTATCTAAGGGCCTTCAGAGTGGGGAAATAAAGTGTAACAAGGAAATCTGTTTTTGAATCCAAGGGTGACCCAGGACTTGGAAATACGAGTCACAGTGGAAACCAGCATGGAGGTTCAAGACTGCAAGCACAGTGGTCTAATGCGTAGATTTCTCTCTTTCTGTGCCTAATGGGCATGCTCTGTCTGGCTTCCTCGTGGCCACCTCCTTTACCTCTTGTGCAGTTGTTTACTTTTCAATTCTCCTTTACATCCGCTAGACTCAGAGATGTGAAGGCCAGCAAAGGATGGGGTGAGAAACATGTACAGCTACTAAAATACCTGTAGCAGGCATGTTTGCCCCGATGAAGAACACGGGAGGCAAACAAGCTAGCATGGGAAAAACACGCATCTGAAGACTCCAAGAGGCTGAACAGGGAAAAGATATGCTGATCTGACCAAGGGAAGACAGCAGGAGAAAAGAGGAGGAAGTATATTCCAAGGGGAGAGTTGGAGAGAAGTTTGTAGTAGAAATTCTAAAGAAGGAAGGGGTGTGCCATGGGGAGTTCAGAAAGAACAGGTGTACAGCAGCCTGCAAAGTCACCACACAGGACTCATGCAGCCAGAAGCTGGGAGGGACGTCAGCTTCTGAGAGTCAGGTGAGAGCAGCCTGCTGCAGCCAGTGGGACTGGTGCTCGTGCATGAGGAAGAAGCTTATGGACCACGCTGACTTTGAGTCTGACGTGAAGCCCTAGTAGGGGGCAGGGTACCCCCTGAATCCAGCAAAGGGAAAGCATGTTTCTTTCTATCCATCCCCAAGCTAGAGCGCCTAGCAACCTTCAAGGAACAGTCACCATCTTGACACAAGTAGAGGCTGTGTTGGCTTCTTGCACACGTGCCCAGTGTTTTTCACCTGTGGGGAAAATCTGCATTTCCCATTGACTGAGTCTGGCTGAGAAGACTGACAGGGGCCTGGGCATGCACTTAGCATTGCGGAGTACCCCCATCCTCTCAACCTATCATAGGCTCTTGGGCTCAAACAACCAAGGCAGAGCACTCAGTGGCATTCCTGGCACTGGCTCAGGGATATCTCTGCTCTCTGTGGACAAGGCAGGCTCACATGGCTACCAGGGAATTCTTCGCACGTTGTGACCATGGGAGCCTTGCACACTGTGACTGTGGGAATTCTGTGACTGCATGATAAGGCATGGGATGTAGCTGGGTCTCTAGGCAATCACTGTGTCTGGGGTCAGAGGTTCAGAGCTCCCTGACTATCTGGAATAGATCATTGCAGAGCTTTCTGTGTTCACACTGAGGACTAAACAGATCCTTTTTTCAGTTCACGCACCAGCATGGGTTAGGGTTGTAGCTACTCTAGGCTAATCCTGTGCATTGATTATCTTGGAGAGAGGAGGTGTAGCTGTAATTATATCAACAGGCCTGATCATTCCCTACCTTCTGCTGACAATTGAGGAGATCTACCACACCCAATTTGGCTGTCACCCTGGATTCATGCCTCACTTTTGAGAACTGACTGTAGCTAACTGGCCCAACCCAACACTTGTCTCTGGTATTCAATGAAGGAGCAGAAACTGCACTAAGTGACAGAGGCATGGTAAAAAGGGAAAAGGCATCAGTGGGGAAAACCAACAATCATTTCCACAAATGCCAAAAAATAAACATAGAAATACAAGAAACAAGAACAATGAAGACAATGTGACTCCTCTAAGAGAACACAACATAACAGAAAGTGAAGATGAAGAGATGGATGAAATGCTTGAAAAGGAATTCAAAAGAATGATCATAGGATTACTCAGAATCAATGAGAGAAAAACTCATGAGCTAAAGAAATTCATACATGACAAAGACAAAAGATTTTCCCATGAGATACATATTATGAAGAGAAATCAAATTGCATTATTAGAAATGAAGAATTCAATATGTCAAACAAAAAGCACAGTGGAAAGCTTTAACAATAGACTTGGTCAGGCAGCAAAAGAGTATCCAAGCTAGAATATAAATCTTTGGAAATATCTCAGTCAGGCCAGAATAAGAAGAAGCAGATGCAGAAGCAGAGGAAGAGGAAGAATAAGAGGAAGAGGAGGAGCAGAAGGAGAAGGAGGAGAAATAATATAGAGAAAATCTAAACACAATGCTGGAGATTTATGGGATACTATCAAACATCCTGCTCTTGGGAGTTCCTGAAGGTGTGGAAAAGGAAAATGGATTAGAAAAGTAACAGTCAGTGAAAAAATAACAGAAAACTTCACTAATTTAGAGAAAGAAAGGGACACACAAGTATAGGAAACACAAGGAACTCCTAATGGAAATGACCCTAAAAGATCTTAATCATGACACATTGTAGTCAAACTTTCAAAAGTAAAACATAAAGAGAAGATTCTAAAATGTGCACAAGATAAATGCCAGATAATCTTCAGAGGATCTCCAATTAGACTCAAGGCTGGTTTCTTATCAGAAAACCGACAAGGTAGGAGAGAATGGAGAGACATAGTCCAAATCTTAGAAGAAAAAAATAGTCAACCCTGAATACTAAACCCTGCAAAGCCTCCTTTATGAATGAAGGTGAAATCAAGACCTTCCATAACAAACAGAAATTGAAAGAATTGGTCATCACTCACTAAGCCTCAAAAATTATGCTTAAGGATGAGCTACACACAAAAACACAGAAAGATAATAATAATTATGAAAGAATGACTATGAAAGCAGAAAATCTCTAGTAAAACTACAAAGGAAATCCAAAGTAAACAATAGTAATATTAATGGAAAAATGACAAGACCAACTTATTACTTATCAATAATAACCTTGAGTATAAATGGTCTCAATTCTCCAGTTAAAATATGCAGGCTGAATAGATTCTTGCTGCCTACAAGAATCAAACCTCACCAACAAAGATACACAGAGACTTAAAATGAAAGAATGGATAAAGATATTCCATGCTAACAGAAAGCAAAAAAGAGAAAGAGTAGCGATTCTAATATCAAAAAATAGAATTTAATTTAAAATCTATTGAAAGAGACAAAGAATGGAATCAATTCAACAAAAAAGATGTGACTGTAGTAACTGCACATGCATCCAGAGTCAGGGCACCTGGCTATTTAAAACAAATAATAATGGTTCTAAAGAGAGATACAAATTTGAATACAATAGCAATGGTGGATTTCAATGCCCCATTTTCATTAGTGGACTAATGAACTGGACCAAAGATGAACAAAGAAACAAGAGAGTTTATCTACACTATGAATCAATTTTACCTAACTGATATCTAAGAACTTTTCATCCCAAAGTTGAAGAATACACATTATTTTCATCAATGAATGAAACTTTCTCTAGGATAGACTCTGTGTTTGGCTATAAAGCAAGTCTCATCAAATTAATAAAAAGTTGAATACATACCATATAACTTTTCTGACCACAATGGAAAGAAGCTGAAAATTAACAACTTAAGAATCTCTAGAAACTATGCAACCACATGGAGACTGAATAACACCTTCCTAGATGAACAGTGGGTCATAGAAGAAATCAATCAAAAGGGAAATAAAAAAATTTCTGGAAACTGCTGAAGATGAAAATAAAACATATCAATACTTATGGGGTACAGCAAAAGCAGCGATAAGACACAAGTTTAGAGAAATTAGTGCCTACATCAAGGAATTAAAATGGCATAACAAAAAAGCTAACAATATATCTCAAGAACCCAGATCAAGAACAACAAACCAAACCCAAAGTTAGTAGAAGGAAAGAAATAATTGAAATTAGAGTAGAAATAAGCAACAATCAAAATCAAAAATAAATACAAATGAACAGTGAAATAAAGAGCTGTTTTTATAAAAAATAAACAAAACTGATACACCATTGGACCAACTAACCAAAAAAGCAGAGAAGATACAAATTAGTAAAATCAGAGATGAAAAAGAGGATGCAACAATGGATACCAAAGAAATCAAAAGAATCATCAGGAATTACTACAAACAGCTATATGCCAACAAATTGGAAGATCTAGAAGAAATGGATAGATTACTAGACACATACAGTATACCAAAATTGAGTCATGAAGACATAGAAAATCTAAAAAGACCAATAAACAAGATGGAGACAGAATCCATAATAAAGACCCTTGCAACAAAAAAAGCCCAGAACTGCATGGTTTCACTTCTGAATTCTACCAGACTTACAAAGAACTAACTTCAGTTCTTAAATCATTCAAAAAATTGAAAGGGATGAAAACTTCATAAACTCCTTCTATGAGGCCCACATCACTTTAAATCCAAAACCAGAAAAATACACAACAAAGAAAGATAACTTCAGACAAATATCACTGATGAACATAAATGCAGAAATCCTCAAGAAGATATTAGCTAACTGAATCCAAAAACACATCAGAAAGATCATGTACCTGGACCAAGTGGAAACTATCTCTGGTTTTCAGGGATTGCTCAACATACACAAATCAATAAATGTGTTACATCATATTAACAAACTGAAGTACAAAAACTGTGTTATTATTTCAACAAATGCAGAGAAAGCATTTGATAAAATATAAAAAATATTTTCATGATAAAAACCTTAAGAAAATTGGGTGTAGAAGAAAC
Source organism: Oryctolagus cuniculus (assembly GCF_051225735.1). Classification (NCBI taxonomy): domain Eukaryota; kingdom Metazoa; phylum Chordata; class Mammalia; order Lagomorpha; family Leporidae; genus Oryctolagus; species Oryctolagus cuniculus. The sequence goes on from NC_142874.1 coordinate 69,073,935, forward strand.
ATTTCTCAACACAATCAAGGCAATCTATGACAAATCCACAGCCAACATCTTATTGAATGGGAAGCATGTCAACTAAGATCTGCACCCCATTCATCATTGCTATTCAATATATACCTGGAAGAGATACAAATTTCATCTCTTTGTATCAAAGTTTTGTATCAAAGATATATGAATTGGAAAGGAGGAAGTCAAATTAGCCCTGTTTAATCTATGACATGATTCGGTATATAGGAGAACCAAAGACTCCATTAATAGACTATTGGAACTCATAAGACAGTTTGGTAAAGTTGTAGGGTATAAAATCAACCCAAAAATATCAACAGCTTTTGTATACACAAAGACAATGCCATGACTGAAAAAGAACTTGTAAAATAAGTCCCATTTGCAATGGGCAAAAAAAAAAATTTTAAATACCTTGGAATAAATGTAACCACTGAGGTAAAAGTTCTCTGTGATGAAAATTACAAAAAATACAGAAATAAATAAAAGAAGATATTAAACAATTGAAAAATATTCCATGTTCATGAATTAGAAAGATTAATATTATCAAAATGTTCATACAACTGAAAGCAATTTCAGGTTCAATGCAATCCCAACCAAAATACCAACAATATAGTATCAGACCTAGAAAAAAGGATGCTAAAATTCATATGGAAACACAAAAGATCATGAATACCTAAGGCAATTTTAATAACTAAAACAAAGCCAGAAGCATCATGATACCAGGTTTCAAGACATGTTAAAGTGTAGTTATAATAAAAAATGGTACTGGCAAAAAACAAACATGTAGACAACAGGACAGAATAGAGACACAGGAAATCAATCCATGCATCAACAAGGAGCTAAAATCAAACCCCAAAGAATAGATAGTCTCTTCAACAAATGGTGTGGTGAATATTGTATCTCCATGTGCATAATTGTGAAATAAGAACCCTACCTTACTCCAACTAAAAATGGATCAAGAATATAAGTTTATGACCTAATACTGTTAAATTACTATGAAAGAGAATTGGGGGCAACTCTGTAAGACAATAGCATTGGCAAAGATTACTTGGAAAAGATTCCAGAAGCACAATCAAAGCAAAAATAGTTAAATGTGATTATATTAAGCTAAGAAGTTTCTGCACTGCAAAGAAAACACTCAACAAAGTGAAGATGTAACCAACAGAATAGGAGAAAATATTTGCAAACTATGCAACTGATGAAGGAGTTATAGCCAGACTCTATAACGAGCTCAAGAAACTCAGCAACAACAAAAAAAGCAATCCAGTTCAGAAATAGGCAAAGGACTTGAACAGGCATTTTTCAAAAGAGGAATTTCAAATGGCCAACAGACACATGAAAAAATGCTCAGCATCACTAGTTACTGGGAAACACAAATCAAAACCACAATGAGGTTTCACCTCAATTCAACTAGAATGGCTCTCATATAGAAAACAACAAACAAGAAATACTTCGGGTGGTGCTGGGGAAGGTACCTTAATTCACTGCTGGTGGGAATGTAAACTAGTATAGCCATTGTGGAAAACACTATAGAGATTCCTCCTAAAGCTGAAAATAGATCTACTTTATGGCCCTGTTATCCTTCTCCTGTGTATTTACCCATAGGAAATGAACTCTGCATAAGAAAGAATTATATGTAACCCCATGTTTATTTCAGCTCAATTCACAATAACTAAGATATGGAATCAACCCAGATGTCCATCAACTGATGACTGAATAAAGACAATGTGAGATATATATATATATATATATATACACACACAATGGAATACTACTCAGCCATAAAAAAGAATGAAATCCTGTCTTTTGCAACAAAAGATGTAACTGGAAGCCATTAAAGCCATTATACTTAGTGAAATTAACCAATCCCCAAAATGCAAATGCCATATGCTTTCTCTAATCTATGGTAACTAACAGAGCACCTAAAAGGTAATCTATAAGATTGAAATTTATATTTTGGGCTTCAATGATTGTTTATAGCCCTGGTCTCTACTGTTGAGGAACAGTGCTTTTTCTTCTTATGATTTGTAGAATTCTATAGTTAGTGGATGGTTAAACTTATGATTATAAAATAAACTAAAACTATGTCATTATAAAAATTAAAAGAATAAGAAAGGAAGGAGGAGGGAGATTGGGATTGTGGACAGGAGGGAGGGTACGGTGAAAATATCACTATGCTCCTAGATCTTTATATAAGAGATACATGAAATCTACTCACCTTACGTAAATAAACAAAAATAAAGCTTAAGAAAAAAGAACACATATCAGCATTAATGCTGTAGGGATAGATAGAAATACTTAAACAATAATTACCATCATATTTTTATTTATTTTCATCTTTAAAACTAAGGATAAATTCAAAGCAAATAAAATTACTTTTAAAGCAAACATTGTGGTTGTGGTTCAGACCAGCAGCTAGGAAGCCACTTGAAATGCATGTATTCCGTATATGAGTGCCTGGGTTAGAATCCTGGCTATTACACTTCTGATCCAGCTTTCTGCTAATACATACCCTGGGGGGCAGCAGGCGATGGGTAAAGACCTTGGGTCCCTGGCCTCACTTGGAACCCAGCTGGAGTTCAAGTCTCCTCTCTGCAGGACAGGCCTGACTATTGTGGATTTTGGGGGAAGTGAATCAGCAAATGGAAGACGTGCCTCTGTGTGTGTGTGTGTGTGTGTGTGTGTGTGTTTCAATACCTTCTCTCTTTCTGTTGCTCTGCCTTTCAAATACATTTAAAAAAAACTTTTTTAAAAAGTACTTTTCAAGCAAGAAAGAAAATATATGCTTGGGACTAGTCTTGTGGCTCAGCAGGTCAAGCTGCTGCCTGCAATGCCATACTCCTACATGGGCTGTTCCTATCCTTGCTGCTCCACTTCTGATCCAGCTCCCTGTTAATGCATCTGGGAAAGCAGCAGAAGATGGCCCAAGGGCTTGGGACCCTGCCACCCACATGGGAGACCCAGAAGAAACGCATGGCTCCTGGCTCCCCATGGCCAAGACCTAGCCTTTGCAGCCATTTGGGGAATATACCAACAGATGGGAGCGCTCGCTCTCTCTCTCTCTGTCTCTCTCTGTCTCTCTCTGTCTCTCTGCCTTTCAAATAGATTACTCTCTAAATTGAAATTCTAAAAACAAAATATGCTATATAAGTGAATCACCTAGAACTCTGTTAATAAAAATAATACATTGCATTGTAGTTTTTAGTCTAACACTTTTAAGTAGAATGCTTCTTTTTTGCACTTTTATATGGAAACTTATAAAGATGGAGAATTTATTTAAAATACAAGCTATAATGTCCCTTCGATAGCTCAGCTGGTAGAGCAGAGGACTATAAAATATAAGCTTTTGCATCATTCATCTCACAATAAGAACATTTGGGGTTAATGGCTGATTTTTTTTTATGTTAGGAAACCTTAAGCTTTACTAAAATAACAAATGAACCTTTCATTTGTCAAATTTGTTTTATAACACATGACAAATATTAGAAAAACATGATCTTTTTACATTCTATTTTGTCTCTGAACTGTTCTTTGTTTGAAAGGATTCAATAATAATAATAAGCCTCTATTAATATTCTTATAATAAGGTCACAATAATTTAAAAAGCATAATAGCCATGCCATTAAAGTTACTGTATTTCCTTTGTTTGGTTTCCATCTGTCCTTAATGGTTGCTTAATGAATAGATGGAAGAAAGAAAACCTGGGACAAAAGGGTCATAAAATGTTATTAAAAGCATATCCTTGGTATTTTACTTCAATTTATATGTCAATAGATTCTTCTGCATTATAGAACTTTGCAAAATCACTCATATGCTTTGTTTGTCATGCAGTAAAAGTTTCTTGAACTGCTGCGATAACAAAATCATTGGAACAGAAATGCTTTGACCTCTGTAATATTAAGAAGATAAAAAATAATTTTGTTAAGATTGTGGTAACAAAGCTGCATGTTTATATTGCTCCCAGAGACAAGATAGGCCGAAAGCTACTTGTCAACCCTTCCTGCATCCTTTAATCCTCAGGATAGGGCATCAGTTAGACTTTCTTCACCAGCTGAGAATACATTTGCTTACCAGTCTAACCAGAGAGCAATTATAGGATTTGAAAAATTAGGAGGGGCAGAAAAACTACGTAGGCCATCAATTTGATGTCATAATTTTTCACAGTGGTTAATGTATCTCTAAAGCTTTGTTCTAAAGAAATTCATAAGGTTTAATTCCTATTCTTTGAGATTTGTATGGATAGTAAATGATATAATAAGTCAAGGAATATAATTATTATCATTATTTGCAGAATGTCATAAAATACTAAGAAGTATTTTTGTCTTATTTCTCAGTTTCCTCTAGGACTCAAAAAATGCATAGATAATACCATTAACAAGAGTGAGAATCAAAGCACCAGCACTGCTTTGTTCAGCTTATGACCAGTGCAATATCTAAAGCCAACCCTTCGCTAAGCAGTTGTCTGATATTTTCTGGGGCATTTTGATGACACCTTTGTATTTGTACTACTTCATGAAAACCTAATGTAAAGTATTACATAGTTTATATAATATATATTATATATTACAAAGTATTTTATAGATAAAATATTTTATAATACTATATTTTTCTGTAATACCAGAATGATACCATAAGAATACAAATTTAGCAATTTATCTTCAGGGTTGACATCCACATCATAATTCTCGTTTTATTTTAACAATAAAAATGCATTAACAATGACCTTTTCAAAGATAAATTTATATTTTTTAAATTATGCAATTATAGCCAGGTTATCAAAATTCCTATTAATACAGAAGGAAGCATTCATATTTAAATTTTACCCTGAGTGGGATGGGTGTTTGTCATAGCTGTCATGATGCTCTGTGGGAAGCCAGCATCTTATGTTGCAGTACTTGGGTTGAAGTACTGACTCTACTCCTGATTCAGCTTCCTGCAAACGTGCACCCTGGAAGGCAGCAGGTGACGGTTCAAGTAGTTGGATTCCTGCCAACAATGTGGGAGATCTGGATTGTGTTCTGGGATCCTGGCTTCAGATTGTCCCAGCTCAATTGTCACGGACATTGGAGAAGTGAACTTGTAACTGGGCTCTCTCTCTCTTTCAAACAAGCATTTAGCCTTGCAATTAAACTGTGCATATCCCACATGGGAGTGCCTGGATTTAATTCTAAGCTCTGGTTTCTGACTTCTCACTAGGGAAGACTCTGTGAAGCAGCAATAATGGCTCAAGTAGTTGTGTTCTTGACACCCATGAAGGAGATCTAGGTTGTGTTTCTGATGCCTGGCTCTTACTCCAAATCAGTCCTAGCCATTGTGGGGTTCAGAGTGAATCAGTGGATGGAAAAGCACACACTATCTCTCTGTCTCTCTCAAATGAACGATAAATAAAATTTTTAAAAATTGTACTCATAATTTTAGGCAGAAATACTTGATAGTTCACCATTGTAAGAGTATCAAGAATATAGATTTCCACTTAGATGGCAGTGGGTAATCTCTTAAATATTAACTGTTAAGCTAAAATTCATCTTTTAAAATGAAATTTTGCATCAAACTAGAAAAAATACATATGTGTATGTTTGTGTGTGTGTATATATATATATTCAGTTATTAGTTATCTGAAAGGCAGAGATACAGACTGAGCATTCTCTTATTCACTCCTCAATTGCTCACAACAGCCAGGGCAAGGCCAAGCTGTTGCCAAGAACTGCCAGGAACTCCATCCAGGTCATGTGGGTACCAGGGACACAAGCACTTGTGTCCATCACCATTTCCTCCCAGGGTGCACATTGGAGGGAAGCTAGTACGGGAAAGGAGCCAGTCTTCAAACCAAGGCACTCAGACATGGATGTAGACACCCCAAATAGCAGTTTAATCTCTATGTCAAATGCCCACCCCGTAACATTTTAAGACACATATTTTTCATTATATATATATATTTATATATATATATATATTCACTTATACACACACACACTACAAACTACAAAATGATATCATTCTCTTCACTATATACTCAATGGTAAAACAGTAGCTACCAGTTTCTCAGTTAATAAATGTACTACACTATTTACATATTTTGATGTAATTATACAACAAATGTGTGATGGCACATATCATCATCCTCTTTTGGGGATGAGGAAAGTGAGATCCAGAAAGATCAAATAACTTGCCCCTGGGAAGTTAGAAAAAGGAGGCAAGATTCAATTGCACATCACGTTTTACCCCAAGACTCTGCCTCCTGACCACGGTATAGTGTTCCTATGTATGGGAGAAACACCATCAGAGTTTCATCAGAAAGACTTGTGAACATGCTAAAGATTGTCATGTCACAGGAAAAAAGAATCTGAATATATCAATTACTTACCATGGGCTGTGTTTTGAATATTTTTATTCTCTCTAAAATTTATCTGGAAACGTAGTGCCCAATAGAGCAGTATACGGAAGTGGGACCTTTAAGAAGTGATTAGGTCACGAGCGCTGCTCCCTTGTCAATGTGGTTAGGGCCCTTACAGAACAGACTTCACACCATGGAGACGCATTTGCCTTCCTCTCCGGAGGTCATAGGCTCAAGGAACCCTCTGGGAAGTGCAGCTCAGGGGCTGAGTGGACCTCCAGCCTGCCAGTGTCTTTGTCTTGGACTACCAGTCTCTGAAACTGTAAGAAATAAATTTCTGTTCTTCATAAATTAGCCAGTCTCAAGTATTTTGTCAGAGCAGTACAAATGGATTAAGAAACTTACCATATTATTACAAAAGAAAAATGTGTGAGGTTTTGTTTAAAGGACACACCTAGTCCTAGAGATGAGATACTGATAATATTTTCCTTCTCCACAGGCTTCTCTCTCAAAAAAAAAAAAGCAAAAAAACAAACAAACAAACAAACAAAAGTAAACTCACACTGCATTAGCTTGAATGCTTGAATTTCTCATAAGCATTTGATGTAAAAGTATAAATTTTTGATAGCTAATTTCTATAAAATGAAAAATAATTATTTTTATTTTTATATTTTAGTTGATTTTATAAACATCCCAAGAATTAGAAATAGCATATAGTATTACCTTTGACTCATGGATGGGAAAACAAAGCAAAATTTGTGTGTTGAGTTGTACATCTTGGTCTTCTGATTTTGGGCTCTCAACTCTTCACACATACACATATGGAGGCTCTTTTAGCCACATTGAATTTGATCAGATTCTCTATGAGCTCCATCTTGAGATTTTTAAGAGACAATGCTACGTAACCTACTAAGTAGGCTTTAAACCTCTATCAGTCCCTTTAAAAATATAGAAAGAAGTCTGAATACACATCTTTCATGTTGGTAGAGAGAACAGCTATTGGTAATGGATTGCAAGATTCATTAGAGTTCCTTTCAGAGACTATGGCAAAAAATTTCTGGGAGGATAAACACAAAAAGTGGCTCTCGTGACATTTCAGACTTTGTACCTATTTATGTCTAATAATATTTCATATTAATGTGTGTCGACATTGAGTGTTTTGTTCTGGAACTCAGCAAAATCAAGGTCTCTTCCATTTGTAATTCTATTAAAGAAATGTCAAGAACCATTGTATGTCACTCTTCTAAAATACATTGGTTGTGATTATGACTCAAAAATCCTCTTACAGTCTGAATATTGACATGCAGAAATAATACCTGCGTCTCACTTAGTAACAAGATTGTGGGCAACCACAGGCAGTCGCCCCTTTTGTTTACACTTAAACATATGGATGGAGACATCCCGACATCCCAGCACAGACAATTAGGCTAAGGAGTTTCCAGGAAGAGGCAGGAAGAACAGTATCTCACTGCTAGACTTCTCACAAGAGATGATGTAGATAATCAGCCACACCTGAAACCAGCATTTATTACCTAGGTGTTTTATTATATCCTTGTAATCTATGATTGATAACATTTTGTGATCTGTTAAGTGGAAGAACATTATCGGGAACTCTTTGTAACCCCAAAAGTCTTTTAGATATGTAAATCCTCTGTGTGCCTTCTTGTGTACAACTGGTCATGTTTAAATACTACTGGACTTGTTGAATAAACGAGCCTTGAGCAGGATTTGTCTTGGCTCCATTCTTTGCGTCCTTGTTCCCGCATTCCCACTCTCTGTTTCAGGAAACCCGGTTCATTGTGTGGCAGTCCGGCACACAAGATTGAGAGAGAAATAGACTATATAGCTTAGGTCACAGGACTATATATTGAAGAATGGGAACTGAATCTCAGTTGTGTCTATAACCACCTATAAAGTTTAAACCATTTTCTAATACTTATAGTACTAAAACAAAGCAAATATTATACACTTAGTTGTTAAACTCTATTGCTCAGAGAATAATGAAAAGAAGAAGAGCCTATTCATGTACAGTACAAACATAATTATTGTTTCCAAATAATTTCTATCTGCTGTTGGTTGAATCCTCAGATGTGGAAACTCCAGTTACAGGGCAATGACCTATTTTCTATTATAATATCTATTTTCTTTAACTTGTTTCTCATTGTGTGCTGAGTCTTCCTGAGCAGAGTCATTAGCATACATATTTCTACTGACTTTATAAGGCAATCTAAGCTTTTCTCATCATGCTATCAAAACTCTTCCTGCTTTTTCCAGCTGCTCAACTTCAAGCCATATCCATGCTTTTATTTTTATTTATTATTTATCATCACAACAACAACCCATATCCAGGGATATCTGCTTTGATGGATGTTGAAATAAATTACGACAAACTTAGTGGCTTAGTATAACACAAATTATATGGTTCTGGCAATAGAAATCCAAAATAAAACTGAACTGAGGGGCCAACACTGTGGCGGAACAGGTAAAGCTGCTGCCTGCAGTGCTGGCATTCCATATGGGTGCCAGTTTGAGTCCTGGCTGCTCCACTTCCGATCCAGCTCTCTGCTATGGCTTGGGACAGCAGTAGAAGATGGCCCAAGGACTTGGGTCCCTGCACCCATGTCGGGGACCCAGAAGAAACTCCTGGCTCCTGGCTTAGGATCAGCCCAGCTCTGTCCATTGCAGCCAGCTGGGGAGTGAACCAATGGATGGAAGACCTCTCTCCTTCTCTCTCTCTCTCTCTCTCTCTCTGCCTCTCCTTCTCTTGCAGGCGTACACCTTCCGGATAGGTTAACGCCGGCGAGACCTCGGAGACACCAGACGCGTTTATCGGCTTTTCAGCTTTCACTTTATTTTTCAGCAGACTCGCGTTACATGTCGCGAACGCCCGCCCTGTTACCGGCATTCATTCACAACTCATTCATTCACAACTCCTTCATTCACCACTCCTACTTACTACTCGCATTCATTCACAGCTCCCGCCTGTTACCGGCGTTCATTCATAACTCCCGCCTGTTTCCGGCGTTCATTCACAACTCCGCCTGTTACCGGCGTTCATTCATTACTCCGCCTTTTACTAGCGTTCATTCATTCCTCCGTCTTTTACCAGCGTTCATTCACTCCTCCGTCTTTTACCAGCGTTCATTCACTCCTCCGTCTTTTACCAGCGTTCATTCACTCTCCGTCTTTTACCAGCATTCATTCACTCTCCGTCTTTTACCAGCGTTCATTCACTCTCCGTCTTTTTACCAGCATTCATTCACTCTCCGTCTTTTACCAGCGTTCATTCACTCTCCGTCTTTTACCAGCGTTCATTCACTCCTCCGTCTTTTACCAGCGTTCATTCACTCCTCCGTCTTTTACCAGCGTTCATTCACTCTCCGTCTTTTACCAGCATTCATTCACTCTCCGTCTTTTACCAGCGTTCATTCACTCTCCGTCTTTTTACCAGCATTCATTCACTCTCCGTCTTTTACCAGCGTTCATTCACTCTCCGTCTTTTTACCAGCGTTCATTCATTCCCTCCCGCCCACCGTCCACCTATTTATATATATCATTCACGGAAAACATGTTACCAACTAAGTGTGGGAAACATGCAATAACAGGATGCTTAAAGTCAAAACAGGATCTTGCAATTAGCAACGGGCAGGGTGGAAAAAGCCCAGCACTAAACTTCTTGTGCTCGTACATGTCGGGAGGGTCACAGCTGGCCAGGCTGTCCCGTTCCCCGACATTCTCTCTCTGTGTAACTTTGACTTTCAAATAAATAAATAATCAAAAAAAAAATACAGTACTGAACCATCCACTGAACTGTGGGCTCCTTTCTAGAGGCTCTAGGAGAGAATGTGTTGCCTGTACCTGAGCAGCTGCCCCAGGCTGCTCGCCTTCTACAGCTTATGGCCTCCTTCTGTTTTCAAAACCATCAGATGTGTCACTTAGATCACGCTCTCTGCCATCACACCTACACCCCCAACTCTGACGCTCCTGCTGGACTCTTGCACTTGTCAGGGTCCTTAGGATTGCACTGAGTGTGACAAAATAACAAAATAGTCCAGAATAATCTAAACCTTCTTAACTTAATATTTGCCACATAGTGTAGCATATTCATAAGATTCATGGATCAAGAACTGGCCATCTATGAGCTGACATCATTCTGCCTACCATAGTGTTCCAAAACTAAGTCTTTCTCCCTTGGCAAAGGAGACTGTTGTTTGGAAATCAATTTCCGGCACACTCAGTTTAAGTGGCCTACTTAACACACCCTTTCACTTTTACAGGGCTGTGTTTTTAGACATTCTACCCAACAGAGGAATGTAGCAGAGAAAAAACCAATTTTCATAACAAAGAAAGCCTTTGACATCTTTTCAATTCACTGGACTGAATTATGAATGAGTCACAGGACATTCATCATACAAATCTAAACGCCATCACTGTAAAATAGAAAAACCAAAACAAATTTAATAGCAATTACTTAGGGAAAAGAACACTGAGAGAATCTTGAGATATAACTATAAAATAAGAAATGAATTCTCAATCAGAAGAATAAACACTAAAACAGAAGAGATTGCATGTATATTAAAAATATTCAGCCTCAGTGGTGGATTCTGCGGCACAGCAGGTTAAGCTGGTACGTGGGGATGTCTGCATCCCACACTGAAGTGCAGGTTCAAATCCTAGCTACACTGCTTCCAGTCCAGATTTCTGTTAATGCACACCCTGAGAGGCAGCAAATGATGACTCAAATACTCGGGTCCCTGCCACTCATGTGGGAGACCTGAATTGAATTCCAAGCACTAGTTTTGATTTGGCCAGACCTGGCTGCTATGGCCATTTGGGGAGTGAACTAGTGGATGGAAGATTGGTTCTCTCTCTCTCTCTCTCTCTCTCACACACACACACACACACAAACACCCTTCCCAAAAAAATAAAAATAAAGAAATAAAAGCAAATGAGAAAACGCAACAGAAAAAAATAATAAAAAGCATAAATTTTTAGATGGGCCTATCCCATTGACTTCCCACTCAATGACTGGTAAGCACATGAAATCATGGAATTTTTAACATTTATAAATGAAAAGATAAGAACAAAAATGGATGAAGAATAAGAATAGTTTAAGAATTCTAATTAGTAAAACAACGTTAGAAAAATTCATTACCTAGCCAACTTAGGAAAACGATATAGGACAGATTAGAGAGTTTTCATGCATGTGCATTATGAACAAGTTTAGTTTTCTTGATCTGTTTTTAAAAAGTTACTTGATTATAAATTCCAGTATTATAAAGTAAGAATAAAAAGGGTACAATTAAAAGACATCATAGAAAATAGCATACCTCATCTATGAGTGCAACAAATAAATTTCCTAGGATGACAGGTATCTGATAATCCAGGAAATAAATTACCTCATTTAGAACAATAATTCAGGAGGCTCCAAGAAGTACTATTTGGTAAGACACTGGATGCCACTGGAGTAGAATCTTCATGACAGGGTGAGCTCACTGAGCTCACACACATTCTTGTCAGAGAGATTAAAAATGATCAGGAATTCCAAGGTAAACACATGGTGAAGAAATCAGGAACAAACAGGGAGACTGACAAAGCTGTGTGATTATTACATAGTTGATGAAATTTGGGAAAATCAAAATCATTTTGCCTTAATATTATTACATTTTACATAATTCTGTAAAGATTAATCTTCCAACAATCATAATATTTTATTTTCCATGGCATAGTTGCTATGCTTTAGAATAAATATGAAAGTAATACAGGTATGATTTAACAGATTATAGATTAGATTATAAATTTTGATAATGTAATAGTAAAGGAAGACTCACAGAATTAGGTGTTTAATTTAAGTAAAGAATTGAAGGGAGACAAATTTGCTCATTGGTCTTAGTAGATAAGAGGCACTGCTGGAATCTGATGGACTGTGAAATAGAGATTTATGTTGCAAAGCTTTCCAACAGCAAAACAAATAAGCTAAAATCATTGGAGGACGAGGGAATTGGAACAGAGCTGTGTTGGGCATATTTCTCATTTTCCATAACAGAAAATCAAAAGATACAGTTTAAAGTTGATAAACCATGAAATAGACTTAGACTCACTCAAATTATGCAAATGAGTGTTGATGAAATTTGTAAACCTTGGAAAATAGGGCTTTGTGGCAGTGCCATTTATTTTCTGTCCTTGTCTATTTCTCTGGTTGATCACTACAACTGCTTTATTCACATTTCAGATTCATCAAAAGCTCACAGACGTTTCTTGTCCCACAAAATAGGACAGCTCAAATTACATTATTGATCTATCCTCTAGCCTTCTGGAGAACCAAGTCAACATCAACACAATCTTTTTCTAACTTCTCACTTAGCATATTTAACATATTATTTAGTTCCTATATTTCTAGAAATATTTTATGAAAAGAAATAGTTATTCCATCTTTCAAATTGAATCTTTTTCTAGTCTTTCTTAAAAAGATGAAGATTATTATTTTTGAAAGATTGAGAATTTCCCACTGTCTCTGCTCTCATGGACTGTCCAATTCACAGTAAGCAATCTGTATATACTTCGTAAATAGAATTTTCTTTAAACGAATAGATACATGGGTCAGAACATATCCTTCTGAACAAACGGGTTAAAGATTGGAGTCATCAGAACAAGAAAAGAGCTTTGATTTCTCTAAATAATTGCTGAGTAGATACAGCAGACAAGGGTGGGGGAGGGGGACTACCAATGGCATTGATTCCTGAAAAGTAAACCTGCTTATACAATTCTTAAGGTTTAAAGAGAAAATCAAATAGTCGCCTCATATCTAACTCAAATTTTAATCCCTCATGCATAACTTAAAACTGCCAGTACAACTGCCCTAAACTGCTGCACATTCTGCTGTGTTCTCTATCACGAGAGCCCCAGAGGATGGTGCTCCACTAAAGTGCAGATAAAGCTTGGAGCAGGATCATTTGCTAACAGGATTCCTGTTTTCCAATTAGCAGCACTGATGTAAGATTTGCAAGGTGGAAGAGGAGGCTAATCCATGCACTGCAGGGACAGGTCAGGCAGGAGCATGGATAAGAATAGACAGCAGGTTGGAGTCGGCTAATGGCTTCCTAGTGCAACCTTGTCAAAGGGTCGCCATTTCCAAGTCTTTCTCTGTGGTACCATGGGCATCCTCAGTGTGTGTTACCCCAATAGGGTAAGTTTAGTACGTAATTGACAATTTTGAAACAATACATAGAGAGTATACACACAAAGTACAAGCCAAATAATTCATTTCAGAACTACAAAGTGTAGTTTTCAGCATATTTTTAAAAAATGTTAAGTTATTCATTTGGATTCGAATGGAACAGAGAGAGAGAGAAATCTTCCTTCTGCTGTTTCACTTCCAAAATGTGCCCAACAACCAAGTCTCAGCCGGACTGAAGTCAAGAGCCAAGAATTTAATATATCGGCATGTGAGTGGCAGCAACCAAATCCTTGAGCCATCACTCGATGCCTCCCAGGGCGCACACCAGCAGAATGCTGGATTTGGAAGTGGAGCTAGGATTTGCACACAGCACGGTGATATGGGATGTAGTCTCCCAAGTATGTCTTAACTGCCATGCCAAATGCCTTCAGTGTCAACATATTTTTAAACTAAACTCTTAACCCTATGCTAATTAAAAATTATTCACTATTAAACTTTTGAAACTAAAAACGAGATTGAAACTAAAATAATTTCAAAGTATCAGATACAAAGACTGAATTATGTTCAACATGAGGGCAATAGTTAATAAAATGGTTCTGTATTATGCATTTTTGTTAAATCAGTACATTGTAGTTGCCCTTATCACAAAAAGCAATGCTGTGAGATGACATATTTGCTAACCTGCCTCATTACAGTGTTTTGTTTTTATGTGTTCCATAACATCAAGCTGGAAACCTCAAGTATCCACAATAAAATTACTCAAAAAATACTGAAGAATACTTAATGTCTGGGAACCAGCTTTATGGCATAATGGGTAAAGCTGCTACCTATATTGCCGGCATCCCACATGGATGTCAGTTCGTGTCTCAGCTGTTCCACTTCCTATCCAGTTTCCTGCTAATAATGGCCTAGGAAAAGCAGCAGAGGATGGCCCAAGTGTTTGGGCCCATGAACCCACGTGGGAGACCTGGATGAAGCTCCTGGCTCCAAGCTTCCGACTGGGCCAGCCCTGCCCATTGTGGCCATTTTGGGAGTAAACCAGCAGGTCAAATATCTGTCTTTCTACTTCTCCTTCTCTCTCTGTAATGATGCCTTTCAAATAAATAAATAATCCTTTAAAGTAAAATATTTAATGTCTAGTTTCCAGTTGAAAGCCACTTGTTTGATAAGCCTGATATTAGATAGCTCAATATCTCAATATTTTATAGTTGGCCTTATCTTATAACATTCTTTATACTTTGAAAGTCTACTTTGTCTTTTCGTATTCTTTTATTCAGAATTAAATTATACAAATGCAGCTATAATACGGAACAAACTTTTGTCAATAGTGCCTCCTTTAACTGAAGGGCTACAATTAACTCCTTGACTAAAATTTAAATTCCTATTTTAAATGTTCCCAAAAGAAAAGAGGTATCAAATAAAGCACAGAGATTTTGACAGCCTAATTTTCTCAATATGTCACTGCAGGGATTGTAAACTGCTGTTAGATTTTGCTGCTAGTGAGACTGATGGAGCTGCTATTTCCCAGATCAAGTGTGAAGAGAAAAATGTCACGTTTCCAGGTACCATGGAAATGGAATACTGAGGGCAAGAACAAACACAGTGACACTTAAGAGATTAGATCAGTTAAACATTGTAAAAAGTACCAAACATGCAGGATCCCAACTGTAACTTTGAAAACCTGATTTATTTACAAACTATGGGGCCTCTTATTATCTGAATCCCTATAAAAAATGCTAGGCCACAATTCTTAAATACCACTCAGTATGGAAGAAGACTGAATTCCCTTTAATATTTCTTTATTCCGTTGTTCTGAGGGTGCATATTTTTCTGCAGAACAAAAAGAAGAGTGCAAGTATATATAGGAATCCTTTGAGGTGAAGGGTCACAGTCCTTTTAATTCATCACATCAGAGATGATGCTAATAACTGGTGGTTCCTCTAGTAGAATTAACTGGGGCTACACATTCTGGGGTCAGAATACCCCTGTCCTCCATCAGTTTCCATTGAATTCGATCTCCAAATGTGCCCAAGACCTCTGTTCAAAGAGATCAATTCCTTTCCTGCTCTGTGAGTTGTTTTTGCTGCCTTTCCTCCCTGAATCCAGTTACATTACTTCACTCTGTCCTTGCTGCTGTGTCCTTAGAATATATGGCTGCCCTTTTCTCTCTCTTCCCCTCTGCTTGAACTTAATTCCTACGAGCAGTTTTGATTTTCTGTCATCGGGCTTGAATGAAGGGCTCGGTCAGTAAGGCAGATGCCTGAGGCAGCACTGTGGAAGGGATGCATTTCGAGAGGGAAAATTGAATTGACCAGAACTCATCTCCAGAAGCATGCAGCAGTTCAGAAGGGGAAGAAAGCCCTTGAAAGCCCCTTCAGGTAAAGGATGCAATTTCTCAGGGACTTTCTGAAGACTGGCGGTTAGCCAGTAACTTAGTTTCTGCAAATGGATTTGGTCAGAGACCAGGTGCGTTTTTTGCTGCTTGTGCTATGCAAGTCTGGGCTTGGGATGAATTGCCCTGGACCACAGGAAAAAAGAAGCCTCATATTTCTCCCTGGAACCCAGGTTCCCTCAAAATCTCTTCGGGGAGAAAAAAAGAATTTTAAAGTAGCCACAGATGTGAGAGTGACAGGACACCAACTTATCCACTCCCAAGAGTGTCTTTCCATCCTGGTCCACAGGGGGTAACACACTAAATATCAGATAGCTAGGAAAACGGCTACCAAGAGTCCCTTTCAGAGAACCCCATCTTATGGCATAAAAACAACTTTGAGAGGGAAGAAGCCATACAAATCAACACTTCTTTTTATTGAGAGCTTATGTTTCTAGCACTTGAAACCAGTAACAGCTAGAGATGGATATATGATTATAATCATAAACTATTTTACAATAAAACATTCCATAATTTTATTGAAACTTCTCCTAAATGATATATTCATTATCATTTATGTAGACACCAGGACAATAGTATGGCCAGACTGAATTTTAGGGGGTTCAATGTCACATTTTCATTATATTCACCCGAGTAGTCCACATAAAACCAACACAAATCAAAATCACCTTCTAATTATGCTTTTTCTTTATTTTAAGCACAAGTTAGTAGACTGTCAATACATTCCAGCTACCTCTCAATGTTTCCTGATTTTACTTTTATTAAGGTATTTATTTGTAGTATCTGAACAAAATAGTTTATTTTCTTTCTATCTCCTACTTTAGCTTCCAGGAGCATTGTTGTCCACATAAAAGGGTTGAAATCCCAACCTCTGCTCTGAATCATCCTTACATTTGCGCTTATCCACCCATGTCTCTGTGGAGATTTCTCCATCTCTTTCTCCATATAAATCTCTTCTTCCCTTATTATTCATTCCCCCATTAATATAGAATGTCATCCTTATTACATGTGTGCCTTTACCTCTTTTTCTTCTCCCTTTACCACTGCCAATCAATCAAAATATCCTCTAGGTTTTCAATTTTTACAAACATCTACTCTCCTTCTATGCTTTCACCAATCATGTCCAGACTATTATCTCTTATCTCAACACAGTCTAGTAAGGTAAGTCCTGTTAGATTTATTATAACAAACGGTGTTGGTTTTAATTTATTTCCACCAAGAAGGAAGATTACAAAAGTGCTAAATACTTTCACAGGCTTCCCAAGGTAGATAACAAACAGTTATTTCCAAATAGAGTAATTTCTTTTCAATTTGAAAAAGTTATAATCTTCTGTAATTTCTTACACAAAATAAGTTTCAGATCTTATTTATATGATACATCTGTAAATGCTAAGGATATTTGAAAAAAACAGGAATTTATAATATTCAAAGACAAATGTATTGCTAAAGGAAATAAAACTCATGAAGCCATGAAGTAATCAATTTGTTACTTGTATTAAAATAATAAAATTTTCTGTAAAAAAAAATGGGCAAAGCGTTATCAAAATGACAAGCTTGGAAAATAAATTCAGGTATACTTGTATATCAAAATAAGAAAATAGAAAAAATGATGTTATTTATCAAAAAGTGGCCCAAGAATGATTACTTTTCTCCTGGGTAACAATGACCTACTAGCATATTAAAAATGCATTCAGGGGCTGGCCTTTTGGCATAGTGGGTTAAGCCACTGTCGGCAGTGCCAGCATCCCATATGGGTGATGGTTCGAGTCCTGGCTCCACTTTCAATCCAGCTCCCTGCTATTGCACTTGATAAAGCAGCAGAGGATGGCCCAAGTGTTTAGGCCCCTACACCCACATGGGAGATCCAGAAGAAGCTCCTAACTCCTGGCTTCTGCCTGGCGCAATGGTGGCTGTGTGGCCTTTCAGGGATGAACTAGAAGATGGAAGATTTCTCTCTTGTTTCTATCTCTGTCTCTGCAATTCTGCCTTTCAAGAAAATAAATTTTAAAGAATTGCATTCAGGTGTAGGCATTTGGTCCAGCAAATAGGATGCTACTTGGGACATCCACATTGCATTTTCAACTGCCTGTATTGGAGTCCACGCTGTGCTTGGAATTACAGCTTGGTGCTAATGCACACCCTGGGAGGCAGAAAGTGATATAGCTCAATAGCTGGGGGTCTGCAACCCACATGGGAGGCCAGACTGAGTTCCCAGCTCCTGGTCCTAGCTGTTGTGGGCTGTTGGGGAGTGAACTAGTGGATGAGAGCTCTCTCTCTGTGTCTTTGCTGTTTCTCTCTCTGCCTTTCAAACAAAATAAAAATAATACATTTTTAAAAATGTATTCAATATCATTCATTTCCAAAATAAAATATGTCAACACATGATACTATTTTCCTGTATCAATATTTTATGAAACATGATAATGCAGTTGGTGCTGTGACTCAGCAAGTTAAGCCACCACCTGCAGCACCAGCATCCCATATGGGCATTCAAGTCCCAGCTGCTTCACTTCTGATCCAACTTCCTGGTAATGGCCGGGAAAAGGCAGCTGAAGATGATCCAAGTGCTTGGGGCCCTGCAACCATGTGGGAGATTCTGAAGAAGATCCTGGCTCCTGGCTTCAGCCTGGTCCAGCCCCAGCTGTTGAGGCCATTTGGAGAGTGTACCAACAGATAGAAGATCTCTCTCTCTCTCTCTCTCTTTGTGTGTGTAACTCTTCCTTTCAAATGAATAAATAAATGTTTAAAAAATAAAGTTACAAGGCAATATTACTAGAGTTTAAAAAGTATGATAATGACTAGTTCACTTGTCATAGTTTGTGAAAATTAAGAATCTCGAGGGTTTTTTTGAAAGAACACATTTTAATCTACATTACAATCAAAGGGTTAATGGTTCCACTAAATAAAGAATTCAACAATGAAAAGAAAACCACCATAATCCCTCAGGAAAATGCAATCTAGTTTTGAGAATTTTATCTGTAGAGTATAATAGGTAGAAACTTTTACAGTATTTATATATAAGACATGTATATCAAAGCAGTCTATTACCAAGGGGTCCCATTGTTGTAATGACAAAGAAAATAGAAGAATGTATAATATTTATTTCCAATATGCTGCAGTGAACTAAGAATTAGACTGGAGAGATCTAGGGACATTAATTATTCATGTGATTTTAAATATTGTATGTTTTTTTCATTAGATTAAAGAAAATCTTCGTAGTAACTTGGTAAGAGCATTTTAAAACTTGTTATTTCAGAATAAGTTTGAATTTGCAAAACAGAAATTGTAAGGTAGTTATAAAAGAGTTCCCATGTACCTCACCCCATTTCCCTTATTAGCATCTCATAATAGTGGGCCCAGTATTGAGGCACAGCAGGTAAAGCCACCGCCTATGACACCAACACACATATGGGCGCTGGTTCATGTCCTGGCTGCTCCAGTTCCAATCCAACGCTATGCTAGTGGAATAGAAAAGCAGTGGAAGATGGACCAAGTGCTTGGGCCCCTGCAGCCACATGGGAGACCTGGAGTAAGCTCCAATAAGCTCCTGGCTCCAAACTTCCTCAGGACTCAGCCCCAACCATTAAGGCCATCTGAGGAATGAGCAAGCAGATGGAAGATCGAGCTCTCTCTCGCTCTCTCGCTCTTTTCTCTCCCTTCTCTCACTCTCCCTTTTCTCTCCCTTCTCTCTCTCTCTCTCTCTCTCTCCATCTCTGTTGGTAAATCTAACTTTCAAATCAATAGATCTTTAAAAGAAATCTCATATTAATATCTTTGTCCAATTAATGAACTATACCTTTATTTTTTAAAATCTGAACTCCCTTTATTCCCTGCACTCCCTCAGCTTCTACTAATCAAGATTCTGTGTTCAGTATGAGGTTTTTGGTTTTGTTTTCAAATTTAGCTCCTACATATAAGGGAGAACATGTGGCATTTGTCTCTCTGTGTCTGGCATCTTTCTCTCAACACGATGTTCTCAGGTTCCATCCATTCTTCTACAAATGACAGAATTTCATTCTTTTTTTCTATAGCTGAATCATATTTCATCGTGTATTGAAAGTGTTTAAAATTTCAAACTGAGATGATTATTTAGTAAATGTCCCAGAATTTACTCTGATTTACATAGCTATCTGTTTTTACTTCATGATTTAAACTACTATGTTTACCTTATTCAGTTTTCTTTCTTTTAAGAGAAACATTTAGTGCAAAAAAAAAAAAAAAAAAAAAAAACAAAAAACCACGCAATAGGAAGATAAAAGTGTATAAGTTCCTTAAAAAGTAGGTATGGTCATTTGTCTGTTTTTATTACCATTTCTCTAGTCCCTAGAATACTACCTAGCAGATAATAAGTGGTCTTTACTCTTATTGGATGAATGAATCCAGCTAATGAATGAATGCATAAATTAAAGTAAAAATGCCAGGAGCCATTTCCACAGGCTAGCTATATTTGTTACAGTGAAAACATAATAAAAGTTTTTTCGGTTATTTACATAAAAGGAATTCTAGGTGCTATTTATATATAAAGTTGACTTCACTTATTGCTATACATATGAGAGTACTTCAAAATGATTATGGAAAATGTAATTAAAAGATAAATTTAGGGGCCAACGCTGTGGCGCAGCTGGTTAAGCAGTTGTTTGCAGTGCTGGCGTCCCATATGGGTGCTAATTCAAGGCTTGCCTGCTCCACTTCCAATCCAGCTCCCTGGAAATGTGCCTGGGAAAGCACCAAAGGATGATGGCCCAAGTGCTTGGGCCCCTGCATCCATGTGGGAGACCTGAAATAAGCTCTTGGCTCCTGGCTTCAGTCTGGCTCAGCCCTGGCCATTGCAGCCATTTGGGGAGTGAACCAGCAGAAGGAAGATCTCTCTGTCTCCCTCTCTCTCTAACTTTACCTCTCAAATAAATAAGTAAGAGCTTTAAAAAAATTCTGATTTTCAAATAAATAAATAAATAAATAAATTTAAAAAGATAACTTTATTTCAGTGCAAATGAGTTTTTAGATTCATGCATTCAAGAAGGCTTACAAAAAGTTAATAAGAAATGTTTATTATGAAGAAAATACATATATACAAAATGAGTGGTGTTTGAATCGCTCCAGTATTTCAAAAAATGAGATACTCTAGCTGAAGAAAGTCAGTAAAAGGTTTAATCAAATATATGAATATGGAGAAAAATGAGTCATCTTTTAGGGCAGGCATTTGAGGACAAGATGAGATGTCATGGTGTACTGGGGAGGTGACGGGATCAGGATTCTGGAGACTATGAATCTGGCTCCAGCTCTGCTATGAACTCATTTTCTGGCCCTCGGCAAGTCAGTTAGTCTCTAGACATGGCTTTCAGCACTTGTAACTCCAAGAGAGTAGACTAAGTGATAGCTGACTCTTTCCAGTCTTACACTCTATGACTGCCGGAAAGCTTTGGCTTCTACTTCTAACCAGGTGAATTTAAAAGATGGTAATAATTATGATCACATACACACATAAATTGAAACTAAGGGTTTCTTATAGATGTTTAAATGATCTTAAAGATAGCTTTAGAATAATAACCTTTGAAAATGTAAGTAAGGTCAAATTGGCAAACATTTAAATTTGACTGCCCATAGGAATGTCTAGGCTAATCTGATGCTAGTCACCCAGTCCCATAGCTCCTTCTCTCTTAAGCTGACATCCCTTGCTTCACATTTGCAGGCTCAGATCTGAGATTTGAGGATTCATTGTGTCCCTAGTGGAGAGATATTTATGTGCACTACAATTTTAAAGGCGGATGACTCAGGATTCAACTAAACTTTTATCCTATGCTTCCTGTGTCCTTCCAGTTTTAGCAATGGAGCTTCTCTTTTTGTTTCGCCTTGTGTTTCTGATGGGGCGATAGAGCCACTAATTAAATAGGTTTCCACTCCACTTCTAATTAAAAAGCAAATATTTTAAATTCCTTACTATGAGGTTAGATCAGCATGATGCCTCAGTGCAAATAAATTATTTAGTTTGAGACTATATTTTTGAAAAGATTAAAGCTTAATGTAGGGGGGCAGAGCCAAGATGGCGGAATAGTGAGGGCGCGCACCGATAGTCCGGGAAAATTTAGTTTAATAAAAGGGGAGTTACGGTAGCCGCAGAAAATAGAACCAAAAAAAAAATTGCAGGGGAAACCCTTCTGGATGGAGCAGCTGTGAATCTGAGGACCTACTGGGAGAACAAGGTCGCCCACCGCGCGGAAGCCAAGTCGCGGGACCGAGCCGCAGAAGCCCCAGGGTCTGCGCGCCAGTGCTCCAAGGGGAGTGCATGCCACACAGACAACAGCAGGGAGACTTGGGACGCTCAGGGCTCCGAGTCCACACATCGGCGCTGGAAGGGGAGGTGAGCTCAATAACCCGAGACATTGGTGGGGAAACGGGGGTCAGAATCTAGAGGGGGGCCGGAAAGTGCAGCAAACTCACTACCGGAAAGAAGTAAAAAAAAAAGCTTCGGGGTTTCTCTTCCCCCTAACCTTGCAAAGGTTACAAGGCTGCAAGGCTTGAAGAATTCCCAAGAGACAAAGAGCAGGCCTCCTCTCTGGATTTACATATCAATGGGGGAGAGTTAAGGAACTGAGTCACTACAATTCAGTAGCCTAGGCAACCCAGTGGGAGTCCAGAGGAGCCAAAGACTGGAAGCTAAATACCATCAATTCTGCACAGCCGTGCCCTGCGGTGTTACTTACCCCCTGAATAAATAAAATAAATAAATAAATAAAAAGAGAGAGATTTACCACACATAACCTGAGGGTGTCACCTTTGCACACCCTTAACCAGGAAGAACCAGGCAGAGCTCGCAGGCCGCACCCATCTCAAGCCTCCAAGGCTCCTCCAACAGCAGGCAGTCCACTTAACACGGACACAGTATAAAAAAAAAAAAAAAGAAAAAGAAAAAAAAAAAACGCACAGTGACACAAGAAGAATTAACTATGCCAAGTAACAAACACAGAAATAGAGGGAGCAAGATCAACGATGACACTATGATGCCTCCAAATAAGCAAAACACCCCAAGCCAAGAGTATGAAGATGATGAGATAGAAGAAATGCAAGATACGGATTTCAAAAAATTTATGATAAGAACATTTAGAAGTTTTCAAAAGCAAATCCTTGAACTACAGAAATCCTTAATGGACAAGATTGAAAATCTCTCTCGTGAAAATGAAATTTTAAGGAAGAGTCAAAATGAAACTCAGAAACTAGTAGAACAGGAAAGTGTAATAGTGAAGAGAAATCAAAATGAAATGAAGAGCTCAATAGATCAAATGACAAACACATTAGAAAGCCTTAAAAACAGAATGGGTGAAGCAGAAGAGAGAATATCGGACTTAGAAGATAGAGCACAGGAAAACATACAGTCAAACCAAAGAAAAGAAGAGGAAATTAGAAACCTAAAAAATATTGTTGGGAATCTACAGGATACTATTAAAAAAACCAACATTCGAGTTCTAGGAGTTCCTGAAGGCATGGAGAGAGAGAAAGGATTAGAAGGCCTTTTTAGTGAGATACTAGCAGAGAACTTTCCAGGTTTGGAGAAGGACAGAGATATCCTAGTACAGGAAGCTCATAGAACCCCCAATAAACATGACCAAAAGAGATCCTCACCACGACACATGGTAATTAAACTTACCACAGTGAAACATAAAGAAAAGATCCTAAAATGTGCAAGAGAGAAACGTCAGATTACTCTCAGAGGATCTCCAATCAGACTCACAGCTGACTTCTCATCAGAAACCCTACAAGCTAGGAGGGAATGGCGAGACATAGCACAGGTGCTAAGAGAGAAAAATTGCCAGCCCATAATATTATATCCTGCCAAGCTCTCATTTGTGAATGAAGGTGAAATAAAGACCTTTCATAGCAAACAGAAATTGAAAGACTTTGTGGCCACTCGTCCGGCCCTGCAAAAGATACTTAAAGATGTGCTACACTCAGAAACACAGAAACACGGCCATCAATATGAAAGAAGGGAAAGGAAGAACACCCACCAGTAAAAGAGCATGGGAAGCTCAAAGCATATACTAGAAAATATTTCCGGGAAAATGGCAGGGCAAAGTCACTACGTATCAATAGTCACATTGAACATTAATGGTCTGAATTCTTCAGTTAAAAGACACCGTTTGGCTGACTGGCTCACAGAACACAACCCAACTATTTGTTGCCTACAAGAAACACATCTCTCTAACAAAGAGGCATGCAGACTGAAAGTGAAAGGTTGGAAAAAGATATTCCATGCCAACAGAAACCAAAAAAAAGCAGGTGTAGCCATATTAATATCAGACAAAATAAACTTTAATACAAAAACTGTTAAGAGAGACAAAGAGGGACACTATATAATGATTAAGGGTTCAATTCAACAGGAAGATGTAACTATTATAAATGTATATGCACCTAATTACAGGGCACCGGTCTATTTAAAAGAGATGTTAAGGGACTTAAAGGGAGATTTAGATTCCAATACAATAGTACTGGGGGACTTCAATACTCCACTCTCAGAAATAGACAGATCATCCGGACAGAAGATCAACAAGGAAATAGCAGATTTAATTGACACTATTGCCCAAATGGATCTAACAGATATCTACAGAACTTTCAACCCTACATCTACAGACTTCACATTCTTCTCAGCAGCGCATGGAACCTTCTCTAGGATTGATCACATACTAGGCCATAAAGCAAGTCTCAGCAAATTTAAAAGAATTAGAATCATACCATGCAGCTTCTCAGACCACAGCGGGATAAAGCTGGAAATTAGCAACTCAGGAAACCCCAGAAAGTATGCAAACACATGGAGACTGAACAACATGCTCCTGAATGAACACTGGGTCATTCAAGAAATCAAAAGAGAAATCAAAAACTTTCTGGAAGTAAATGAAGACAACAACATAACATATCAAAACTTATGGGATACAGCAAAAGCAGTATTGAGAGGCAAATTTATAGCAATAGGTGCCTATACCAAGAAATTGGAAAGGTACCAAATAAATGAGCTTTCAGCATACCTCAAGGACCTAGAAAAACTGCAGCAAACCAAACCCAAATCTAGTAGGAGAAGA
Source organism: Oryctolagus cuniculus (assembly GCF_051225735.1). NCBI lineage: Eukaryota > Metazoa > Chordata > Mammalia > Lagomorpha > Leporidae > Oryctolagus > Oryctolagus cuniculus. The sequence continues at coordinate 69,098,909 of NC_142874.1, forward strand.
GAAATAATTAAAACCAGAGAAGAAATTAACAGGATTGAATCCAAAAAAAAACATTACAAAAAATCAGCCAAGCGAGAAGCTGGTTTTTTGAAAAAATAAACAAAATTGACACCCCATTGGCCCAACTAACTAAAAAAAGAAGAGAAAAGACCCAAATCAATAAAATCAGAGATGAAAAAGGAAATGTAACAACAGACACCACAGAAATAAAAAGAATCATCAGAAATTACTACAAGGACCTGTATGCCAGCAAACAGGAAAACCTATCAGAAATGGATAGATTCCTGGACACATGCAATCTACCAAAATTGAACCAGGAAGACATCGAAAACCTAAACAGACCCATAACTGAGACAGAAATTGAAACAGTAATAAAGGCCCTCCCAACAAAGAAAAGCCCAGGACCAGATGGATTCACTGCTGAATTCTACCAGACATTTAAAGAAGAACTAATCCCATTTCTTCTCAAACTATTCAGAACAATCGAAAAAGAGGGAATCCTCCCAAATTCTTTCTATGAAGTCAGCATCACCTTAATCCCTAAGCCAGAGAAAGATGCAGCACTGAAAGAAAATTACAGACCAATATCCCTGATGAACATAGACACAAAAATCCTCAATAAAATTCTGGCCAATAGAATACAACAACACATCAGGAAAATCATCCACCCAGACCAAGTGGGATTCATCCCTGGTCTGCAGGGATGGTTCAACATTCGCAAATCAATCAATGTGATTCACCACATTAACAGACTGCAGAAGAAAAACCATATGATTATCTCAATTGATGCAGAGAAAGCATTTGATAAAATTCAACACCCTTTCATGATGAAAACTCTAAGCAAATTGGGTATAGAAGGAACATTCCTCAATATAATCAAAGCAATTTATAAAAAACCCACAGCCAGCATCCTATTGAATGGGGAAAAGTTGGAAGCATTTCCACTGAAATCTGGCACCAGGCAGGGATGCCCACTCTCACCACTGCTATTCAATGTAGTTCTGGAAGTTTTAGCCAGAGCCATCAGACAAGAAAAAGAAATCAAAGGAATACAAATCAAGAAGGAAGAAGTCAAACTATCCCTCTTTGCAGACGATATGATTCTGTACTTAGAGGATCCAAAGAACTCTACTAAGAGACTATTGGAACTCATAGAGGAGTTTGGCAAAGTGGCAGGATATAAAATCAATGCACAAAAATCAACAGCCTTTGTATACACAAGCAATGCCATGACTGAGAAAGAACTGCTAAGATCAATCCCATTCACAATAGCTACAAAAACAATCAAATACCTTGGAATAAACTTAACCAAGGACGTTAAAGATCTCTACGATGAAAATTACAAAACCTTAAAGAAAGAAATAGAAGAGGATACCAAAAAATGGAAAAATCTTCCATGCTCATGGATTGGAAGAATCAACATCATCAAAATGTCCATTCTCCCAAAAGCAATTTATAGATTCAATGCAATCCCAATCAAGATACCAAAGACATTCTTCGCAGATCTAGAAAAAATGATGCTGAAATTCATATGGAGGCACAAGAGACCTCGAATAGCTAAAGCAATCTTGTACAACAAAAACAAAGCCGGAGGCATCACAATACCAGACTTCAGGACATACTACAGGGCAGTTGTAATCAAAACAGCATGGTACTGGTACAGAAACAGATGGATAGACCAATGGAACAGAATTGAAACACCAGAAATCAATCCAAACATCTACAGCCAACTTATATTTGATCAAGGATCTAAAACTAATTCCTGGAGCAAGGACAGTCTATTCAATAAATGGTGCTGGGAAAACTGGATTTCCACATGCAGAAGCATGAAGCAAGACCCCTACCTTACACCTTACACAAAAATCCACTCAACGTGGATTAAAGACCTAAATCTACGTCCTGACACCATCAAGTTATTAGAGAACATTGGAGAAACCCTTCAAGATATTGGCACAGGCAAAGAATTTCTGGAAAAGACCCGGGAGGCACAGACAGTCAAAGCCAAAATCAACTATTGGGATTGCATCAAATTGAGAAGTTTCTGTACTGCAAAAGAAACAGTCAGGAGAGTGAAGAGACAACCGACAGAATGGGAAAAAATATTTGCAAACTATGCAACAGATAAAGGGTTAATAACCAGAATCTACAAAGAGATCAAGAAACTCCACAAAAACAAAACCAACAACCCACTTAAGAGATGGGCCAAGGACTTCAATAGATATTTTTCAAAAGAGGAAATCCAAATGGCCAACAGGCACATGAAAAAATGTTCAAGGTCACTAGCAATCAGGGAAATGCAAATCAAAAGCACAATGAGGTTTCACCTCACCCCGGTTAGAATGGCTCACATACAGAAATCTACCAACAACAGATGCTGGCGAGGATGTGGGGAAAAAGGGACACTAACCCACTGTTGGTGGGAATGCAAACTGGTCAAGCCACTATGGAAATCAGTCTGGAGATTCCTCAGAAACCTGAATATAACCCTACCATTCAACCCAGCCATCCCACTCCTTGGAATTTACCCAAAGGAGTTTAAATTGATAAACAAAAAAGCAGTCTGCACCCTAATGTTTATTGCAGCACAATTCACAATAGCCAAGACCTGGAACCAACCTAAATGCCCATCAATGGTAGACTGGATAAAGAAATTATGGGATATGTACTCTTTAGAATTCTATACCGCAGTAAGAAACAACGAAATCCAGTCATTTGCAACAAAATGGAGGAATCTGGAACACATCATGCTGAGTGAAGTAAGCCAGTCCCAAAGGGACAAATACCATATGTTCTCCCTGATCAGTGACAACTGACTGAACACCAAAAAGGAAACCTCCTGAAGTGAAATGGACACTATGAGAAATGGTGACTTGATCAGCATAGCCCTGACTGCTAATGGACAACTTAATACATTATCCCTCATGGTATTTTTTTTTTGTCTGTTCTACTTAATATGACTGGTTTAATTCTGTAATTATCACACAGTTATTCTTAAGTGTTGAAAATTAACTGAAATGTGATCCCTGTTAAACATAAGAGTGGGGATAAGAGAGGGAAGAGATATATAATTTGGGGCATGCTCGGGCTGACTTGCCCCAATTGGTAGAGTTGGAAACATACCAGGGGATTCCAATTCAATCCCATCAAGGTGGCATGTGCCAATGCCATCTCACTTTTCCAAGTGATCAATTTCAGTTCACAATTGATCATAATGAAAGGACTAAGAGTCAAAGGGAGCACATAAACAAGTCTAGTATCTGCTAACACTAACCGATAGAATAAATAAAGGGGAGAGTGATCCAACATGGGAAGTGAGATACTCAGCAGACTCATAGAACGGCGGATGTCCTAAATAGCACTCTGGCCTCAGAATCAGCCCTAAAGGCACTCGGATCTGGCTGAAAAGCCCATGAGAGTATTTCAGGCATGGAAAGCCAAGACACTCTGGCAAAAGATCTCTGTGAGTGAGATCCCAGTGGAAAGAACAGGTCTTCAAAGAGGGAGGTGCCTTTCTCTGAAGGGAGGAGAGAACCTCCACTTTGACTATGACCGTGTCTAAACAAGATAAGAGTCGGAGAACTCAAGGGGCTTCCATAGCCTTGGAAACTCATGACTGGAGCATAGGGAGATTACTGATGCCATAAACAGGAGTGTCAATTTGTAAAGTCAACAACAGGAGTCACTGTGCACTTACTCCTCATGTAGGATCTCTGTCCTTAATGTGCTGTACACTGAGGCTTAATGCTATAACGAGTACTCAAACAGTATATTTCACTTTGTGTTTCTATGGGGGTGCAAACTGTTGAAATCTTTACTTAATGTACACTAAACTGATCTTTTGTAAAAAAAAAAAAAAAAAAAAAAAAAAGAAATTATCAATTCCCAACTTGACTCTCACTGGGATTAAACATGACAATAGGTCTGATCTGATTTCATCATCATTTAAAAAAATCATCTATTATTTTTCACTTTATGTTTCTGTGTGGGAGCAAACTGTTGAAATCCTTACTTAAGGTATACTAAGCTGATCTTCTGTATATTAAGATAATCGAAAATGAATCTTGATGTGAATGGAAGGGGAGAGGGAGTGGGAAAGGGGAGGGTTGTGGGTGGGAGGGACGGTATGGGGGGGAAGCCATTGTAACCCATGAGTCGTACTTTGAAATTTATATTCATTAAATAAAAGATAAAAAAAAAGCTTAATGTAAAAAGTCATTTAGCAAATTATAAAATTATATTTTATTAAGCAATGCCATCTTTATGAAACAGAAAAAGTATAATCATGTACCTATTTAGTATAGGAGCATATATATATATATATATATATATGCAAATATAGAGGCATACATAGAGACAAAAAATATGCACACATATTTTTATATTAATCATAAATGTAAGTAAGACAAAATCAATAGCCATTTATCATTCTTTGCCAAATATTTTTTTTTGACAGGCAGAGTGGACAGTGAGAGAGAGAGACAGAGAGAAAGGTCTTCCTTTTTGCCATTGGTTCACCCTCCAATGGCCGCCGCGGCCAGCGCGCTGCGGCCGGCGCACCGTGCTGATCCGATGGCAGGAGCCAGGTACTTCTCCTGGTCTCCCATGGGTGCAGGGCCCAAGCACTTGGGCCATCCTCCACTGCACTCCCGGGCCACAGCAGAGAGCTGTCCTGGAAGAGGGGCAACCGGGACAGAATCCAACGCCCCGACGGGGACTAGAACCCAGTGTGCCGGCGCCGCAAGGCGGAGGATTAGCCTAGTGAGCCGCGGCGCCGGCTCTTTGCCAAATATTAAATAGACTGTATATTATAGAACAGGACTTGGTGAATTTCCTACTTTAGCATTTTCCCTTTTAGGAAAGAAGCTTAAATTGAAGCTGGATACAAGGTTTAGTGGGTGACTCTTAAGCATACGAAAGATTGAATCTAACATTATTTAAAATAGAATGCAGTCCATCTTGTTTCTTAGCACCAACAGCTTTGGCATAAACCTACTACACCATTGCAACTAGCAGTGCCCCATTTAGCTTTTGAAAGTATCCTGTTTGAGACATTCAATGATGTGCTCACTTTACTTCCACATTAAACACTGTTAAGGGAATAAGCAAAGCCTATTGCAAGGGGTACAAAGTAGGGAGTACAAGTACCTAGGTGCATTGGGGACAGAAATTAGTCTTTTTCTTACTCCATTTCCACTGCTCTGCAACTGCCCCAGGGGGAAAAATGCAGCAGTCCTGTTCTCACCGAACAATGCCTGCAGGCTCCCTGAGAGAAGGCATCGCTGAGTCTACCCTTGTTCTGTGTTGGAGCCATTGACCCTGGGACAAGGAAGATGCTTGCTCTGGGACCGAGCTAGCCCCATGTTATAATCCATTGAATATCACCTGCCTTTTAATTTTATCCTCCATAAACCAGAAGAGTGGCTTTTTCAAAGACCACTGATGAAGATAGCTTCATTTAAATTATGCATGTGTCATGAGCCCTATATAAATATAAAGCACAGCACGTGACCTTCCACAAACTCTGGTTGGCTTCTCACCAGGATGGAAATCATCCCGGGCAAACTCAAGAGAGCATAAATTGAGAATACAGCATGTCTGAACACAGAGGGTTTGTATTTGCTGGGTGAACTCATTTAACATGTTTTTAATTCCTCTGAGTTTTGCATTTCATAGAGAGCCGGCTCAGTGGGAAGGCTCTCAAGCTGTCCCACAATGGTCCAAAGGAAAGATTCAGTAACAGATGGCAATAAACACACTATAGTGGACCTTATTTTGCTTTATTTTATAAGGCCAAGGTTATGGCCACAGTTTTGAACTTAATCTGTCTTTTTTATAGCCATGTTAGTGGTTTATACTGCAGTCATATCACCAGCTGCCTTTGCTGAGTCCAACGCCTATTACTGCTTGATGCAGCTAAGCAATGAAGCAAATAACATATTTAGTGCAGCCTCCTGGCAGTCAATCGGGTATCTCTAATGAAGCACTCTTAGGCATGGGCAACTTACATGCTTAATTTTGAGTTAGCTGCATTTCAAGAACTAAAGAATGAAAATACAACCCAAAAAATGAAAAAGATTGTTAGAAATGCTCATGATTAATTCCACTGAAGCTAGAAAAGAAAGAAAAATTGCTTGACAACAGTAAAAGATGTAAAGGACTTGAAAACAGTCTAATCATGTGAGCTCTTAATTAAGAGGATTATCTGGGGCTGGTGTTGGGGTTAAGTTGCTGTTCATGCTGGCGTCCCTTATCAGAATATAGGTTTGAGTCTCAGCTATTCCACCTCTGATTCAGCTCTCTGCTACTGTGCCTGAGAAAGCAGCAGAGATGCCCCAAGTACTGGGCCCCTACCACCTATGCTGGAGACCAGGGTGCAGTTCCTTAGCATCTGTAGCCATTTAAGGAGTGAACATGCAGATGGAAGCACTCTCTCTCTCTCTCTCTCTCTCTCTCGCTGTCACTCTGCCTTTCATAAAAATAAACAAGTAAATCTTAAAAAAAAAAAAAGAGGATTATCTAACCCTAAAAATCAAAAAGAGGATTAACTGACTCTTTCTAAAAATCAGTAAAATTCTCCTATTGTTTATTTTCATATTTAGATTCTCTTATTTCAATAGTAAATTAAACGATATAAAGTATTCAGTAAATATCAACCTTTTTTTTTTTTTTTTTTGACAGGCAGAGTGGACAGTGAGAGAGAGAGACAGAGACAAAGGTCTTCCTTTTGCCGTTGGTTCACCCTCCAATGGCCGCCACGGCTGGAGCGCTGCGGCCGGCGCATCGCGCTGATCCGAAGGCAGGAGCCAGGTACTTCTCCTGGTCTCCCATGGGGTGCAGGGCCCAAGCACTTGGGTCATCCTCCACTGCACTCCCTGGCCACAGCAGAGAGCTGGCCTGGAAGAGGGGCAACTGGGACAGAATCCGGCGCCCCGACCGGGACTAGAACCCGGTGTGCCGGCGACGCTAGGTGGAGGATCAGCCTATTGAGCCGCGGCACCAGCCAATATTGACCTTTAAAAACTGAGGTTCTCAAAAAAAAAAAAAAACAAAAAACTGAAGTTCTTATAATCCACAGAATAATAATTTACACAATTAATATCATTGGCTGTAATAATAATTTGAACTCCCTTAAACTACTGTCTTGTTCATAATTACATCATAAATTTCTTTTATTTCTTGTGTTAAACAGTTTAGCTCTGTGTTTGTCTCACACTGCCACCACCTAAGCAATCTTTTGATTACTGGTTTACATCCCAGATGCCTGGATACCAAGAAAGGGATGGCATAGGTATTGTAAATGAGCATTTAAGTCTTGGTAGGTAATTGAGATAGAAATTTCATCCACAGTTTGATATCTTCATCAATCATAATTTTATTTATTAGAACTATTTAGGACTTGAAATTTAGGTAAATTCTGATTACACTGACATAATTTAGTCTTTTTAAAAATATTTGTTAATTTGAAAGGCAGAGATACAGAGAGAGAGAGAGAAAATCTTCCACCTACTGACTCACTCACAGAATGGCATTAATGGCAAGGGCTGGGCCAAACTGAAGCCAGGAGACAGGAACCAGGAACTTCATCTGGGTTGACCATGAGGGTGATACTTTGGCTACCTTCCACTGATTTCCCAGGCACATTAGTAGGATGCTGGATTGAAAGTAGAGCAGCTGAGACTTGAATTGGCATTATGGGATGCCGACATTTCAGTTGGCAGTTTAACCAAATGTGACACAATGCAAGTCCTATAATGTAGTTGCTCTATGGAGGAAATTAATGATCAGTTCTTAGTGAAAGACAGAAAAACTAGAAATATAACAGAAAAATATGAAAAAAAGTTTCTGATGTGTCTTTAATAATGGTAACAGAAGTCACAAGTTGCATCAAAGAAACTATATGAATGATGATAGAAAGTTGGATTCAAGTACAATATGGGATTTGTGATACAGATTCAGAAACGGATATAATGTACATTTTTCCACTAGTCTCAAAATGCTTGCAACTATGATTTTTCTCAGCTTCAGCTTCAGCTAATGAAACCCTTCAAATCATTTATGTCCCCTGAAATAAAAGAATCTGTCTTCTTATCCCGTCTGTTTGCTGAACTGCAGAGCCCTGAGCAGAATAGTGTGTTCAGAAAGGGAGGCGAAGGCACATCCTTAACTGTCTCTCCTTTGCATGCTGCTTCACTCTTCCTAAATTAATGCTTCTTTAAATAGAAGTGCATGACTGAGGCAGATCCGCAGAACTGATTCTGCCTTAGGAGCTAAAACTGAGCCTGTGAAGAAGCTAAGCTCTCACAGTCACCCTGACCGCGCACTTTGCCCTGAAATGATCACCGACCTGCAAGGGTCTGCAGCTGGATCCAGGTCATTCTGTCCAAGTGGCCAGAAGAGTCGGTTCCTCAAGGTCGCACACCCCAGGATCCACACCCGGTATTGGGAGCTATTTGTGAGTGGGTGTTGGTATCAGTTGGCAAAAGGGCTGTGACGTCTATAGTAAAATCCTTCTACTGTTTTTCCTTATTAGTCTTAAAATTTTTTTTTAAAGATTTTATTTATTTATTTGAGAAGTAGAGTTACAGAGAGAGGGAAGGAGAGACAGGAGAAAGGTCTTCCATCCGCTGGTTCACTCCCCAAATAACCACAACAGCTGGAGCTGGGTCAATCTGAAGCCAGGAGGCAAGAGCTTCTTCCGGGTCTCCCACGTGAGTGCAGGGGACCAAGAACTTGGGCCATCTTCCACTGCTTTCTCAGACCATAAACAGAGAGATTGCCAGAGGAGCAGTGGGGATATGAACTGGCACCCATATGGGATGCCAGCGCAGCAGGCAGAGACAGCCTACCAAGCCACAGCGCTGGCCCCTTATCAGTTTTGTGTGCCTTGGTAAACTTGCTGATCATTCTGGCCAAGAGTTTGATCCTCTCTTCATTGGAGAAATAAACCTCACCAAGTATTTCAAAAGTTTAAGTTGTCCCTGCTATACTTCCTGGGACAGATGAGGAGCACAGTGTTTCCTGGGAAATGATTTTGTTCCCTGAGGATTGATGAGCAACAGAATCCTCAATTTCTCCTGATTCTTGAAGTTCTTCATGTGACTAAGCCTGAGCACATATATTAATCTTCAGACACAGTGAATATAGTTTCAGGAACATAGTGTATGTCTCAGAGAAATTGGCATAATTAGATGCTGTTCAACAAGTTTTCAATGACATGTTCCTAAGAAAAAATATCAGTTGAACATGGAAGTGAGGGTGAGTAAATGAGTAGAACGGGCAGCATGTAAAATTAAGAAGAATGAGATGTGCAGTTGTTGTATGGGCAGAGCAGGTCAGGCTGACACCTGCAGTGCCCGCATCCAGTATGGGTGCCAGTTCGTGTCCTGGCTGCTCTGATCCAGTTCCTTGTTAATGGACCTGGGAAAATGGCAGAAGATAGCACAGGTGTTTGGACCCCTGCCATCCATGTGTGAGACCTAGATGAAGATTCTGGTGGTTCATTGCTTCTGCCTGGCCCAACCCAAGCCATTGCAGCAATATGGGGAATGATTCAACAGATGGAAGATCTTTGTCTGTCTGTATCTCTCTCTCTCTGTGTAACTCTAACTCTCAAATAAACAAATAAATCTAGGAAAGAGGAAAGAAAGAAAAAAGAAAGACAATGGAATTCCCTGGATGCAGGTAAATAGTGCTATAAAGTTATCTTTTAAAGATATTCAAATTGGGCAGCCGGCATTGTAGCTCACTTGGTTATCCTCCACCTGTGGCACCGGCATCCCATATAGGCGCCGGGTTCTAGTCCCAGTTGCTCCTCTTCCAGTCCAGCTCTCTGCTGTGGCCCGGGAGTACAGTGGAGGATGGTCCAAGTGATTGAGCCCTGCACCCGCATGGGAGACCAGGAGGAGGCACTTGGCTCCTGGCTTTGGATCGGCATAGCTCTGGCTGTGGCAGCCATTTGGGGGGTGAACCAACGGAAGGAAGACCTTTCTCTCTGTCTCTCTCTCACTGTCTAACTCTGTCAAATAAAAAAAAATTCAAATTGGATGAAGGGAGAAAAGCAGGAAGGTATTAAGAAGGTATTAAAACAAGTCAATCAAAAGTTTATAATATCTGGCTACTCTACTTTTGATCTAGTCTTCTGCTACTGTACCTGGGAGTCAGTGGATGGTAACCCAAGTACTTAGGCCCCTACTGCACATGTTGGAGACCCAGCTGGAATTCCCAGCTCATGGGTCCTGATTTCAGCCCAGCGGAGCTTCAGCTCTAGCTGTTGTGGACATTTTGGGGATGAACCAGTGGGTGACATCTCTTTCTCTCTCTCATTCTGCCTTTCAAAAAAACAAACAAAAAAAATTTTTTAAAGTTTAAAATTCCCTGAAATAAGATAGAATGGTGTAACTTATGTGAAATCAACAATAAACAATCAAATAGGAATATTCTTTAAATTTTCTCATCCAGGATAATGCTAAATCTTGGCATACAGTAATGTCACTTTGAGGTATAAGGGAAAAATATGTTGCTTACTCACACCTCAAAAATAAAATTTCTCATCTGGAAAATGAAGCATAAAATATACTTTGACCATCATCAAACTGTGAAAAGAATACAGAGCATAGAAACAGAAATTATAGTTCTGAAGGAGATAGTCCAGCAACAGGGTCAGATACCCCTAAATCTGATGACACTTCTGGTTTTATTTGTTTCGCTTTGTTTTAGTGTTTAATATTTTCTAATTTTCTTTTTTTATTTTTAAAAAATTTTATTTAAGTTATACAAGTTCCATGTATTTCATATATACAGATTTAAAAAAATAGTGATACCTCCCCTCCTACCCTCAAACCTGCCCACACTCCAATAATTCTCCTCTTCCTTCTTACATTCCAACTCAATTTTTACAATATCTATTCTCAAGTTATTTAATGTTGTATATTTAACCCAACACTAAGTAAGTGAGTTCATCAAATAAGGTGAAGAAAAAAAAAAGCACTGTTCTTCAATGAAAGAGACAAGGGCTATAAACATCCATTGAATATCAAAATGTGCATTTCACTCCAGTTTCCCCAGCACCATTTGTTGAAGAGACTGTCCTTGCTCCAGGGAGTGATTTCAGCTCCTTTGTCAAAGATAAGTTGGTTGGAGATAAGTGGATTGATTTCTGGAGTTTCTATTCTGTTTACACATGTCTGTTTTTGTTCCAGTACCAGGCTGTTTTGATTATAACCCCCAGTAGTATGTCTTGAAATCAGGTATTGTGATGTTTCTGGCTTTGTTTTGTGGTATAAGATTGTTTTAGCTATTCATGGTCTCTTCTGTACTCATATGAATTTTAGCATCATTTTTTTGCTAAATCTGTGAATGTTGTTGGTATATTGATAGGGATCACACTGAATTTATAAATTGCTTTTGGTAGTATGAACATTTTGATGATGTTGCTTCTTCCAATCCATAAACATGGAAGATTTTTCCATTTTTAATGCCTTCTTCTTTTTCTTTCTTTAGTGTTTTGTAATTTTCATCATAGGGATCTTTGACATCCTTGATTTAATTTATTACTACAAGGTATTTACTTCTTTATTGCAGGTATTGTCAATGGGACTGATTTTAAAAGTTCTAACCCATCCATGGCATTGTCTGTATTACAAAAGCTATTAATTTTTCCGTGTTAATTTTATATCCTGCCACTTTACCAAACTCTTTTATGAGTTCCAATAGTCTCAGTGGAGTATTTTGGATCCCCTATAGATAGGATCATGTCATCTGCAAATAGGGATAGTTTGATTTCATCCTTTCCAATTTGTGTCCCTTTGATTTCTTTTCCTTGCCTAATGGCTCTGGCTAAAACTTCCAGGATTATTTTAAATAGTAACATTGAGAGTGAGCATCCTTGTCTGGTTCTGGATTACAGGAGGAATATATCCAGCTTTCTCCTGTTTTGTAAGATGCTGGTCATGGGTTTGTCTTAGATTGCCTTGATTCTGTTGAGGAACACCCCTTCCAAACACAATTTTCTTAAGTTTTTCTTCATGAAAAGATGTTGTATTTTATGAAATGTTTTCTCTGCATCTATTGAGATAACCATATGGTTTTATGATTTTTGTTCATAAGTTTGTTGATGTGATGTACCACAGTTACTGATTTTTGTATGTTGAACCATCTCTGTACACCAGGGATAAATCCTACTTGGTCCAGGTGAATGATCTTTCTGATATGATGTTGCTGGGTTTGATTAGCTAATATTTTGTTGAGGATTTTTGCATCTATGTTCTTCAGGAATGTTGGTCTATAGTTCTCTTTCTTTGTTGTATATTTTTCTGGTTTAGGAATTAAGGTGATGCACGCTTTATAGAAGGAGTTTGGGAGGATTCCCTCCATTTCAATTGTTTCGAATAGCTTGAGAAGAATTGGAATTAGTTCTTCTTTAAATGTCTTGTAGAGTTCAGCAGTGAAGTCTTATGGTCCTGAGCTTTTCTTTGTTGGGAGGGTCTTTACTACAGATTCAATTTCGATCTTGGTTATTGGTCTGCTTGGGTTTTCTATGTCTTCATGACTCAATTTCGGTAGATTACATGTGTCTAGGAATCTATCCATTCCTTCTAGGTTTCCCAATCTGTTGGCATACAGTTCTTTGTAGAAACTCCTGATGATTCGTCCTATTTCTGTGGTATCTGTTGTTACATTTTCTTTTTCATCTCTGATTTTATTGGTTTACATCCTCTCTCTTTTTTTTGGTTAGTTAGTCTAGTGGTGCATCAGTTTTGCTTATTTTTCAAGAAACCAGCTCTTCATTCACTGATCTTTTGTATTGTTTTTGGTTTAAAATTTTTAATGTCTTCTCTAATTTCAATTATTTCTTTTCTCCTACTAATTTGGGGTTTGGTTTGTTGTTGTTTTTCTAGGTTCTTGAGATATACTGATTGCTCATTTATTTGTTACAATTTCAATTTCTTCATGTAGGCACCAGTTATTATAAACTTCCCTCTTAAAACAGCTGTTGTTTTATCCCATAAGTTTTGATATGATTTATTGTCATCTTCATTCATATCCAGACTTTTTTTATTTCTTTTTTTTTTTTTGACTTCTTCTATGACCCATTGTTGATTAAGGAACATGTTCAATCTCCATGTGTTTGCATATGTTCTAAAGATTCCTGAGTTGCTGATTTTCAATTTCATTTCATTGTTGTCTGTGAAGATGCATGGTATGATTTTGATTTTTTTGAATTTGCTGAGACTTGCTTTATGACTTAGCCTATGCTCTATCCTAGAGAAAGTTCCATGCACTGATGAGAAGAATGTGTGTTCTGCAACTGTGGGTAAAAAGTTCTGTAGATATCAATTAGGTTCATTTGGTCCACAGTGTCGATTAGCTCTGTTTTTGTTTGTTGTTTGTCCATTGATGAAAGTGGGGGGTTTGAGTCTATGTCTTCCTTTCGACACATTAACATTCTGTTAAATAGCCGGTCATCCTGTAATTAGGTGCATTTATATTTATTATAGTCACATCTTACTGCTGAATTGAACCCTTTTTCATCTCTTTCAACAATTTTTATGTTAAAGTCTATTTTGTCTGAAAGCAGTATGGCAAAACCTGCCCTTTTTTGCTTTCTGTTAGCATGTAATATTTTTTCCACCCTTTCACTTTGAGTTTGCATGTATCTTTGTTGGTGAAATGTGTTTCTTGTGGGCAGCAAATAGATGGGTTTTGTTTTTTGTTTTTGTTTTAAAAGATTTACTTATTTATTTGAAAGTCAGAGTTACACAGAGGGAGAAGGAAAGGCAGAGAGAGAGAGAGAGAAAACTTCCATCCACTGGTTCACTCTTCAACTGGCTGCATCTGCCAGGGCTGTGCTGATCCAATGTCAGGAACCAGGAGCTGCTACTGGGTCTCCCACATGGGTGCAGAGACCCAAGGACTTGGGCCATCTTCCACTGCTTTCCAAGACCATAGCAGAGAGCTAGATCAGAAGTGGAGTAGTTGGGACTCAAACTAGCACCCATATGGGCTGCCAGCACTCCAGATGGTGGCTTTATTTGCTGTGCCACAGCACTGGACCCAGGTTTTGTTTTTTAATCCATTCTGCCAGTCTGTATCTTTTAACTGGAGAGTTGAGGCCATTTACATTCAAGGTGACTATTGATAAGTAACAACTCGGCCTTGCCATTTTTTCGTAAATATTCCTATTTTTTACTTTGGATTTCCTTTGTACTTTTACTGGGAGATTTCTGCCTTCACCTTCATTCATAGTGATGACCCTGTTTCTGTGTGTAGCACATCCTTAAGAATCTTGTATGGCTGGACAAGTAGTGAAAAATTTTTCCAATTTCTGTTTGTTATGGAAGGTATTTATTTCACCTTCACTCATAAATAAGAGCTTTCCAGGTACAGTTTCTGAGTTGACAGTTTTTTTTTTTTTTTTCTCTCAAGCCATTTTCTATATCTCACTATTTCCTTCTAGCCTATAGGGTTTCTGATGAGAAGTCAGCTGTGAGTCTAATTGGAGATCCTCTGAAAGTAATCTGGCTTTTCTCCTGAGTGGGTTTTAGAATCTTTTTTTATATTTTACTGTGGAAAGCTTGACTACAATGGATTACGGTGAAGCTCTTTTCTCGTCATGTCTGTTAGGAGTTCTATGTGCTTCCTCTATTTGAATACCCCTTTATTTCTGCAAATTGGGGAAGTTTTCTGTAATTATTTCACCAAATAGGCCTTCTAGTCCATTCTCTCTTTCCATATTTTTCAGGAACTCCTAAGACCCATATATTTCATAAATCTCCAACACTATTTCTTTTTTTTTAAGATTTACCTATTTATTTGATAGTCAGAGTTACACAGAGAGAGGAAAGGCAGAGAGAAAGAGAGAGGTCTTTCATTGACTGGTTCACTCCCCCAACTGGCCACAATGGCCAGAATTATGCTGATCTGAAGCCAGGAGCCAGGAGTCTCCTCCAGGTCTCCCATGCAGGTGCAAGGGCTCAAGGACTTGGGCCATCTTCTACTGCTTTCCCAGGCCATAGTAGAGAGCTGGATCAGAAGCGGAGCAGCTCACACTAGAACCAGTGCCCATATGGGATGCTGGCACTGTAGGCAGTGGCTTTACCGTTACGCCACAATGCCATCCCCCAGTACTATTTCTAAGTTTTCTAATTTCTTCTTGCTTTTTGTTTATTTCTTCTTTTTTTTGGTCTAACTGTTAAGATTTTCAAAGATTTGTCTTCTACAGCCCATATTCTTTCTTCTGCCTCCCAAATCTGCTATTAAGGTTTTCCACTGCATTTTTATTTGATCTATCTAATTCTTCATTTCCAATATTTTGATTTCTCTCTAATATCTCAATTTCATGGGAAAATTTTTCATTCAAGCCATGTATGGCTTTCTTTAGTTCGTGAATTTGCTTGATTATTTTTGAGTAATACTATCATTAATTTTTTTAATTCCTTTTCTGGCATTTCCTCAATCTCTTCATCTTCACATTCTAATATTGAAATGCTGTTATGTTCCTTTGAGGTGGTCATGATGTCTTTCTTATTCTTGTTTCTTGAGTATCTGCATTTCTTTTTAAGCATTTTTGGAGTTAACGGTTATTTTATTCCCTGATGGCTTTTATCTTTGAGCTATGCTTCTGTGGCTTAGTGCAATGTCTGCCCTTTCAGTGAATACTAAGGGCTGTGTGGTGGGTGTGGCCAGGGAATTCTGGTCAGTGCTCTAGGGTGGAGTGAGTATCCAGGGTAACACACAAGTTGGATGTGGCAGATCTCCTCTTGTTAACTGAAGGAGGGACATGATCACCTCTGTTGGTGTGATCTCTCCCCCACTTCCTCTCCTCCAAGCTGAGCAATGCCTGGGTGTTAGCTCCCAGTGTGTTTAATACTCACCCATGCTACCATATGAACTGCACATATGATCTGCTCAGTCCTCACTGTTAGCATAGCTTCGGCTGCAATGACCTGCCTTAGTCAACCAAGGAGCTCTGAGTGTGTGGAGCTGCACCCAGCGATTGCCCAGAGTCCCAGCCACACCCTGCACCTTCTCATGTAACCACCGTATTCCCACAGTCTCGGAACACAGGGGCCCTACAGTTGCTTAGTGCAGAGGTTTTGCTCTGCCCTGCCAGCCTATACAGTCAACAGAGAGGCAGATGTTCTCTGAGTCAGCTCCACTTAGATGTCTCGATCCTGGGAGGCTGGGAGCACCTTATAGTCCTATGTGGGTGCCCCATCACTTCCCATCCAGGCTCAAAGTCAGTAGGGACTGCGGATTTTTCCTTCTGGTAGAATATCTGGATCGCACATATATACAATAGCCACTGACCGAATGTTGCCATCTCCCTGCCATTGCCACCAGTACTGCCGAGAAGCTGATGTTCTGTCTCAGATGGCTGCTGTGTGCACAAAGTATTCCGCAGCTCCCGCCCAAATCCAAAATGGTGCCCATCCTTTCTCACCCAGGGAGCGGGCACCATTGGGGGTATGTTGGAGATAATCATGCCCCCTCTGTTTCTACTGGTTTCGTGGGCAATCGCTAGCAACCACTAGCCCCCAGGGCTCCAGTCCAGACTCATGCCATGCTGTCCCTCCAGCTATATCTCCACAGGTTGCTGTGGTCCGGTCTCACCTCTGTCTCTAAACTGCTGCCCACCCTGGCTCTCAGCTGCTCTAGTTGTGCACTGCGTTCATGCTTATACTCCTCGTCACACCCTCCACACGTGTCCATGGCTTTCCTCTTCCTCTTGTAGAATTGCCAGCACAGTTTTCTCTCCAGTTCTCCCCTCAGAGTGCACCTCCTACACTTCTTTTTCCTGTTGATCCCTAGCCTCATGCAGTATGTCATTCTCTAATCTGCCATCTTGGACCCGCCCAATAACCTTTCTATCCCTGGAATGAATTGAAATAAGGAAGAAATGATTATTGCTGTTACTATTCCCTACTGTTATGACTAAGAAAGAGTCAAATGCTTCCAGAAATAAATTTTTCTTAAACTGAATGAGTAAAATCGTATTAGCAGCAATAATTTACTTTTTCATCTGAGACTTGCTCAGGTGTGATAAGCTTCCTCCTTATGTAACTAGCAAGGTTGCAGCTGTAATGGTTCATGGAATTGAATAGCAACCTCAGTATTAACCATGACCTTGTCTCACATGACTTGAGGCCGCTATCATTTGCCTCCCGGGTCAGCCTTTAATCTTCAAAGACACGGGAAGTGATCTGACCAGATTTGCTAAGGAACGTTTCTTCTTCAGGAGTATGGATACTTTCAAGGTAGAGTCAACGATGAAGGTCCTTGGAAGAGGAGATGTTGGAGAGAGCGTGGGATGCACCCTGGTTGAGAATCCCCCTTTCCTAAGTGGGAAAGTGAGAGACTTTTTATTTGCTTATCCTACAAAGCATCAAACCGATGCTCAACCAGATCTTCTAGTAACAAAAAATATTTAACAGCCTCATCCCAGACCAGCATGGATTTTGTTTGGAGAAGACTGACAGAAACAGAGGCATTTAGGAGAAGGGAAATGTTATGGACTTGCGAAACTTCCTTTGTTGATGTTCTCATCTTCAATGTGACTATATTTGAAGTTCAAGTGGAATCTTAATCGGATGAGATTGGTGACCTTGTTAGAAGGCCAAGTGCAGAGACAGAGGGAAGGTGGCCCTCTGCCATTGGGGAAAATAGCCCTCGCCAGAACCCAGCTATGTTAGTCCATGAGCTCAGAGTTCCGGTCCCTGAAACTGGCAAGACTCAACTTCTGTTGCTTAAGACACCCAATATATAGTATTTTGTTGTGGCATTCCAAAAAGATAAGACATGAGCTAAATCTAGGTACTGCTCTGTACCACTGTCACCTTAGACCATGATGATCTGCTGATAATGAAAGTATATGGTTGACTTCCTAATACACATATAATGTGTCTAAAGGCTATGTTGGTGTGGAAACCCACAGAATACCAGAGACCCGGCTGCTCCACTTCTGATCCAGCTCTCTGCTGTGGCCTGGGAGAGCAGTGGAGGGTGGCCCATGTCCTTGGACCCCTGACCTGTATAGGAGACCCAGAGGAAGCTCCTGATTCCTGGCTTCGGATAGATGCAGATCTGGCTGTAGTGGCCGTCTGGGGAGTGAACTAGCAAATGGAAGGCCTCTCTCTCTGCCTCTCCTTCTCTCTTTGTGTGACTCTGATTTTCAAATAAATAAATAAATCTTAAAAAAAAAAAGCAATGTTACTTGCTTGTACCACTTTTTCTATATCAATACCTGATATGAAATTTAAGATACTTAATTAACAAAATGGCTTATCATTTACCAAAAATGCTTAGCAACAAAAATGCTTGAAAGCTTGATTCATACATACAGTGTCTGTATTTAACTGGTGAAATAAAAGGAGGTAAATTTTCTTACTTGTTTGAGCTTAGTGACTGCACAATTGTATAAAGTTTATCTTCCTACCTGTGACTGCCTATGTGTGTGTGCTTGAAGCTAGAGCTGTGTCACTTTCAGTTCTTTATGATATTTAATGAAACTTATGGCTTATAATTCATTTCTTCTATAATTTTAATCACTAGGAGCATGATAAGCACGACAGATATTTTAAATAAAGTTTTATGCAGTGTCAGCACTTACTTTATTTTAACCTTTGTTGGCAGTACTTAAAATAGATATGTCTTGCTAGTTTGCTTTCCCCTAAAATTTATCTTTTATAGTGAAATAAAATGTTGGCAGTAATAAACAAATTTTAAGCGTTAGCCTTTTTTCTCTAGTTCAGGCAGCTTGTACTTATTTTTTCACGCTTTTAACAGAAGAAGAAGAATCTTTATGATTCCTTATCAAAGTTTATGGTTTACTCAGAAGAAAGCAGCATAATGCAAGTCATATACCAAGTCAATATTTATTCAATGCATGCATATCACAGAAGTGCATTCTCTTCACTAGCTAAAGTCCATATAATAAACAGATTGTACATTTATATAATATCTGTAGTGTTATTTAAACTTGGAAGAATCCAATATTAGCACATTTAGATCTACCTAAAAACTTTAAACAAATGAAGATATTTCAAACTGGATTCTACACCTATTTTTTTTTCAATCAATGATCATGGACAATTTTATACCTTTGAGCCTCAGATTATAAATATTTGTAATAGTTTACATAAGACTTTACTGTGATGCTACATGACACCTATAGATTAGCATTCCTTGCTTTGCAATTTTGGTAAGGTAAATATATCAAAAATAAAGCCTTGGGGCCAGTGCTGTGGCATGGTGGGTAAAGCTGCCGCCTGCAGTGCCGGCATCCCATATGGGCGCCGATTCGAGACCACTTCCCATCCAGCTCTCTGCTATGGCCTGGGAAAGCAGTGGAAAATGGCTCTTGGCTTCTGGGTTAGGATTGGTGCAGCTCCAGCCTTTGCGGCCAGTAAGAGAGTGAACCAGCAGACGAAAGACCTCTCTCTCTCTCTGCCTCTCCTTCTCTCTCTGTGTAACTATGACTTTCAAATAAAATAAATAAGTTTTTAAAAAATTAAAAAATAAAAAATAAAGCCTACAACAGTTTTTGCATGTTTGTTTATTTTGCATTATTTTATTAACTTTAAATTCCTTAAATGGAAAGATTATGTTTCATTATCGATTTGCCCTGACACCCAGAAAAGTTATTGATAATAGCTACCCTTGATTAATCACTTGATGAATGAACAAATAAATAGGAAGTGAAAATTCAGAGCAGAGTCTTTGGAGTCTTTTTGGGTTTAGTCTTGACTTCTGCATTTGCTTTGTTCCCTTGGCAAGTCAGTCCAGATCTTTGTGCAGATGATAGAATTCAGTTCATTGAAGATTTTATTGTAATTAGTTGAGTCAATATTTGTAAAGCTTTAAAATCAGTATGTGGTTCTCCATAAGGGCTCTGTCAATATCTGTCGTCATTATTCAATAATGAAAATAAAGAATCATTCAAGTTATGTTTTACATGAATCTGTACTAAGATAATATGTTCTTGTCGACTATCTATACACAGAGCAATATGACTTCCACATTTTGCAACTCTCTAGAATAAGTTGATAAGCTTAAACTCAGTTAACTTATCTGAACTTGAAAATAATCCATTCATTTGACAATCTTTGCCTGGCAGAATATGAAGTAAAAACATCAGTCCTTAAAAATTCACAGTTTAAGAACAGAATTTTTAAAAGATGCTCAGAGAGCAATCTCTTCCAAGATTTATCCTAATAGTCTGTAATTACTCTTATGCTTATCTTTCTTACAAAGGCAACCTGCTTCCATTTAAGGAAAAGATAATTTGTTGTTATATCCTCAGTTCTTCGACATTTAACAATCAAATATGAAAACAAAAATATGAATATAATGAAACGATCATTGGGTAGCTAGCTCAGGAAACTGATTTATTAATATTTTTAAAGCAAGAAATTATTTAAAAATACACATTGAAGGAATATATTTAAATTCAATTTTAAAATAAGGAAGGGAAAACTAAGTTGCCTACATTTTAATATAGGGTTTATGACTTTCATTTGAATATGGGTGCCCTATTTTTGTTTTGCACAGTCTTCTTTGTATAAATGGTAATCATAAGGCACTAACTAGAATTTTCTTTCTATTGTTATAAATAATTTAAAATACTAAAGAAACAATCTGAAAGCACAATAACTAGAATTTTTGTCTTTTGTTTCCCTGGTTTCTTAAGAAAAATCCACCCTAAATCTGTAATTAAATAGCAATGTTTTCAGTTATTCACTTTTATATTTCAAAAATTCAATAGAGTTTTCTCAGATGTAATGTTTTTTGTTTTTGTATGTAAATTTAATAAAATAGTAAGAAATTAAATAAAATCTCATAATTACAATAGCAAGTACAATAGTCATATTCAGGGTCACAAAGACAATATCTTCTTTGTAAACACATGAATTCTCCTGTGCAAACTTACCCACAGGGCTTAGGCCCTTGTGCACTCTGCAAACTTGCTGTGGTTGGAATGCTTTGAAGGAAGAGTAGAGGGTGCTACTTAAATATTTACCCTCCTTTGTTGAAGGTCTTTTAAAACAAATTCTATTGTATATCTGGCTTTCAGATATCTAGAAACTGCTCATGTCAGAGGCATTATTTAAGGTAGATCTAGAAAAATGGATGAAGATGGCAAAAGATATTCAAGGAAAAGAAAACATGAAAAATGACTGAATGGAGAAAATATGTGTCTCTGGGAAACAGTAATTAATTGAACTTGAACACATGAAGAGGGAAGTTTAAAGGGTAATTTGCTGTTGTCTTGAATTACAGAAAATCAAATCCTTAGCAATGCTGAAAATGGAAAAGTTTGAGCTGGAACATGGTACATTACAAATTAATCTCAGGACAGAGATTTGGCCTAGCAGTCAAGGTACTTGCATCTAGAACAGGAATACATGACTCCAATACTGCTGTCCAGGCATGATACAAGCTTCCTTCTTTTTTTAAAAAAGATTTATTTATTTATTTGAAAGGCAACATTACAGAGCGCAGAGGGAGAAAGGGAGAGAGGGAGAGAGGGAGAGAGGGAGAGAGAGGGAGAGAGAGAAAGTCTTTCATCCACTGGTTCACTCCCCAGAGCTGGAATTGGAAGCAGAGCCAGCACTTGAGTGCAGGCACTCTGAAATGGGATGCAGGCATCCCAACCAGTGCCTTAACTTATATAGCAAATGCTCACCTCTAGGTTAAGGTTTTAATAAAGGTACATACTTGGAAAAAAAAATGAACTCAAACACAGTCATCTCTTCTATGCTGTGGTGGACACCTGTTCCTTGGCTCTCCAGACAATACCTTCTTCGTCTATCAGATATCACTGATGTTTCATAGAAGAATATTCTGTTTTCCCATTGCGTAGAGTCCATTAAACCCCCCTCAACACAAAAAGTAGACCCTAACTGGTTTAGTCCAGTTTAGTCCAGTCCACTCAGCGAAGTCGATCCTCAGCCCATTCTAATTAACTCAGGATGGGTAAATGATCCAATTAAACTAGAAAACGCTTAGGAAAGTATCTTTTCTGTTCTTCAAGGGGACAGACAAGAACATTCCTTCCCACTTCACTCTTTGGATGTCAATGAACACGGTACACAGGTTTTCATTGCAACAATAAAATACTTCAGACAAGTTATTTAAGAAGGAAGAGTCATTTTCGGTTCACAGTTTTGGAGTTGAAGATCATGCAGGCCCAATGGTTCAGCCATCTGGTGAGCCTGGAGGAAGGCAGGCGAATGCCAAGGAATGGTCATGGCAGTCTAGGAAGCAGATAAAAAGTGGCGCAGCCTGACTCAGCCCTTTATAGATAATCTGCTTGAGGATACTACCTTCCAAGGGCATATGCTCCAGTGATCTAAGGATCGCCCCCAGGCCTACCTCCTAAATATCATAATTGAATGAAGTTTCCACCATTTTAGTACTTTAGCATGCAACCTTGAGGCTTAAATTTTAAATGTCTGCATGAATTCAGGAGCCAAATCTTATTCAAACCGTTGCATTCTGCCCCTGTCTCCCCAGAACTCAGGTTCTTCTCACATACAACATACAATCATCCTACTCTGCAAAGTCTCACAATCTTAGCATTCCAGAATTTCTCAAGAGTCCAAATCCAAAGTCTCACTTGATCATCAAGAAAACGCCTCCTGCTGAGCCTGTAAAAATTCAAAATACGTACTTCCAGGAAACCATGGCAGAACTAGCAACAAGGTATACATTTCCATTCCAAAAGGAGATAATAGTCAAATAAAATGGTTAACTGGACCAAAGAAAGACCAAAAAGGCACAGAGTGAATATTAAATCCTGAAGCTGCTTATTGGCCATCCTATATGAGCTCCCAAGGCTTGGACAGCCTCACCTGTATTGCTTTGCTGGTCAAAACATATGATTCAGTTCTAGAATGAGAGGTGAAGGATCTCTGTCTCTCTCCCTCTCTCTGTCTCTCCCTCTGTCTCTCTCTCATTCTCTCTGGCACTCTACCTTTCAAATAAATAAAATAAGTCTTTTTTAAAAATGAAGAGTATTTATAGCATTAGGCATGTAAGTAGGCATTAGCCTATGTATGTGAGAGGCTGATGGAAGACTGAGAACCTTGTTCAGAAAGGAACATAGAAACCCTTAGAAGCAAGCATTGAAATTAGCCCAGCATTCATATATAAAAAGTCCTGCCCATGTCTGATAACTTTGCAGGCACAACCTTAGGTAAACTTCCTGGCCCAGCACCAGTGGGGCTATTCAGTCCAACATTACTTTACTGAGAAAGCCCCAGAAGGACTTTCAAGAATTTCACGCCTTGAAAACCCTCCATCTAGCAACTTACCAAAAGAAGAGGGATGGGGAAGGAAAAAATGCCAGGAAGAAGTGTACCTCATACCCGTAAAAACCCCAGTCTAAAAGTAGGCTGGGCTTTCTGCTGACCTGCCCACCTGGCCTGTCACATGCACTGCTTCATTAAGCGTCACTAACCTGCTTATGGCTAATCTCTATCTCTCGTCTGAAATTCTTTTCTTACAGGGGACAAGAATCTCCCTTCCAGCTGTCTCCAGTAACAATACCAATGATTCTACTACTCAGTAGCAGTTTTTTGCATTAGTGAGGTTTTGGACACTGTAGTAAAACACCTGAAAGGATCTATTTATGAAGCAAGGAGTATTTTTTGGCTCATGTTTTTGGAAGTTCACAGTGCAAGGTTGGGATGGGACCATTGTTATAGCCACTTGCTTTTGTCAGGGTATGGCAAAGACTAGACAATATATGGAGTAACAATTCTATAGTGAGCCAGGAAGCAGAGACAACAACTAGGCCTGGCTCAGGAATCTATGGCAAACATTGTCATGGGCACCACTTACCAAAGGCACACCTCCAGTGACCAAAGGACCTCCCACCAGACTCACCTCCTAAGTATCAGTGAATTGAGTTTCCACCCTCTTATTAACGTTGGGATTTAAACTGTAAACATCTCCATGAGTTCAAGAGGCATATCTGGTTCAAAGCAAAACAATGAGAGAGGATTTTGTCAAGGCATCAGTATTTACAGCCATCTTACGAATGTGAAGGGGTTCTGACTTAGGTTAAATTTTTTCCCCAGTGACTAAGCAAAAGACAACCAGATTCTTTCAGCACGTTGTATTTACTTATTTGAGAGGCAGAGAGATGGGGAGCTCACATCCACTGATTTTCTCCCCCGATTTCTCTAACAAAAGCTGGGAGCATGGAGCACAATCCAGATACCTGTGTGTGGCGGGAGCCCACTTCCTTGAACCATCAATGCTGCCTCCAAAATGGAAGCTTGGATTAGAACCAAAGATGGTCATCAAACCAAAGCACTCTGATACACAATGAAGTTCTCTGAGCTGATGTACTAACCACTAGGATAAACACCCACCCCAGGAAACCAGCTTCTTAAGGACATTACTAATTTGCTGTATTTATGAGAGCCAATAGAGCATCACTTAGAATTTAGGCTATTTCCAATTGGATTTTAGGTTCTCTGCAACCAAAACTATTCTGATGTGTTTACATTTTCCTCAGCTCCTTGTACGT
Organism: Oryctolagus cuniculus; assembly: GCF_051225735.1. Classification (NCBI taxonomy): domain Eukaryota; kingdom Metazoa; phylum Chordata; class Mammalia; order Lagomorpha; family Leporidae; genus Oryctolagus; species Oryctolagus cuniculus. Next base: position 69,123,444 of record NC_142874.1, read on the forward strand.
AGAACAGTGTCATTTTATTACTGACTGTGACATTCTCCATTTACTCTCTGATCCACTTATTTGTAAAATACTTGCAGCATGAGATCCTTGATCGCATACTGATTTCTTCTTCTTGATATTTGGAGATATGAAAATAAAATTTGTGGCACAATGAATGATCAAAACAAGTCTAGAAAGTCATCATGTTGTATAAAGAATTAAATTATTTTCTTTGGGAACAAATCCTATCTACTTGCAAGCAGCAAAATCCTTCTCTAGAGAAAAATCTCCCCTAAGTAGTCCTGGTCAAGACATTCGGAGTTACATTAAGCAATGAGCATGCACACAAAACAGTAGATAGTGAGGCTCATATAAATTATAAAATATATATTATACTAAATAATATAACTACAAGTAAACAAGTTAGTGATGGAATAACAAATACGAACAGAAAATAAAAGGCTGTGAAGAATAAGCACTAAATACATAAAAGAACCAAGCTGAATTTACCGAAATCACAACCGTTGCTCATTGAAATCTAAAGCCGTATGAACAAATTAGATGAGGAACTCGTAAATGATTTCAACAGATTTGGAAGACAAGGGTACTAGGCTAGTTTATGTGCCATTCATTTCAGTGCTGTTTTTTGTGATTCACAATTATTCATGTCATTATAGATATACAGCAGAATGTATAAAGGTTTAATATGTACCATTCTTGTAAGATATCAAATATTACCTGAAGATCTAGAAAAACTTTATATAATTTAAGATTGTGTAACAGGTGACGTGGTGTACTGGTTTGGAGGAAGAAAATGGAAATGAAAATGTAAGTGACATTAGTGACCTTCAAAAAGGGGTTGGTGAACAAAGAGCACAGGAAAATATGTCTGAAAAATATCAGTGGAAAGCAAGGTGCATAATCATAGTAAGTATTGTAATCCTCCTGTTAGTTGATTATTTTCTAAATGTAAATGCTCTTTTTGTAGTCTACTTTGAAACCCATCAAAAAGGAGGAAGGTCAGTGTGTTCTTCCATCTGAAAAGTAGCATTTGTATACACAAAAGCAATGAAATACGACAACACAAATTGCTTAGAATGAGATAAATGGTTCATTTTGGCTGTTCTCCTTTAGAACTTTCTCAGAGCCCCATAGAATAGGAAAAGCATCCTGCTTGACTTGGAACCCCTCCATTCTATATCCAACAGTACAATTATTCAACTGTGAAGTCCTTCAGCTGCAGTGCCTGGTGGACAGGTATATGCATTTTCTTTAAAAAGATTTTAAGGTTAAAGAAAATATTAATCTCTAAGAACTGCTTGGTTTCTCTTTATTAATAAGACTGCTAGAGTCAAGAGTAAAAAGCTCCTGTGATCTCTCAAGAGATGTTCTATATTACTGAAGAAAAAGTTGGATTAAGTAAAAGCAAATCATTTATCTACTATTTGATGCAAGCATAGAATCGCGTGGAACAAAACGTTATCAAGACCAAAACAATTCTTAGACATCACGTAGCCCAACACTCTTCCCTAGACACACATCATGTCACAGAAGTCAGAAAACATTGAGAACAAATAAATGGAGGTGACAAAATAAGAGAAATGAATACATAACAGCAAAATATTTTGATAGCTTATATTTTTAAAACCAGAATAAGTTGTACGTGATAGACTAGTCAGAGTTTTGTCTATGTGATACTAACACCTTGATATTCTCTAAAAACTAACACTGGAGTAGAAAAAGTAATGAGAATATGTGTTTCTGGTTGTAGATTACATCAGACAATGTCAACAGAGCACAAATGTCGGGCTAACACAAATAGCTGAAGAGTGCCAGGTGCCGACATAATCAAGCAGGACAATATTACCTATACTATGTCACAGTGCATCAGTGTAGCAGTGTGTTGTCTTTAAGCTTTTGAAGAGTAACTTTATTAACAGACACCAATTCAAAAACTTGGTGGGCAAACACTACACACACACCCCCACACACGCGCGTGCACACACACATATTTTCATAGTCTTCATTTGCATTTCTCTTTTCTATAAAATCATGGTTTGCAGAGGAAAGATGGAAATCAGAATGATTTCTATCAAGATTTCACGCACCTTGAAGAACATTTTTCACTTGATAAATAATTCATTTCTCTATGGATGCGACTCTTCTATTCTCACTCAATTATAGTCTTAGAACATTTCCCAAGAAAATATTGGCTAGTATAGTGTGTTTGATGGAATAAATTAATTCAGTTACTTTTTTAAAATGATCATGCTAAAAAAGTTTCCAGTTTTTTAAGGATAAGAAAGATCAACAGATTTAAAATACAAATTAGTTTACATAGTTTAGATAAAATTTATGTAAATGATTAGATAAATTAGAATTAGATTAAAGTATAGGAACTCAAAACACTGCAAATTACAAAACACAGACAAATACAAATGTACATCTATAACTTTAAAGCATCTGCATGCATTGTACCTGAATAGTGACTTTGGTAAATATCCAGACCTGGATTGAATCTAAGATCCTCTCTTGTTTAGAATTCAAATACTTTCACTAAAAGAGATTAATAAAATGTGTGGCTGAGATATCATCCAAAATAAAGATTCCATGTAGACAGCCGACACAATCCTACCAAGTACAGATAAAATAACTCTTTTTTCAAAGATTGCCAAATTCTTTGTGTCATATGCAATTATTTTTCCAAAACTGTAGCCCCAAGATGTTTCTTTGGTGCTTTTCTTTTGTGAAAAAGCAAAAGTTCCCTAAATGGGAATGTGTATTTATAGCTTTAGAATTTAAAAAATTAAAATATGTACTTTACAAAACGTAGAATCTTAATTCCTAGAGCTGCATTCCACCATGACATAGAGTAGAATCAATAATCTGAGATTTACACAGAGACAGGTGAATCTAAAATGCTAAGGGCAGGCACTTGGTGCAGTGGTTAAGATCCTCTTTGAAATGCTCATAACACGTAAGGAAGCATCTGGGTTCAAGTTCTGGCTCCACCCACCATTCCCACTTCTTGCAAATGTGCATCCTGGGAAACCGCAGATGAAGGCTCAAGTACCTGATGCTCCGCCACCGCATGGCAGACTAGACTGGGCTCTGGACTCCTGGCTGCGGCCTGGCTCAGTCCCATCAACATGAGTATGTTGGTAGTGAGTAGCAGTTCGGTGATCTCTTTCTCTCTCTGTGTCTGTCTCTCCCTAGCTCTCTACCTTTGAAAGAAATTAAAATAATTAACTAGTTATTTCATTATTTTTAAGACACTGGATAAACTAAGAAGAAAATTTGTTACCTAATCCAGTGTCTCCATAAGAATGCAGAAACAATTCTTGTGCAGATGCTATTTGAAGGAATAGAAGGAAATGAGACATTTTTATACAACAGGATGAAAAAGAAAAGGAGAGGTAGAAAAGGATTTTGTGGGAAATCTGCACTCCGTGACAGAATGAGAAAATTGGTAAAATGGGAAGTTCTATTTGTAGAACAGAGAAGACTCAATGAATATTTAACGAGATGTTGAAGGAAATGGAAGTTGGAGAATTTTATTTATCAATGAAGACAACTGAGAGACAAAATACTACTAAAGCGATAGAGAGAGAAGGGGTGACCACTGTTCTGAAATTTCATAGAGAACACAAGGGAAAACCAAAGACTCTAACCAACTAGAACTTTGATATCTTCTAACTGAGCCATCTTGTCATCTGTGTTGAAAAGAGTGTGTAGGAGGGAGGTATCGTGGTACAGCGGGATAAGTCACAGCTTAGGCTGCCCATGTCAGAGTATGTGAGATCAAGTTCTGCCTCTCCTTCTGATCCAGCCTCCTGCTAATGCACACTCTGGGAAGCAGCAGGTGATGGTGCAAGTAGGTGGGTCCCTTCCACTTATGAGGCATTGCGGGCTCCTGATTTCTGCTTCGCCCATCTCTGGCTTTTGTGGGCATTTGGAGAATCAACCAGCAGACGGAAAATTCCTCTCTTCTCTCCTTCTCTCTTTCTCTCTCTAAATAAATAAATAAATAAATAAGTGAACATTATTTAAAAAAAAAAAAAAAAAAGATGATGTAGGGGCCAGCACCGTGGAGTAGCAGGTAAAGCCACCGTCTGCAGTGCTGGTATCCCGTATGGACATTGGTTCATGTCCTAGCTGCTCCACTTCTGATCCAGCTCTCTTCTATGGCCTGGGAAAGCAGAAGACAGCCCAAGTGCTTGGGCCCCTGCACCCACAAGGGAGACCCTGAAGAAGCTCCTGGCTCCTGGCTTTGGATCACTGCAGCTCCAGCTGTTGTAGCCAACTGGGGAGTGAATCAGTGGATGGAAAACTGGGGAGTGAATCAGTGGATGGAAGACCCCTCTCTCTCTCTCTCTCTCTCTCTCTCTCTCTCTCTGCTTCTGTAACTGTGCCTTTTGAATAAATAAATAAATATTTTTTAAAAATCATGTAAGGAAGTGGCTCCTCTCTTTTCTCTCTGTCTACTTTTATTTCTTTCTTCCTTCCCTCCTTCAAAAATAAATGCAGGCATTAAAAACTAAAGAGAAATAAGATGGCCTTTTTTCCTATAGAAGAGATGGGATTAAGTAAAAGTTTGCTTGGCTAATATAGAACAAATTCAATAAATTGAAGAAGAAGACTGAAGTGGAAGAAAGTGTAAACAACCAGCAGAGGTAAGAATTATACCCACTGTGTGAGATTGCTAATGTTTTCTTGGTAATATGCACACATTGTATAAGTTCTTGGAATTTATAGAGCCAATGCATTTTCTCCATTTATTAACAAGATGGATAAAACTTAGTCCCGGAAGCTAAAGTCAGGCAATTAGAATTACTGCTTGCAGTTGATTAAATAGCTAGCCATAAAATACTTGGAGTTTGTGAAGCGTTTTTCCAACTGAATTTATGAGGAAGATAAAATCCAAGGAAAAGTTAAGCCGAATCATTCCTATTCCACAGCGTTTACAGCCACATAAATAAGGTGGAAGGAGTAGCATCGAAACAATAACAAATAAACCTTAACGTCATACTGGAGTAAAGGAGGAATATAAAAATGAAGCTTTGTTTAATTAGTTGACGCAGGAGGACAGAGAGAAAGAAAAAGACTGCTCCATCTTCTGGTCAGTCCCCAGTGTGTGCCATGGCCAGGGTTGAGCCAGGGCTGGAGCCTGGAGCTTGGAGGAAGGAAGTCCATCCAGGTCTCCCACAAGGGTGGGAGAGTAACTCAGCCACTGGGGCAATTACTGCTACTGGAATCGAGAGCCCTTAGCCGGGAGTTGAATCCAGATGCTGCCATAAGAGATGCAGGTACCTTAGTCCCTAGGCTGAATGCTGTTCTGTGACACCCAATTCTTAAAAGCAATCTCATACTTGTACAGATACTATATCCAAGCCTGTCCCTTGTACTTCATTTTTTTTATTGTATATACCATCTACTCTTGTTTAATACTAATCCAGCACCAAATATTTTTGTTTAAAGAGTCAATTCTTCTGGAGAATTAATATCCCCTCTAGGGAATCCTTTTATTTTTACTTAAAACATCCCAGATGTAAGAAGTTAATTGCCTTAGGAATAATACGTTCGACATCAAGTAAACTTTTGTCAAATGCAATTCCTTAAAAGGAAGATAGCAGCAGCAGTCTTAAAATAGGACCAGTTGGCTTTGGCTTTTCCTAACTGTTGAAAAGGAAAAAAAAAAATAGTTGATTAATCTTTTGTTGGTGTCAACAACATAAATCAAGTTAATTTGTATAAACAAAATTATATTGTTTTAGATACTTTCAGTTTTATTGACGGGTAAAAATTTCCTTTCTAGTTTGGACTATACACATACCTGTCTATAAAAAAGATTCATGTTTAAATTATCATAATTCATTCTCTGGCCTCAGTACTTTGAGCTTTATGCATGCTTCTCTTTTATTTATCTAGAATACACTATGGTTGAACTAGATGGATTCTATGGTCCACTCTATTTTTAATACTCAAGAACATACGTTAGTCTCTTGTTTTATTCCAACAGTTAGCTAATAAATTATTTAAATAACAATTCTATTTTTTGTATCACTCCCTTTATAGGCTATTATAACAAAGGCTATTAATTTCATCAATATAAAAATCATTCATTTCACAAAATGGAATTGATGATCCAAGAAAAATTCAAAAAAATAAATTATCGGCCATCCTTTCCAATGGTCTATGTATCAGTCACATGTATATGAAAAGATCCAAGGATGCCTGGTGCTTCTCCATTCTTCTTGTTTCCTATTGACATTCAGATATTACTTGAAAGTAATATCTTTTAAACAAGAACAATTGTCACATTTTGAATTTAAAAGTACTTTCTTTTTGTTTAGTACACTTTATGAAAATCAGTTACTTGCAGAGATAAACAGCTAATTGAGTTATCCACTGTTTACTGTCTGCAATTACATTGTGTACATGAAATATAGGAGGTATCTCTAAAAACGCATCTCTCTGCATTTCTAGAGCACATGCAGTAAACAGAAGAAAAAAAATCATTATTGCTCCTGTACGGCTAGCCTGGGTTTTGTGCAGTGTCCCTTTTGGATGTTGATGGCCAGACTCTTGGCTCACTTCCCCAGGAGGGATGCAGCAACTGACTCTACTGCCCTGATCCATCAATTAACCTCCGTGTTCAGGCATCCATGCCAGACCGACTACTCTCTCGGGTGATGGCAGAGAAGGAAAATAAATTGAGCTTTTATTTACAATCTCTAGATAGTAACCTTTAGGGAACCCTAATTCTTACGCAGGTCTATCAAGGACCATTTCTTTAAAGGTACCAGGATTTGTCCTGCAGGCACCTTCTTCCATCCCTCCACCTTCTCTCCTTTCCCTCTCCAACCATCCTTCTCGTTAATGCAGAGCTCTCTGCACTCATTCTCATCAATGCAGACACACACTACCCATCCCTTTCCAGCACAGTGCTGTCCTTGCTTGAAGGTGTTTCTCTCCATCTCTTGATTACTTGCAAATTCAACCGGTCTTTCACAATCCAGATCAAATCTACTTTGTCTACAGTAACTTCTGTTGAAATTCTAAGAGAGATAATATGTTGAACCTGAGCAAGCAATGAATTTAAAACCAGGAGACTTTTTGTTTAGCCCTTTCCATTTTTAGCTCCATCACTTTGAGCAAAGCACTTCAGCTTTCTGAGACGATTTTTCCATCCCCGAGGAGAGAACTGGAGCTCACACAGACATATCCCTCCAATTACATATTCAGATGTATGTCTTTAAATATGGAAAATCATGTGACTGCCTGAGTAAAACATGCAAACAAATGCATAACATTCGTCTCTATGAATTCAGTAATATTTATTTAATAAGTGCATAAAGGCATATTAAATATATGTATATATTTATCTTCATTTTTCAAAAATTTCCCTGATAGAATAGATATGCTTATAATCAACTCCCGATTCACCAATGAACAGAAGCTATTCTGACACGTGGCTGTTTTCCTGGATCACACAAGATCAGTGGGCAACGTAGCGAGGCTGGCTGATGTTGAACTAGCCTGTCCCTTCGCCAGTCTTCCTCTTCAGTCTGTCAGCACCTTAACACACAGCAAGCACTTAATGTCTATACACTGGAACCCTTGCAACACCTGCGCTGTCAATTAGCTGATGGATGGCAGAATGGGAAACGTGGCGTGAGGATGTGATCGCTTACTGAATTCATTATTTCCATATGTAAACCAATAGTGTCACTCAGATTTCATATTTCTTCAAAAGCCCAAAGAGACTGAATTCTCCAATAAGCATAATAAATGTAATCATTTGTGTGTGTGTGTATATTTTTCTGATAATACTCTGCTCTGACAATTCTTAAAGACTTTCTAAAAATAATGTTCTCCACATATCAGAATGTAAAGGAAAAGAAAGTCAATAAAGACTTGGTGTGTTTTCTTTGCATTTGACTCCCTTCATTTCATAGATTGGCAGTTTGTTTTTACTATGCAAATGACAAATGCTCACTCTTCTTTGTCATATAAATTGATGTACTTTTTTCATTCAACTCCTATATAAGTGTTCTCAGAAAAATAAATAGTTTGGGGCTGCCTGGCTTTAAAAAGTTTGGAAAACATTTCCTTAGGGGTATCACTGATGGCAGTTTTATAAATTCGATAAATTTGAATAACTTATTATGTAAATCAAATACATATGATACTAAGTTATGATTTAAAATATCTAATATTAAAATATTTATAAATTTACAAAGATGCAGTCTGGAGCAATAATGAGCCAAAGAAAATAAAATCTTCTTGAGGAAATAACTGAGCAAACTCAGGTTAAGGAATAACACTGAGTAGGTAGGTAAGAGCAGATACGAATTACATCTGATGGACTGGAGGCATGCGACCAGCTTTCTCGTAAGTCAAGGGAAACACGCCTTTGCACTGACTCTTTTTTTTTTCATCTGTGTGTAACTTGATACTCCCGTGACAACCTAGTAATAAGGTAAGCTCGGCTCACTCAGCGGCCTCACATCACTCAGAGTATTTGTAGGCTTTGTCTTTTAGCATTGCATTTAGATTTTTTCTCTCGTTTGAATCATTTGTTCCTGGTGGAAAATATGAGATAACTATCCTACCACAGCTGGAAATAGAAGTCCTAGGTCTAACCCACTCGTAAATCTTCAGGGAGCCGACAAGAAATCGTGTGGTTAAAATGAATACTGTGTAGGTGAAGATGTTCTATTTCTCACTGAAGTATTGACACACTTGCTTTCATACATATTCAGATGCTTATATATAAAAATATGTTCCTTTAAGTATTTGCGATTTTTGTCATAAAATGGAAGAGCCAGGGACAACACATTTTTCTGGCCACAGATAATGAGAAATGGAGGCAACTCCCCAGCCTGAGAATCCCCAGTCACAAGAGTTACAGGGGTGGGCTTGTGGGCTGGGATGTCCTAATCCCATAGGGGAGAGCCTGGGTCTGATTCCTCTCAACTCCCTGTCCCAGACTTGCACTACTGCAGATCCTGGGAGGCAGCAAATAAGGAAAACGAACCACCTATTTGTCAAGACAGTGGGGAGAGCAGGATTTGGTCCTGCAGTGTGATGCAGAGGTAGGAGCTGGGGATAATCAATTAGGGGTGATTTTCCTGGATCAGTAGTCCCAGGGCCCAGTGACAATTCCACAGGGATTAACAGCAAGACCAAAAGAAAACACAGGGAACACGTTCTTTTTTTTTAATGATTTATTTTTATTTTTTTAAAAGGCAGAGTTACAGACAGAGGTAGAGACAGAGAAAAAGGTCTTCCATCCGCTGGTTCACTCCCCAGATGGCCACAAAGGCTGGAGTTGCGCTGATTCGAAGCCAGGAGCCAAGAGCCTTTTCCAGGTCTCCCACGTGGGTGCAGGGGCTCAAGAACCCTGGCCATCTTCTACTGCTATCCCAGGCCATAGCAGAGAGCTGGATCGGAAGAGGAGCAGCTGGGTCTCCAACTGGTGCCAATACGGGATGCTGGCGCTTCAGGCCAGGGCTTTAACCCACTGTGCCACAGCTCCAGGCCCAGTGAACACGTTCTTATTGTGAAATTACCTGAAGAACAATGTGTAAAAACCTGGCTAACTTGGACAAAAATCTTTCTCTTTGCTATTCACAAACCTTAAAATAGCCATGCCATTTGTTATTGCAAAATTTACACCCCCTCACAGAGATTTTTACTGATGTCTGTGGAAGTCAAATCAATGAAGGTTTACGAATGAGCCTCTCTAAAATGTGTTATGAAGCAAAGGGAACAAGTCCAGTTTGTGTGCATGTGTTCAAGTATCTATCGTTTCATAACTCATTTCACAAAGATTAAAGAGGGTTCATAAAATGATACGAAATGAAGCAAGATAAAACACATTAAAAGTTAGGAAATGAGGTGAACATAAAATATTCATAGAAATACAAAAGCAAATAGAGCTAGGAATCAAGACAATATAGACATCCCACGTATGAAGTTTATATGACACAGGAGAAGTGTTCTTTCGCTTCCCCAAAGCCAATTCTAACTCCCTTGTATTCTGTGCCTTCCTGGCCTTTCAGCTAAGGCCTGCTGCTGATACAATCCTGGACAGTAAGATTGGGTGCAAATACTTCGAATGATTGAACAGAGGAATTTTTACTTTCTGATAGTGGTGAAACATCTTTTATGTTATTCTCTGGGGAAAAAAAAAAGGAAAAAAGAACCCTCCTCCTCTTGCTTTACACCTTGGAGAGTGAATGAGTTTGAAATGTTTGGATCTCCTGCAGTCACTTAAAGTGGACGGCATCAGGGCAGAACAATGGGGATCTCACTCCCATGCCTTGAAATCAAAGCTGCCAAACCCATACCAATAGTTAAGCACCATCGGCCTCCTGTGATGGCAGAAAAAATGTGTCTTTGCTTTTGTAAACCACAATTAATTTCGGCTTTGGTTGCCTGGATGATCACATTGTAATATTCTGTCAAAAGTTAGACTGCGTATTCGGCTTTACATTTTCAACAGTCAACATGAAGAGGAAAACCTGACCAGTTATGGTATGCAGCGCATATAAAAATAATTTTATGTAGAGTTCTTATTAATGAACATGATACATTTTATCTGGAGCAAAACACTTCCCAAGCAAAGTAACACATTTCATAATACTTTAATAAAGGCCCATGGCATATGACAAAGGTCTAACTGAGAGAAAGCAATTCTAACAGTCGGATGAGTGGCTGAATGGTTCCGATATGACAGATACCAGAAACTGGATACAGGTTATGTTGATTTTAGTGCTTTAAATGTTTGGTTATGTTGAATAAATTTAAAAAATATTCATGTGATTTTCTGTAATTTAGAGGATTAGACAGTGTGTGGTAAAGAATTTAACCTTGTTCACAAAAGTTCTGGCCTTTGCTCTCAGCACTTGGGAAGTAATGTCTAAGCGGTCATAATTCCATATATTAATAGGCACGTGCCTTCAGATGGCTCAATACCATGATGTACAGAGGATTTTCTGAGTCATGTAGCATCTGCAAAACCTGTGAAGGTGCTGGAGACCAGGGGGCGAGCTGCATTGGAGCACCTGGCAACGCGATAGGATTTCAATGACAACCTCTGAATGTTAGATTTGGATGCACATCCTAGTATGCGGTACCTTGTGTGTGTTCTTCCGTAGCAGTACAGGGGAGCGCTGTTCATGTTTAGGAATTCCCTAAACTCTGCATGATACTCTTAAAACTGTCTGATTTTCATCTATGTCCTTTCCTGGTGATCAGTTATACCCATGACTATTACAGCTTTCAGCAAATGCTGTTATTATCTCTAATAAATTATTGAAGCTGATGATGGTTTTAGGAATCCCTGAATCGGTGTCAGAAGTGAGGATGGTTTTGGGGACGTTGCATCTAATGGGTTCTCTCAAAACACGCAGAGATGACTTTACTCCTTGGAGAAGTTTAGACGAGAAATACAAAAACTATTTTTAATGTGCAGCTGATTCTGATCTTTGCAGAGTCTTGCCATCTGATACTATGAAATACGTGAGCATTTGTGGCTTAAAGTTCATCCAAGGAATTTGAGTTCATATGAAGCATATTTATTGTATTTCATAGTGGATAAGCTAGTATTTAGGGTGATATGCTCACTGATTTTCACAGTGAGGGAAATGTAATCTTCATAGATTAAAAACTGGAGACCATACGACTAACATTTGTCATAAAAATATGCTGGTTTTCACCTACAAGTTTCTCTGCAAGCTACTGAGCTGGGTAAAAAAAAAACTGGATGACCATTTGCTCAATATCACTAGCCTAAAATTCTAGTGTGATTACTATAAGAAGGAGTCAAGCCAAATTAAATCAAGTTAACCTGACATTCTTACTCTTTTATCTCTTGTCATTGTTTGATGATGTTTCTTTGAAGATAAGGAAAAAGATCTGAGAAGAAAAACATGAATCTTACAATCACAACATTAATAAAATCATGCAATATAGTACCTCTAAATTTGTATCCAGGATGATCTTCCTGTATCAGTACAGCAGCCACTAATATGGGGCTTTCTTCTATGCTTATAACATTCGGAGATAAAAATATGTAAAAGACACAATCAATTCATGCAAACACATACTAAAAATAGGGAAAGCAGTCAGTCTTCCACAGTGGATTTATACAAAGCAAAAAGCTTTATAGTGAACATCTGTGACTGGTGTTGTGGTGCAGTGAGCTAAGCTGCTACCTGCAATGCCTTCATCCCACATGAGAGTGCTGATTCGATTTCCGGGTGCTCCTCTTCTGATCCAGCTTCCTGCTAATACATCTGGGAAAGCAGCATAAGATGACCCAAGCACTTGGGCCCCTGCCAGTCATGTGGGAGACCAAGAAGGAGCTCTGAGCTCCTGGCTTCAGCCTGCACCAATTCAGTTGTTGCAGCCATTTAGGGAGTGAGCCAGGAGATGAAAGTTTGTCATGATTTTACAACAATCACATGTTCCCTGTGTTTTCTTTTGTTCTTGCTGTTGAATCCTCGTGGAATTATCACTGAGCCCTGGGACTACTGATCCAGGAAAACCACCCCGATTGATTATCCCAGCTCATAACTCGGCATCACACTGCAGGGCCAAATTCCAGCTTTCCCCCCATCTTGACAAATAGGTGATTAGTTTTCTTCTTGGTTTTTGGCATAAAATTTTGTGGATTTGAAGAGAGGGAGATGCTTAAAGCAGATGGAGAGCAAGGAGAAGGCCAAAACTTGTTATTTTATTTGATCTGCTATTTTGTGATTTGACTATAAAACTATAAAGTATTTAAGGGACTTTGAAAAAGTTCTTGGTGGAAAACTAGCAAACATAAAATTGACCAATCTGAAAGAAATCATGTTGAACTGAATATTAATAATAAATATTAATAGAATATAATGACAGAGAAAAATCAGATACAAATTAGCCCATTTGACAAAGAGAAAATACCTTGAAAAATTGTTACAAATACAACTCTGAAAATTGTATTTACTTAAGATGATACTAAATTAGTTGATGGTATTGATGTTAAAATAACAATAAAAACCATTGGGAAATTTTGGATTTATTTATCTTTACTTCTAGTGTTGTTATAATAGCTCTTTCAAATATTGCTTTATATTTAAAATGATACTAACGCATTTGTTAAAATATAATGAGATCACATCTAAATGATGATGACTGTTATTATTTATCCAAAATTATTTATGTTTATTGACAAGCACTTTTGGGAAGCATCAAGAAATTAATCATTGATGTGTTAGGGTAATATGAATACATTTTATTGTCTAATTCTGCATTAAAACTATTAATACTGGGGCAGGTGTTTAGCCTAGAGGTTAAGATACCTGCATTCCACATGTAAGCACTTGGATTCAGTTGCTAGCTCTGGCTCCTGATTGCAGCTTCCTGTTAATGCAAACCCTGGGAGGTCATTAAGATGGCTTAATTAATTGGGTTCCTGCCACTTACAAGGGAAACATGGATGGAATTCCTGGCTCCAGACTCCTGGTTTCAACCTGCCCGGCCTTGGCCATCTGGGTACTTGGGGAGTGAAATACTGGGTAGAGTTCTCTGTTGATCTCTTTCCCTGTCTTTCTGCCTTTCAAATAAGTAAATAATATTTTTATAAGCCACTAATGCTGCTGCAAAAAATGCCTTTATGGAAGTAACATAATTTTGAGAAAATGTCTTATGTTATTCTATAATATATTTCACAATTAACTTTGTACTTCATAATTAGCATCTGACAATATTTGAAAAATATCTATTTTTATATCAAATATAGAGATACTGATTTTCTTTCTGGTAATCCACATACATGAATACCTCCTTTCACATAGAGAATCAGTACAATTACAAAGAAGAGGGAAAAAAGGGCTTGGATGAACCAATAAGAAAAGTTTTCCTTCTATGATTCTATAAATGCATTGAAAAGCTAAGTCTACCTTTGAGCAAGAAAAGCCATATCAGAATGCATGATTACCACATAGTGACAAAATAGTCATTCTGTTTTGAAACTATTGCTATTTAAAAGGCAGAATGACAGAGAGAAAGGAAGAGAGAGAGAGAGCGAAATCATCCATCAACTGGTTCATTCTCCAGTGGCTGCAACAGTCAAGTCTTGAGCAGTCTAAAGCCAGGAGCCAGGGACGGCATCTGAATCTCCCAGGTGGGTGGCAGGAGCCCAAACACCTGGGCCACCTTCTGCTGCTTTTCCTGGGTGCATTAGCACGGAGCTGGATAGGAAGTGGAGCAGTCGGGTGGGATGGTAACTTCACAGGAAGCAGCTTTCTCAGCATTACCCACTAAGGCTACAATGCTGACCCCTCTCCGTAGTTTTTTCAATGAACCATCATGGTTATTTTTGCCACTCATGCTTTTTTCTGGTGCATGGAAATTCTCTTTCTCAGTTGAATATCATTTTTGAAATGGCTCCACTTTCAATTTCCTATTACATGCACAGGACAAAAAAAAACTACATTTATTTTACATTTATAAGTATAACAGGTTTAATTAGATTTTTTAGTACAGAAAATGTAATTTCTGTCCTTGTCTTTCTACCCATTAATTAAAAGGAAAACTTGCTGAATGATTTAGCTTGCTGTGAAAGTGGCTTCATTTATTTGATATGAACAGGAGTACAAGAAAATTTAGGTGATTTTTGAATAGACGAGGGAGGATATGAATTTCTCAATAAGATTTTGGTACTCTTAGTATAATTAAGTTCAATTAAACACAATTTTATTAGCAAAACCAACAATGATGCTTTTTAACTTGTTTTGTATCTTTCCATAATTATCTCATTGTGGGTTATCAATTTCAAAGGATCATATATATTTTTCTCATTTTTGTAGGATAGGTACAAAGAAACCTTGGTGCTTCAAGAGTGTCATGTATATTTTTCATGGTCATTGTGATTCATACCCACAAGTCCTTTGTAACACATGTGCTGAAGAAAGAACGTGTCAAGTCAGGAACATTTGGTAGAATGTAGCTATTACTGAGACATGTTCTATCATTTGTTTCCTAATTACCTGATGAAGAATGATAAGCACTGTTGCTCATAGCACGAAACATATCTCTACAAAAAGGCACTCAGATTTTCTAATAGCAGTTCTGTCACATTGGTGCATGTCTGTAGGCCTTTATTCTCGTTAGCCAAATTCCTGTTTGTCCGTGTGGCTCAGTTTTTCAGTATTGGCTGAGTGAAGGAACATAAACAAGGGAGTGTGATCTTTGTTTTGAAGTCATCTCTTTGTACCCACACTTCTTGAGAGCTCAATTTTCCCCAGCTGCATGCCACTATAGAAAGTAATTAAACTTAATAGTAGATGCACTTAATTGACAGCCACAGAGGGAAATAACTACATTTAAAATAAAAGCCACAGCTTTTAAATGGAGAGAGATGCCATTTCTCCGTGTTCCCAACAAAAGTAGCCATTCACTAGGGGGACCACATTGAAGATTTTTTTTTTCTTTTTCTTTCTGTCCATTTGTACTTCTAAAGGAAAAGCAAGCCCTTCATAGAGAGCAGCACTGCACTCCTGACAAGTATACTAGGAGTAGTTTTTGCTTCCATCTTAAATAGCTTTGCAAGGCCGGCTGCCACGTCTTTTATTGTTTCCTTTTGAAGCTCCTCCTCAGCTTATGTTCCAGCACTCCCAGCTATCCCAAATTAAAGGACCAAGGGAGACATCATGTGTCTCTTAGAACCTAACGAGATAGTGATTGTCATTGTTTCTGGAACTCAGATAACGTACATCCTTAAATCAAGAGAGGGATGTGCTCATTAAATCATTTTCTATAGGACTCTGTTACTTGGCAAAGTTACGTGCAACTGAGAGGCCATTTTTGCTTAGAGGAAAATAAAAAATTAAATAAATTAATCTACCATTTTGGTTTTCTAAAATAAAATAATTGAAAATAATATATTTTCAAGAATATATCTGTTTCTACAGTTTAAGAAGTTACAATCCTTTGATAAAATTACTTTTTGCAGAATTTAACAAAAATAGCAGCTCTACTTATCATTCTGAGTTTAACAAAACACTGCATTTATCTCACAATTATGCAAAATCCTCCCACAGTGCAAATTCAAGGTGACTGTCAGCTTAGTTAATTTTAAGAGGTGCAAGTGTTGAAAACAATTTTTAATAGAAAATTTTTATTTAATAAATATAAATTCCAAAGTACAACTTTTGGATTATACAGGCTTTTTCCCCCCATAATCTCCCTCCCACCTGCAACCATCCCATCTTCCACTCCCTCTCATCCTATTCTCCATCGAGATTCATTTTCAATTATCTTAATATACAGAAGATCTACTTAGTATTTACTAAGTAAAAATTTGAACAGTTTGCACCCACACAGACACACAAAGTATAGAGTACAGTTAAAGTAGTAGTTTTACCATTAATTTACATTGTACAACATATTAAGGACAGAGATCCTACATGGGGAGTAAGTGCACAGTGACTCATGTTGATTTAGCAATTGACACTCTTATTTATGACATCAGTAATCACCCAAGGCTCTTGTCATGAGCTGCCAAGGCTATGGAAGCCTCTTGAGCTCACCAACTCCAATCAGATTCATTTTTGATTAGCTTCACCAACTCAAATCAGATTCATTTTTGATTAGCATTATATACAGAAGATCAACTGCATACTGAGTAAAGATATAACCTACTTGAACTTAGTTAACTTTATTTCGAAGATAATTAAAATTTCAAAGAACTGAAATTCATTATTTTCTAAAGCTTATTCTTTTTTTTTTATTTTTGTTTTTTTGACAGGCAGAGTGGACAGTGAGAGAGAGAGAGACAGAGAGAAAGGTCTTCCTTTTCTGTTGGTTCACCCTCCACTGGCCGCTGCGGCCAGCACGCTGCGGCCGGCACACCGCACTGATCCGAAGGCAGGAGCCAGGTACTTAGCCTGGTCTCCCATGGGGTGCAGGGCCCAAGCACTTGGGCCATCCTCCACTGCACTCCCGGGCCACAGCAGAGAGCTGGCCTGGAAGAGGGGCAACCGGGACAGAATCCGGCGCCCTGACCAGGACTAGAACCCCAGGGTGCCGGTGCCACAGGCGGAGGATTAGTCTATTGAGCCATGGCGCCGGCATTACAGCTTATTCTTTTCAATAAGAAATGCATTGTTTTTAAAAATCTATATTATATTTCTTTTAATGTTTTCTAAATTTTTCTATCTAAATTAATATAAAATTAAATTAGATGTTAAAATATCCTGGAAGCTGATAATTGTCATAAGTAACACTTCATATTTATGATTCCTTGATGGTTTTATAACCTAGGACAAGGTCTACAACAAAGATCCTGGTAAATATTAGTGATAATAATTATTAATCTGGGGCTGGCATTGTGACATCATGGGTTAAGCCACAACCTGTGACACCAGCATCCCACTGGGTGCAGTTTGAGTCCTGGCTGCTCTACTTCTGATCCAGCTCCCTGCTAATGTGCTTGGGAAAACAGCAGAAGATGTTCCAAGTGCTTGAACCCCTATCATCCACATGGGGGACCCACATGAAGCTCCTGACATCTAACTTCAGCCTGGCCCAGCCCCAGCCTTTTAGGGAGTGAAACAGCACATGTAAGCTCTCTCTCTCTCTCTCTGTAAACACTGTTTTTGAAATAAAATAAAATATATTTTAAAAATTATTATTAATTTGGCCTTTACCTAATGCAAATGTAATATTAAATATTGATTTAACCATTCATTTAAAAATTGTCAGAATTTTGCTTGTGAAAAGTAATTATTAGCTGAGGTAAGTACAGAAGTTAAACAGGCAAGAACCCGTCTATAAAAGGTGCCATCTCCTAGAAGAGAAAACATGATATGCAGTATATATATATAATTTTTGCTTATGCAACATTTAAAATCATATATCTATATATTTGAAAGACAGATATTAAAAAACTGAGAAATTAGGCCAGCGCCACGGCTCACTAGGCTAATCCTCCGCCTTGTGGCGCCGGCACACCGGGTTCTAGTCCCGGTCGGGGCGCCGGATTCTGTCCCAGTTGCCCCTCTTCCAGGCCAGCTCTCTGCTGTGGCCAGGGAAGTGCAGTGGAGGATGGCCCAAGTCCTTGGGCCCTGCTCCCCATGGGAGACCAGGCTAAGTACCTGGCTCCTGCCTTCGGATCAGCGCGGTGCGCCGGCCGCAGCGTGCTGGCAGCAGCGGCCATTGGAGGGTGAACCAACGGCAAAGGAAGACCTTTCTCTCTGTCTCTCTCTCACTGTCCACTTTGCCTGTCAAAAAAAAAAAAAAAAAAAAAAAACTGAGAAATTAAGTCAATGAATATAATATTTGAAAGTTCAGAAGTGACAGTCCTTAATATGAAAGCACAACTAGAGGTATTAATATAAAAATTCATTTAGGGGATTCATCTTGGGTATTCTTAACCCATACACCACTGTAACTTCCTTATGCAGTGCAAAAGGTACATTCTCAGTCTATTTCTAATATTTGCAATGAGTAGTGATTATGCTTAAAACAACAAGAGAGCTTCATTTTACAAGTTGTTGTTATGTCTTAATGGACAGTTAATATACTCCTTTTGCTATCATATGATAGGTTTATTTACATTCATAGATAATTAAAAGGCTATTCAAGAAGAGGTAATAATACTTCTACTATTTTATTGCTATTATTGGTAAGAAATGTTTTTATCTTCCATCATAGTGTAAAAGCGTATTTACCCTTATAAGGAGTGAGAACACATGACTGTAGAATACCTGTTATGTGTGAATAAGAGTTCAGTGAAAAGACAGGATAATGTTTGTATTCAAACAATTGAGTATATAAACATTAAAGGGATGACTTTCTGCTGGACTGATAGGAATAAGTCTGATGAGGGCTAATAATTACTTTTATAACCCTATACAAGCACACTTTTCAAAGCAGAGAAATTCTTTTATGTGGTTATTGAAATCTGGTCATAAACATGGTAACCTATCACTTTAATTTTTAAAGTGAAGATATGTGTATAAGAATTTGCAGAGAGTTTTTTTATGAATATATACAAGCAATTTATTACTCACTAAAGGTGATCATTCTGAGAGTGAAATTACTCTGCTGACACATTTTTTATGAAATCACCCAGAATGCATTACAGACTCGAACAGATATCATTATCTGCAAAACTCATAAACTCAGAATAGTTTATAGCTCTCTAAAGTCAATTTATTATACAACAAAGAAAATATTCAGGTGTTTATTGTATGTATATATTAAAACGTTTTCCCTAGTATAAATGGAATCCTGTCTTTGGAAGAAGAGAAGGAATACACAAGTTAATTAGCCATAAAAGGAAAGCTAAATGGAATTTTTTAAAGTTCACAGATAATGTATTACTCATATTTTATCTGAAAATATTTTATTCCAAAATGTTATTGTGATAAAATGCAACTCCAAGGCACAATAGAGAAATTACAACATTTTGCCATTGGCCTGTTTTTAGAAAAGAAAATAGAAATGTTTTTGTTTATGAACAAAGTAAGCCATTGATAGCAGGTGTTAGTGTAATGATATTGAAATCACTGAGGTTCATTTGGAGAGCAACATATTTCATTTTCATTTGTCTATCAGAGGTCCCAATATGTTATTATATATTTTCCTGATCTCAATTTGCATTTCATTAATATGTGTTTTATATATATAACAACATATATATCCCTTTCTTTTCTGGGACATAATTCAGTTCTAATATATTATTAATAAACAATTCAGCCAGTTAGATGTACTTCATGATGACTTAATAAAAATAATGATAGTAGGAAATTTAAAATAGAGTCTATAAATTAATCTTTTGGCATATAATAATGGACAAGAATTCTATATACTATGTACTGTGGATCAATTTTTTAGAAAGCAGTCCAAAAAGATTAACATCGCTATTTTTTATATGCCATTACTATAATTTTAAAGCTGTCAAATGTTGTGTTTACTTTTATTATAGTTTATTCGGTTAAAAATGTTTATCATTAGCACTTGGCATCCAACATCTTCTACATTTTCTTTGGAAATAGAAATTCCATTGACTGGCTTCATTGTAAACAAAATAGTTACTAAGTACCAGACATTTTGCTGAGTTCTTCCTGCATTTTAAGTAATTTAACGCACTTGAAAAAGAAACATTTGCTCAAACCTGGTAGGATTGCATTAACATTATCTAGCATTGAATTTTTGATTTTGCCTTTGGCTCAGATTAATAAAAAATTTTAAAAAAATCAGTCAAAGCAATACATTTAAGATAAGCGAGTTTCAAACTTATGACCAGTATTCTCTGTGCAGCTGGACAAGAAGAGTCAGGTGGACACGAGGCAATGACTTGACAGCATCAGACACAGTAGGCCTATGAATTAAAGGAAGTATTTTAGTTAACAGAGCACTTACTGTACACATGGAACAGTGCTGTGTGGCCTCCTGTTGCTACAGAGATCCATAATCACATATAATCTCTTTGAGGAGTTTAGGGTAGGGTTGGAGAAAAGCCCATTAAAAATACTCACGCATATTTTTATGATGGATTATACACGATGTCTATTAGATTTGTGAGAATCTGTAAGTCAAAAAGCATTCTGAATGTGACTCTCGACGTTGTGGGTCTCTGGCAGAATGGTTGTGCTGGCTCCCTGTGCTTCCAGACGATGCCCCAGAATATAAAGCATAGGTGATCGCACAGCTCATGTTGTGAACGCCTTCTTTCAGGGATTGTAGCCCCTGCTGTCATGATTGTTTCACAGACGTCCAATACCTTCACATACTTACAGAGAATATTTTATTTCAGAGTAAATATTAGTTCTTTAAGGAAGGCCAGTGGGTCATGACCAACATCATGTGCTGTTCATCGGCCTTTAGCTTCCAGGTTAATTTTAGAGAAAACTTACCGAGGCTATGAAACCAAGAGTGCTGACACCAACTGTGGCACAGCAGGTAAAGCCACAACCTGCAGTGCTGGCACCCATATGGGTACTGGTTCAAGTCCCGGCTGCTCCACTTCCGATCCAGCTCTCTGCTATGGCCTGGGAAAGCAGTAGAAGATGGCCCCAGAGCTCGGCCCTGGCGCCCTCATGGGAGACCTGGAAGAAGCTCCTGGCTCCTGGCTTCAGATCCAGCAGTAGCCCCAGCTGTTGCAGCCACTTGGAGAGTGAACCAGTGGATGGAGGATCTCGCTTTTTCTCTCTCTCTTTCCCTCTCTCTTTCCCTCTGCCTCTGCCTCTCTCTAACTCTGCCTTTCAAATAAATAAATAAATCTTTTAAAAAATACTTTAATTTGGTAAATATTTAAATATCTATATTATTAACTCATTATAGCAAATGTCATAAATCTTTAATATAATTATATTCTTTTTATCTTTATTAAGATTTTAATTTTTCCATATAGATCATGTGTATGGCAGGTTCAATTAATTGTAGCTATTTTACAGTATATTGCTCTTTAAATTTTTTTTCAGTTTTATTTTCAGATTAGAAAGTGTTGGAGTAATGGGATGTTATTGCTTTTGCTAATTTTAGATTCATTTTAACAGTTTGTTTATTGATACTGCTAAATTTTATAGATATATAATCAAATCACCTATCAATAAATTTCATAATTTCCTTCCAATCTTTTCTTGCATGTTATTTTGCTTTTTTATTTTATTCTTCACAGTTTTTTTTTTAAAGAGTTGTTTATTCATTTGAAAGTCAGAGTTACTGAGAGAGATGGAGAGAGAGTGTGTGAGATCAATATCTTCCATCTTCTGGTTCACTCCCCGGGTAACCCCAATGACCAGGGCTGGGCCAGGACAAAGCCAGGAGCAAGGAGCTCCATTCAGGCTCCCATGTCAGTGGCAGGGACACAAACACAGGGCCATCTTCCACTGCTTTACGCAAGGCCATTGGCAGGCAGCTGGATCAGAACTGGAGTAGCCAGGAAGTGAACTGGCGCCCATCGCAGATGGCAGTTTTCCTGGCTATGCCACAGCACCAGGCCCTTGAACCTGTACCTCTAGTACTATGTTAAGCCTTAGTGGTATCATGGATGCCTTTCCTTTTTCCTGTGTGGAAAAAATTTTTCTTCATTAAAAATTTTTTTAAAGTTGTAATTTTTATTTCATTCTATTACCAGTTTGCTAATATAGGTTTTAAAAATGAATAAAATGAAATGTAAATCTGATAAAAAGATGTGTATGAGTCAATTGACATGATTTTTCTGATTTAGCAAGTTAATGAATGATTCTGATAGATTTTCTGATACTGGACCTTTCTTACTTTTGTGTGTCAGCCTTTTCTTTGATTGTGGCTACTAAAAAATCACTGACCCCTGCTATCTAAATACCTTTAAATTTTTTTCTATGAGCTTTCATATAGGAGCTATGGCCTATTTCAATTTACCAAAATGGTAAGCCTGAATTTTTCATTCCCTTGGAGTGAGTTCCTCCTCATTGTAAAAGATTTCTGAAAAGTTTAGTCTGCCAATTGTGAAACTATGCTCTGATATCAAACTCAGGACCTCACCGTTTTGTTGTATAAGTCTAGTAATGCATTCCTCCTTTAGAAAAAGCATAAAAAATCTACAAGGCCAAGGAAAGAAAAAGAATGTAGATACACAAAGAATTAGGGTAAGCACAATTTCTAAACTGGGATTATAAACTTGATACATTTTCTAAAATTGGATTTTAAGTTTGATTTTTAAAACTTCTTGGCTGTGAGAGTAAAAATCTAAATAAACATAACTTCCATTGCTCTCTGTATCTGGGAGAAGAAAACAGGAATTCCTTCTGAGAGAAAGTTCATTTCTTGGCAATCAATTCTAAACAAAATTCCTATGTAGGGAAATTTATAAGAAGCACTCTAACAAAGCTGTGGCTGATATTCTTAATAATGGTGATGTTAGCTAACATTTATCAAATACTTATTACATGTGTAGTTGTGTGCATGATACCGCAGTATTTAATGCAAACACTCACAACTAGATCCCCACTTGAAAAATGGAGAAGACAAACAGAGAGAATGTTCAGGACCTGGACATGTGCCTGAAACAGTATTAGACCAATTTTCTCTTTTGACTCAGGAACCCACTTTCCAAAACATGCTGCCACTTTGCTATATTGCTCTCCTGCTCATGCCAGCATGCTTATCA
Organism: Oryctolagus cuniculus; assembly: GCF_051225735.1. Lineage (NCBI taxonomy): Eukaryota > Metazoa > Chordata > Mammalia > Lagomorpha > Leporidae > Oryctolagus > Oryctolagus cuniculus. The sequence continues at coordinate 69,146,575 of NC_142874.1, forward strand.
AAAATGCAGAACATGATCTGTTATAGTAATGAAGTGCAAAATATTACAGCATTGCAATCCATAAAATTTATTGTCCAAGGAATTCAACTTAATTTCCAAAGGTCTAGCCAACATTTCATTATAGATCAAGAAATCTTGGGGGACTGGTGCTGCGGTGTAGTGAGCTAAGCCTCTGCCTGTGGCACCGGCATCCCATATGGGCACCGGTTCTAGTCTTGGCAGCTCCTCTTCCGGAACATGCAAATTAAGACCACACAGATATCTCTCCACACCCACTGGAACAGCTTATTTGAAAAGACAGATAATACCAAGAGTAGGAAAGAATGTTGAGCAGTAGTTCTCTTCCACAGTGTTATACAAATTAGTAGAACAATCTTGGAAAATTATTTGGCAGCATCTGTTAAAGCTTACTTACCATACACAGCAATTTCTTCCTAGGTTTGTACCCAAAAGAATTGTGTGCATAAAATTGCAAAAGCCACTTGTACAATAACATTTGCAACATATTATTCCTCATAGTCAAAATTAGAAAAAATTAAATACTCTACTATTTGGATTATACGCAGTCTTATATAATAGGACGCCCCCCAAAAAAACTAATAAAATGAACTGTTACACATGATAGAACACGTGTCTCACAGACCTGATGTTGAGAAAATAAGCCAGAAACAATAGGAGTGAGAACTGCTGCATCTCACTTATGAAGACAAAGCCAGACTCTGGTGATAAAATTCAGATGGAGGAAACTCACAGGGGCAATGACCGGAGATCACAAAGAGGATTTCTGGAGTGCTCATATTTTTTTTTTTTTTGAATGGAGATTTGAAAGATGCAATTATTTGTATAAATACTATGAGTTATATGTTTAAGATTTATAGATGTTGCTTTATAAATACTAATTATTCAATGAAGGAGGCCTTTTGTGCAGTTTGGGACATTTCGGCATCAAGAGATTTATGCCTAGCTTAGCTAGCTTTTGAAACAGATGTCGCAGGGCCGAAGCTGTGATGTAGTGGACTAAGCCTTTGCCTGCTGCACCAGCATCACATAAGGATGCCGGTTCATGTCCCTGCTGCTCCTCTTCCAATTCATCTCTGCTTCCAGCCTGGGAAAGCAGGTGGTCCAAGTACTCTGCCTCTCAAAATAAATAAATAAAATCTTTAAAAAAAAAAAAAAAAAAAAAAACTTAGCATGATGTTTTCCTTCTATCTCTATAAAAGTCTTGTGATGAAATCAGTGTTTTGAATTGATGTCATTAATTATGTTTTGCTAATTCTCATCATTAGGTATACAAATTTATTCCTCGCAATTGCACCTGTTTAAATATATAATGAATGTTTTCTCCTAGGAATGTAGGTACAAAGTGGAACTGAAAACCTGCCAAGAAAACCTCCACAGGGTTTCTTGGAGCTCCTTTGTTGCTGTTGCTATTGCTAAAGAAAAATGGGGTTTTTTGGCTGGCGCTGCAGCTCACTTTACTAATCCTCTGCCTCCGGCACTGGTACCTGGGGTTCTAGTCCCAGTTGGGGCACCAGATTCTGTCCTGGTTGCTCCTCTTCCAGTCCAGGTCTCTGCTGTGGGCCAGGAAGGCAGTAGAGGATATCCCAAGTGCTTGGGCCCTGCACCCACATGGGAGACCAGGAGGAAGCACCGTGGCGGCCATTTGGGGAGTGAACCAACGGAAGGAAGACCTTTCTCTCTGTCTCTCTCTCTCACTGTCTAACTCTGCCTGTCAAAAAATAAAAAAATAAAAAAATTGAAAAATGGGGTTCCTGAAAAATTTAGTACATTCCTACCTGGAAAGGGAAAAATAAATGCTAAAATTAAATAAAGGATTACTTAATGATTGGTAAATGTACAAATATCCTGGGGCCAGTGTTGTGGCATAGCAGGTAAAGCTGTTGCCTGAACTGCCAGCATGCTATATGGAGGCCCTGGTTTGTGTCATGGCTGTTCCACTTCCAATCCAGCTCCTTGTTAATGGCATGGGAAAGCAGTGGAAGATGGCCCAAGTGCTTGGGCCCCTGCACCTGCATAAGAGACCTGGCAGAAGCACCTGGCTCCTGACTTCGGATTGGCGCATCTCTGGCCATGCGGCCATCTGGGGAGTGAATCTGCAGATGGAAGCTCTCTCTCTCTCTCTCTCTCTCTCTCTGTGTGTGTGTGTGTGTGTGTCTTACTCTCTGTAATTATTTCAAAATGGATTTTAAAAATCTTTTTTAAAATGTACAAATATTCTCTTTAAAAATCCCTGTACATGGTGTGAATGGAATGGGAGAGGGAGCGGGAGATGGGAGAGGTGTGGGTGGGAGGGAAGTTATGGGGGGGAAAAAGCCATTGTAATCCATAAATTGTACTTTGGAAATTATATTTACTAAATAAAAGTTTAAAAAAACACATAAAATATTTAGCAGTTTTATAAACACAGGCATAAGAATAAATGTGTAGCTCTTGAACTAAAATTCGTCAGTCCCAAAGGCTTAAAATAAATTATTTGTAAGCAAAAAAAGAAAAAAAATCCCTGTACAAGTTAGTGCATTTGTTATACTGTTTTTATTCATTTGTTCAATGGAATCAAATAGCCTGCAGGAGGTCCTTGCAAATATGAGATGAACCACGGATCAGGTTGGTTTGATTTTCTTCAGGATTATCTGAGCTACATACAATTTATCTATTAACTTCAAGTTAAATATTCAAATTAGAAATATGTCAAAACCATTTCTTTAATTCTTCAAAAACACCAACCCAATTAGAGAAACTCATGTGTTCTTCTCCTCTCAGGAAAAAAGGAAATCCCAGAGTCTACCTTTTCTACTGGAAAAATGAAGATAATAGTACTAACTGGCAGGATTTGGACGATGCTTTATAAAGATCCGAGTGAGTTCATTTTTGTCAGAAATGCCTTCTCCCGTGTCTGGAATGTCCCTAGGGATTCAATAATTAGTATCTATTACTATCATTATTATTATTTTCTCTTTCCAAATTATAAAAACTATTCCAAAAAGGGGAGATCATTTTGTATATGGTTTATTTAAGACAAACCTTTCTACTTATTTGCTAAAACGTGATCATTCAAAAATGTCTTGGAAGATTCCAACATAACTTGTCAGAACCCTCAGGACATTTCTTAGAAGAAAATCAAAGGGCGTTTCCTTGATTTCCTTGGGATTAGTTTTAATAAAACAGCTGTGCATCGCAGTTCATACTCTACAGTTCACAATGAAGCACGTGTTGTGTACTAAAGGATGCTGCTTCCCAGCACAGGAAACCCTTGTTTCTACGCAAAAGACATTATAATTTATTTATTTTCTTATTTAAAGTTAAGCCGCTGTGTATATTCCACTGCAGTCCTAACAGATGCGGGACGAATTTCTTGGCAATACTTATTTTCTTAGTTTTTGTGAAAAGATTATTTGTTTTCCAGTTCATGTGTGATGAGAGTCCATTTATCATGTAAAATGATCTGGTAGATTTTGTCACATCATGTCACTATTGCTGCTTATGGGATATATATATTAGTCCTTTTAAAAACTATGATATAGAGATCCTGTCATCACAGTTCATTTAATTCAGCATTTTAAAATGTGTCTGCTTTTTTCATCCTAATATGCATAAGATGAATCGTACACATGGGGAACCCCCATTTGCTCATCTCGGTATTCCGTACATGTGCTTGATGTGTTCTGCAAGACAAATTATTCCATTGTGGCTATGCTGCTGTTTGGGCGTAGCTGTGCTGCCAGGAAACCATACAAAACAAATCATGATAGTATCAGTCTCCAATGTTTTCCAGACATTTTGAGATGCAAAAATGGAAAGATATGGGAATGATAGTTCTGTGTTTCCTTTTGTAAGAATAAGAATTAAGTACGAATTTGTTACTTGACAATGCCTTTATATCTAATTGCCAAGGCAATATAAACAATTTCTTTAAGGAAGGTAGGTATTATTTCCATTTTCTTGATGAAAAAATTCCTTGCTGGCTATCACCCATTTGAAAACAGAGTTCAATTCATTTCTACTTGCTTAAAAATCCCTTGATCTTGCCTTAAAGGAAGTTATCTCTACAAAAAAAAAAAAAAAAATTAGAGGGCAAAGATTCACAAACTTGTATGAAGAATAATATTTCCTGAGTAGGTGGATGCTACTAAGAGATAGGAATTAAAGTTTATTGAGGCTATTATTTATAAAGTATTAGGAACTAGATGAAATAATTTATCTCCAGGGAGTAAAGACTATGGATAGCTAAAATAGCCTGCAATTCAAAGAGGAGAAAAGAGACTAATCAACTTAAAAAAAAAATCAGCATTGGTTCATCTGAAAAGCAATCATGTGAATAATAATCATCCGCTAGAGAATTTACTCCTCCCCAGCCGTGCAGTTCTCACTTGCCTAGGTTCTGGAAAAGGCCTGAATGAAGGGATACATAATTTGAGGTAATCATCTTGCGACATTTAACAAGCTTTCTCTATTAGGTGCTTCATGAAAATTCACTTTTGAAGCCATTTCTGAGTGACTTTTATTTCCTTTTGCATTTTACATTTACTAGAAAAAAGTACATGATTAAGTAGACACTGAATGATGATTTTCAACCATTAGCACCCAGGTTTATAAACTTTATTTAGGTATGGGTGCTTGGCCTAGCAGGTAAGATGCCAGTTACAATGCCTATGTCCCACATCTGAATGTGTGTTCTCAGTCCCCAGCTTGGACTCCTGACTCCAGGTTCCTGCTGATGCAACCCCTGATAGCTCCAGTAGTTGAGTTCCCATACCCATGTGCGGGACTTGGATTGAGCTCCTGGCTCTCAGCTCACCCAGCTCCCCTATCATGGTTGGCATTCAGGAGTAAACCAGCCCATAGGGTCTCTCGCTGTGTCTCTGTCTCTCTCAGTACCTCTTAAAGAAATTATTTTAAATGCCATTTTAACATCAAAATCTACAAGATCTAAAATTCTGCATGCAAAGCTTTCGTTTTTTTTGGATAACAGATTACCTTCATTCCACTAGGAAAGTGGATTTAAAGTCTGACATTTCTTCATGAATGAGATAAAGCACCATATCCCATAGGGCATTGAAACATTTTTTATCTTTGAATATCTCTGCATATTAGTATAGAATTCACACATCATTTATTGGAAATAACAAAAATAATTTGATTCACTCATATATAATATTATTAAAACTAAAAATATCAATTTTTGATAATCTATTTTTGAAAAGCAAAATTTCACATTTTAGACATAATGATTAGGTAATTAGAAAGAGAGCAGAGATATGTTTAACCCATTAAAACCTTTTATCTTGGGGTCGGCACTGTGGTGCAGCAGGTTAACACTCTGGTCTGAAGCACCAGTATCCCATATGGGCACCGGTTCAAGACCTGGCTGCTCCACTTCCGATCCAGTTCTCTGCTATGGCCTGGGAAAGCAGTAGAAGATGGCCCAAGTCCTTGGGCTCCTGCACCCGTTTGGGAGACCTGGAAGAAGTTTCTGGCTCCTGGCTTCAAATCGGCGCAGCTCCGGCCGCTGTGACTAATTGGAGAGTGAACCAGCAGATGGAAGACCTCTCTCTCTCTCTCTCTCTCTCTGTCCCTCCTCTCTCTGTGTAACCCTGACTTTCAAATAAATAAATAAATATTTATAAAAAAACTTTTATCTAGTTAGATATTTTATCTTAAAAATTATGAAGGTATCATATAATTTAATCATAGACAACAAATTTTTTTAAAGAAACTAACTGTACTTGAGTTTCATTAAACCAGTGAGAAACTTTCCCTGTAACTGTATAGACAAGAGAAAACAAAGGAGAGAGAGGGAGAGAGAGAAAGGGAGAGAGAGAAAAGAGAAGCGAAGTGAAGAAAAGATAGGAAGGAGAGAAAGAAATGAAACCAACTCAAGGTAGAAAGGAATAACATTTGGAATTGTAAACTAAAAGCCAAAAGGAAAAAAAAAACCACAGTAAAACAACTATGCACACAAACATAAAACAATGCATTAGCTAGGATAGTAAACATTGCTGGTTAATACCAATGGACTTTAAACTTTAAAAAAATATCCGTGTACTTCCCACTGGCTTTTTAACTTTGAATAATTGCCAAAAATATGAGTTATGGAATTTTTAAGATATTGAGATTTCAAAACTGTTAATTTAGTCTTTTATGTATATCTTGAATGTTTAAGTACATTCGTTTGATACTCCCATCATCCATTTAAAATCACGAATCAAACAGAAAGTCCATGTTCTGTTTGTGTTATATTCATACTTTACTTTCACTTCCCCTACAAACTGTATCTAAATATTATAATTTTTTTAAAAAATACTCAACTTTGAAATTTGGATAAATGTACAAAATTTGATATTTAGAGTGTCTTCAGATTAATGCATTGTGTTCTTTTTAAGCAAATATAGATGTAAAACAAAATCATATGTAGATTTACTTTGGTATTAGTACCAAATATATTGTGATTATATATAATAGCTATTACATTTTAAAGTTACAAAATTAAAAATAATGAATCTACATTGCTCTTTATGAGACAGCTGGTAACTGGATTCTAATAACTTGGACTGCCCTTTTGTTGGCTCTCTGAAGGTTTTTAGACCACATTAACAAAAGAGAACAAAACAAATGTATCTACATCCCTTTTGTAATGAATCTGAGTAACCCCATGGGCACCCAAATTTGAAAATCACCTATTTGAAATATCTTCTTTAGAGATAGAATCCATTTACAAAATTTAAAACAAAAACACAAACATAATCCTGTATCATAATAGCACTGTCCTAAAGCAAAGGTCAAAGAATGGTTTAGAAAGATTATGGATAAACATGCCTCAAGTAAAGGCAATTTTAATTCAATAATGAACCAGCATCCAATAACTTGTGCGGTTTCTGCCATAACAAAGATCCACAGGTGTAGACATCAGTGGTTAGAATGAGAGGGACACCACCCTCCATTACCCGTCACAACTCAGTAGTGAATGTTTGCTTATTTTTCCAGTGAACTATGCTCTACTGGTCTAGAGGTCTTAGTCCCACTGCGGAACACTCCCACTAGGAGACACAACAATGATTTCATTGAATTGAGATTTAAGATAACATCTGGGCACTTTCATCTCCTCATGCCCTGAATCAGCTGGAAAAATAGAGTTACTGTGCTACCCAGAGTGCTTGAGTCTAACTATCTTTGGAATTGGATAGCTACTCCACAATAAACTTCATTCCATGACTACCTCAAGTTCTGAGAGAGAAATTAGTGCATTTTCAGTGGTACCCATTAAAAGTGTATCATACTAGGCAGAATTATGTCTTTGTTATTGTCTTTATTTGTAGATTGTGTGTGCCAAGGTGACAAAGGGTAGACTTGTGATGATTAATGTCGTGTGTCCTCTTGACAAGAATATGGATGCCCAGATTAAACAACATTTCTGAGAATGTCTAGGTAGGTGATTCCAGGTAGATTAGCATTTGAATTGGTGCACTGAATAGAGAAAATAATCCAACTTAATGTGGGTGGGCATATATGAATATATAATATCCTCTTGATATCTCTGGAGAATTCTGACTCATCTAGGTACCGATCCCACATATTCTTAACTAACCTTAACTGCCAGGGTTGACAAGTCCAGGCCAGAGTCTGGGGATAAACCAGCCCTACAGTCTGGAGCACAGCATATCTGAGATATGAGAGGGATCCGCTGTGAAATTAGGGAACGGAGCAAGTGTCTGCCTCCCTTGTAAAGGGTTGACTGATTATCAGATGGTAAAGAAAGCTAAAGCTCTGTAACTAGGTCAATGTGACATCACTCCACACAGAGACGTGGAAATTCCTGTCACATTGCTAAAGCACCACTTCAGTAACAATCACATCAATTAGTGGGCGTTTCGGAAAATAAGTCTCTCCATGTATGAGTATCTGAAAACCTCCTAACTGAAGTTCATTGATTTTCACACCTGATATAAAATAGGAAAATGCAAGAAAAGTGTTCACAACTGAGGGTGAAAATGATTTTTGACCGACAGTTTTGAAACAACAATGTCATCTATGTATGATTATGTCATTTAGATATGGTTATATATTTTCAGTTTCACAAATTATATAGTAATACATTCCTGAAGGTCTCAGAAGTACTCATAAACAGGACCAAGTTGTGAAAGAGACTTGACCCTCTAAACTTTGCTTAAGTTCGACAATCAGGTCCTCAGTGCGCAATTCCAAAAGAACACTACTTAGGTCAATCCAAGAGAACTTGATTTCTAGAACACCCCAATTGCGAAGAAGGAGGTGCCTCTGCAATCTATTATTCTAACTCACTCTTCTACCTCTGTTTTGCATTACAGATTCCACCCACACTTACTTCCAAATCTAGCTCATTCTTTTAGTGATTCAAATCTTCCCACTAGTATGCAAACATATTCAAGTTTATGACATTAAAAAAAAGTTAAAATCTTCCTTTGGTGCCAAATTTTCATGTTAGCAAGGCTTAGTCCTTCCTGGATACTTCGCTCACTGTATATTTAGAATAATTCCTATATTTATTCTTCCAACTCATTGTGCAGTTAAAAGGATTCAGTTTCCACCTTCATCCCCTATCAGAACAGCCCTCAAAAGACATAGGTACTCAAAGGTAGGATTCTTACCTTTTCTTACTTGACTTGCAGTTTTGGACATTATTTACCCTTCAAAGTGTTGATCACTATTTTAGAAGTACAGTTGTGAAATTGTTTAGGAACACTATGTATGATCTTAAATTTGAGCCTGCAGTAAAGTTCCATTGACCTCTTCATCTGTCTAACTCCTACTCTTCCTTGAAATTCACCTTGGAAAATGATTCCCTAATCCTTTCAATAGCCTATAAAGTTGGCAGTATTATCTCAATTAACCAGATGGGATAAACAAGGCCTCATCATTACTATAGATAGAAAATAATGTTTTTGATAGACAGGAATCAAAATCCTAATTAGTGAGCTGCGAAAAGTAACCTCTAGTTTTACAATCTGAATAAATTTTTAACACTGAGGATTTTTTTTTTGCTTCTTTGTCTCTAACATCTCAGAGAAATATTAAATTAGCATATGAAACATGCCACTTTTTAACTAAAATCTAGAATTTTTCAGAAATATCTAAAAACTTTGGGTTTTCACATCTAAACCCTTTCAGAGATAGTTTGTAGAATGTTGCACTGTCCTCACCTCTGGGTTACATGCGACTTTGTCCTTCATGAAAGTTTTCATTGGATCCAGAGCGAATCAAAGATTCATGACCATCTTGTGATAAACCTACTGTACAAAAACCCCAAACACGAAGTTCAAACACATCTTAACCCTGGCTATGGCTCAGAAGCAATTAATGCATGTGTCTCTGCTCAATAAGCCACTCCCCCCAAAAAAGTATCACAACACAGAGAGGCACTTTGCCCAATATTTAAGATGGAGGGCTTAGTATACTTGATTTCAAATTTTACTCTAATTTGCTAACTCTGTGACCTCATGCAAATTACTAAGCCTTGCTTCATCCTCTATGAAACACTGAAAATGGATATAATTAGCAAGCAGGCATGAAGTAGGGCTCGGCAGGAATGCAGGAGTAGGAAGGAAGGCAGTTTATTTATTTTTTTAAGATTTATTTATTTATGTGAAAGTCAGAGTTACACAGAAAGAGAAGGAGAGGCAGAGAGAGAGAGAGAGAGAGAGAGGTCTTCCATCCGCTGGTTCACTGCCCAGTTGGCCGCAAGGGCCAGAGCTGTGCCTATCCGAAGCCAGGAGCCAGGAGCCAGGAGCTTCTTCCAGGTCTCCCACGCAGGTGCAAGGCCCAAGGACTTGGGCCATCTTCTATTGCTTTCCCAGGCCATAGCAGAGAGCACTGGGTGTCGGACCCATATAGAATGCTGGCGCTCCAGACCAGGGTGTTAACCCACTGCCGCACAGCAGCAGCCCAGGAAGGCAGTTTATTTATTTATTTATTTATTGACAGGCAGAGTGGACAGTGAGAGAGTGAGACAGAGAGAAAGCTCTTCCTTTGCCGTTGGTTCACCCTCCAATGGCTGCCGCGGCCGGCATGCTGCAGCAGGCGCACCGTGCTGATCCGATGGCAGGAGCCAGGTACTTATCCTGGTCTCCCATGGGGTGCAGGGCCCAAGCACTTGGGCCATCCTCCACTGCACTCCCTGGCCACAGCAGAGAGCTGGCCTGGAAGGGGGGCAACCGGGACAGAATCTGGCGCCCCGACCGGGACTAGAACCTGGTGTGCCGGCGCTGCAAGGCGGAGGATTAGCCTACTGAGCCGTGGCGCCGGCCAGGAAGGCAGTTTAAATGGAAGCACCTACATATACAGCAGTGAAATTCTGTGGTGTGTTATGTCAATGGAAGGCTTTACTTTAAACTCACCTGTTAGAGAGGCCTTGTGTTTTCTCAGAACAGGTCAGCTTTTATACTAAGAAAGTGAGGAGTGGAAGTAGGCACGGCTGCTCTCAGATTTACATCCAATACTCTGTTCTGACCCTTTCTTTCTATCCCTGCAACTTTGACTACTGGGAAAGCTTGGTGCACAAAACCGAAGTCCATGAGGGAACACAAGAATTTATGCAATCAGATGTAGAGACGGCCACCAGGAAATTATAGGTAGCTTGTGTCACTGAATCAGCAACATAGGAGTTTGTTCTTTCCTGGCAGGATTTTGAAGAATATTTTTCAAGTATTTGTTATAATATTCCTCATGTTAGGTAGGTTTGATCATTTCCTATGAGTAAACTAGGGATATGAGACTATCTGAGAACACTAAAGACGGTAAGTACCCCCTTATCACATCATATCACCGGGCTGTTGAACATAGCATGACTTACCATTTGAATGTCAACCTTGATTGCTCGGTGGTGCCTCCATATTTCCCCTCTGGGAAGTTACTTGTGTTCGTCATGCTTGAGTGTGTCCTTTGCAAGAGAATTGCTAAGTCCCTCCCAGAGTCAAATGTATGCCCTGAAGACATGAGAATCTATTAAACTATTTTGGAGTACTCTTTAAGAAAAAGATTTATCCCTCGTCGTCTTTACTTTTTATTCAATAACTCAAATCCATCTGGGTTCATGTGTTTTTATTTTATTTTTGGACTACAATGTTATGCAGAAGTTATTATTGTTCAAATTGTTACGTCTTTGGCCGTTGTGAGCTCTTTCACATTGGTTCTTGTTTCTTTTTGCTATGCCTTATGTTTTACTTTATTGGTGTTTAGTACTTTCTTATTTGTAGGCACTGCAAGGTCCTCCAGGCTTATCTTGTATTTCCCCTGTTTTGTCCCAAACAAATCAACCATTTCACTGAGGGACTCTGTCACCTTTTATTGAAGAATGGAATTCAGAAACCAATTTAAGGTGCCTGGGTCAGTTCCTTGCTGCTGAAGTTCATTGTCATATACATGCACACATGTGTGTGTGTGTATGTGTGTATGTGTACTTTGTATTTTGTATACAATTATCTGCTAAACTACCTGGAGAAACGTCTTTATCTTGACAAGGCCTTCACTGATGTAATCACATCATTTTCATTTTTTTGAAAGAGGGTTCTCCATTATCTGTAACAAGTTATTGAAAATATATGTTCCAGTTATATGTCATTGGATGGCATAATATTTAGTCCTAAAATCCATCACTTGATGCAAAATTGGACAATTTTCAATTTGGCAGTTTCAGTCCTTTCTGTATTTGTTTTTTGGAAATCTCATTGTTTTCTTTTTTACACTTAGAATTTTATCTTATCTGTAACATAATTTATCTTGTTTTCAAATGTATTCAAAATCTTTGCTTATTACATTTTTTCACATCCTGAGGAAGTTCAAGGCTTTAAAAAAAGTATGTAAAACTTCTCAGTATTTTAGATAATTCTTCAAACATATTGTCATTTCACAGAAGTAATGAAAATTGTTTTATAGAATTTCACTAATTTATCCCATATTCTCTTCTGTTTGCCTCTCTCTTCCTCTTTCATTCTCTTTCTGTCGTTCTCTCTTCCCCAGTTTCTTTCTTTTACTCTCTCTTTTGGAGTTGACAACTTCAGGGAGAGAAAAATTTGCTGAGAATTTTCTGCCCTACCATTTTTCAATTTTCAAGATATTTATACATTTTAAAAAACATAATTCTAAACAAATCAAGAACCATATAGTATATATTAAAGGGGTTTTAATAGTAGATATATTTCATTTCAAATAAAATTCATCATATATTGCCTCTGTACTGTCATCATATTACATAAAAACTTTAATTCTCAAGTCTTCTGGAATATACAGTTAGCACTCACTCATAAAATTCTTTTAATATAGTCAATGAGAATTATATGCATATAATAGATACACTTCCTGAACTAAACTGAAACTGACTGAAACTAAATATCCAAATAATGTCCTAGATTTTTGGAGTTGATATTTAGCCTCTTTTAAGGGAAAGTTACATACTGTTTATAGTCAATTATTTACAAGAGCTGTTTCAAAAGCTTGTCTAGTAACATACACATGGAAAACTATTGTTTTATTTTAAAAAGTCTGAGTCAAGAGGGCACATTGCCCATTATCTGAGTAACTTGGCCTTTGAAACCAGAGGAACAAATCTGATTTCCAGCCCAAAAACAGATTTGGGAAATACATTATGGAAAAGATAGCAGAGGTATGCATTATTTTCCAAGAAGAAATTTTTGTATGGTCTAATTCTGACTCCTACTAACCACTCAGGCCTGCACCTAATCCCAGGTCAAGATGTACCCTTACACTCTTCCCAAAAAGAACAGCAAATAGCTGATTACCATGGTCCCTTCTAAAAATGCTAGTGACTAAAGGAGAAATTTTATCTAATATGTAAACCAACAAATGGCTGATATGAAAAGAATCATTGTTAGGGAAGAAGCCTGCTATCATATATTGACTTCACTTTGTATTACAATCTGGTAAGTTAGTCTGGTATTACCTTATACATGTTGCAGAAGGAAAAAGACTCCTGGGTCCAGACAAAGCCTTTATTACTTAAGGCATAGCAGGCAGCATGGGCATGAACGTATTTCTATCAGTTCTCCATATCTCCCAGTCCAAGAGTGTGGGTGACACGAAGGCTCCAGATAAAACCTGCACACAGGCAGAATGTAATACAGGAGAGAAACCTGGAGCTAGGGAGCATCCACCATCTTTGTAGCAACCAATCAGCCAGCTTTCTCTCTGTCCTGCTAACAAAGGTTACCTCATCTGTCAAGATAACTCATAAGAGCACAACACTTGAGTCCTCTTGAGAAAAGCCTTCCAAAATACAATTGATTTAATAACACAGCCCTGAGAAATGGCCTAGATAAGGAGTAGTAGACAGGGCACACCCATTAAAATGAGGAACCCAAAGGTGTCATACTTATCTCCAAGCAATATTTTCTCTTTGATCATACTTTGTCCCAGCTTCCAGCAAAACTTTAAATGATTAAATTATTTCATTGGCTACTCTGATTAACCTGACTGACAGAGGCTATAACCAAATCCATTCCTTTTGTCACACAGCATTTAATTAACAGCATGTCCATAGGCAGGATGATGCCAACCTGCAGTATTGAGCTCAACTCTGTCCCCAGGATCCTAAATTCAATCAATATACCATATGTTCTTGGAGGAGCAGTAAATCATATTTTAGACAGCCAGATTGCAGTTTAAGGCAAAGCCTATTATTCATTATGTCCTGTGCTAGAGGATTGCAACTAGCCTGTCACTGTTTGGTATCATGCTGATAAGTACAACGGGAAATACATGAGCAAAAAGCACTCCCTCTCTCTTATTAGAGAGATGTGTTGTGGTCCATGATTTCTCACATATAAATATGTAACCCAAATGTACACAAGTTCTGCTGGTTATATTCTTTACTTATTTTTATATTTTAAGATTTAATTTATTTGTTTAAGAGGTAGAGTTACAGAGATTGAGAAGGAGAAACGTAGAGAAATGTTCTCCATCCGCTGGTTCACTCCCCAAATGGCCACAACAGCTGGAGCTGCTCTGATCCAAAGCCAGGAGACAAGAGTTTCCTCTGGGTCTCCCACGCAGTTTCAGGGGCCAAAGCACTGGGCCATCTTCCACAATTTGCCCAGGCCTTAGCAGAGAGCTGGATCAGAAGAGGAGCAGCCAGGACTAGAACTGGCAGCTACATGGGATGCCGGCAGAGCAGGTGGAGGCTTAAACCTTCTGGGCCACAGCGCCGGCCCCACCTGGTTGTATCCTTAAACCCAATTTTGATCATCACTATTTTGGTTTGGTTAAGACATATGGGTAATAACACCTAGAAATCGTTGCCTCTGTCATATATGGCATAACTTAAGGGCTAGCACCAGGAAAGTCATGTATGACATAACTCAAGGACTCTTGACTATCAGTGCCACTGACAGCACCAGGAACAGCAGAAGAGTTCAGAACTAGCCAAGTCCATGTGATTTTATTTCGCTTTTGTTTTTTTCAGTGAAGGGTCAGATTTCCAAAGACAGACTATCTGATGGCTCTACCAGGTTGCAATACTATACATGGTAACAAAGAAAGCATTAACCATTCCTTTTTCCTTGTAACCTGTGATGCCTAAGGAGTATGCCCTTCATTTGCTAGAGTTGTCTTATTCCACGACTAGAACCTTAGCGTGTCCCACTTCTGTGTGATAAATTCACCTTTTCTATATTCATTCTGTAGCCAAACTGATACCTTCTGTGTAGGGTGTCAGGTGCAAGTGGGGCAGATATTTTATAAAATTTATAGACTTCTTACATCCTCATCTTGTCTCAGGTGAGCAACTATAGGAAAACTTACACAGCAGTGTACTCATTGATATAGTCAGTGTCTTCATGATTTAAGTCTGTGTAACACGAACAAGAGAATCCAGGTGACAAAACTTGGTAAAATTAATTTTAAACTCCTTAGGCCCTCATTGCCAGTCCTCCAGACAGAAGTTTGCACCGTGACAGGCTTACTGTTAGGGAAAAGAAGATGCATCTTGCCCAAGAACTGTCAGGACTGGAAATATGAATTTCAAAATAATTCGATAAACCTCCCTAGTTCTTTCATTCTTAAAGTTATTTAGGTGACAAACTAAAGGAGCTAGACCATTTCTGAGACATCTCTATTCATTGATAAAACTGACTTCATGTGGAATGCAGGCCATTAGACCACAGTATTTACCAAAAAAAAAAAAAAAAAATGGTGGGGGACAATGTCCTCTTGCAAAGTAGCCTTTGTCATCCCAAGAAAAATAGGTCAATTTTTGACAGGAGTCACAGGGCTAACATCTTGGTTGGTGCTGCAACCACTCCTCAGAAACAAGAAAGAACTCACATTTCAGGAAAAATAGGGTTCAGACACTAACGCTGGTAATGCATACACACCAAGAAACTATGGAAACATTTTATTGTATACATGACAGGAGTTTCCATGGGGAGAAGAAAGTAGCTCCAAGATCTGAAAATGACTTGAGAAAGCAGAAGAAGGAGACTGGCATGTATACTTCATGTTGGTTAAGGGATGGGACTAGGGTGAGTATTTCCAAATAAGGGGACACATTCTCACTAATGCCAAAAGAGGGAGCAGCTGGTCTTCCTTATCGTGCTCACAGATGGGGCAGAAAGGGAAGAAAGGATGTGCTTACAAGTTGTCAACAGGCAAACAATAAAAAAGAGTGACTTATTACAACTAACGCTTGAGGTTTCACTCTGAGGCAAATGTGCTATTTTTTCCATTTAATTGAATTTGAATTTGTTTAAGTAGATCATTATGGCACTCTGTGAGGTCTGCAGCCTTAGGCCAGTAGGAGAGTTGAAATTCCCATTAAACATCTGTCCAAGAAGCATTATATATTCTGAGAAGTGAGTATGTGTCATGATTAGTATTAATGACATCTGAAACTCCCACAGGGATAAGGAGTGTCTTGATGAGGCTTTGGGGGATTTAATAGCAATGGATATAGGTGTAACCTTGATTTATGTTTTAAGTATCTGACAGGCAAGAGATGTTTGGAGTTCTTTGCCCCATTGAGGTATCCTTGGATAATAAATTGCAATTGTTTCTTTTCATTATATTACTCAGAAAGATCATTCATTGGCAATGGCTCTAGAGTCTACAAAAATTTACGGCCAGAGTCAATTGTGGATTAACTTATCCAGTGCTAATATGACTGCCTAAACTTTGACTACTCGCGTCGTCCCTTTGGTCCAGTCCTTTATTGAGAACTTTCTGGTTAAGGAATGAAAAGTAGCAGCTTGATCTTATGTGAGGATATTGATGCTATCTGTGATCTATAAACATCCTTTCCCATTCATTCACTCGATCCCAAGGAGCTCCATAAAGCCAAAGGGTAAGGAACAGAGATGAACTCTTTTAGCACCATGACATCTTGCAAAGGACTGGGGATAAAGAAAGCTGCTTCCTGTTGCAAGCAGAATGTCTCAGGAATCCAGTTTTGGCTCTGTGGTTTAGCAAGACATCTCAGTGGCCATATCAAGTGTTCAGGATGCCACTTCCAGGACCCAAGGAAGGGTTATAGGCTTGGGAGTTGAGGATGTCTTTATTTTCAAGAAACTCAAGGACAGACCAATAATCACCATTGTAATGGTACATATCATGAAGCCAAGGGGAAGGTTTTCTTGTCTTACAAGCCCATGGACAACTTACCACCATCTTGAGTTGTCCAGAAATTTCAGGTGTGAAATGAGGTGTTTAGCAGGTTGATACTGAAGGCATCTTTGATAAGGCCACTACAAACATGCTTGTTTCATTGTTATTTGGATTTATTTTAGAAACTTTTTTCAGAAGAGGCCCCATTTAAAGGAAGGCTATATTTCACATAACAGCGTAACCAGCAGTAAGTAAAATTTGTAAACAAGGAAGAAGTTATCTCCAGAAGCCAAAAAGCTCTAAAGATGTTAGTGCCGTTTTCAAACTGCACGTGCTGAGATGATCAATAGCTGTTTCTTGGCAGCATCAGGGCTGGCACAGACCTTGGTCAGTCCTTATTTTCATATATTCAACTAAGGTAGTAGAGCCAGGAACTCTGTGTGAGCAAAAGCTCATTCATTTTTGAAAGCTTCTTTGTAGTATTTGTGTGTCTTGAAAGGGTAAGGAGAGCATCAGATCAGTATCATACATGTGTTCCTAGAGAAGGTGGCAGTGGAGAAGTCCTTCTTGGCAAAGACCATATGCACCTGCAGGGTTGTCATGATGCTCCATTAGGGAAAGTAAAGGCAAAAAGTCTTTGACTAAAACTGTGATTTTACTTTCACCTTGTTCAAGTCCATTTTATTTCTACTGGACCAGCCGGGAGAAGACTAGAGAGAGGTGAGGTGATTTGTCTGACATACTATCATGTTTCCTCTTGTGGCAGTCCTTGACCAGAACAATTCCTTCAGATACTTACAGGTCAGAAAATACAAGCCTGTAACACATAAGTGCAACGATATGTGCAAATGTCAAAGCCATCATTGCTGTCCTACTGTGACATTCACCCTTAGTGAAGCAGTTAAACACAGGTACCTTTTCTACTTCATAGACTGGGTAAGACAGTGACTTTGGTGGACAAAAGAACTGTGAAAATTTGAGTCCTACCCCTCCCTGAAGTTCCTCAATATAGGTAGAAAAGTACATTTGGCTTTTCATCTCTTTTGAGGAGAGAGAAATCTTGGCTCATGCCAAATGATATTTCTCCTTAAAGCAACTGAAGTTAAATAGAAGAGAAAAGAAAGATTGTTGCTGTGGATTTGTTCTGAGAGAAGGAGCATAGTGGGGGCCAGAGGCGTGGAGTCACCACACAGACACTGGGATTTGGATGAAAATGGGCTAGAGGTTAGCAGCTCGCAGACTCGTTTATTTCAGTTGGTACAGCAGCTTATATAGCCAAGGCAGCCAATCCGGTCAAGGGGCGGTTTATGCTGTAACAAATCACTGCCTGTTGCCAGGCAGGCTACTTTGCCAGGTGGGTTCTGAAGCCATTTCCTGAGTAACTGACACTCATTTGCCAGTGACTATCTTGGCACAGCCTTCTCATTCCACCATAAAAGATCAGGAAATTACTAGAAGAAAAAATGGCTCCATACTAGTAATCAAGGTTTTCCATTGACCTTTGATTTTGACACAGGTGACAGTTGCTCACAGCTCAACTAAAATGACACCTATATTTTTGGCTCTTTCAAAGCTCTAGATCTTTACACAAAATTCTCACTGTGGACAAAATTTATATCGGCTTTGGGGGCTCTGTAAGTACATTTTCTATCAGCTGGGAGCATAGCACTGGCTCTTGCTTTCCCATGTCTCTTCCTCTTTCAGTTCAAAGACAGTAAACAAGAAGAGCTCATTTCATCAGTGGTTTTCCATCATTCCTGTTGTCCCTCACTCTTGTTAATAAGAGTGGACACCCATATTGTCTTATCCCATTTGTATCATTTGTGTAAAAGCATTCACCATCGGATCTCAGGGATTCTTCTTCTCCTAACTCTGAACCTTGCCTGTAGGGCCTTGCACTTTCTCTTCCAGAAAAATCACCTCTCTGTCAAGATCTCATTCTCACTGCAAGATGGCCCTGGAATTTAATTTTATCCTATGCTTGCACTTAGTCACTTCCTGATTGTATGATGCTGGTAAAAGACAAGAGATTTCTGAGTCAGGCACAAAGAACTTTAATACTCACAGCACAGGCAGCAAGTATCTTGAGAATCAGCACATTTGTTTCAGTTCCTTCTGTCCTTAACCCCTGGAGGATGATGAGGGAGGCAGGAATGAAACCTGCATACAAAGAGGAAAACTGAGATTGGGAAATGCATTTCTTTTAGAGCCAGCATAGCCACACCTTTTCTGTCCCACAGGGAGTTGTACACTGTGTCTGTCAAAGTTGCTCTCCACAAACACGAACATAAAAAATGGCTTAAGGTCTTGTATTTTAGCACATTAAGCAACAGCAAAGAACCAAGTGATTCAAGGAAAACTGTCTCCTCACTCTACAGAAAAGGTAACATTGAGCAAAGGCAGAAGCTGGTTTGCATTAGGATAATCACACACTACAGATTCACTACCAATGTTGTCACCAGCCTCTAATTGTTTCCTTCTTCCTTGCTAACTGCGTATATTATGGTCATTGAAGTGGTTTCCTTACATTCATCTTGTTTATGGAATATATTTTGATCTCTTCTGTACGATTTAAAAAAAAAACTCAGGGAGGAAATATATGCCTCCAATGAAATGGAAAGAATACATTAAATATTAAAATTAATTCTAATCCCTTAGCAACAGTGGCTAAACTAGGAAGGTAGGCTCATACTTTTGAACGGACTTATTTCTAGAGGTGTTAGGAAGCCAGCTACAGTCTTCTAAAATGATGGAGCTGGCATCCATCTGTTATATCTGACAGTAAATCTCTTCCCCTTCCACCCTTGCTGCCTCCCACAGAAAGGAAAACAACCGTCTGTTCTGCATCTATAGGTAAGAGATGCAAAAAGTCTCAGTCTCCTGCAAAGGAAAGGGGATTTATCTAAAGAAAATTTGAGAGAAAAAAATGAAAGTCATTTAAAAATATAGCAGGTAAAAATATTGTCAGAAAGTCTCTCTTCAATAATGTGGCTATGTTTATAGGTCAAATGGAACACTGACACGAATCGGAAAATATTTTCCCAGACATGGCTATTTGTGTGAAATATTTCAGATGTTTGACTGGGGTGGGTAAGTTGCTGCTATATTTGTTCCAAAAAATCCATCAGGATCATATTAAATAAAGCTAGTATCTCTTTATAACATATAACCAAGTATAATAACATAAAATATATTTAATGTTATGTATAAACTATATTCATATGCCAGACAATTCTACATAAACTTTTTGACATTAATATATATGAATGTATTAAATATAAAATAAAATATGTAAACATATGTGTATATTTATGAACTACTTAAAAGGCAAGCTATTTATATGTATATTTATACGTATTGTAAATTACTTATATCTGCTTAAGATATAATCACATACATCATTAAGTGTAGTATGTAATAAACTGTTACATAACATGTAAGTATATACAATTTATTAAGTATAATAAATACATTATGACATAAAATAATCTTCAAGTGACTGAAATAATTTTTTCTACATGTGACAAACTGATACATCCTATACTCTATTCACTTCTGGTCAATATATGAAAAATGAGAATTCAAAATATTTGCAATTTTCTTAATGATGTAAATATAAGTTAAAATTCCTGTGATACCTTGTATTAGAAATAAATGTGAGGGACTGGTGCTGTGACATAGTGCCGGCTTCCCATATGGGCACTGGTCAAGTTCTGGCTGCTCCACTTCTGATCTAGCTCTCTGCTATGGCCTGAGAAAGCAGTAGAAGATGGCCCAGGTCCTTGGACCCCTGTACCCACGTGGGAGACCCAGAGGAAGCTTCTGGTTCCTGGCTTTGGATCAGCCTCTGGCCATTGCAGGTATTTGTGGAGTGAACCAGCAGATGAAAGACCTCTTTCTCTCTGCCCCTTTCAAATAAAAAATAACTCTTTAAAAAATTAATAAATAAAAATATTTAAGAAATTATGTTCAAAAAATAAATAAATGTAACTTAAAAACTAACAGGGTTATAAAAGTAATTTAAGGGGCCAGCACTGTGGGGCAGTGGGTTAAAGCCCCGCCTGAAGCGCTGATATCCTGTATGGGCACCAGTTCACATCCCGGCTGCTCCACTTCTGATCCAACTCCCTGCTGATGTGCCTGGGAAAGTAGCAGAGGATGGCCAAGTCCTTGGACCCCTGCACCCCTGTGGGAGACCCAGAAGAAGCTCCTGGCTCCTGGCTTCAGATTGGCTCAGCTCTGGCCACTTGGGGAGTGAACCAATAGACGGAAGATCTCTCTTTCTCTGTCTTTATCTCTGTCTGTAACTCTGTCTTTCGAATAAATAAAATAAATCCCTTTTTAAAAAATATAATTTGAAAAGTAAAGAAACGATCCAATTTTAGGTAAATACATATAAAAGGAGTCTTGGAGTCTGTTAAAATCTATTTAATATTTCCTAACAATTACAAAATAAAGACATTCTAAGGGAAGTGAATCCAAGTATAAAATGAAAAGTAGGAATATAGTTTACTATTGACAGGAAGTTGAAGATAACTGACAGGTGGAAATGCAGCTGTGACAGATAGATAGGTAAATAGAAGAAAGATATATACCAAGTTAGGAAATGAATGAAAAGAACCAGGAAGACAATCTATGCCACTTATTAATACGCTGATGGCATTCTTTCTAACCAAGAGACTTTCATGAGCATAGGGATCAAGAGGAGAGCTTTGCCAAATCTATGAAAGCAACTTCGAGCATAGGGTGTGACAAAGCCCCTGACCTTTCCTCCCATTTAACTGACCATGAACGTAACAGTGTCAGGTAGTCTAACATCCTTGGAAGAAGATACTTGCTACATTCTGTGTGTAAAGGAAGAAAAGTAAGTTTCCCTATTCCCTTCCAGCTTGTCTGTTGAGGCTTCTGTAACCAGACAGATTAACTAGAGAAAAAATAAGGTCTGATTAACATGTACATGTTAATGCGCATGCATGTACATTATGTAGGTGCATGGGAGAAAACTCAGTGAGTGTAGCCTCCAGAGGTGACCTAGAACTCCAGTTTACACAGCGCCTTCCGTTAAAGCACAGAAAGAAGGGTATGTGGGAGGGAACTTAGGGGAAGGAGGCTAGGAGAAGCACAGCGGGCAAAAGTAAAGTGGGTCTGATCAGGCAGATTTCAACTGGTGAAAAATGTCCATTTACTCATTCTTCTCGTCAGGGGACAGAGGGGAACACCCTCATAAATAGAGATTGCCTTGAGCGATGTCAATGTCCCCACAAGAAGATGGCTTCTATTCTGTTTTCAGAGCATCTCCTGTCTCTCTCAAATTAATCAGCTCAAAATAATCCTTATGCCAAAGGGACATATTTTGGGGTAGCATATCTGATCTCCCACATATACACAGGTATTCTACTTAAGAAGGCAGATAGTTTGCTAAGCATTCAAAAAACCAACCTGTTCATAATGTGTAACCGTTGAAATGACAATTTAGACTTGTGAAAAATCATTACCTATCTAGAAATAAAATGATAAACTGGGAATATTTATAAATAATGCTTTACTGTGCCTTAACATCACTCTAATTTTCAATGGTAATTTTACAAAGAACTTTGTGTAGACAGGATTTTAGGCAACATATAGGGAAATCTGTAATTAGCTCATATCAGTTCTTGCAATAAAATTTGTCTAATGGGTTAGATCTTTGATCCTCAGCAATTTTCAAATTACTCCGTGGGGCCAGCACTGTGGCACACAGTGGGTTAACTGCTGTCTGCAGCACTGGCATCCCATATGGGTGCAGATTTGAGTCCCGGATGCTCCGATTCTGATTCAGCTTTCCTGTTAATGTACCTAGGAAAGCAGCAGAAGATGCCCAAAGTACTTGGGTCCCTGCACCCACAAGGGAGACTCAGATGAAGCTCCTGGTTCTTAGCTTCAGCCTTGCCTAACCCTGGCCACTGCAGCCATTTGGGTAGTGAACCAACAAATGTAAGACCTCTCTCTCTCTTTTTCCTCTCTCTCTTTCTCCCTCTCCATCTGTAATTCATTTCAAATAAATGAATAAATCTTTTTTTAAAAAATTACTCTGTACTCAACTTCCATTTGCCTGTCTGGTACCTAACATATCCAAGCTCTCACATTTTCCATTGTATGGGAAAATTAAAATAACACAGAATATTCTGACAAAGCTGTGTATCTTCAGCTGAACCAAAAGCAATCCTTTGCATTGTTCTTTGCTGTATTTTCAGCATCTGAGATCTGGTACATTGGAAATAATCAATAAATATTTATGGAATTGTCTATCTGCCTTGTCTAGACTTCCTCCTCTTCTCCTACATTAGCCTTGCCATTTGATTAATTTCTGTTTCAACTCTTTTAGGCCTCTTGCCTTCCTCTTTAGTTCAGCAGATTACAACTTCTTGCTTTCCTCAGGAATGTGGTATTGTTAGTAGTCTCTTGACTACTTTGTATGATTCACGATACAACAGAAAATTGGGGTGAGTTTCATAAAAACTATCTCATTATCATCATCATAAAGCCACAGCTTTCTAAATACTAACATGATAAATATCAGTATTCTATTTGTTTTATTTTTATTCATTTGGAAGAGAGAGAGACAGATAGGCAGAAAGAAAGCTTCCGTCTACTGGCTCTCTCCTTCCAGATACCTGCAACAGCCAGGGCTAGGCTAGGCTGAAGGCGGGAATCTAGAATTCAATTCAGGTCCCCCATGTGAATGGCAGGGACCCAAGTACTTAAGTCATCACCTGCTGCATCTCAGGGTCTGCATTAGCAGGACGCTGGAATCAACAGCACAGCAGGAGTGCAAACCTGGGAATGTGGATGCCCCAGCTTACTCTAACTGCTGGGCCAAATGCCCATTCTTGAAAATTTGATGTTTATTTCTTCGAGAGGGAGAGGGAGAAGATAGAAACAGAGACAGAGACAGAGAGAGCAAGAGAGAGCGAGAGAGAGAGAGAGATGGGGAGAGAAAGAGATCTCCCAGCTACTAGTTCGCTCCTCAGATGTCTATATTGGCTGTGGCTGGGACGGGGCCAATGCCAGGAGCCAGGAATGCATCTGACTCCCTCACCTGAGTG
This sequence comes from Oryctolagus cuniculus, assembly GCF_051225735.1. Classification (NCBI taxonomy): domain Eukaryota; kingdom Metazoa; phylum Chordata; class Mammalia; order Lagomorpha; family Leporidae; genus Oryctolagus; species Oryctolagus cuniculus. Next base: position 69,170,262 of record NC_142874.1, read on the forward strand.
GCAGGAACCTAATTACTTGAGCCACCACTGTTACCTGCAGGGTCTGCATTCACAGGAAGCTGGAATCAAGAGCCAGAGTTAGGAGTTAAACTCAGGTACTTTGCTGTGAGATGCGAGCATCTAAACCACCAAGCTGAACTCCCAATACCCTATTTTTAAAAATTACTCTCTTTATCATCACAGTTATAAGCAATTTCTAAATAGTATATTTGATTTATTCTTTTTTATTTATCTAATAATTGCTAATTTAACTTTCTAGTTTAAAGATTATGTCAAGCATTTTAAAATATGAAAGCAAACTTTTAAATAAATACATTATAAATGTTTCACAAAGGATGACAAACAGAATGTGATGGAGAGGTAGAAAATATGAACTAGAGGGCCAGCATTGTGGCATGGTGGGTGGGGCCACTGCCTGCAGTGCCTGCATCCCATGTGGGCGCTGATTCAAATCTGGCTGCTCCACTTCTGGTCCAGCTCCCTGCTGTGGTGTGGGAAGGCAGTGGAGGATGGCCTGGGTCCTTGGGGCCTTGCGCCTGCGTGGGGGACCCAGAAGAGGCTCCTGGCTCCTGGCTCCTGGCTCCTGGCTCCTGGCTCCTGGCTCCTGGCTTTGGATCGGCACAGCTCCAGCCGTTGCAGCCAGTTGGGGAGTGAAACAGCAGGTGGAGGAATTCTCTCTCTCTGTTTCTGGCTCCCCCTCTCTCTCTGTGTGATTCTTTCAAATAAATAAATAAAATAAATCTTAAAAAAAATATATAAACTAGAATGAAGGTAGGCAGGGTCAGGTTCATGTTCATGTGGCTGTGTAGGAACTCAGGGCCCTGTTCTCAGACAGCCACTCCTCCTTGGTATACTGCTCTACTGTCACTGACTTGAAGTTCTTAATGATCTTGAGCAAGTGGCTATTTAACCAAAATTCTTGAGACTCATCTTTCTCTGAAACAGAAGAGTTTGTTACAGATAATAGCTGAAAATGGAATACATCCTGGACATGTTCTCCAATTCCCAGCAACAAAGCTAGAAAGCAACTGGAAATATGTTTGCCAGCCCTAAGAGTACAGAATACTTTCTTTCTTAATTAATTTATTTGAGGAGCTGGTGCTGTGGCACAGAGGGTTAAAGCCCCAGCATGCAATACCAGCATCCCATATGGGTGCTGGTTCAAGTCCCTGCTTCTCCACTTCTAATCCAGCTCTCTGCTATGGCCTGGGAAAACAGTAGAAGATGACCCATCTCCTTGGGCCCTTGCATCCACAAAGGAAACCTGGAAGAGGCTCCTGGCTCCTGGCTTTGGATCAGCTCAGCTCTGGCCATTGCGGTCATTTGGGGAGTGAACCAGCGGATGGAAGATCTTTCACTCTTTCTCTCTGTTTCTATCTCTCTCTGTAATTCTGTCTTTCAAATAAATAAATAAATCTTTTAAAAATGTATTTGAAAGGCATACACAGAGAGAGAGAGAGAGAGAGAGATGCAAAGACGAGAGAGAGAGAGAGAGAGACAGATAGACACAGAAAGAGCTCCCAACTGTTGGTTTACTTCCCAGATGTCTGCTATGGCTGAGGTTAAGCCAGAGCCACTGCAAAAGCCAGCAGCCAGAAACTCAATCCAGCTCTCCCATGGAGGAGGTAGAAATTCAAACACTTGAGATATCATTACCGCCTCCAAGGGTTTGCATGAACAGGAACAGGAAGCTGGTTTGCATGAACAGGAAGTTGGGAGCTGGAGCCATATATCATTTCTAGGCACTGTAATGTGAGATAGGGGCATCCTTTCTTATTAGACAATAGTTCATGTGGGGAGCAACTCGGACTAGACTAAGTTACTCGAATTAAGACTTATTCTATGCATCTGCTCTCCCACAATATGGCGCTGGGAGAGGAGTAAACAGCTTCTACGCAGCTGTCTCTCGCCAACTTGAGTGATGACCTGCAGGAGCTGATCCTGCTCCTGATTGGAGGAGAGCAGCGTACTCGGTGTGTGGGTAGCAGAGTTGGGATTGGTGGAAGAGGACTATAAAGGAGGAGAGAGACAACATGCACCAGGAACATCTATCTGAAGGAACACCTGTGCAGCCCCCGAGAGAGCCGGCTGGCAGTGTGCCGCTCCCCCGCGAAAGTGGGGAAAGTGGCAGGGGGAACCGCCCTTCCGCGGAGGTGGAAGGGTCCGTAGCCAACCCGGGAAGAACCAGCAGCAAACCCGGGGAGGGCCGAGCAGACTAAAGACCAACGCAGGGTCCTGTGTCGTTCCTCCGCGAAGAGGGGGAGCGACAGTTCACCCCAGAATAGTTTCATAATAAAAATTTGAGTAAGAAAAGTGTAAATTGTTTACATTGAACTTGCATGGTCTAAGAGGGGTGGGATAATATGAAGCCAGGCAAGTGTTAGGACAGAAGAGTCCATACGGAGGAAGATTTGCTGCCTCTGGACTGGTTGGACTTAGTACTTCTGCAGTTCATAGGAGAGCAGGCAGTGGTGGCACCTAGAGTTTGGCCACCAGGGGTTATAAGTCAAAGTTTCAACACAGGTTCAGGAATGTGGATCAAACTTTGTTGCTTTCTGACCATATCTGTTAACTGATTAACTTTCCTTATCTCTTCAACCCATCCATCCAGCAGCCCTAGTAATTAAATTTAGGATGTGTCAGAATCTTTCTTTTATAAGAGTTTTGCATTTTCTTCTAGTTCAGAGTCCCACAGATTGTGTAACAGGTTCTGAATTTGGGAAAAGCTGATTTATTGGTTTCCCATAGGCCAGAAAGCAAAATTTAAATTATTTATAAACACATGACATATATGTCAATGGGCACCAAACTTTGACCATAATTCTTGTTTTAGGTACCTGCATTTTTACTAGAATTTGAAAGGTAGATGTATTCTGTCCTTTTTCCACTTTAGCCTGAATTTGTACTTACAGAAATTAGCTCCTCATGTTTTGATATAAAAAAAGATTTTTAGACAAAAAATCATTAGTAAAAATACCAAAACTTGGAAAGAAAAGTAGAGGAATATATGATGTATTTAATGGAAAGAGCAGATTACGGTTTGAATTAACCAAAGCCTTATTGGTTTTAAGTTTAGAGGATATTTTGACTTTTGTCAGTGGGATGTCATTCTTCCTTGGGTTAATTGTTTTGAAGATGTGTTTATATATTTATTTGGAAGACAGAGAGTCAGAGAGAGGAAAAGACAAACAGAGGGAGAGAGAAGGAGAGAACTTCCATCTGATGTTTACTTTCCAAATGGCTGCAACAGCCAGGTCTGGGCCAGGCCAAAACCAGGAGGCTGAATCTCCATCCCAGTCTCTCTCATGAGTGGCAGGAGCCCAAGAACTTGGGCCTTCTTTCACTGCCTTCCAAGGCATATTACCAGGAAGCTGGATAGGAAACAGAGTAGCTGGGACATGAACCCACACACTGATAAGAGATACCAGCATCACAAACCATGCCACATCAGCCCCTCTGTGTGTTAACTCACATTTATACCCTACCAATGTTTCCTGGAGAAAAGTGAACAAATGGATGGTATAGAGGAGATAGGAAGAGTTCTTAGAAACTGATAAATGGCAAATAATTTGATAAAAAAGTATGTAAATGCTATGGGGAGGTAATTCAGGGAATAGCTAACAAACACGAAAAAATACTTACCCCACCAGTATCAGAATTATGAAAATAAAAGCCACAGTCAAATAGTATTTTACTCCCATTCTTTAGGCAAACTTCTCAGACAAATTTTCCTATTTTTTTCATGGAAATATAAACTAGTACAACTCTTTGTTGAGCAATATTACATTATCTTCTAGACGTGAAGAAGTAGCTGAACTTTAATGGAAGAATTCCATCTCCAGCTGTATGCCCTAGAAAAATTTTCACCTGGGTAGCAGCAGTCACGTGATAACCTCAGTCAGCATTGTTTAGTACCAATTGTTAACAGAATGGATGAATATATTGTATTATATGGCAGGTTCTTATAGAGTATAACATTAAATAAATTAGAACAAAAACCAGCAAGGATAAAGTTTTAAAATTCAGTGACAAATGAAAAAAAGAAAATTGGAAAATATGTGACTAGCGTGATTAAATTGACAAAACTTAAACAAAACATGGGATGCTATTTATAGTTTGTGAATATCTAGCATTCTATCATCCATCTAGGTTTGGATGGACGCCAGCAGGATCAATTTGAAGGCACTGATTGCACCAGTGAGACGGGAGGATCAATAAACAGCACAAAGAGGAATCCACCTTTTATCTGTGGCATTCTCTCTGAAAAGAGAGCTCATAAATATGGGAACTTGTCAGTTTATTAAACTGGGAGAGCAAGAGTAAATAGCACTCGCAATTTTATTATTTTAATTTTCTTTGAGCATCTTTTGTTTAAAATAAGAGGGAAAAGAAAACGACCCACGAAGGCAGAGTTCGGGAAATGAAGAAATCATGTGTACAGGGTTCCCTAAGCGCCTCCTGACGCTTGGTTGTATGCACGGAGCAGATTGAGGCAGCGGCTGGGAGACAAAATCTGTCACACAGCACAAATTATCTGGGGCTTTGACTGGAGTTTTGCCTCATTAGCAGTCATCGGTAGCACCGATTCTACAAGTTAAATCTCCGCGCAGCACTACGTGGCTCGGCAGTTGAAACAAAGGCAGAGATGCCAGCGGTGGGACCGTTCCTTAGAAACCAGACCTTTGTGTGCGTTGCTCTCTGATCAGAAAAGCGGCGGGGGAGGGCTGCTGAATTAAGTGGCGCCCGGTGCTCAGGGACAGCGCAGAACCTCCTGTCTGCTCTGCTCTCATTGCTCATTTCCTCTGAAATTCGATTTCCCAGGCCTGACTCGGAGGGGGAAAAGGCGTGTGTCATTCTTTATGACAATTTGGCGCTAGCTGTGCAATGAGAGGTTTCAGTGGATTGGGCGGAAGTGGAAGGCAAGAACTGCTAACAGTCCCTCAGCTGCCCCAGGCCCGCCTCCCTAGGTAAACACTTTGAGGTGTCCCAGGTGCTGTAAGTGGTGGTGCTTACTCCAGGACACACGCTGTGTGCCTCGCGGGTAGCGGCCTCGGGAGTGCCTTGGTCTGAGGGCAGATAATCATAGTCACGTTCATATGGAGAGAACCAGAAAGCAAGGGTTGAGATTAATTCCCAGTGCCAGCACTTTTGGAAATGAGATCTAACCCATAACATCTGCTTCGGTTCTAATTTAAGACAATCTTGGAGATAATTTTATCTATACGGAGAAGCGTGATTTAAATATAGATAGGCAATTTCAGAATATTTAAAACAAAGAGCCCCAAATTGCTACAGTGTCACACCCAGACGAGCATACACCACCACTGAGAATTTTGCACTTAGAAATCTATCTCCTTCCATGTGTACTTGCTTTGTCACTTACTCACTGGGCATCACCTATAAAACATTTCTCATGGCAGAGGCTATGTCACTAACAGATTATAGCCCTGCCACTTGAAACACGTGCAGATAACATGCTTATGGCAAAAATCAGGCCATTTAGCAGTAAAGGAGAGATATTCTGGTATTGAACTATCATTTCTATAAACAATTATTTTCACCATAAGGGCTCCCTAAATCAATTTTGCATCATTGCTTATAATGTATTGCTCTAATCTGTAATGATAGATTGCTTTCTTTTGGAAAAGAAAATACAGCAACACAGTGAGAGTGAAGTGTGTGAGGGCTGTAATGTGGTCCTAACCCTATTTTGCGTTTATAATTACAATTGTCCAGGGTCGTTTGATCCAATCTGGTAAAAACTAACCAGTGATAGAGAGTTCTTCGAAAAGGACAAAGGACGCTTTGCTTATAAATACAGATGGCAGCTGAGATCCTTTGCCCTTTGGGAGCTAAATGAAATTGACATGAACACAATGGCAGGAGCAGGGAGCCTCATAACCCCCAAACTCTTGGCTGGGATTTTGGAGGACTGCGAGATTGGGGTGGGGGGATAATGGAGAGCTATCAGAGAGACCCTGCTCCCGCGTCCAAGGGCTCCCAGAGAAGATTTCTCATAGAACAACTCCTGCCCCTCCTCCTTCTTTTGTTCACTCCTGCCTGATAAAGAAGGCGCTTAGACAATGGCATCTGGGTGACTGGGGGAAGCCTGCACTCTGGTGCTCCCCACCAAGGGACCTGTGACGGTGCTCACATCACCTGCTCCTCCTGGCTGTAAGCTAAGCAGGCGTGCCTTTGCCCCAGGAGGAGGCTGACCCACATGTCTGGGCTGGCGGAGGTAATCCAACGGGAAAGGCAATAGCAAAGTCGATCATAGCCACGCGTCAAGTGGGCTTGTTCCCAGCTCACCTTCTCCAGCCACGAAGCACGTAGACCACACCTCATCTGTGTGGCTTCACTGCCTGTTTACCGTGGGGTTAGAGGCTGCAGAGGAAAACGTGGGCTTTATTTATTGATTTCTCCTCCTCCGTGTATTGACCAGGCAATTGTGAGAAATACGGGAATGTCACCTGGAGACTAGAAGGACCTGTGGAAAGGCGGGATTTTCAGTTAGAGCTAAGATAGACGGCTTCGGCCCTGAAGTGAGAGGGGGTCTTTACCATCTTTGACCTGGCTCTCAATCGCCTACCTGAACTGGCACTGCCAAGTGGCTGATGGGTAACAAGACTGCTGGAAGGGGCGGGCCTTGCCTCTTGCCCCAGAAGCAGATTTGATCAGGGCAGCGGCAGCCGTAGCAGGGTTAGACAGGAAGAAGGCCTGGTCCAGCCGTGCCTTGCCCCTCAGCTCCAGTCAGCTCTCTGCACATTCATTTCTAAGTCACAGTGGCCTTTTCTGCATGTTGGCCAACCCAAACGTAATCCTGCCACAGAACCTTTGCACTTGCTCTGGCCATTACCTCAAGTTCCTAAAGTTGTTTGTACAGTTAACTTCCTTGCTTCATTTAAGTTTCTCCTTAAAGGTCATATTCCAAGGGAGCGCTTCCATTTATTTAAAACCACCTTGCGTTTTTACATAAATGACAGACTTCCCAGCTTTCTCCTTTTTCTCATTTATGCTTCCTTATAAAGTATGTGACTCTCAGCTATTGTACCACATACACATTTACATTGAATTGAATGTATGTGCATTGCCTATCTCTTTCACTAGAATATAAAGTGCAGAAGGACAAGAATTGTCTCCTTGACTATCATCGGTTCAAACCCTAGCATATTATGTGCTTAATAAGTAAGACAATTGCTCCATTGAAATCACCTCGCTCTTTCTTTCTATTCCTCTGCTTCTCATAATAAACCAAAGCATATTGTTCAAAACCCATTCATTTCTTCCCCAAACAGCTTCCTGCAGCTTCAAGCTTTTCCAGTTAGGTGTCAGCTGTGGGATAATAATACTTTTATGGTACTCTCACCAGCCCCCTGCCCCTGCCATGGGCCATTTCCTATCTAGTGAGCTTTCTATTCCTTACATGTTGTTCATGTGGTGAGACCCACTTTTGCAAGTGAAGCCATTATCAGAATGTCCGGTATCTGAAACTGTGCTGCTGTATTGTACCGTTGATAAAGTAGACTTCATATTCAACTCAAAATAGGGTTAAGACCACAATCACATTCCTTACACACTTCATTCTCACAGGGTAGTTGCATTCTTTTTTTTTTTTTTTTTTTTCAAATGAAAGCAATCGGGGCCGGCGCCATGACTCACTTGGTTAATCCTCCGCCTGCTGCACCGGCATCCCATATGGGTGCCGAGTTCTAGTCTCGGTTGCTCCTCTTCCAGTCCAGGTCTCTGCTGTGGCCCAGGAAGGCGGTGGAGAATGGCCCAAGTGCTTGGGCCCCTGTACCCACATGGGAGACCAGGAGGAAGCGCTTGGCTCCTGGCTTCGGATCGGTGTAGCTCTGGCCTTAGCGGCCATTTGGGGGGTGAATCAATGGAAGGAAGACCTTTCTCTCTGTTTCTCTCTCTCACTAACTCTATCTGTCAAATAAATAAATAAATAAGTAAAATTATCTTTCATTACAGATTAGAGCAATGTATCATAAGCAATGATGCAAAATTGATTCAGGAAGCACTTACTGTGAAAATAATTGTTCAAAGAAATGATGATTCAATACCAGAATATCTCTACCTTACCCCTAAATGGGCCTTTTGTTGCCATTAACATGATATCTCCATTTGTTGTACCACATACATGTTTAAATTAAGTGGTAGGTCACAATCTGTTAGCATCATAGCCTCTCTTGTGGGGAGGGAGGTTGAGGCAGAGTGGGAGGGGATGGTGGCCGTCTGCTTGAGGACTTGTCACAGGAGTGAAGGGATTCACATCCCCTCTCCTTGACTTTGGTCCAGATCCAAAGTAGATTGAGAAACCTGTGTCATCAGCCATCTTCTAATGCTTATCACTTAATCACAGAAAGACCAATCCTAATATTTGATTTTCACATAATAATCAGCATTCTACATTGACGAGCTCCCTTTGGATATTCGCAGTCCCAGACAGCATGTGAACAGAAATACCAACGCTCCAATAGTCTGTCTTCTGATGCACTGCCTGTTTTGAGTTGAGACTGCCTTGGGATCTAATCCTTGCCTTGGCCACCTATACCTCTGTTCAGTTCAAGATTAACCACAGTGGTCTATGCACCAAGGCTATGGCTTCTTATTGAAGTGCACGCCAACTTAAAAAAAAATGTGTACAGCTGTACAAACTCAATATTAACTGCAACATAATTCCAAGGGGGAAAGTGGGCAAGAGTGCACTAACTAAAACACTGATTCCTGAACCTTAGAAACTCCTACCCCGGCCACAGCAGAAGCCTCAGAGTGCACACATTCTTCTGGGCCTCGATGCCAGGATTTCCACAGTCCTCAAGGTAACTGGCCATGTCCCAAGCACTGGACTTGTATGGGGATGCGTGAATAACACCACATTCTTCTCCTTTGAAGTTCTGGACCCGCCCTGAAATTAGACATTCAAGTCGGAGAAATGAGTATCTATTATCAAATTTATTATGGGAAGTAGGGAACAGGTGTTTTCCTGCTCACTTACTAGTGGTCCCCGAAAACACACACACACACACACACACACAAAGTGGCCATGGTTGAAATGAGAGCTCACTAGTCCCCATCCCTGAGTGGATGGTGATACACCTGGAGACCAGCACCTTCTTGCCAGCTCCCAAGAGTTATGATTACAAATATCTGGGCAGAACAATGAAGAGCTCTGGATCCTAAACAAGAACTAACGGACCTCAAGCTTGTGACCAATAAGAGGGAAGTAAGCGCACCGAGAAACCCATCTCTGTTCCACAGTCCAGCTAATCCAGCTATAAAATATGGAGAGCAGCACAGGGTCTTCATTTCCTTGTGTCTGAGGCCTGGCGCGGCTTCTTCCCTGGGTGAAAACTTGGAAGACAGGAAATCTGTGTCATTCACTACTCAATTCACTACCTGCAAGTCTCTTGGCCTCTCCTCATGCTAAGTTATAACTTGTAATGATTTTTTAAACGAAAATATTGTTAATGTGTGGTGTTATCCTTGATGCACTTAATGGCACCCTACATGCATTGAACAGTCAACTACTTTTAATGACTCCTAGGGGTGAAGATGTGGGAGGGAGGGATGTAGGCAAAGTCATGGTATGTGATTATAAGGAAGCTTTTACTGAAGGCTTATGGAGGGAGTTATTCAACATTGTAGATTAAAGTCATATATTACATTTAGTACAATAAATATCAAAAAGTTAAAAGTTTCTTTAGCCATTATCAACCATACATATCTCCAATTTCATCAATATTATATTAAGATTTGCATGTGTGTATCATCATTTTTATAAACTTTTGTATTCCCTTTGTTCATTGAAATAAATTCTTTGTGTTTTATTACATAAAACAATTCAGAAATTGCTTTATTTAGCCTGTGCCTTCTGTATTCTGAGTCCAGTTGGGTCACCAAGTTATTCTCCTTTGAGAAGACTGTTCCTTCAGGAAGGGGACTCTGTTGCCAGTTATTAATTATGCGAAAAGACCATATAAATTGTACAGTCTTTGACAGTCTAGTAGGTGCTTATGGCCTCTCTGTGCACTACAAAATCTAGGCTACAAATTGTTCAGTAATTTCTCTAAGACCATGAAACATACAAGTAATAAGCTTGGCATTTGAAAAACTGTTATTCTGTATTTTATGACTTAATGAGTTGATATGATGATTATTATAGAGAGTGGGCAGTATTAGTTAACTATCTGGGATAAGTAATGTACATAAATGTAAAAGCTCAAAAGGCAGATTTCCTACTTAAGGATGGTTCTTTGGAAATTTAAGCTTTTATGTTTACTGGGAAATTGTTTGAAATTCAATTTTTCCTTTTCTAGGTATATTTTTTGACAACTCTCCAATGAGTAGTTATGTAAAATATAAAGTATACTCACTATTTCCAAATTAGCAGTATAAATTTTAGGTTTTAAACATAAGCAATATTAAAAATTAAATATGACAGCTTTTAAATTTAGAGTGGAAAATCAGGCTGTTAAGATTATATCTGATCTATATCTGATGAAAATCTTGAAACAAAAATCCGCCAAAAATTTTAGATCTCTGAGTTTAATATCATCAACAAAATTCTGAAAATGGCCTTCAGTGTTGTAACATATTTACCAAACTTTTTCCAAGATATCAAAACCTCTGGGTGCCTTTTGTACACTATGCTATATTCATTGCAGAGTAAGACAAAACCAAAGGTTGCGTTTAGTTACCAAGTTCAAGCTTGGTTCATTTTATCATTTAATAGCCTACTAAAAAATGGTTATGAACCAGCTGTTTTTTCAGTTTGGCAATTACTAAAAAGTACAAGTGCTGTCAAGAAAACCCTCACGGTCATCTTGATTTCTTTGGCTAAGGTCACGATGACTGCAAAGTTTCTTTAACGCCTGAACAGGTTCTCAACACAGCGAAGACTCTTGATCTGCCTTGAGCAGCTGCGATGAGGAGGGAAGCAAATCTAGATGATAAGAAATCTTATGTGATTTTATTTGTATACTAAGAATAAGACCATAAAATTCGGATGATACTTTTCACCATGAAAATTACCTAAATTTTTGTGCTGCTGCCATCTAGCTTGCTTTATTTTATAAGGCAAATTTCCCATCACTATAAATGCAGGGGCTTATCCAGTTATCTAGCAATCTAATAAAAGAAATCTGCTTTGGCTTCAGTTTTCTGGACTGGTTTCCAGGGCCATGTTATTATAGGAAAATTATATTGCTCTTCTCTTTGTGTTGGCACTGGCGACATGGATCACAGTGCTGGGGACTTGGTGAACCTTTGAGGAAATACAGTAACTACTCTACTCTTTTTTTCTTGTTTAATGTAGTACATGGAAAAAAATCCTTACGCTGTTTTGATATAATAGTAAATATTACTTAATTTTAAAGTGTAATAGACATTTTAAAAGTGTTCAAATGTACTGGAGGCAGGGACATCTCATAGAGATGTGCAGTGCAGATTGTTGTCATAAAGAAGGCTCCCTGACCTACTGAAGGATCAATGTGGTCGTGGAATCGCAAGCACAGTGTTCCCCTTTCAGCCATGATCTGCCACAGTGTAAGTTACTTGCAGTCAACCACAGTCAGAAAGCATTACATGGGAAATTCCAGAACTTAACAACTCAATAGTTACTTTTATGATAACATATTGCTATAGCTGTTCTTTTAGTAGTTATTATTAATCCTTTACTGTGCTAATTTATAAATTAAACTTCATCACAGAGCTGTCCATACAAGAAAATAATAACAGTAGAGACAGATTTCAGTACTCGCTATGGTCTCAGGCATTCACTGGGCGTCTTCAAACACATTCCCGGCATGTAAGAAAGGACAAATGCAGTGTAATTTTAGAGCTTCAAACGTGTCTTTGCTCTTTGTTCAATGTAATTTCTCATCTTTAACACTTTCTCTTTTTATTTGAAAGGCAGACTGAGAGAGAGAGAGAGAGAGAGGCAGAGAGAGAGGCAGAGAGAGAGAGAGAGAGAATCTTCCAACCACTGGTTCACTCCCCAAACAGTCACAACAGTCAGGACTGGGCCAGGCCAAAATCAGGATCCAGGAACTCTGTCCAGGTCTCCAATGTGGGTGGCAGGGGCCCAAGCACTTGGGTCATCTTCCACTGCTTTGCCAGGCAGCTAGATCAGAAGAGGAGCAGCTGGGACTCGAACTATTGTTCATGTGGGATGCTGGCTTTACAAGAGGTAGCTTAAACTGCTACACCATGATGCTGGCCCCTGTTCATGAAAACTTAATAGAAGCCTGAGACCTCTGTAATTTTCAGTTACCTTCTATTATAAATTTAAAATCTCTAGTCTTTGCAGACTTCATTACTTACCAATAAATACAAATGAGAAGTATTTTTGTTTAAAGGTTGTGTTTGAATATAAAAGGGGCAAACCATGATTTTATTAAGGGTAACAATTTGAAAGAATGAATGCATTAGGTTATTTCTATAAAGTCTTAGGTAACTCTGCTTTGTTTTTCCTTCAAACAATGGCCATTCTGTTCTGCTATTAGAAGCTTTCATTCATTCCTGTTTTCATTGAAGCACCTTACTCTTTCTGATTCCCTTAGGTAAAACTAAGGGCTTCAAAGATAGGAATTTATATTCAAGACACAAAGAAATGACATTCAACAGTGACAACATTTCAAGTATAGTGACATTGCTTGAAATTTACATTTTCTGTAAAATGTGTCATGTGTATGAATTCAACTATTGATTTAAGCACAAGAGATACCCAAGTGTAACTGATTTTCTCAATAGTCAATGGAACAAATACAAGTTGTTCTGACTGACAAAACAGATATATCACAACATAATTAAGCTGATGGTGAGTATACTCATTAAGTTCAAAACAAGAGTATGAAAAATTAGCTTTCAGAAAATTACAATTTTACGAATATGTTGTCATTATTTTGTTACATTTGTAACAGAGGCATAAATTATGTACTTATAAAAATATCTTGTAATTTATGCATCAAATTCATTATGGATTCTAAACATTGTACACAGTTTATAAAGTTTGAAATGTTTTCATTTCGTGTGCTTGTAAAGTTTGCCAATAGATAAAGGTTACATACAAAAATTAAACCTACGTTTTCAAATTAACTCCAATAGTAATATTCAAAAGAATTCCATGTTTGTTGGTGATACTCATCTACATGTTTTATATGATTAAAAAATATTTCCCTCTGCTTTTCCAAATAAGTAAGATTGATAAAATTTATGAAAGTTGACAATACTAAGTGCTGGCAAAAATATTAGACCAACGAGAAATGGTAGGATTATAAAAGGATACAATATTTTGAAATAGCTTATCAAGTGAAATATAAACATGTATATGACCCAGAAGCCCAGAAATTTCCTTTGAAGGACATACCCTAGAGAAATTTCTGCACATGGGCTACCAGAAATACATACAATAATCACCACAGCACTGTAAGTAAAGCACACCCTCAAGAGGAGCCATCTCAATATCAATCACAAGAGAATGGAAAATAAATTGTTACCTGTTTAGCCAGTGAGATATGACTTGGCAATGAAAGATAACTGTAGTTATAACTCTCAGGCATATTGTGTAAGAATGTAGAAGAGTATAGCAAATTAATCTTTAATCAAAATTAAATATTACTCAGATATTCATATAAATGAGATAAATTTTTTTTGACAGGCAGAGTGGACAGTGAGAGAGAGAGACAGAGAGAAAGGTCTTCCTTTGCCGTTGGTTCACCCTCCAATGGCCGCTGCGGCTGGCGCACTGCGGCCTGCGCACCGCGCTGATCCGATGGCAGGAGCCAGGAGCCAGGTGCTTTTCCTGGTCTCCCATGGGGTGCAGGGCCCAAGCACTTGGGCCATCCTCCACTGCACTTCCCTGGCCACAGCAGAGAGCTGGCCTGGAAGAGGGGCAACCGGGACAGAATCCGGCGCCCCGACCGGGACTAGAACCTGGTGTGCCGGCGCCACAAGGCAGAAGATTAGCCTAGTGAGCCATGGCGCTGGCATGAGATAAAATTTTATAAAACAAAAAAACCAGCCGGCACCGCGCCTCACTAGGCTAATCCTCTGCCTTGCGGCGCCGGCACACCGGGTTCTAGTCCCGGTTGGGGCGCCGGATTCTGTCCCGGTTGCCCCTCTTCCAGGCCAGCTCTCTGCTGTGGCCCAGGAGTGCAGTGGAGGATGGCCCAAGTCCTTGGGCCCTGCACCCTATGGGAGACCAGGATAAACACCTGGCTCCTGCCTTTGGATCAGCGCGGTGCGCCAGCCGCGGCAGCCATTGGAAGGTGAACCAACGGCAAAGGAAGACCTTTCTCTCTGTCTCTCTCTCTCACTGTCCACTCTGCCTGTCAAAAAAAAAAGAGTAAATCAATCATTTGCAGAATATTAATGCACTTGCACATTAAAATAATAATATATTTTTAGAATATGTCCTCAGCACAGGCATATTAAAGAAATTTTTAGGTCAAGAGGCTGTTTAAATTCATAATTGCATTATTTTCTTAATTAATGAAACAACTGTTTTATCATGAAACTACAATCATTACTGTAGCATAATACAGGAACTTGCCAGGTCCTTCAAACTACTGTCAGTTTCTGAAAGATCAATGCTAAAGAAAAATTCTTTCATTAAGCCTCATTTCAGTCCTTTTCAGAAATATACAACAGATCAAAACATCTTTTCTCTTAATTCGTATTAGCAATGTTTTAGCAAAAGTAGTGATTTAACACAAACATGAAAGAAAAAGAAAATGTTACGGCTACAGTAACAATTTGCAAGGAATTTTAAAGTTTTCATTGAGGCATTATAGACTCTCCGGTTTTAAGCAAAGGCCATAATATGATTTAATATTAAATACACAGGAAAAAAAAGTGGAGATTAACTTAAATGCCATTCTGTATGTCTGCTCTTAGCTATTTATTTACTTATTTATTTATTTTAAATTTTTTATTTTTTATTTGAGAGACAGAGCTACAAAAAGAGGGAGAGACAGAGAGAAGGGTCTTCCATCTACAATGGCTGGAGCTGGGCAAATCCAAAGCCAGGAGACAGGAGTTTCTTCCGGGTCTCCCACAGGAATGGAGGTGGTGGCAGTAGGGGTGGGGGTGATGGGGTGATGAGGCTGTAGGGTGGGGGTGCAGAGGCTCAAGCACTTGGTCCATCTTCCATTGCTTTCCCAGGCCGTAGGCAGAGAACTGGATTGGAAGAGAAGCAGCTGGGACATGAACCAGAGCCCATAAAGGGTTCTGGGGCCAAAGGTGGAGGCTTAGCCTTCCATGCCATAGCACCGCCCCCTAGGTCTTTATTAATATGTGCATCATTCTTCTCTTCCACCAACACGTGTTTGCTGTTGGACATTGGCCAACATAGTTACTCTCACAGTTGGTGTAAATAACTTCTTGCCATATCCAGCTTCTGCTTATCAACATTGAAACTTGAGATTGCCCTTAGCTTTTGATTGTTGTGCTTAATATACCCTGTTAGAACTGTGTCTCTGCCTCCCTGAATGAACTGTAATTCACTTGGGGAAAAAAGAGATCATTGTTTTGTATCTTTAGCTGGTTTCCTGGCACTGGATAATTAGTAAATCCTCAATAAAAGTTTACTGTAAATAAAGGATAGATGGACAGACATCATTTAATTGGCTCCTGAATCTCTTCAGGACCAACACTTTGAATAGTTCATAAAGAAAAATCAGTTCCTTTAGTCTCATCATGATTTTTTCTAGAGAATATCTATTGCTGCAAACTAAGTATTTCTAACAAATGACAATGCATTATCTCTAAATCAGTTTTTTGAGCCTTTTTCTTATATAAACTGCATAATATAGAATAAAATGTAATATTTTTATAATTATAAGTAATAAATAATTATGGTTAAATATAATATTCTATATGTATAAAGAAAGTATGAAGTGTATAATAAGCAACCCAAAATAAATATTTGTATTTAGCTTTTGTTGACAAACTGAAAGTAATGCAATGAAATATATGTAGATAAACACATATATAGACAAAGAGAGAAACAGAAGTATTCTCTTCAGAATACTAAGCACTTTGCTACTTAGAAGAAAAACACCCGTCACACCATACCTAAGATATCCTTAACAGAATAAAAATAGGATGGCCCTGTAACACGCACTTTCTTAAATAGCTACAAGGTGCTACTAAAAATAACCTTATTCGAGTTTGAGTCTTCATCTTCCTTTTCTTCTGACAGTTCCATTGATTTGAGGGGCTTAGATGTAGTCCTGAGAAAGTTGGAAAGGAGGCTTCTTGAGCATCAAAGAATCCCAGAAGCCTGAGTGGGGAAAGTGGGGGTTATTGATAGTAATTTCAAGGACTTAAATTCAATCTGTAACTCCAATGACCAATGATCAAGTAAGGCAAGAGAAAGGAATAACTCCTCAATTCATACCCAACTGTGGAATAGAAAACCATTTCTTTGTTTGGATGTTTTACCCTAAAATACTCCCATGAGGTTTTTCAGCTTTCCTGGTGCCTGAAAATAATGAAATGCCCCATTGATCCCTTCTAATTCCAAATACCGAATTGCATGTCAAGAATCAGGGACTATAAATAGAAACTAATAAGTCTGCATGGTTTGGAAAGGTCAAATATCGATATTCCTTTTTCATGTTTTCTCCCAGTGTATCCTTTCTGTGTGCGTGCCTCTGCGTATGGATGTCTGAGTGTATTTTTGGCAGTGGGGGTGGAGTGGGGGTTGCACCAATTATTTGCAATGGAAGTATTCATGGCCTTTGAAAACAGCCATTGAGGACACAAAAATGCAGAGAACAGAGAAAGGCGGGCTGCATTTCCTAATGTTAATTCCCCTGCTTGCTGGGAGGCAAGAGAGCCTATAGATTCTGCCTCTGTGTTGCTCTTTCACTTGATACTGAGAACTTCAGACAACACTTCAGAAAAATTTGGAAAGCCAAGATTTAATGCAGATAAAAATAAGAATCTCTAAGGCCTGATTCAAATCCACCAAATATCCGGGGTCAACTAGAAAACTGAAATGCCTTTCTCCTGTTATTTCAAATGGAATCCAAGGTCAAAAAGCATAACAATGAAGTCCTTCTTCCATTCAGGAGCTTCTCGGATTTTGTGGCTATTGTTTCAACTTATCAGTATGGTCCTGAAACATAGCACTGCTTTGTAACCATCTGAAAAAGAAGGGAAACTATGCTGAAATGATGAATACCATTCCACTTACTCCATGACACAAAATAGATGGAAAGAAACTAGCGTTTTATAAATAATCTGTATACCTAACAACAGTGTGTGTGAACATATATTTTTCCACTTTTGCACACATACATAAGGAATTGAATTGGAGCATAGAATAAAGAATCACAGTTCCTGATCAAATGCATTTATTCAGCAATTATTTTTAAAGAATCTACAATGTACTGAGGCATTATTTGAGAGAGTAGGAAGTGGTGGTGATTTAAAAGGAAAAAAATCTGCCACAAAGCTGAAATTTTTCTTAGGGGCAGGGGCAGACAGTGAAGTGACAATTAGCAAACTAAGTAAGTAACATACATGAAACAGATCGCATACCAAAAAGTGGAAATGCTATATCATATTAGAAATGACCCCTAAAATATATAAGAAAATGTGGCCCTTGAAGTTCTCCAGAGGTCGAGTTTGGGGTGCCACATATGTTACCGGAATTTGGGGTGCCATATGATATCACCATATGCTAATTAATAAATCCCCAATATTAATAAGCCCGAGAGGGTTCTTGCCTAACATTTAGGGAATTATAAATATTGGCATAAATAAACGAGGCAGCATGGTACATTTTAAGTTTTTATTTAGTGAGAGTGAGAGCTTTATCTAATTAGATGAGAGAGAGAGAAATCTGGGTTCATACTGAGCACCAGGAACCAGCCACGTGGAGGAGTATCAAGGCCAGGAAACCAAGGCCAGGCACAGGGCTGCAGCCAGCCCCCTCTTGGCTAGAGGCCAGGGCAAAGAAGAGGAGGCTGGACACACCATGTCCCAGGCTTCTAACCTACTTCCAAAGGGGAGTGGTTAATTAACCTGATTGGCTGGTGGGCACTCAGGTGTGGCTAGGTAGGGGCATGAGGTCACACAGGGGCGTGGCGAAGGTATTGTTGCATCCACTCGTCAGCTAAAACAAAATGTTACAAAAACTAGTGAATTCGCACATGAATTTTATCGAAAATGGG
The DNA here is from genome assembly GCF_051225735.1 of Oryctolagus cuniculus. Lineage (NCBI taxonomy): Eukaryota > Metazoa > Chordata > Mammalia > Lagomorpha > Leporidae > Oryctolagus > Oryctolagus cuniculus. The sequence goes on from NC_142874.1 coordinate 69,188,453, forward strand.
AAGCAAATGAGAGACAAATGAGAGGTAAGATAACTGATCGGGACTGGCCACTGATCAGGACCAACACTCCTTACCAGAGTGTGGCTCCCAGCAGCGAGTTACACAGCTTTTTATAGTATTCTGTCCACTAGGGCTCACAATTTTGAACTGGACCCCTGGTATGCAGTAAACAATAAAGAGGAAAACCAGAATATGGTTATAAGATAACAGTTAACAACAACAAACCCAATAACAGATCCAAGATATGGTGGTAAGATAACAGTGAAGGACACATTTCGGTCAACCTATATCCTGGGAATTTGAGCCCACATAGTTTCACAAGATACACCTTTAGCCATTAGCAAACAAAGTTAATATGTATAGAAGCAAGAGATCTGTAATTAGCTTTTAGCCACACTCACTCCATCTGATTCTGATTTTACAGTATCAGGTAGGGTGTGAGGTCACACAGGGGAATGGCGAAGGCGTGGTCTTCCAGCTCACAAACCTAATCGATTTTAACCTGTATTCCTGCCTACTTCACTAAGGAACCCCAAAACCTGCATCCATTCAACTCAGAACAAGTCAGAGTGATAGAAAAAAAATAGAAACAAACCAAGGGGGTATAGGCAGTCCTTACTGAATTCCTGGTCTCCTGGAGGGGTCGGGATGTGGGGGTGAATTTTACAGATTGCAGTTGGGGTTGAGAGACGTGTGTTCAGCTCATGTGCAATCTCTGGTTAGTCTGCAATGCTTCCACAGGTCTTCCTTTGATTGATCAGTGATAGGAAGGCCACAGTGTTCCTTTGGGAATTTTGATGATTGCAAAGTTCCAATCTGTCAAGGAGCTCCATTTAGGTGTTATTTTTTGCTTGGACCCTGGAGTTCCAAAAAACAAAAAAACCTCAAGACAAGACAGAACATCATGTTACCTATCTAGGAGATGAATAACCTCATGAGTATCGCGACCTGGGACTCCTGTGGCTGGCAGGACCTAATGTACCACTCTCTCAAAATGTTACTAAAAGGTTGATTTGCATCACCAACGCAGGACAAAGAAACCTTAAGCTAAGAAAGGGAGATTGAGAGACTGTGGTAAACTAGAGGCTGACAGTGTCTCCTACATACATCAAAAGCACAACACAGAGACTTGGTTTCAGAAAACACTAAGAAAAAAATGAAACATGAGGACAAAATAGGAAATGTGTTGGGGAAGGTGAAATTTTCCATAGGCTGGTGCTTGAAATTGTCCCAGGGAGGTGGTAATTTGGTGTAGAGGTAAAGATGCTGCTTGGGATGCCCACACTATTATCTGACTACCTGGATCCAAACCCCAATTTATTTTCTGATTCCAGCCACCTGCTAATGTGCACCCTGGGAGGCAGCAGGTAATAGCTCAAGTGGTTGGTCCCTGCTATCCTTAGGGAGACCTGGATTGAGTTTCTGCTTCCTGCCTTCAGCTTAGCCCAGCCCTGGCCATTGTAGGCATTTGATGGGTGAACCAGCATGTGTGAGATCTCTGTTTGTCTTTGTCTCTGTCTCTGTGTCTCTCTGTCTTTAAAAGAAATTTAATTTAATTTAAAAAAATCTCACTGAGACAATGACTTTTTTTATAGATTTAAGTGAGAAGGAGAGTGTAACAATAGATGGCTGGATAATCCTACGCCTGAGGCACCAGCATCCCATATGGACACCGGGTTCTAGTCCCAGTTGCTCCTCTTCCAGTCTAGCTCTCTGCTGTGGCCCAGGAAGGCAGTGGAGGATGGCCCAAGTGTTTGGACCCCTGCACCTGTGTGGGAGACCTGGAAGAAGCACCTGGCTCCTGGCTTCAGACTGGCGCAGTGCCAGCCGTGGCGGCCATTTGGGGAGTGAACCCACAGAAGGAAGACCTTTCTCTCTGTCTCTCTCTCTCACTGTCTCTAGCTCTACCTGTCAAATAAATTCAAAAAGCAAACAAACAAAAACAATAGACATTGAATACAGAAAATAAAAACTTCTCTTAGTATATCAAACAGAACAAAACACAGTGAATAGCATGCCCACCAGTCAATGAGAGGCCTGCCATTGGCTTAAGGAACTGAAGGCCTTACCATCTTTGCTGTGATGGAGGAAACAGAAAACAGTAAATATTCCTATCACCTGTCCTGCCATTACAATGTCTAGATATGAATACAGCTATTGACAGACACTGCATATCGAGGCCACCGGCTCAATTACCTCAAAACACTGATGCAGAGCAAATCAGATGCCCTCTGCCTTTCTTCCAAGTCTCAGGTCACTTGCAAGTGAGTTTAATTAGTGAGTTTAATTAGTGAACACTTATTTACAACCCAGATTCTAGAAAGTCTGAGAAATATAGATGTTAACTGTCCAAACTCTCTGGATGGGAAAAGGGTAAAACTGTGACTAAGATGTCCTATTCGATGTACTCCCAGAAAGGGGCTGGCTTTTGGGGGGCCAGTTAATGTCCCGGCTGCTTATGACCCAGTTCCCTGCTAATGGCCTGGGAAAAGCCGTGGAAGATGGCCCACGTGTTTGGACCCCTGCCACCCATGTGGGAGACCCAGAAGAAGCTCCTGGTTTCCACCTGGCCCAGCAGTGGCCATTGCAACCATCCAGGGAATGGACCAGAAGATGGAAGATAACACTCTCTCGGTAGCCTCCTCTCCCTCTATAACTCAGACTTTCAAACAAATAAAAAATCTTTTAGAAAATGGTACCAGAAGAAAACAAATAGAAAGTGATGTCTGAGAAGAAACCCAGTTCCTGATCATATAGAGAGTCTTTGGCCTTTAAATAACCTTGGCCTTAATCTCTGCGTGATACTGGAAATCATTAGAGACTTTCAATGCAGTGTGACATGATTTGGCTTAAAATTTGAAAGGAGAGATTTGCCTGCTGTTGTAAAGATAGACTCCCAAAAACGTGAAAGAGATAATACAATCCAGGCCAAAAAAAAAAGTTCATAAAAGTGGTGTCACTGTAAATAAAGAGGTTATAAACTGGATATATTTTTAAAGTAAGGCTAATAGAATTTGTGTTTAGATTTGCTATGGTTTGGTTAATCATTTGGTATCCCCAAAGGCCCATGTGTAGGAGACTTGGTCCCCAAAGTCTTATGTTAATGGTTAATGTTAATTGTTGATTGGTTAAGGGTAGATGCTTGATCCAAATAGGGAATGTGGAGGATGGTTCTATTGAAGATGGTTAGGTCATTGGTGGAATACCCTTCTTGAAACAGGTTCGGTTGTATAGGCAGAGCTTGTCCCCACTGTTCTCTCTCTCTGCTTCCTGGATGTTCCACTATACACCACCCTCATCAGACAACAGACTAGTGGGCCACAGTTCTTAGACCGAAATTCCAAAACTGTAAGTCAGAATAAACTTATTCCTTCCTAAGTAGCTCCGCTCATATATTTTAATGACAGTAAAGAAATGCTGACTAGTACAAGATTAAACAGAAGTTGTGAAAAAAGAAAAGAAAGAAGAGTAACTCCCAGATTTTGGTCTTCACAATTGGAAAGGCCCAACTGCCACTAACTAAAATATCAAAGATGTGAAGAGAAGTAGAAAGGAAGGTGGAAAGGAAAGAGAGAGGGAACACAATTTGACAGTTGCTAAGATTGAGTGAGTTTATGAAATAAGGCTAAGAACCTGATCCTTGTAAGTGAAAAACAAGCTTAGAAATTGAGAGGCTAGAAATGTCCATTCAGGGGGCTGGCACTGTGGCACAGTGGGTAAAGCCACTGCAGTGCGGGCATCCCATATGGGTGCTGGTCGAGACCCGGCTGCTCCACTTCCGATTCTGCTCTCTGCTATGGCCTGGGAAGGCAGTGGAGGATGATCCAAGTCCTTGGGCCCCTGCACCCACGTGGGAGACCCGGAGGAAGCTCCTGGCTCCTGGCTTCAGATCTTCAGATCTCCTGGCTTCTGACCTTCTGGGGAGTGAACCAGCAGATGGAAGACCTCTCTCTCTCTCTCTCTCTCTCTTTCTCTCTCTCTCTCTCTCTGCCTCTTCTTCTCTCTCTGTGTAACTGACTTTCAAGTAAATAAATAAATCTTGAAAAAAAAAAAAAGAAATGTACATTCATTTAAGTGGGTAATGAAGTTGCCAGGAAGTTTGATATAGGACAACTGCGATGCCCATAGCTTGATTTTTCTTGTCCAGGATGGCTTTTGTGTTCTGGGGTTTTTATGATTGCATATACATTTTAGGATTGCTTTTCCTAGTTCTGTAAAGAATGCCATTGATATTTTGATAGGGATTGCAACAAATCTGTAGATTGCTTTTGGTAGTATGGACATTTTAATGATATTGATTCTTCTGATCCATGGGTAAGGAATATCTTTCCATTTTTTTTGTGTCCTCAATGATTTCTTTCATTCATGTTAGATAATTTTCATTATAGAGACCTTTTACTTCTTTGGTTAAATTCATTCCAAATATTTGATATTTTTTGGCTATTTGAATGGGATTTCTTTCTTGATTTCTCTTTCTTGGAGTTCATCATTAGCATACATAAAAACTACTGCCTTTTGCATGTTTATTTTTTAACCTGCAACTTTAATGAATTGGTTTATCTATTCTAACAACTTTTTGGTGGAGCGTTTAGCTTTTTTATGTACAACATCATGTCATCTGCTAGTGTGGATCATTTGACTTCCTCTTTTCCAATTCTGATGCCTCTTTTATTTCTTTCACCTCCCTAATTGCTCTCCCTAAAGCTCCAGGGCTGTAACGAATAAGAGTGGTAAAAGTGGACATTCTTGTCTTCTTCCAGATCTGAGGGGAAATGAAATTCACATTATTTTAAATTTGCTGCCAAAATAAGGCAAGATTTTAAATTTTTCAGAGTTTCTTTTCTGATCAGTGAATGTTGAGTTCATCTTCAGCTTTAATGTTGGAGTAGTATATAGGATTATTGTGGCTCACAGTTGGTAACACTGTCAAACACAAACTAAAAACAAAATGAATAACCCATAAAGAACACGTAAGAGAATGGGATTTGTCTTTGCAAGAATCTGACTGGTATCAGAAAAGATCTACATTTGAAGCATGGATTCACTGTGAATTTGCTGTCTTGGGTCAGTTTAGCTAAGCTGAGACTACATTTCCTACAATTCCCTTTCTCGATATTTCCAGGTTGGCCTAATATGCCATGGTGTGGAAGAAGGAAATGAAGTGGCAATTCTATTTCGTGTCTGATTTTGACTTGAAATGAATGCAGGGGAATGGGGGCTGTTGTTTTGCGTCTTCTCTGCTGGCTCACGCTGTTGCCTCTGGCAACTGCCAGACCTGAAGTCCTTCCAGCTCCTGTGATGTTCTTTTATTTCTCCAGTTACTGTACCTGGTGTGCATGTGTTTATAGCTGCCCAAGAAAGGGCTCTGCTTCTGTGTCATCTCCCTGATCAAAAATAGAGGCCTAGAGAAGGTGAGAGCCTGGCATGGGTTCTAGGCTATCCTCAAAGAGTCCAGTAACTGATGATAGAACCCAGCTGGTCCTTGTTCTTCCATGCATCGTATTCATCACCAGACAGAGAAGACTCTCACAGAGATTTTTGAATCACCTTTCACAAACTCATAATTTCAAATTAGTGAAATAAATCCTGATATACTACTCTTGGTAGTTCTGATACAACAAATCACTTGCTATATGATCATTTAAAAGTCAATATTCCTATGGGGGCCGGCACTGTGGCGCAGTGGGTTGATGCCCTGGCTTGAAGCACTGGCATCCCATGTGGGCACTGATTCAAGTCCCAGCTGCTCCACTTCCGATCAGGCTCTCTGCTGTGGCCTGGGATAGCAGTGGAGGATGGCTCAGGTCCTTGGGCCCCTGCACCCACATCGGAGACCCGGAGGAGGCTCCTGGCTCCTGGCTCCTGGCTTCGGATCGACACAGTTCTGGCTGTTGCGGCCAACTGTGGAGTGAACCAAAGGATGGAGGACCTCTCTCTCTCTCTCTCTCTGTGCCTCTCCTTTCTCTGTGTAACTCTGACTCTCAAGTAAAATATAAATAATAAAAAAAACCTATGTAAACACCAATTTCTTTTACTACAAAATTTTAATAATAACTACATCAAAAATTCTTCTGAAAATTAAAATGATTATGTAAACTTTTTAGCAAACTTGCTGAAAACCAGTATTTATTCAGCAAATGATACCTTTATTCTGGAGTTTAAATAAGTTTATAAGATATTTTAATTTATATAATATTTATTTTTAGTCAATTCAGTGGGAATCTTTTTGTGACATTTGTATTTAAAATTTTTCTTTTATTTTCTGTAGCAACTTTGAGGCAAGTGGCAAGAATTATTGATATAGTTTGTTCTTAAAAAGAATACATACCAGAATATATGATTTTCAGCCAGAAGTTTATTATTGAATAAGATGTTATTACCTGGTAAAAATTCCCTGACAAAAGATGCTAATAGCAGTCTTTAAACAGAACAAAATAAAAGTGCTTAATGGAGGGAGAAGTCCTGAGAGAGCTGAGAAGATAGTAGTATCATAATCTGAAGAATCAAGAAGTAAACTAAAGATATTAAAAGCAAGGATGAGAACATCAATAAATCTCTGCTCAATCCCACATTTTTAAATGTTTTAGGATATTCCATTTCTCATGTGGAATGTTTTTTCAACCTAAAGGAATTTTGCTTAAAATAATCCACTAAAATCAATATACTACAGCATTATTTTACTGTATTTTTTTATTCTAGACAACCTTTTGTTTCCACTTTTAGCTTGTCATTAAGTGGCCATGTGTAATGGTAACATGCCGATGTACCACAACTATCATGTGTGTGCTTGCCAAGCATGTTGAACACAGAAAAACTCATTCTCAACTATTAACTTCTAGAACACTTGTTCCTTTTTTCCTTCTAAATTAGTTCATGTGTTTTTCTGCTGTAAAAGAAAAATTGCCTTTCCTTAGTCACTCTTTCTAATGAACATTAAATTGGTTGGCCTTTTGAAGCATTCACCCACATTTGTAGCACAATGTTAAAAAGCTAATTAAAAGTTAATATGGAGATTAAAGTTGTAGAGCATGGAGGAATCTGTCTTGCTTCCAAGGAACACCTTTAATGGTTCTGAAATTTGGGTGCTTCATCCATGCAGACGTGTGACGCCCTAATCCCGTCTGTTTCAAGAGATAACCATTTATTTCCATTTCCAATAGTCCATCTGCTCACATGGCCTGAGTGCAGAGGGAGTGGAATCCGATAACTGGGTGAGGAGCAAACCCCCATCAGCAAAGCGAGCAGCCCTCCCAGGACAGCAGCAGCTTCAGCGGTCGTGGTGGGGGGAGTCACCAGAGACGCGGAGAGATAAATGAAGAACTGACAAGAATATAAATGGAGTGTTTGACTAAGCACTGTGCTGGGCCAGAGATAAAGGCATGCAGCATGCAAGCACTCATGTGCAGACACAAAGTCAGAAGACAGAGCTAAGAGAAGAGCAACCACGTATTTCAGAAAAATTACAAACACACAGAAAACAACAAAATTCCGTGAACAGGAAACGATGCTCCATGATTGTTTTGCACAATTTCTGGATAATTATTGGCTTGCTTTTTAATCTGTTTTGGTTCTCTTTCCAAAATAACGAGTATTACTAGTTGAATAATCATGCACATATTAAAAATTCGTAAACCACAAATAAAACATCCACCTAGCAGTAGAAGAAAGAATTTGAGAGATGGATAACACAGCAATATGAACGGGGTGGAGACAGAAGCGGTAACTGCTACAGTGATAGCCCTGACAGCTAATTCTGATCCCTTCTCTGCAAACATAGCATTCAAAGGCGCAGTAGATGAATGAAAACAATAAAGCTATCTTGTGTGGGAAGAATACTTTCAGCTTTTCCTAAGTCTTTTCAAATAGTTATTTCACATGAAAGAACTGGAAAGTGAAATAACTTTCCCAAGGCCATAAAATTAATGAATGGAAGCATGTCCTGGAAGCCAGTGTGCTAATTGCCATCACTACTTTTTGCAGTATCAATACTGCTTTAGGGAGAAATATTGCGATCGGGAATCATACATTTCAACATCTGGATATCTAACTCTTGAATAGTGGCATTCTATGATCTGAAAGTGCTTCACATATCATTTAGCCACTGTGTCCTAAATCAAGACTTTTTGAAAAATATAAAAATATTTTTCCAGCTCCCACATGACTGCAATTGGACTTTTGGACCCTAGTGATTGTGGAAGTATATAAAGCATATGAATTCAAGGTCTCCTTGCAATTATTCCAAGGTTCATAATTTGGAAACTACTGATTTAGTCCAATCCTCTCATTTTACAGAGAGGAATCCAAAACCCAGGGAAATTAAGTGAATCACCCAAGGACATAAAGCAAGTTATTCAGAGAACCAAGAGTGTTACTACTGCACGCTGCTTTCCCTCCTCTCTCATTTGGGAACAATTTATGTTTTGTTTCCCTCCTGGCATATTGTGGTTGTAGTTATCATGACATTTTAATTCTATTTTGAGTGCCTGGTTGGCTTGGCAACACTATTTTCCATGCTGCCTCTGGTTCGTTCCAGTAGAGAATCCAATGATTTCTCTGTTCTCTGCTACTGATTGATAGAGTGCCAAGAAGATTCAAAGCGATCTAAGGAAAGAGAAATGCATTTTTAAAAAACACTCTAATAAAATTACTAGGAAAAATAAATTTAGAGAGTTTATCTCTGCCATCATTCAAATAATGGCTTAAACCTTATGTTCCAATTAATTCCACTCTTTTCTTTACATATTAGGGGAAATCTTTTTATGAGATCTTGCAAAAGTGGAAAAATGAACCAAACACTGTATGTATGTATGTATACATTTGGTATGTTTATATATATATATATGTAGGGTATATATATACATACATGTAGTGTATATATAGTGTATGTATACATTTTATACAGTTTATATATATATAATATAGTGTATATATATATAATTACGGTTATTTGGTACCTAGTTTTTTTAATTTGTTCTACAATTATCGCATTTTTAATAGAGAAAAAGATTAAGTAACCCTGAGAATATATAAAGAAAATCCAACTGACACTGAGACTCTTTTTTCTCTTACTCCATACTCACAATGACTTCTGACACCAGCCGTGGAATACCAGCGAGTAAGCCATCAAGTCTGCGATAGACACCCGCTGGGCATCTGCTAGCTCACTTCAGTTCTACACAGCACCAGAATACACAGGTTGAGGACTCAATCACCAAGGCTGTCCTTATCCCAGTTCCAGTAGCAAGTCTGAGCCTCGAGAACTTCTGACCAATCGGCTGCAGGTTGGGCTTCCCACAACTCCCCCTTTTGTGCTGTAGCGGTCCTAGAACTCAAGGCTGTACTACTCTTAAACGTCTCAGTTTATTTTAAAGGATACAAATAATCAGCTAGATAAGTGATACACAGAACAAGGTCTGGAAGGGTTCCAAGCACGAGAGCTTCTGTAGACCTGCCTAGTGTGACAACCTCTTGGCATGTGCATGCGTTTTTGCTCACCTCCAGGTATTCAGCTGTCCAAAAGTCTCTGAACCTTTCTTGTTTTTTTAATGGAAATTTTATTTCATGGGCATGATGGAAGCATAGGCAACCATGCTGAAATGTTATTGGGCAGAAAGGGTATGATCCACAGCTAACACACCAAGAGGGGGAAGCCAGCACAACCTGTCTATTCACATTCTAGTTTGGCCTTTCTGTGGAGCAGGCTTTCCTTGAGGGCATGAGGCAGGAGCTCTTCTGTTCTGAGATGGGGGCGGGGGGGGGGGGGGGGGGGCAGGGAGGGTCTTAGAATCTACATCAGAAAAGGTACAGCAGAGAATTTATTTATGGCCAACTCTAAGGCAGGAAGGCAGGGGAATGTTAGAGTATACTTAGAGTTTCTGTGACCTGCCTTGTCTAGTTTCTGTGGTCTTCCTTGGGGATAAAAAGGAGCAGGTGGAAAATAGGTGTGTGTGTGTGTGCACGTGTGCAAGAGAAAGCGTGGAGGAATAGAGAGAGAGAGATCCTACAGTACCCCAGCATTACAATAGTCACTTAGGAAATAATAATGATTATTAGACTGACTCATCAGTCAGGAATCATAGATAAAAATCAAAACGATGGATGTGATGTCCCAGTGGTATCAACCTAAACCTTTGCTATTTTCTTTTTTTTTATTTATTTATTTTCCCCCCAAAGAAACCTTTTATCTAAGGAATACAGACTTCATGCATTTCATAAGCACAACTTTAGGAATATAGTTATTCTTCCCACCATACCCACCCTCCCACCCCTCCTTCTCCTCACTCTCCCACCATTCCCAGTCCCATTCTCCACTAAGGTCCATTTTTGATTAACTTTATACAGAGAAGACCAACTCTATACTAAGTAAAGCATTCAACAATGTGCACGGAACACAAAACAAAACAAAAAATAAACTGTTCCTCAACAGTCAAGGGCTGTTAAAAGTCATGACATCTTGAAGTTAATTTACCTTTTTTTTTTTAGAAACATAATTAACTTTAGAGAAGCTCCCAAGTATGACACATCTTTTGCAAGCACGTAGACATAATTATAATACAACTCACTGAGGACAGAGGTCTTGCATGGGAAATTAGTGCACAGTGAATCCTGTTGTTAATTTAACAATTAACACTCTCATGTATGACGTCAGTGACCACCAGAGCTGCCTAGGCTATGGAAGACTTTCGTTTTTTGTTGTTGTTGTTTTGTTTTTTCTTTAGAAAACTTGTATTTAATAATTATAAATTTTCAAAGTACAACTTTTGGATTATAGCGTTTCCCCCCCATAACAACCCTCCCACCCGCAAACCATCCCATCTCCTGCTCCCCCTCCCAGGTCATTTTCAGGGGGCTGGATCCACAATGTGACAGCTAGGACTCACACTGGTGCCCATATGGGGTGTTGGCACCGCGGGCGGCATTTTCCTTTCTTAAACCCATGTGTTTTTCTTTGTTTCTAACATGATGGCCAAAAACTAAAGACACACATTTTGATCATAGCCACTCTGGGGTTTCAAATACCAAACATCTCATACTCAGGTAATGATCAAATTCTTCTACCAAATGCTCAAAATTTCGACTTAGGATTTTTCATTTGAAATTCCCCTTTCCTAGTAAAAGCTCCCTCCACTTTTCACTTTCTTTAATCTTGATGTACCATGAGGAGACTGTGCTCCCCAATACACACACACAGCCTGCTAAAAGGAAGCAACTCACATCCTCTGGCATCTCCTCTCTGACTCAGAAGGTAGGATGATAGGACTCATGCTCCTGACCACCATTTAGACACCATCAGCCCCCGCCCTCTATTATGCTCTTCCCTCGAAGCTGTGGCCCTTAGGCTTCACATTCGCTGTTTCCCCCAGTATCTAGGTGGCAAATGATCATTCTTTGAATACCAATGCGTCTTCTTTTAGTCTTCCTTGGGGACTACCATCCCCTGGGTGACTTCCACCTGGACCACAGCACTCAGCTCCTGGTTCCAACATTAGCAGTTCCTTTTGTTCTTTGAATTCAAGGCGACCTCTGAACCCTTAACCCCTTTCATTTCTCAATAAGTCCCTTTACTTTTAAGTTATTTTCTAGCTTTGATTCCATGAGACTTTCTTCAGAACTTTATTTTTAAATATCTTCTAATGGTTTATAGCCTTTCTGTTTTACTTTAAGGAAATACATTGTCAGTGAAAAAAATGACAAGACAATAATCAAAAAAGCTTTGAATTCACAGAGGTTTCTTAAGACTACTTCAGAATTTATTTGTTTTTTGTTTGTTTGTTTTTTACTTTTTTGTTTCTCTACAAAAAATAAATGTAAAGACAACATGGCAGATTAAAGCATGAGTAACTTGGAAGGTGAGTTTAGAATACAAACCCCTTTATGGTTTTTCAAACAAAACGAATCTTAGAATATGAGTTTAAAATGATATCTAAGATTTGATGATTTAGGAAGCATGCAAAATGTTTGTGGGTTTTTTTTGTTTGTTTGTTTGTTTGTTTTGGACAGGCAGAGTTAGACAGTGAGAGAGAGACATAGAAAGGTCTTCCTTTGCCGTTGGTTCACTCCCCAAATGGCCGCTACAGCCGGTGCAATGCACCGATCCAAAACCAGGAGCCAGGTGCTTCCTCCTGGTCTCCCATGCGGGTGCAGGGTCCAAGCACTTGGGCCATCCTCCACTTCCTTCCCAGGCCACAGCAGAGAGCTGGACTGGAAGAGGAGCAACCGGGACAGAATCCGGCGCCCCAATTGGGACTAGAACCCGGGGTACCGTCACCGCAGGCGGAGGATTAGCCTAGTAAGCCGCGGCCAGCCAGCAAAATGTTTGTATTAGGTATTTTATAAAAGCTTGCTGGACATTATGACAAATATTTACAGATTGGAGCTAACGAGGATGAAAAAAACAAACCCTGTTGCAGGTAACAGGACTCAGCAATGATGTCAGGAATGGCCAGTGAGAGTAGAGGAACTAAATATGGGCCACATATCATGCCCTTGAAAATAGAAGTTAAACCTGCAACCCAGGAGGAAGAGCTGTGCTCTCTCTGACACCCCTGGAAATAACACTCAGAAAGTGCTCCTCTGGGAGAAATGGGAAAAACAGAGATGCTTCTAGGATGCAGGAACTGAGGGCCAGAAAGTAAGAACCAAAGAACAGAAAAAGCAGCATCCAGCCACCTCCTGGTGCAGGAAGAGCCCTCCAGGAATGCAGCTGCCTCCAGGGGAGGTGGCTCACACCTGGCAAAGCTCAGGTTAAGTTAAACCAACTGCTGCTGATGTGTACTGCCTCCTAACCATAAGTTATGCTTAGAGCCTTGTCTCCTGCTGGAAAGTCATTGAGTCAATTAACCCTTTTCATGGAAATGCCTCACCCCTTAGAATAAAGCCAGAACACTCAATTGCCACTTTCTATATGCGCTGCAATGGAGATTTAGCTGGCCCAGGTTATTGGCAGCAACTACAGGAACAACAGTGTTGGAGATAAGATGGAAGGTAACAACCCGGACTGGGAATGACAGAGACACAAATTCTGCCACTTAGCTGTGGGGCAGAGACTGTGGCTAGCCTAACCTCTTTGTGACTCTAATCATGAAAATATAACCAATTTCAGCAAGCTTAGTTGAAATTTAGGAATTCTTTTTTTCTTTTTAATCAGTTCCATCACTTATTTATTTATGTACAATGAAACCTAAAAATACAATAAGTGTCAAAACTTGATTATATTTCTTGCCTATAAGTAACAGAAATATTTTGTCCCAAATAGAGATGTCAAGAAATAGATTATTTTTCTCCAATAATAGGAGTATCTTAAGTTAGAACTAATGATTTTAAGGTTTTTGAAAGTTGATTTCATAGACTATATATATAAATGTATATGATACATACATATATATGTCACATGCTTCAATACTGTTGAACTCTATATTGTCATTTTATAAAATGAAATTAGGACTTAACCCATTCTGAGTACTTGCTAGTCTGACACTGTTATCTTAGCTAATGAGAAATTTGAGCTGCTTTTGCTTGAACTTCACTCTTGATGGTGGCCAGTTTGTTTAGAGAGCCATCCACGATAAGACTGAGTTCATAACCAGGGTTGTTTCTGTGATGGTCGAAGACAACTTTAAGGCATGTATAGAGGAGGCTTATTTTAGAGCAAAGCATAATGTTTTGGAACTTTCAAATAACCTAAGAATTCCTCAGATAAGGCTAGGTTAAAAAGAGTACTTACAAGAAACTAAGATAAGCCTACAGCAATTAGTAGGATTTTTATAATCAATTATCATTTGTGCTTTTCTCAAGGCTTTAAACTTTGTATTTAGATATATTAGTAACTTTTTCTAATTGGAGATAATAGGCAACTATCTCATTAACCTTCTCCCAGATAATACTAATATATATTTTTAAAAGTAGCAAAAGTAAAATATGTAATGCTTTTAAAATTCAGATAGCAAGTCATAGTATCATGTAAAAAATGAAAAATCATCTACCTACAATGCTCTACTATTTTTGCTTGTTTCTTTAAGAAGCACATAGTGGGAGGCATTTGGTCTCACCGTTAACACTTTGGTTAGAACACCCACATTCCATTTCAGAGTGCCTGGGATCAAGTGCTGATTCCAGCTGCCTGCTATGGTTCAAGTAGTTGGGTCTCTGCCACCCATGTGGGAGACCTGGATTGAATTCCCAGCTTCCGGCTTTGGGCTGGGCGAGCCCTGACTGTTGTGGCAATTTTGGCAGTGAATTGGTAGATGACAGTATTCTCTCTCTATCTCCCTCTGCTCAATTAAATAAATAAAAATTTCTTAAAATACATAAACGAGCATAACTTTATGTATTCTTTTTCAAAATTAAGCAAGGGAACCACATGGATCATTTGGTTGTGCACTTTGGGTTTTTCACTTAAACACTACATATAGACTTTTTTTCATATTATTACACACAAACACTTCATTTTTTAAAATTTCAGAATATATTGTTTCACTGACATACACTAATTTTCACACTCTGATATCTTGTTTGCTTCATATTTTACAACCAAATATTCAACCAAAGTTTTTCTTTTGTCATAGCTTCTTGATTAAAAGACTACTTGGCATGCTGTTTCAGCTGTGTTCAGGTATAAAGTAAAAATTTGGGACTCAAAAGGTATAATCAAATGTTTTAATTGTTTCAAGTTTCTATTACCAGCTTTTTGTCACATTCCATGTCAGTATCTTAAGGATAATATTAAAAGGGGTCTTTGCTGTTTTATCTGCTTTAAGTCTGAATTTTCTTTCAGGAATTATATATTTTATTTGTTATCATTCTTCCTGCTAAGCAAAATTAATACAAATAGAAGGAACCTAAAGTTGCTAGATACTCTACAATCATGAAATGGTTTTAAGATTCTTTGCCTTGATTTTTTGGTTATGTAAAATGTTTTATAGGAAATGTATTTCATCCTATTCTACGTCAGTTAACCACCATTAAACTTAAATATAATATAAATAAAATCTGGTTCTTGATGGAAAAACAGGGTGTCAATTTAACAAATTAAAATAAAAAAGAAATTAAGTTTCCCAAGTAGGTCTTCAATTCAGGC
Organism: Oryctolagus cuniculus; assembly: GCF_051225735.1. Classification (NCBI taxonomy): domain Eukaryota; kingdom Metazoa; phylum Chordata; class Mammalia; order Lagomorpha; family Leporidae; genus Oryctolagus; species Oryctolagus cuniculus. The sequence goes on from NC_142874.1 coordinate 69,203,529, forward strand.
AAAACTATCACAGAGTATCTTTATACCAAGATAATTAAGAACTGATGTCATGTTTTTGCATTGTAATTTTTTGTATGTTAAGTAATTCTTGTATTGCATTCATCACCTCAGCAACAAAAATTCCCTATAAACTCTTAAGGGCAGGCACTGTGGTGCAGTGGGCAAGGAGGTAGCTATCAAGGAGGAGGTGAGGTCACCAGCCCCTCCTTGCAGCTCTCTGTGATTTCCCAGTTTACAACGGTGCCAGCTAACTGTAATGAACATGGCTGTGAGCAATGACCTTTAGCTCACTGTGAAGTCAGCATAATGAAATTACCATGGATGACATGCTTACTCTCTTCATGCATCTGAGGCCATGACATTTCTGAGTTTCCAAAAATGAGCAAGGAAATGGTTGATCCTCAAGTCCTGCTCTGGACACCGCCCCATGCCTTCCTATAAAGGGATGGACATGAATCTCATGAAGTGCAGCTCTCTGGAGCACGCCTGCACCCCTTTTTGATTGTGTGCTTTCACTTTGCATAAAAATAAATCTTGATTTTTCCACTGGCTTTTGTCTTAGTCTTGTCCTCAAATTATTTTCTTGTGTTGGAGAGAAGAACTTGGACTCAGCCACCTCATAACAGTTTGAGTCCCAGCTACACTGCTTCCAATCCTGCTTCCCGCTAATGCATGACCTGGGAAGTAGCAGATAATGGTTCAAGTACCTGAGTCCCATCCATGTGGGAGACAGTTACAGGCTCCTGGGTTCAGCCTGATCCAGCCTGGTGGTTGCTGGCATTTGGGGACTAAATCAGCAGATGGAAGATTTTCTCTCCCTCTCTCTCTCTCCCCCCTCCTCTCTTTCTCTCTTTCTCCCTCTCCTACTCCTATTCAAATAAATATTAAATCTAAAACACTCACAGCAATTCATTGTTACACTTACATTTCAAATCTGTAGTCAATATTTTAGTCCAGGCCATGTTTAAGGCGGTTGCAGGTTCATCCCCAGCAAAAGCTTACATGTGTGAAATGGGATAGTTGGTTTCATTTATTCTAGCTTATTCTGAACCTGTGCCATAAAACTTTAATCCAATTGTAAATGACCTCACCCAGCAAATTTTTAAATTTAAAAACTAAGCTACATTGGATGCATAGCATAATCTAGAGTTGCTTTCTTTTTCTAAGTTTTTAATTATTATTATTCAAGAGGTAGAGAAAGTCAAACAAAAAAAAACAAAAAAGAGAGACAGAGCTCCCATATACTGATTCACTCATCAAATGCCCAAACAGGCTGGGACAGGGCTGAGGCTGAAGACAGGAGCTAGAAATTGAATCCTTGTCTATCACATGGATGCCAGGAACCCAGTTACTGGATCCGTCACTGTTGCCTCCCCAGGGTCTGGGTTAGCAGGAAGGTGGAGTCAGGCACAGACTGGGCATCAAACTGAGGCTCTCTGAGAGGGGACATGGGCATATTAATTCAGGGTCTTGACTGCTAAATGAAACACTGGTATCCCTTCTTTCCTCCCTCCCCCCCACTTTTTTAATAAGGATAGGGAAGAAGGCACTGGGGCCAGTGCAATGGTGTAGCATGTAAAGCTGCCGCTTGCAGTTGTGGCCATCTGGAGAGTGACCCAGAGGATGGAAGACCTCTCTCTCTGACTCTGTCTCTGCCTCTGCCTCTCTGTAACTCTGCCTTTCAAAGAAAAAATTAAATAAATCTGAAGAAGAAGAAGGAGGAGGAGAGGAAGAAGGAAGAAGGAAGGAGAAGAAGGAGGAGGAGGAGGAGGAGGAGAAGGAGGAGAAGCAGAAGAAGAAGAAACTTTTAAAGCCAGGCTCAAAGTCATAAAATTTTCTAGCAGAATGGAATTCTACAAATAATCGAGGCTGATTGTACTACATTCTCAGCTAATTCATTGTATAGACACAGACCCTGGAACCCAGGGAATCAAGTAAAGTGCCCAAGATCTTACTAACAGAGACACACAAACTAATTCCTTCTTATTGTTTTACCTCCTGTTATAAAACAGTGTTGACATTTTTAAAAAAATAAAAAAAAACTATACACCTATGTCTATATTTAGAAAAACCTATCCAAAAACTTTAGACATCTTTGGAGGGAACAGATTGGTATAAATTCTCCAGTCTGCAACAAAAATATTCAGCTTCCCCCGCCATGAGCAACTACTCCACTGGAAACATATGAAAAAGTAATAATCCTGGCCCATCTTAGAGTGTGAATCGGTAGAGAAATAGAACATGGCAGCAAGAATAGAAAGTGATGGGGACAATGAACAAGTAAGATACCCAGTAACTGTGACCTAAACAATCAGCATGAAAAGGATGGTATAGTTTCACAATTATCACCTGGAAAAATGGTTTTGTCTACTTGAAAAAATTTTTTAAAATGGTCATCCAACAATACTTGTCCTGTATCTTTGTTCCTCTAATCTAAATGGCATTTCTTATTCTGGGAAGGTATATATAAAAATCACTAGTAGTTCCTATGACAAGTGTTTCCAATGGTTCAGAAATACCATGATCTACATAGCAATAAACACATTTATTTTTCAGCTTTCAGAGAAAGGATTTGAGGCAGTGTTTAAAATATGGCATAATCTCCTAAAATCTAAATGGAATCAATAATGAACTAGATTAATTTGTGGAGTCGGGGAAAGCAGATAGGTAATATTTGAGCTAAAGATTAGAATCCAGTCCTATTTAAACTATTGTTCATCCAGACAGCAATACATATGTGTTTGTGTATGTGTGTTAATATTAAGAAGTTTAGGTTATCATGTATCTTTAAAATATATAATGCAATTTGTTACTGTGATGAATAATTCATCAAAACACTCCTGGTGTTTGAATATGTATATTTAATGTGGAAGGTCATCATCTATTTTTAGAGGTCCGTATGCTAACCTCACGGCAGCACATTTTGAATTCAATTTATAGAAATACTATGATTTGTTGTTTTCCCTTGATGTGAAAACCCTTAGGTTTAATCATTTCTCTAGCTTTAGTTTCTTCCAATTTGCCTTAGAGTAAGACTGCATAGCTTATATTCAATTTTTAATCATTTACATTTTATGCTTAAGCTGTTCATTTACAGAAATTGAAGTTGTGATTAAAAGTGATATGTGAGCACCACTGAATGTCTGTCACCTGAGAATGTGTTCAAAAAGAACTGTGGCATAGCTGGAAAAGCCCTGCCTGCAGTGCTGGCATCCCATATGGGCACTGGTTCGATTTTGGGCTGCTCTACCTCCGATTCAGCTCTCTGCTATGGCCTGGGAAAGCGGTAGAAGATGGCCTGAGTCCTTGGTCCCCTGCATCCATGTGAGAGACCCGGAAGAAGCTCCTGGCTCCTGGCTTCATCTCAGTGCAGCTGCGGCCATTGCGGCCAACTGGGAAGTGAACCATTGGATGGAAGACCTCTCTATCTCTATCTCTCTCTCTCTCTCTCTCCTCTCTCCTCTCTCTCTGCCTCTCCTTCTTTCTGTGTAACTTGACTTTTAAATAAATAAATCTTAAAAAAAAAAGAAAAAGCTATTGCTTCAAATCAACTCAACTCAACATTTTACCTTAAGAAATGAAAAGAGGTCCTGCAGAACAGGCTACCTGAACAGGTAGCAAGGCTCCAATATAAACGGTGTTTGAGGAGCCTCTGTACTAGGAGTAAGAGAAAAATCGCAGAAGGATGAAAGATAGAAACCATGTGTTTCTATTTTTATGGATAGCACCAGCATTTTGAGGCAATGAAAAAGTATTTGAAATCCCTTTTGATTGAAAGTAATGCTAAGGTTGGGATCACAAACTTGGGGTGAGTGTAATTTGACATTTCTAGAAAAGTTGAAAGAGTTTGGTTTGAAGCTTGCTTATCCATGTTATTTTTAGTGGATTCATAATTTAAATAATCTAAAGTAGAAAGTTATTTCTATAGTGCACTAGAGGATTTGCTGGACTTGCTACTCAACTCTTGGCATCTGCATAAAACATGACCAAACCTTTGAAATAATATAACCACAAAAATCAGTAATATGGGAGAAAATTTTGAATCATTATAGTAAAATTACATTATGCAAGATAACATTTTTTTCTTACCCATCTGAAGAAGAGACCAATATTCTAAACCACAAGAACAAAAACATAATCCTAGATTCAAATGTCATCCAATAAAATTTTCATTCATAGTTAACTTATCATGCTTCTTAGAACACCAGATGTTTTGAATTCAATGTTAATTTATTTCAGGATACAATTCTATAAAAAGCAAAATTATATCGCAAATTTTATTTGATCACATTGATAATGATTTGTTGAAATACTTTCATAACTGGCTCTTTAAAAAAATCTGCAAACTTCCCAAGGCATAAATTTAACATTTATTTTATAGATGCAAACTGCATAAGTATATAATCAAATACATTATTATGGTCCACAACTGAAAGTAGTGAATACCTATCATTATTCACAGACAAAGTTAACCGTAGTTCCTCAGGTACTTTATGTCAGACTTAGGGTTGTTTTATTTACTTTATTATTTAGCATAATACTGCTTCCTCGTCCAGGCTGGAAACTATGTTCATTAGGAAAGCTGTATTTTATTTCAATAATTTAGCAGTTCATCAAACCCATTGATTGAATTTGAAACTGATGTAAGGGTGAGGACCCTGAACCTGAGTGCCCACACCCTCACAGGACACTATCAGAGTCCTGATTACTGCGTCTATCACAGCCAGTATAAAACAAACCTTACGTCTCATAAGGCAGATGGCTTCACAAATTAAAGGCATAAGACTGGTTACTGTGATCACTAATAATTGTCCTGGTTTTATTATTTTTAACTTTTTTATTCTCAAGTTGATTTCAAATGTACTCTTGCTATTTCTTATGAAGTCCCTATTAGCTCTTTGAAATCCCCAGATAGAAAACAGAATGTTCACATCAATACCAGTATATTCATATTTCTGAGTGAAACAACCTGAAAACTGCATGCACACGTCAATACTGTTTTCACTGGGCATTTTTTATTTGATTCTACTAGTAGCTTCCAAAGATCAATTAAATACCTCTTACTGTCTAATGCATGCAAATTTATAAGTTTTCTTGGTAGCTACATTTACATGTTACATTTGTGAATCTGTCAGTGATTACTGATTGTTATAAGGAAAATAAGTTACACAGATAATAAGAATTTCTGAACTATAAATACCCTAAGTATACAGCTATTGGAACTTGCTGGTAAGTTGATGTTGTTGGCATAAAAGGTGATTTTGTTCAACAATTTTAAATTCCACCCATTTTCTTTCCCTGTATTTCTGTCCTCCCATCTGACCAAGTTTTCTCCCAAAGAATTTGGCCTTCTCTCACCTTCTCATAACCTTAGCTTCCTGAGGAGCACAGTCTGTGAATTGTGCAGGTGGCATAGCGCACAAGGGAGGGGGGAGCAGTGGGCTGGACATAGAGAACATTGCAAAGTGGGGCAGGGACAGCCAACACAACAGCTGACACTGAAGGCACATGCCAAACTGGCATTAACTCAATCAGCTCTGCTAATAAACTCTCACTGAGGGAAAAAAAGCGCTTCTCTAATGGCAATAAAACACAAGAATATACATTGTTTCCAGTCTCTAATCAACTTATAAAACTATCATTTTTTTAAAAAAGAACCTAGACCAAACATTGATTAAATGACCCCATTTTTTGTTAAAAACAAGAGCCAATTATTTTAATCTGTTTATCAAAAAGAGCCAAAAAAAAAAAAAAAAAAAAAAAGGAAAAGCAAAAGGACTGTATTCCAATAACCCTAAATTCAAGTTTCAGCTGTAGTCTCTTTGGAAACAAGTGGTAAAGTTAAAAGCTCATCCAAGATGGTCTTATGGAAGAACTGTGGCCAGGAGATTTTTTTTTTTTTTTTTTTTTTTTTTTTGCATTGCAGAAACAATGTGGCGGCACACTTAACATGTAAGAACATCAGGCTGTGAGGAAGGCATGTGGGTCGTGACGTTGATGTTCACACGCTGACATAATGCTTCAGAATAAATAAATATGCCATTGAATGTTGGCTGTCAATTGGCAGCTTGAAAACTAAAACCCAAACTGGAATGTGTTCACATTTTTCCTTTTCTGTTGGACTACACAGAGAGCGCTGAAAGCAATTCAGGAAGGAATGGGCACAATAAAACAGCAGGTGTGTCTGTGGGTTTCTCAGGTAAGAATCCAGGATTGGAAAGGGTATTTACAACTGAAGCCACTTCCCATTCAGTATCAATAACCTGCTTCCATTGACTGGCCCAAGCTCATTCCACAGGGCTACTGACACCTGGTCCCAGCACCATTGTCTTCCCAAGGCTCACAGAGGCACCCCTCCCCCCCCCATTGTGTGGCTGCGTTTTATAGCAGCAATTACTTTCTTTTTCAGTTGTAAACAATAGAATGTGTGAGAGTGCTCACAAAACACTGTTTCACTCCACTCTGCCAACAACCAGCCTTGTGGTTAATTTCTCCACTGCTGGCCTTTTGACTTCAGAGTAGCCAACTAGCTAGCGTGTAGATGTTGCTAGTTTTATATTCTATGGTCACCGATTAAGTTCATGCAGCAGAAACTTTCAAAATCAAAAATTGTGTGTTCTGTTTAAGGTTTTTCTTTCTGCTTTATATTCTCTGTTGATAATACTGAAGTGGCAGTAACCTATTTTAATAGCTGAAAAGTAAGTTAATTTCTCTTCTAATTTCAGATGGAAGTGAAAAAGTACTATCAGGGAGTGTCATGGCTGACACACCAGAATAAACCAAATTATTATCACACATGTCACCTAGAAAAAAGGGAAAGAATTTTATTTGAAGGTCAAACAATGAGCCCGATTTTTCTCGGCAGCAGAGTTTGTAATGAATCGAGGAGACTTTGGCTCTTCCTCAGTATGACAAGTCAGTTCAGACAATGAACAAGACAAGTTGCACTTCAATATTGATTTTAGGAGTCCAAAAAATGCAAATGTGTTGCTTTCCTATCCATGACAGTCTTGGGCACTCAAGAGTGAAGTTCAATGGTTTTATTTTTTTCTTTATCAGTGCAACTCAATTTCATCAGTTACACAGAGCATTTATTTCTTAGCTTTACTCAGGCCCCAGCCCCAGAGCCAGGAGCACATGCCCTGCTCCATCTACTGTGTCAACATGCAGCATCTAATGTCTGGGATTCCCAGTAGAAGGGGATTTTCTTCAAGGAAATCATCATGCCACATGTATCTTCAGTGGTGGCAACCCAAAGACCAGTGCTTTGAACACAATAGATGCTTAGCGCATGGATACACAAATGAAATCTTACAAAACATAGTGAACTAAATTACCTAAAAAAACCATGAAGATCCATAGCATTATTTTCTAATCATTTGATTTTGCATTATTTTGTAAGTATTAAAGCTGGATAAACAAAGCACAAATACAATCTGATGAAGCAGCATTCCAAAATTGTTAACAGCTTTACGAATTTATCCTCATGGTCCTACAAATTATTAGAGGGATAATGGAAAGCTTTTAATGGCAAGGCAGCTCAGAAACAGAAAGGAGAAAAGCACATTATCTTTCTCCATATGTTAGGGGATCCATATTTTGAAAAATCCATTCCATTAACACACAGCCTTTGTGATGCGTGATAGCCATTTCTCGTCTTTGAGAAATGACATTAATTTTATATTCCTTCTTTACATTCTCAAAGAAGTTTATTTTAGATAGCTCCTTCAAAAATTCACCTCTGAAGCAGAGCGCAGTAGCCAAGACTACCCTTGATCAATGATTGCGGAGATATGGTAGTTTATTTCCATTAGTCATGCAAATTTGTCCAACATCTGTTTTGGAATTCTTGTTTAAACAGCATTAAATTTTGAATCAAATATGCATGCAATTGGCAAAGATTCTCCTGGAAATCTTATCTGGTTGGAGGTAAATATAGATTTATTTATTTTTGAAAACGGAGGGAAAATAAAGTCACTGAATAGCCTTGTGGATAGAAATGAAGCAAGACATTCCTGAAAAACTTAAAAAACCTGTGCTCTTCATTCATCTTGGATTAGTTAAGCATCTGTTGTGTAAATAAAACTTTCCTAAGTATCATGGGAAGTAAAAAAAGGAAAAAAAAAAACAAAACACAGAAGGTACAGTTCTTGCCCTTAAGGAGATTATAATTGAGGAGGGGTATAAAGCATGCATGTGTAAAGTACTGAAATCATTAGAAAATCATAGAACATATTGGAAGAATAAATGTGCTTCCTTCCTGAACTGAGATTCTTATGGTGAAATTCAATTACGGTGGGTGTCCATATTTCCACAAACTGCCCATCAGTACTATAGGCGCTAAAGAAAGAGAAGTGTCAAGTAGTATTTCAAGAAATGCTGGCTTGAACAATTAGAAGGATGGCCTTTCTTATAATTCTATGGCAAGAGCAGGTTACAGAGTTGGGGGTTAGCAGGCTTAACAGATAAACAATTTTTTTCAATATATTGAAATATGGAAACATTTATTGGACATTTAAGTGGAAATGTTGAGTTGGATACAACTGTCTAGATTGTAAAGATTTAAATTTGAGTGTCATTTGCATATACATGGTATTTAGTTGAAAATATGGACAGTTTGGGGCCCGTGTTGTGGCATAGCAGGTAAAACTGCTATCTGCAACGCCGGCATCCCATATGGGCACCAATTCAAGATCCAGCTGCTCTACTTCTGATCCAACTCCCTGTTAATGTACCTGTGAAAGCAGTGGACGAAGATCCAAGTGCTTGGGCTCCTGCACCAATGTGGAAGGCTCGGATGAAGTTTCTGGCTCCTGGCTTTGGGCTTTCCCAGCCCTGGCCTTTGCAACCATTTGGGGAGTGAACAAACAGGTGGAAGCTCTCTCTCTCTCTCTGCCTCTGCCTCTCCCTCTCTGCAACTCTGCCTCTCAAGTGAATAAATTAATCTTTTAAAAAGTATGGACAGTTTGCTTAAGAAGCACTTATAGATGCAGAGAAACCTAAATATCCAGTCTTGCACTATCCTAGCAAAATGTTGTAACACTGAATAGTTAACGCTTTGTTCTTGTCTTAGGAAATCTCTTAGGAACATTTTAACTCAATAGTCCATTTCTTCATCCTTGTTAAAACACTTTATTTTGGAAACTAAATTGTCTGAATTCCTTATTCACAGTCTTTTCTTTGTTGGCTTCAAATTTTGTGCTTCAATTCTAATGGACCATAGTTTTCTCTGTGTCTGTCTCCCTCTCTCTTGTCCTCACTTTCTTTCTTAGCATACACATGTGTACACACAACATCAAAAAAATATGTACTACACACACACAGTCTGAAGGGACTGCCTGGTTTCATCGATCCATTGTTAAGAAATATTGATTAAGCACTTAATGTGTATCAGCAACTCTTAAGATCTGAAGTGCTACAATAAATAAAGGAAACCAAACACCAGCTCTAAAGAAGCTTGTTCTAAAAAGAAAGATAACAAAAATATATAAAAACGTGTAGTGTATCAGATGGTGGTGAGGCCACTTGTGAAAAAATAATGACAAGAGAGGCGCATGATGCTCCATAGTTTCGGAGGTGGGGTTCTGCCCAGGCTCCCTGCGGTGTCAGGGGCCTGCTTACCAGACTGGCTGAGGGGCAGTGCAGAAGTCAATTAAGAGATGACCCAGCAGCTCCTGGGAGAGAATGAGCATCTCCCCTGCTGGGCAGTGGGGTACCATAACAACAGTCATCACAAAGGGTAGGGTAAAATGAGTGTATCTAGAACCAGCTGATTCTACACAGAAATCTCATTTATCTCGGTACTACTGCAGGTGCCAGCCCCGTCAGTACTTCAAAAGTAGCAAAAGAACCTTCCAGTTGGCTGTTGTGACGCGAAATTGAATATAACACAGCTCCAACAAATGGAGAGAGGATCTTTGCCAACTCAACTTCTCAAAACGTGAATGAAACCTCTGTGGCTCTTTTAAAAACGTGAACATGTGAAGGAGGCTACTAACTTAACTATGTTCTTCATGAAAATATTTATTGTAATAACTAAGCAGATTCCCTCAGTAGATTGTCCTGGATGTACTCTTTCGTGAAATAAGAGCATGTTCGGAGAACAGGGATGCAGTGGACATCTTCAAGGTACATTTGTGTTTCAGCCTGGTACGTTTCTGCTGAGTTTTGGGTAATCAGCCGCAATTGGTGAAACTCTTAACTCTGACCTTGCACGTGGACATGTGATTGTGTGTTCCTTCCTACCAGTTATGTCATCCCTCTGACTGCTCTTTTCAGGTGGCTTTGAAATAAAGCTTGCTTTTCCACAATAAATAAATAACAGTTCGGAAAGGTTTTACAGAATCTAAGGCTTAGAATAGTCAAAACAATGGACTTAATGGTATCAAGTATGTAAAAGTTCATGATTCAGAAGACTCTCACTAAGTAATTCCAGAGGTTGCTGGAGCAACGCGTTTTTAGGAAATCAAGTCAGCAAAAATGATCTAACATTTAGAATTTGTTTCATGTATAATTTACATTATAAGAAAACAAATAGATGGGAAAATATTACTTAAAGAAAAATTCTAACTTGCAAATGGCAAAGGAATAATCTAAACAGAAAATCACTACAGTATTTTATAGCAAAGAACTAAATAATTTGTCAGGGAAATAATCACAATGCTAAATTAGGTGAAAGAATGAGAATTTTATAATGGAGTGCTCAAGTTAACAATGCTGGAAAAATGATCAATCTAACATTATTTCACATCTCCTAACATTGTAGAATAGGAGGTACAGAGAACGACCTGTTCCTGCCAGAAGAATTAAATCTTGAACCTAGTCATCCTCTAGAAATAGAAAGCAATTTACAGAAAATTCGGGAAATGGAGACACAAAGGACACTACAGGAGTACACTCAGTTTAATCGGATTGGATTCTGGTTAGATAAGCCAACTATAAGACATATTTTGAAGGCTCACAGAGAATTTTGACTAGTTCCTGGATATTACAGAATTAATATGAATGTTACATGTGATAACTGAATGTGGTTATTCAGTCTCTTAGAAAATGTCCTTTATCCAGTTAAACAAGGCTTAACTCATCTTTGCCTTCTTTCTTTAAAATTCTAATGTATTACAATCTAGACATAAAATAGCAGATGTCATAATTTATATATTTTAAAAATATTCTGGGGCCGGCACTGTGGTGTAGAGAGTAAAGTCACTGCCTGCAGTGCCAGAATCCCATGTGGGTACTGGTTCAAGTCCCTGCTGCTCCACTTCTGATCCAGCTCTCTCTTATGGCCTGGGATAGCAGTAAAAGATAGCCCAGGTCCTTGGACCCCTGCACCCACGTGGGAGACCCGGAGAAAGCTCCTGGCTCCTGGCTTTGGATCAGTGCAGCTCCGGCCAATTGGGGAGTGAGCCAGTGGATGGAAAACCTCTCTTTCTGCCTCTCCTTCTTGCTCTGTGTAACTCTGACTTTGAAATAAATAAATAAGTATTAAAAAATAAAAATATTCTATGTGTATTTCAAAGAGACAAGGCATTTTTCTTGTTACTATTGTATTTCTAAATTTTTAGATGAAGAGTAGAATTTCATCCAAAAATTTCCCTTTGTATCATTATCATTGTACAGACAGATATCTTCATTCTCTAGACACCTGTACACAAGTTAAGAGTTGGCTTGAGTGACAGACATGAAGTCAACGTCAGAGGCAGCCTTTTCAATAACTTCTCATACTCTCCACTTCATGGAATTCATATCTTTGTGCAATAGACTCCCCTCGAGTGTGAGCTGGACTTAATGACTCATTTTTAATTAATGGAATGTGACAGAAGTGATGAGATGTCACTTCTGAGATTAGATTATAAATGACTGGCTTCCATATCAGTGCCTTGGCTCTCTCCTCCACTCACAGATCATTTGCTTTGCTTCCGGAGAAAGCCAGCTGCCATGACATGAAGCAGCGCCGTGGAGAGACCCACACGGGAGAGCCAGGCTGCGGAGCTGGGTGGTATGCCAAATGCCTGAGCTGATTAAATTCAGAAGCAGATCCTCACCAAGCTGAGCCATCAGATGACAGCATCGGCAGCCAACAGTTTGATCTGTACTTTGTGAGAAATGAATTCTGAGTCAGAACCACTCAGCTCTATCACCACGGGATTCATGAGCCACAGAATTGGTGAGATATTAAGTGCCTCTTGCTATCAACTGCTAAGCCTAGAGCACTTTATTATGCTTCTATAGAAAACTAACAGCATCAGGATAAGAAAGGATAGTTAGCAACTTCCAGAAAGAAATGTGTCCTGGCCCAAGAGTGTTTTCTTGTCCCTTTCTCTTCCTTCTTAGGATCTACACATCACCAGCCCCAACAGGGACAAGGGTCCTCTTGTGGATTTTCTCACACTCTTGGGTCTGCTTTTGGCTCACCTGTGTTTCTCTTACCTTATCCTTTCCCCATCTCTTTTTATTTTTATTTTAATACATTTCCATTGATAGTATAAGTTATTTCAGCTATTAGGATAACATTACATTCATTATTATAGTAAAATGGAAATTTCCTGTCCCAGTGGATGAATGATCAAAGTACCTGGTATTAGGATGGTAAATGGAAGGTAAATATTTCACTCCTCTGCATCAGAGGGAGTAAAACATTTCCTTTTCGATGATGAAAGAGATGTCACTTCCTTGGGATATTTGGAAAAAAGAGGGCATAAGCAAACAGATGTTTTTGATTGTGGATATTTAATAGCTGTAGTCTGAAGCTAGCATTTGGAATTGCTCTATCGTCAATTAACCAAGGTATTAATTCAGAAAAGAAAAATGAAACTCTTTGCTGTTTGGTTCAATGTCAAGAAATCCATACACATGGATCTATGCATTGTGTTTGTTTTAAAATCACTTCCCAACAGTGACAGCCCTGCTATGCTTACTTTGATTCACAACACTCCTTTGCAATCTGTTTGAAACAAAGATGGAATCACAATGAAACAGCATCAAATTGAACGATAGTGGCAGAGTCCATACAATGCTGAGCCAATAGAAACAAAGTCTTAACCCTGCATCGGTTGGTTGCATCATTATCACCACCATGTGGAGTTCAATGGGTGACAGGCACTGTTGTAAGCAAGAGACATCTCTGAGCTCATTTAATTTTGATAGAAACTCTGGGAGGTGGGCACTACTATTATCTCACGTTAACATGAGGAAATGAGGTACAGGGGGCTAAATAACTTTCCCATGGTATCAGAGCTATGAAGTGGTTCCAGAGTTCATGTTTTTCATTCCTATACAATAATTTAATACCCCTATTTAAAGTAGTGTTTACCTTGCCTGAAATCACTATTAATATTGTTTAAATCAAGAGCAATGAATTTATACACATTTTGTTTAATGCATTTATGTGCATAGAAATGCAGAAACACAATGTGCTAATTAGTGATATGTGTGCATGTTTGATTTGTTTTTAAAAGTTTCATTGCCAAGAACATAAGCAGTGAGCCATAACCTTCATATAATATCATAAGCAGGGTTAGAAATTATGGACACCAATTAATGAGGGATAATCAAAGAGTCTTATTTTTCTTAATAGTCTCAATTTTTTAAGAACATAACACATATGTTCTATCTCAGCAATAATTAGATTATATTTATGAACCAAGTAAAGATTATGTTAATGATCATGACAATTTAATAACTGGATTTCCAGTTCAAAATATCATTTTCAAAAATTCATTTGTCTTCAACATATATTTAAGTTTGCAGCAATCCATAGTTTATTTATAATGTTAAGTTGGATCGTTTGGCCTAAATTTGCCTCTGTACATATTTTAAGTTTGGCCTAAATGTCTCCCCATTCCCAGTGAACTGTAAGTTGTTATATAAACAGTCAGTAATCTACTCTTGTAACAAGTAGCTGAGTCTCAGCTAATCATGAGAGGTCAGCTGTTCAAACCATTTTCAAATAAGTTAGACCTGAGCTGGAACCTATCAGGCTGTCTCTGTACCTCACTTCCTTTTCTCTGGCTATAAATGGAACTTGCCTGTGTGAAAGAGTGGGGGTATTCTGAACCAATTTTTGTCTGGACTACTGCCCAATTTCACCACGGTAAACAAAGCCAATTATGATCTACAAAACTGGGCCAGCATAGTGGTATAGCAAGTAAAGCCGGCATCCTATATGGGTGCCAGTTTCTGCTCCAGCTGCTCCACTTCCAATCCAGCTTCCTGCTAATTGCCTGGGAAAAGCAGTGGAGGATAGCCCAAGTACTGGGACTCCTGCTACCCACATGGGACACCTGGAAAAAAATTCCTGGATCCTGACTTCAGCCCTGGCAAGTTGTGGCCATCTGGGCAGTGAACCAGTGGATGGATGATCTCTCTCTCTCTCTTTCTCTGTAAATCTGATTTTCAAATAAATAATTAAATCTTTAAAAAAAAATCCATAAAGCTACATTGGAGGTAGTTTTGCCTAATGGAAGCTTTGGTGACTACAAATGGAGCTGAAGCAGCTGCTGGCTCTGAAGAGTACTTCATGGCACTGCTGATCTGACTCCTTTCGGGTCCTCTCTTTCCTCATGGACCCCTGAGGGTTGGCAGTAGGTTCCTCTAGGGCCAGACCTAGCTCTGGTTGCTTTGAACCCCTAGGTGTTTGGCTTTTGAATCCAGGGCCAATTTACGTTGTGAGAGAGCATATGACCCCTGGGCGTCATGACATAAGTAAGCAAGCTTGTAGGTAGGTGTCACCCTAATTTAGTCCTACAAAACTGAACAGGATTCAGTACATAAATAAAGGTAGCCTTACCCACAATAACCAGAGTTATGCCACAAAAGGAAACTTTTAACTCAGATAAAATTTCCTACCTGTGAAATGTATTAGGAAAAAAGAGAGAGAGCTGAAACCCAGCAAAAAAAGCAATGCGTGCATATCAAATTGGTGCCTGGAAAGCAGGTAAAAGACTAATTTAATCCAATTTGCCTTTGTTGAAAAAAAAAAAAAAAGCTCTTTGCAAAAAGTAATGGGAGACTGAAGAAGCATACTAAGGACCCGATTAAAAAAAAGGGGCTGAGCCATAACTGAATTAACCGTCACTGCTTTTCTCTTTATCCATCTTTACCTTAATTCTCCAAGCATTAACTTATTTCTCAATTACATTTTTTTGTTAAATGGAGCTAAAAGAACTGTGGAAAACATTGAAAATTTAATTCCTAATTCCCAAGATCTCTCTGTCAAAAACTGGTATACAACCTTGTGGACAAATGGAGGGCAGAAGCGTTTGATTCCTGGGTGGCCTCAGGGTCACTCTTGGTAGGAAACCACAGCTGCGCTGAGCTCAGTAACTGAAGGTAAAGGTCACCAATGTCATTTAGAGATGCCTTCAGTTCCTTGACACTTGGTTCACTGGATGCATAAGGAAATGAAACTCATATGAAAAGAGTAAGAGATATAATCCCTAAGTTATTGTTATCCTTAAGAGCTAAAATGAAATTAAAACAAAGTGCTGGGCTGGACCTTGACAGCATACTCAGCTCAGGTTTCAGTCATCCTGAGCTTTGGCTTCCAGCCTCAAAGCCATTCCCACCCCATGGGAAAAACCAGGCAGGGGCAACGGAAAGGACTTGTACGTCCTGAGGGTAGTGACATGGGGGGAGACCAGGCAGGGAGCTAGATAGGGTAGGTGAGTTGGAATTTCTGCCAGCCCTGAACTGTGACTCTATCCCTTTACCTGTCAATGTAATATGCCCACTTTCCCATGATCCACCTGTGTCTCACCCAGGACCAAGAAGGAAGAAAAGCCATCAAGGCCACATGGAAGTCCACATGGAAGTGCCACGAAACCCCCAAGAAAGCCACACACACTCTAAACTCCACCCCACTTGTCTATTCAATTATGGCACCACCCCCATCTCATAGAAGAGGCTGATAATGTGGGAGGGGCCCTTCTTTTGCTCTTGACCATACATAGAGATACTTCTCTGGCCTCCTCCCACTCTCCTCATAGGCACATTTCTGGCTCACTCATGCCAGGGATCTCTTCATGTAGGGTGGCCCACACTCACACTGTTAACCACATCCCGCTTTCGTTGGTACACTGTATTTATGCCTCTGCTTTGAAATCTTAACCATGTGGGGAGGGGGCAGAAATCTGAAATAAAGATGAAGATACTTAAGTCTATTGTGGTTACCAAGAGGTAGTTAATATGGGAGAAGGACAGAACCAGGAGACTATTAAAACTGTAGGGTATAATGGAAGCAAATCACTTCATTTTGTCGATCAGCTTCTGAGGAGCCTTTGCTAAAATGGATTCAGTAACCAGCTTAGGAATTGTGTCTTTGGGTTTTAAACGTCACACAGTGGAAAAGCATATTTGGGTGGATACAGGACCCAGAGCTAACTATGGAACAAAGACACACAGCTGTATATCATTCAGAAGTACAAGAGATCATTCTCCCTGATGGGACAGCTGACTGATGGGCTAGAGTAAAACCACCATAAAGTCTTTCTATCTGAGAAGGGAGACTGACTCCACCTATCAATGCAAGGTGCAACATCCTACATGACAGAGCTTGAGTGCTTCGTGTGCAAACCACAGGGGACTTTCTGATGACCCCAATATTCACCTACTAAACATGCTCGTCACCCAGGCCATCGCATTCCATGTAACCTTGAGCTACAGTCAGACAACTTTATGAAATTTGCTCTCTCAGCTTCCCCTTATGGGTCTTAAAGATGCTAATAAAAACATTAGATTAATTAATTTTAAAACATGGAAAAAGGCAAAAGAGTCAAAGTGACTCATCCCAGCAAGAGGGAAATTATCAATGGCTATTTACAAAAACAGTCAATAAAGAATAGTGATGGCCAGCGCTGCGGCTCAGTAAGCTAATCCTCCACCTTCGGCATCAGCACACTGGGTTCTAGTCCTGGTCGGGGCACCGGATTCTGTCCCAGTTGCCCCTCTTCCAGTGCAGCTCTATGCTGTGGCCTGGGAGTGCAGTGGAGGATGGCCCTTGGGCCCTGCACCCGCATGGGAGACCAGGAGAAGCACCTGGCTCCTGGCTTCGGATCGGTGCGGTGCACCGGCCGCAGCGGCCATTAGAGGGTGAACCAACAGCAAAGGAAGACCTTTCTCTCTGTCTCTCTCACTGTCCACTCTACCTGTCAAAAATAAAAAATAAAAATAAAAAAAAAAGAGAGAACAGTGATGAGGTTAAAACAAAGTCCCTAATATGGCTCTGCGAATGTTGAGTGAGCCATAAAAGCCCTACTGGTTCCCCAACATTAAAGGATTACAAATACATTGTTCCTATGCATTACATTTTGCAGAAATTTACAGGTAATGTGCAGGAATCACAATGTGCAACCCCAGTTAACAATTACTTAGGACAAAAATCAGTAAGTTCCATCAAAAAATGGGGAACTGTCCTTGGCTAGATCCCTTGCTAGGGTGAGATGAGAATTCATAAATTTGTCATAGTTTTGGAATTCTTTTTCAGTAACTTAAACTCCTGAAGTCATGATAAGTAATAGAGTTTGGATGCCTGAGTCATTTCTATGTTAGAATACATGATATATATATGTTAGCGTATTGCTGTTAAGACAGTATAGAGAAGCTAAATATATTTGAGTCTATGAATAAATAAGAAAAATATTTGTTATGAGAAGGTCCACATATCTAGAAATTATGAAATGGTATTTGTCTACAGAATATTGGTTCAAAATTACTAAGCATTAAATTCTCATTAATATATAGTAATTAGAATTAGAAGTAGCAGAAATAAATAAAGTATGCTGTATTTTGGTGAGGAAAGTTAAAGAAGGCATGAGGATGTATTTTTTAGTTAAGAAAAAGAGTAACTTTATCCAGTTTGGAGATTGTTTCAGCATGCATGCATAAATGAATTATAACCGAGTAAAATTGAAACTGTTAAACTATACAGTTTAAATGAACCCATGATATTGGCTCAAGTCAGAATACCTATGATAATCCATTTAATAAACAGTGCCGTGCACCTGAATTGGAGAACTAAATTTCTTACTGAAGAGGATACAAATCCAATGTTAAGTGAGGAAATATGGGTGGCTTTCTGGTTCATCTTGAGTCAATTAGAATCCCATTATTAAAAGTTGTGTACTCCATCATTCATTATGGGATAGAAATGTAAACCCCATGAAAAGCTGAGTCCTCCAGATGGATCCTGAGTTGTATAATGGGCCGAAAATTAAAAATGTTGCTGAGTAGCCATGTGCTGACTACTTACACATGTTTCTGGAAACACTACTTCGAGGCCCTTGCTTGGGCATGTTCCTGTTTCACTAGTGAGATAAACCATCTCCAATACGTTGCCTGTTGCCACCCAGACCCGATCAATGACCCCGCATTCAATAATGCAAAACAGCCTATCAGGACTGAGCTCTTCCCTTAAGCTTCCACTCCTCATTTGGGAAAGCAGACAAGTGTGGAACCCTGGGCTGGAGCTTTTTTTTTTTTTTTTTTTTTTTTTAAATACAGTGCCCCGACCAGGACTAGAACCCCGTGTGCTGTTGCCGAAGTTGGAGGATTAGCCTAGTGAGCCGCAGCGCTGGCCATCACTGTTCTTTATTGACTGTTTTTGTAAATAGCCATTGATAATTTCCATCTTGCTGGGATGAGTCACTTTGACTCTTTTGCCTTTTTCCATGTTTTAAAATTAATTAATCTAATGTCTTTATTAGCATCTTTAAGACCCATCAGGGGAAGTTGAGAGAGCAAATTTCATAAAGTTGTCTGACTGTAGCTCCTTTGTTCCTTCAGAGTGTGATTCCATGTGGCCTCGAAGACTCTGCCTCCTCATTTGCAAAATGCTTGCTGAAATAAATCCTCCTTTTTATCCTAAATTCTTTTCTGTAAGTGATAAAACAATTGGTGTGATGACTGTTCTAAAACTGCTACAGTGGTTTATGTGCAATGTTTGGCTTGTCAAGACCAAGAGGGAAGCAAGAAACCCTTCAGGTATACTAGTGCTGCCTGCTAGCTCATTTACAGATTTACAAAGGATATCATTCAATTGTCATTTTTACACACGTTTTCTGGTTGCATAAAGACTTCCCAGGCAGGAAGTTCCGCTACAACAGTAGTTTAAAGGCTCTCTGGAAGTGTCCTGCTTTCATGGGGCATTATTAGAAAGATTTCCAGGGATAGAGGTACTATTTCCACCAGACTAGTTATAAAACAGTGAAGGTTTTTGAAGGCATAGAAGATTGATGGCAATCAGATCCACTCGCACTGGAACAGGTAGTTGGATCTTTTCGAAAATAGTTGCTGACAGTCCCAAAGGAATAAATATCATGTGTTCTCCCTGATGTGTGACAACTAACTGAGCACATAATAGGAAACCTGTAGAAGTGAAACTGACACTATCAGAATCAATGACTTGATCAGCCCTTGTCCTGACTGTCAAGGAACAGCTTATTATTTTATTTTATCTTTTACTGTTTTCTTTTTCTACTTAATACCATTGATTGAACTGTTTACTTAACACAGAATTATTCATAGGTGCTTAAATCCAATTGAAAATTGATCCCTGTAAAAAATAAGAGTGGGAATAAGAGAGGGAGGAGATGCACAGTTCAGCACACATTCCCAGGAACTTACTTGCCATGGGACTCCAAATTCCATTAAGCTGGGTGCTACTAATACCATCTTACTAGTTAAAGTGATCATTTTAAGTGTAACTGATCATATAAATAGGAATAAGTGTCAAAGGGATCACATAAATAAGACCAAGTGACTGTTAATAACAATAGATAGAATTAAAAGGGAGAGAATGTTACGACATGGGAAGCAGGATACACAGCAGACTCTTAGAATGACAAATGCCCTAAACAGCACTCTGGCATCAGAATCAGTGCTTAAGGTGTTCAGATCTGGCTAAAAAGCCCATGAGAGCATTTCAGGCATGGAAAGCCAGGACGCTGTGGCAAAAAAATGACTTACATGAAGGATTTCTGTGAGTGAGATCCCGATGGAAAGAAGGGGCCATCAAAGAAAGAGGTACCTTTCTCTGAAAGGAGGGGAGAACTTCCTCTTTACTTATGGTCCTGTTTAAATACTGACAGAGTGGCCGGCGCCATGGTTCAATAGGCTAATCCTCCGCCTTGCAGCGCAGGCACAGCGGATTCTAGCCCGGTCAGGGTGCCGGATTCTGTCCCGGTTGCCCCTCTTCCAGGCCAGCTCTCTGCTGTGGCCCGGGAGGGCAGTGGAGGATGGCCCAAGTGCTTGGGCCCTGCACCCCATGGGAGACCAGAAGAAGCACCTGGCTCCCGCCTTCGGATCAGCATGGTGCGCTGGCTGCGGCGGCCATTGGAGGGTGAACCAACGGCAAAGGAAGACCTTTCTCTCTGTCTCTCTCTCTCACTGTCCACTCTGCCTGTAAAATAAATAAATAAAATAAATAAATACTGCCAGAGTTTGTGGACTCAAGAGGCTTTCATAGCCTTGGCAGCTCAGAACAAGAGCCTCAGGTGATCACTGACGTCATAAACAAGAGTGTTAGTTAATAAATCAACAACAGGAGTCACTGTGCACTTACTCTCCATGTAGGACCTCTGTCCTTCATGTGTTATGCTATGAGAATTAATGGTAAAACTTGTCTTCAAACAGTACTTTATACTTTGTGTGTCCATGTGGGTGCAAACTGTTGAAATCTTTACTTAGTATAGAGTTGGTCTTCTGTATATAAAGATAATTAAAAATGGGATGGGAGAGGGAGTAGGAGGTGGGATGGGAGTTGGGGTGGGAGGGTGGGTATGGCGGGAAGAACTACTATATTCCTAAAGCTGTACCTATGAAATTTATATTTTTTAAAAAATACCAAGAAAATAAAATTAAAAAAAAAACAAAAATAAATAAAATAGTTGCTGAAAGACCTATGTACCTAATAATTGAGCTTCATGCATGGTCCACTCTACTGTGCATTGATGTGATTAATTACAGTAAGTTTTCGATGTATTGGACAAAAACATATTTTCATCAGGCAAAAGCTTTTTCTGAGTCATCCACGTGAGAATAATTAAACTTTTCAGGGTCTGGAACCTGGAGATTGAGCCTTCTGAAATGACAGGAGAGAAAGACCGCCCTTGAGACCCACTGGGAAGACTATACTAAGTTCTTCTCATCAACCAGACTGCAGTAGCCCTTTAGGGCCTCGAACGTGGGTGTCCACATCTCACAACGTCACAAGGGAACTGCACACCTGTTGGGGACCTTGAGGTAACACAGCTTCTCCTCAGAGGCAGTCACATACTACACAGGGACAGCTGTCCCAAGATGATGCATCAGGACTTCTATGCCCTCAGGAGATTCTTCTCTCTTATTTTTCCTTGCTTATGACTATTGTTTTCACTTGTAATTAGACTTTCACAACCAGCCGCTTCTGTGGGTAATGTGATGAAATATTGGATCTGTCACACCAGACCCAGATCTTCACATGGTCTAAGGGATTCATTAGTTCACCTCATGGTTGACTAGCACCACCCCCAACACAACTGTTGTTCAAATTGTACCTGTGGTGAGATTTCTTGTCCCAGCTGTTCTCACTTCCTATTGTTGATTAGGAAATCAGAGCCTGGTTGAAAAATTAAACTGGAAGTTTATTCAGCTAATCAAACTAGGGATTTAAACCCGGAAATATTCGATCAGTTGCCTGAGTTGGCTGTTTCACAAACCTGAGTTTGGTTACAGGTTTTACACTTTCCTTGCAGGGTGAATGCATACACTGAATCAGATTTGAAACAATGTGTGTACGGTGATCAATCACAGTGAATATTGAAGAATACTTCACTGAGTTTCAAGAATACCTGATAATAGCTGACCGGTTTCATTACTGATTAAGAAGGTGCGTTACATTTAATCACTCATTCCCACACTCAGTGTGATCTAAATGGACAGAGAGGCTCTAAGAGGAAAAGCTCACTCCTTTAAAAGAAAAAAATATCTATTTATTTATTTGAAAGGCAGAATTACAGAGAGAGAGAGATTCATTCCATCTGCTGGTTCACTCCCCAAATGGCCGCAATGGCCTGGCCTGGGCCAAGCCCAAGCCAGGAGCTTCATCCAGGTCTCCCACATGAATGTAAGGACCCAGGCACATGGACCATCATATGCTGTTTTTCCCAGGTGCATCAGCAGGATTCTGGATCAGAAGTGGAGCAGCGAAGACATAAACCAATGTCCATATGGGATGCCAGCATGGCAGGTGGCGGTTCCACCTGCTATGCCACAACACTGGCCCTTTCTCATTCTTCTTAGAGTACAGTAGATATTTCTTTGGTCATAGAGTTCATTGAAAGGTCCCATTTCCTGGGGATCTGCTGTAAGACATCTTCACAGCACAGGACAATATCATGGCTGGTGTAGGCCCCTGCATTCACCATTCTGGTTCTCACTTCTCATGAGTAAATTAAAGTAACTTGATATTTAGCAAAGAATCATTTTTCAATTGTTCTGTCTTCTTGTTCTCACCTTACAAAACCCACTGTTGTGCTATTGTCCAGTGTGAACTGAGACCAAACAAAGCCATTTCCAATAGTGAGAGTAATGTTAATGCCCAAAGATTTGGTCACTCAAAATGGAGAAGCTGACTAAAAAGGGGAATTGTTAAGTTGAATTGTTTGGTCTAAAGCTGCCTCTGTATATATTTTCAATTTGGCTTACAAGTTTCTTTATTTATGATGAACTGTAACCTAATCCGATGTGTAAACAGACTGTAATCTTTTGTAACAAGTAGCTGAGTCTCTATCAGTCACAAGTGACCAAATGCTCAAACCAGGTGCAAATAAAAAGGTAAGGGCTGTCTCTGTGCCTCACTTTCACTTTCTGTCACGTTCTTCTCTCTGGATAAAATACAAGCAGCCTGTGTGAAGGAGTACAGCATTCTGAGCCGTGTTTGTTGGGACTGTACCCAGTTCCAGAATTGTGAATAAACAGTTAAGAGGTGCAAAATTAGATTTGCTGTAATTTTGTTTTTAACAATTATAATGCCTAGGGTTTTGTTATTAAAGAATAACATGGAAATGTGCAGCAGGTATTTTATTCTCTTTAATCTAGGAATTTATTTTGTAAACTTTGATTTGGGGGTTCATTTGAATATTTGTTTATAGAAGATAACAATGTTAGAAAAGCCAATTGTGGGACTGACATCATGGCATAGCAGGTGAAGCCAGTGCCTGCAACACCACCAACAAGAAGTTGATTTTCATTGTGAAGCTAGAAAATGTTCTCAGAAAACCACTATTTCTACAGAAATTCTTTCTACAGAATCCTTCAGAGACTTCTTGTTAATAGGAAACTGACAATTTAAACTGATTTATAGCAAAAGAGCTATCAAAATTTCTTTTGTTATATTACCTTTGTTAATCTTGGCACAAACATTTTTGTGTTGGTTCTGGGAAAACAGTTCTAATTATTTACATGAGACTTGCTTTTATAAATTTTCAACATGTGAGCATGTAGATTCCTGTCCATAATATGGGATCACTTGATGAACAGCAGAGAATATGAGTGACAGGTAATTACCTGTACCAGGGAGGTAAGGGAGCTGGGGGAGACAGAGAGACCATGTTGACAGCACTGGGTGACAAATGGGATAGCAGTCAGACTAAAGGGAGTGATACCAGTGCAGAGGATATTCCAGTGATGCAAATGAGAAAGCATGAGGCCTAAGATAAGGGGAAGGTAGTGGGACTCAGAGGGAGGAGAATAAAATATATTTCAGGGTAGATGTTAAGGGACTGGGATACTTTGATCTAGCAGGAAAGGCGTTGAGAGTAAGGTGCTTCTCAGGTATTTCATTTCAGATCTGGTGGCGCTGCTGTTCAGGATAAAGGAGAAGCACAGATGAGTGGAAATGTGGTTAACATAATTTCAGATATGTTGATTCTGCTACATCCTGTTATTGGCATCTCATGGACTGGGAAATATCTATGTACAGAGGGCAACAAAAAAGAAGAAAAATGTAGGCTGAGGACAAATTTGGATTCATATATATAAGTAGAATGTAACATGTTGAGTCGAGTGAATTAGAGTTACAGAATGATAACAAAAAATGACCCAGGCGGATGCCCTGGGAACATCAGCACTTAAAGGTAGAGTGAGGAAAATGGACCCTATGGAGGCTGAATAGGAACAGCTAAGAGGTAGAAGGAAATCAAATGTGTTTGAGGGTGAAGGGTGGGGACCTGTACATGACCCACAGTATTATTTGAATACTTTCTCTGAAAAAAAAAAAATGAAGAATACATGTAAAAGAATAGGTAATATAGAGTGAATGTAAGTGTTAAAACAAGGTTCTAATAGGGAAGAGGAACTAGAAACTGCAAACCCAAATAGAGAATTGAATCTTGTAGATGTCAGGGGCGGATGCCGTTATGTGATGTCAGAAGAAAAAGAGCATCTGCCTGGAAGCCATAGTGATTCTGTTGGAGAATGTAGATGAAGGAAAACCCACCTTGGGGGTCCTGGTTCCTAGGTAAAACAGCAGAGTTTGCCCTCTGTTAATGGAATGATGACACCCAAGTGGGATTCAGAATTTGGGAAGAATGGAAACACATGTGGAAAGCTTGATAGTGACAAATTATTATTCAGATGGCCAGTTGAATGTCTGTTTCTTATCACTGGAAAAATAGCAGCCATTATCCATTTCCTTCTTTCTCTCACAGTAATACCACTATAGACTAGGATGTCACTAGACTAATAGTTCTGCTCTGAAGTTGGAGTCTGCTCAGAAGAGTCCTAAGATAGTCTGCAGAAATACTCTGAAAATAAATAACAATTTGCACTTATACCTAAGTCCAGAAAATCAAAATAACTTATGATGTGTTCTAAAATTATCCTTTGTAAGAATGATTCGTACTCATTTTTGTTATCCCAAATTACGCAAAAAGTTAGATGATTCTCAGGTTATAGAATGGTAAAAGTTAGCTTTTCATACAAGTCAAAGGAATTATTTTCTAAGAACTTTCTAAATCCCTATGCTTAGCATATAACAGTATTCATAATTGCAGTAACATATTTATATAATGTAGTGAATGGAAAATATAAAAATGTTGAAAGTAGTTTCTTGAGGACAACCACATGTGTTTCTTTTGATTATTCATATATTTCAATTGCCCAGAAAAGTATCTGGCAGAGAATTGACATTCAAATCATTTTTGGATGACTTCAAACATAATAATCTATATAGTGAGTGAGCTCCCAGAATGCAATTCACATACAATGCAATCCATCAAATCTATCATCAAAGAAATGGAGAATCTATGTTTGTAGAACATTGCTCCTTTCACCTACCCCGTACTTATATATTGGTAATGCATTAAAACTGTGTTTCTACATACTCACCAGGACATTTTGTCCTGTGTTTAGTCCTTTGATAAGGTAAATATAAGTGATAAGGATTCTAAATTAAACACAAAATAATAGGGAGTTTCTGGGTAATCAGTACAGAATCAGAAGGTCAGACTTGAATTCAAATTTTGGCACTTATTTCCTGATCATGGGCAAGAAATTTCACTATGTATGTCAGAGTCTTCTAGAAAATAAAAATAAGCCTGGCACACGCATTATGGTGCAGCAGTTTAAGCTGCCTCTGGGGACACCCATATCCCATACCAAAGTGTCTGCCACTGAGACCCACCTCTGTTTCCCATCCAACTTCCTACTAATGTGCCTGGGAGGCACAGAAGATACCTCAAGTATTGAGTCCCTGCCACCCAGATGGAAGACTCAGATGGAACTCCTGGCTTCTGGCTTGGGCCTGGCGGGCCCCAACCACTGTGGGCATTTGGAGAGTGAACCAGCCGGTGAAAAATTTCTCTGTCTCCAATAAATAAACATTAAAAAAAAAAAAAGCAAACAAGCTGACAGTGTGTGTCTTGGATTAAATGAGGTGATTGAGTGAGAGTTTCTGGCATCCAAAGGACATTTAATAAAGATTAATTGATGAGCAGCTTGGCAATTTCCCCTCAGTTTTTCATATAAAATTTGTTTTTAAGAGTCAAATTTCTTTGGAATGAAAGAGTGCATAAACATTTATGATTACATAAATACATTACATTTCATTTTTCAAATCCAATTTCATACCAATCATCTTTAATGATTAACGTATTTAAGCTGTTAAGTAAATTTTCCAATTTTAAGCTCACAGGGAAATTCAGTTGATTGACTGTACAATGCTCAGATCTTGCTTTCTTTGGAGTTTGTCTGATCTCCAGAACCTGATTTTATATTATATTATTACAAAATTTGACAAAGTAATACAAAAAGTGTAGGACTAAATACAAAGCATTAAGGTGAATTAGGAGAAGATTCAATGATTTTTGTTGTCTCTAAAACCTATGCAACTCATTTCTGACTACATAAAGAAATCAAATATTATGTGGGGATTTTATGAACTCTTGTGAACTCTTGAACCCACTGAGCTAATAAGACTGGAATTTCACTGAGGCGGAGACCTACTCAGTTTAGATTTGTCTATGATCCCCTCTCATACAGCCACCCTCCCCTCAACGAGGTTTTCATGCATTGTGCTGCTTCCCCTCCATATAAATCTAGTCTTTTATTAGAGCTACATTCCTGCCTTGTATTGCAGTACTCAATACACTTAAATTAAGGAACCAAAATAAACCTAATGTCTCATTATATGTTAAACACACATACATGTATGGGTACTTCAAAAAGTTCATGGAAAACAGAATAACAGAAAATGAGCTTTTTGAAAGCACCTGTGTGTCCGCACCCACACACACACACATACACCTATTTCATAGTTTTGAAATCCTCATAACTTTAAAGTCTATACTTCAAGGCTTCCTCAAAAGGAAAGATGTTAGTAAATGTTTAGATGGTGGCTGCAATTAAATCACATAAGCTTTATAGGCTAAATCAATAGTACACTGTTCTCATTGAAAAGTTTCAGATTTCCTAGTTTGTGAAAAGAGGCAGGTGGAATGCCAGTGGAGTACACTCTATTTTTGATGTATAGAACAAGGTCGGAGGAAATCACTGTCAATAGATCACATTCGTTGACAGAACTAATACCTTCATCAGTATCCTTTTCCTCTTTGGAGCAAGACCCATTGGGGAATTCAGATTGTGGGCTGAGCAGGCTGCAAAGAGAGGCAATGTTTTCATCTACTCTTTGGTCCTAGTTTTTCATGCTTTCCCTTGGCCCTGTTCTGGTCAAGGTTTTACCACATAATTTCACATTTTCTTTACAAGCCTAGTTTTTCTTCATTTCTCTATTCCATTAAAAGATTAGTGTTAATGGCAGTCCCATTCCAAGTGTTATTCTAGCTTTTGTAATTTCATGGAACAAGAAACCATAGAATGAGTAATTGGGAAGTAAAACTCAGAATGGCCTGGGAAAAGCAGCAAAAGATGGCCTAAGTACTTGGGCCTCTGCCACCCATGTGGGAGACCCAGATGAAGATCCTTACTCTAGGCTCCTGGCTTTAACCTACCCCAGCCCTGGCCATTGTGGGCATCGGGGGTGGGGGGGTAAACCAGCAGATGGAAGATCTGTGTGTGTGTGTGTGTGTGTGTGTGTGTGTCTGTTACTCTGACTTTCAAATAAATAAATCTTTTTTTAAAGAGAGAATGACAGAGAGAGAGAAAGAAAGAACTTCAAGCACTTGTTCACTGACCAAATGGCTGCAACAGCTGGGGGTGGGCTTGGCTTACCCTTGAGCCCAGAACTTCCTCCTGGTCACTCACATGGGTGGTAGATGTTCAAGTACTTAAGACATCATCCACTGCTTCCCAGGATCAGGAGCAGAGAGCTGGACTGGACACAGACTTTCTAGGACTCTAACCGACATCCTGATATTGGATGCAGGTATCCCAAGCAATAGCTTAATTCACTATGCCACAATGCCTGCCCTCCATTCAATTTTCCTGACTTCTACGCCACCTCTACTGTTCCTTTTGGCCTCTTTGATCTCTGTGGTGATGTCTTCTATTGCTTCACATGAGCAAAGCTATGCCTATACTACAAAATTATTTTCAGCCCTGCTGTTGCCTATTCACATCTCAAGAAAGTTGTTGGGGTCCAATGTGAAAGTGCTAACAATGCCAAAGTGCTCTCTCCTGCTGCCATTCCACTATCAGTTACTCTGACAGAGACCACTGTACTCTTCATGGCTCATGGATGTGTAAGCTTAATGGCTTTCTAAAATATGTATCATACATTTTTTGCCACTTTCTTATGATAGCATTTAGTCACGAGTCCATAGGGACCAGACCAGCAGATGAGATGAATAAAAAATACTGTGCTGGTTTTAGAATCTGCCTTCCATGCTAGCATCTATCCCTTCATTCTCCCAAGGTACTTCCAGCTCCTTGACTTCACTTTCATGCCCACACACCATGATTGACCTGTCCCACTAGTCTTTTCGAGCCTTCTAGCCATGCCTGAATCCCAGGAGAAACACAGAATAGGTTCCAACTGCCAAATTTCTTACATGATTGTAGAGATTTTAGTTTCTAAAAAACAAAAATTATTTCTACACATTTAATGAAATTAATTGGATATTGATTTTTTATAACATATACAGGGAAACATACTGAACATTGCTAAAATGTAGACAGTGTCCATCTGCTTAGACAGCAAGAAAGACAACGCATGTCCATATTTTGACAGCTGAATACATTGAACCTTTGGTAATGAAGGAATTTTGTATTTCAGTCCTGTAACTCCAGTAACGTAGATTACTTCACTGAGTGCAAGGCATCTTTCATATTTTTATGGTGCTTGGACCATCAGAAAATCTCATACCAACATCCTTTGGAAATAGTCAAATAGGATTATTAAAAACAAATAAAGATCTGTTTTGTGTATTTTACTTAAAATATTAATTAAATAAAATAGATTATGAATTGGGTTTTTCTTCTGTAAAATAATGACTAAATTTTGTTAGTACCATTACAACCTAAATAATAGAAAACCAGGCCCTTGGCTATAGCATCAAACTATTGCAGCAGGAGTTGGATGGATAAAACAAAGATAAAGCGGAGTCTTGAAATGAATGTTTAACCTCAGAATCTTCTGTAGCAAACTCCCAGTAATGAGCAAGAAAGAAAAAGGGATGATTATTACCGTAACAAATTCTTCTGTTTAACTAAGAGAGCATGTCTCTAGACAAGAGTCCTGCAGACAATTAAGGCTTCTTAGGGAAAGGTTTGCGCTCATCCTCAACTCTGTATTCCTTGAAGCAATGATCTTCTTCATTTCTTACAATTTCTCAAGTCACAGATATCTCCATGGCCTCTCCCTGCCCTCTCCGATCCTGGAGACACATAAGTCTTTGCATGTAGTAGATGGATTGACATTCAGAAATGGTAAAACTCCTGAGCTAGGATGGCAGAAGTCAGGCGGTGCCTGATCTGCCCCATTAAAATACCATGAAGACATTTACAAATGAAGAATGTTCAAAGTAGTTTTGAACTTAAGAATAATGCCTATTCTTGGAGTGCCTTCACTAACGTAGCTGAACTGAAACTACTTACATAAAAGGGAAGAAAAAGGCGAGGAAGTGAGTACACTAAATTTAAGCTGAGGGCTGGGCTGGAGCTGGTGGGAGAACCCTTGCTTTTAGTTTTGTGAGTTCAACTTCTCTTTATTCTACTCAAAATACAGCCTTTCCAACGCCAAGCAGGAGCCCTGACCCTGACTCCCTTTCTTTCCTTAATTCTAACATAGTTCATAATCCTTTGAACCATGACATGTGGCAGCTCTTGACATTAATGTTACATTAGTATTCACTAAAATTTAGTGATTTATTATGGGTAAACTCTTGGCTTTAATTCTTTATTTAAGTAATTTGATCTTTTGTTCTTGCATTCTCAGGTTAAGAACACGCAGTTTCCCTGTTACCTCTAAATAAAATGAAATTCTTTTCTGAGCCTCACACAATCTAGTCTTGCTAAATCTCTTTAAATTTTCCCTCTCATTCCTCAACAAAGCCATGGAAATTCTGTCTAGAAAAATGTGATATAAGCTTGAAGCATTCACTATATATCAGCAACTGATATTCTTGCAAGGAGTTAGGTAAGCTGATATGATTTATTCACTTAAAGATCTCATTTGCTTCTTTTAAAAATTTATTTATTTAGTTGAAAGTCAGAGTTACAGAGAGAGGGAGGGACAGAAACAGAAATCTTCCATTGACTGATCCACTCCCTACATGACCACGATGGCCAGGGCTGGGCCAGAGCTGGGCCAGGCCGAAACCAGGAGCCAGGGGCTTCTTCCTGGTCTCCCATGTAGATAGCAGGGGCCCAAGCACTTAGGCCAACTTCTGTTGCTTTTCCCAGGCCATTAGCAGGAAGCTGGATCAGAAGTGGAGCAGCCAGAACTCAAACTAGTTTCCATATGGGGTGCAGGCATTGCAAGCAAGGCTTTACCCTCTACGCTACAGCATTGGCCCCTATTTGCTTCTTTTAAGAACTGACAAATTATAACTTTAGATGAAAAAAATTAACCTTTTCTATTTGTGTATATATAAGGATACTTTAAAAAGTTTATGGAAAATGGAATAACAAATTTATTATGGTACCAAAAACTGAAATATTTGCAGGTTTTTTGATAATACTTTTTTTTCAACTTTTATTTAATAAATATAAATTTCCAAAGTACAGATTTTGAATGATAACGGCTTTTCCCCCCATAACCTCCTTCCCACCAGCAACCATCCCGTCTCCCACTCCCTCTCCCATCCCATTCTTCATCAAGATTCATTTTCAACTGCCTTTATATACACATTAACTTAGTGTATACTGAGTAAAGATTTCAACAGGCTGCACCCACACAGACACACAAAGTATAGAGTACTGTTTGATTAGTAGTTTTACTGTTAATTCATACAACACGTTAAGGACAGAGATCCTACATGGGGAGTAAGTGCACAGTGACTCCCGTTGTTGACTTAACACTCTCATTTATGGTGTCAGTTATCACCTGAGGCTCTTGTCATGAGCTGCCAAGGCTATGGAAGCCTCTTGAGTTCATAAACTCCAATCTTACTTAGACAAGACCTTAGTCAAAGTGGAAGTTCTCTCCTCCCTTCAGAGAAAGGTACCTCCTTCTTTGATGGCCTGTTCTTTCCACTGGGATCTCACTCACAGAGATCTTTCATTTAGGTCATTTTTTTTTTTGCCACAGTGTCTTGGCTTTCCATGCCAGAGAAACTCTCATGGGCTTTTTAGCCAGATCCAAATGCCTTAAGGGCTGATTCTGAGGCCAGAATGCTGTTTAGGACATCTACCGTTCTATGAGTCTGCTGTAATCCTGCTTCCCATGTTTGATCATTCTCTCCTTTTTAATTCTATTATTAGCAGACACTAGTCTTGTTTATGTGATCCCTTTGACACTTAATCCTATCATTATGATCAATTATGAGCTTAAACTGATCGCTTTGGTTAGTATGATGGCATTGATACATGCCACCTTGATGGGATTGAATTGGAATCCCCTGGCATGTTTCTAGCTCTAGCATTAAGGGTAAGTCCGAATACTCACTCTTATGAACTTTTTGATGATTCCTCATATGTATGTGTTTGTATATGTCAATGTACAGTTATATCGAACCAGGCTGCCTTAACCTCCAGCCTGTTTTGCTTGTCAGAGTTACTTATATGAAAACAGAGCTGTGGGATATAATCAACATCTTGGCTTTCACTGCTATGAACTTTTGACAGTTAAAAAAAAAAATGGCTATTTTTTTTTACCACAAATGCTCCTACTTAATACCATCTGTCTCCACATTGAAAATCATCACAGTGAGTGCTATGGTTGTACCCGTGTGAAGATTAAATGTTGTCATCCCTCAAGCAGTTGCCATTAGTCCATAATAAGCTCCAAGATCAAGTGAAAAAGGAAGGAAGAATAAGAAATTTAACCATTGTCCACAGCGGGAGATACAAAACACTACAAGGTAAATCAAAGAAGAAACAAATTTCTAGATTCTTATCAACTTTCCATTCAGAATGCTACAGCTATTCTTTAAAAGTTAAATTTTCTTTCCCTTTCTTAAAATCAGTGACATTTGTACTTTTCTGGCTGGTTCTTCCAATTCTTGCTTACTGTGAACTTCATTTTCCATTCTAGTATTTATAGAGCTTGTAAAATATAATTTTCATACTTGGATTCCAACCATACTTGTAATTAAACTGTAAAAATCAAGCTTTCAGGTCATCAAATAAATCAAATTTCTGTGAAACAGAGGGCCTGTAGTCATGACTGCTTTTTCCCCCTTGCTTTAAAAGAGAAATTAAGAAATTATGTTTTTGTTATTTTCCCCTTCCAATGAGAAAATAAGCATCCCAGCTTCAAGAAAATGGAAGGCATTGTGCACCCTGAATGCAATTCAGCCAAGATCTAACTATGGGCCCCACTGAGGCCATGTAAAGTGGCACAGGTTTGCATGCCTAGATATTAATGGACACTGGAGAAAGCCTAAAGAATGGATTTTGAAGCAGAATCCAAACTGTTAATCACTGCTGCTTCTCTTTCATACAAATCCATGATCATCGTGGTGCCCAAAAAGGTTTGAAATCAAGAAGATGCTCGAGATAACATTTAGGAGAACTGAGCAGGCATCTAGGGAGAGGCCCACAGGATGACATGTTAGTGGTGAAATGATCTCCAACAAGGCTAAGTTCTGCAGAGTTTAAAGTCCAAAATCAATCTAAATTCTGCAGCCAGTGGTGACTGATATTTCAAGGATTGGCTTGTAGCGGCCAGATGCAAGAAAAAATAGAATTGTCCAGGGAAAGAAATGCATGGCCTTGTATAGACATTTGTAGAAGGGTAAGATGGGATGCCAAGTAGCACAGAGATTGTCATGCTGTAGACATGGGATCAGAATAGGAAGACTCAGTTGGATACTCAGTGTTCAGTGACATAGTTTCTGGCCTGGTGATCTCCTTTCCACTATGGTTTTCTGGCTGACATATGGAACCGATACTTAGATCCACACAACTCCCCTGGATAGAGCTGATAACAGCCCCTAATTCCCTCCTCCCCAGTTTTATTCCATGATGACTTTCCTTCTATTTAGATAAATTAATTATGTTTCTATATCACATCTTGCTTCTTACCTGGTAGCTACTTGTTTTCTATTATAGTGACTAAATTTATTTATCAGCATCTATTAAGTATTTGTAAGTTATCTCAGAGTTTGAAGGTCACATCAGTAGCAATGTGATCCAAAGTAATTGGAGTGTATTCTATAGAAAACATCTTTGTAACCCTACTTCTGTTCAGTTTGATTTATCCATCCTTATATCAGAACTTATGCCTGACCTGCTCTTTGTCTTATTCTTTATCTTCCTCCTCTCCATTAGTAATTCCTTTCTATATAAAGTCAATTCAGCTTGCTCAAACATAAAAGAACAAAGTTTTCCTGGGCCATTTGTTCCCCTCTAAAACCTTCTCCCTGCATCAAACCTTGCAACAGAGGTCTCCAGCTCTCCACACCTCATAATCAGGCTTCGAATGTAATACCACTCAATGGAAACTTTCTAAGGTCACCAACGCTTTCCCAACTGCAAAATCCTATGGAGACTTGTTCATTCTCTGGCTGTGTTCACTGGCAACTGTTCTTTCGTGACCTCCTTTGGTTTCTCTAAAATGCATTGATTTTTTTTTTCTTTCTTTTTTCTGTCACTTAATCTGATCATTGCCCAGTATGTGTCCGACTTGGCTACACTTCCTCTGCTGCCCTTTCATTTTCTCAATTCCTTAGAGTTTTATCTTTGTCCTTTTGTAGTGCTGCTTATTTTCTCTGAGCAATCAAATTTGTTCTTATAACTTCAGCTGCCAGATTTTCACACTCATGATGGCCAAATCGTCGTCTCCACCTCACCTCCTGAATTTCCCTCTCATACTCGGCACTCTGCCTAACATCCCACCATGTAAGCAATGTATATGAAACATTACAAAATGATGTTCATATATTTCCTCTAAGCCTCCCTCTGGTGTTGTTTTCTCAATTTCAGTGAAAAATATTCCATCCCCACAAAAACAGGCTGAAAGGCACCTTTTCTTGTTTGCTCTGCTCTGACCCCACGCCTACTTAATTTCTACTGGTAAGCACATGGACGTAGTTTCAGGCAGTCCCTCATCCAAACTCTCACTGCTACTTTTCTGATTCAGGCCCCACCGTTTCTCATCTGGACAGCACTAACTGTACCCTATGTGTTATTCACTTACAAGAGAAAAAGACAAATTTGACACAAATGTTAAGAGATGAAGGAGCAATTGTCTTAAAATTCAATCAGGAGGTAATAAGAATGTCAAGTCAACATCTAAAACCCTTAAAATGGCCCAAAATCTAATTTGCCATTAGTTTGATCATTGAATTTTTTTTCCGACATCTGGAAATAGGAGTAAATTCTGAATTAAACCATCCAGTGTTCTTTTATTTAGAGAAATAATTTAAGGCTTTTATACCATAGTACAATGTGAGGTATTAAAATACTAGCCTCAACTGAAGTTTCAAAGCCTTACTCTTGTCTCATATTTTCATTTATTTTCTTTTATTTCTCATTAGAACGCATATAGCTTCCCTGGTATTTTCAATGTAAATTTCAGGTTAGGAATTAGTCTTTGTAATGTAATGTTGTAAAGTCCATTTGTCCACAAGATCCACGTACTGGGTTCCAAAGCATACAAAATTCTAGTGGTTTCCATCTGGGAAATCTTACATATTTTTAAAATGTCTCTTAGATGTTATTTTGTTACTACAACTTATATGAGATATATGATGACAGCTCAGGTATGGCCGGTCTCTTGGAAGATTCTGGTAAACATGCAAAGAAGAACCAGATATTTTTATCCTAGAAGCTCATCTTCTTTGAGCTAGCGCAGCACTTTACAATGTAATAATTTCACAGGATAATATTTCCCTTTTGTGTCTCTTCTATTCTGGAAGTAGTCTTTGGACAGATGGCACTAGAGCTCCAGATTAAGACTGTAGCACAAATAAAATACTTATTGGGCTGGGAGCAGCAGGCCTGGAGAAGTGATCAACCATTCCTTTGTTTAGAGAAAGTGCTTCTGGCTTTACCATGCTTGCAAGGCCAATCTTCACATTTATATGCATTCCTTTGCAGTTGGATCTTTGCTTCTATCAGTATGCTGATTTCTCTGGTAACTTCAAAATATTTCTCTAGGGTAAGAAAGCCAAGTAATTAACAAAATGACCAGACAGGTGGCTTGAGTGTTATTTCAATTTCTGTGTAAGAACATTTGTCACTTAAGAAAGGCACGAGCAAAAAAAAAAAAAAATGAACTTATAAACAAACACCAATCGCATCAAAATGGAAAAAAATAGCTATTAAAATGCTAAAATTTCTATATGTGTATTTTTTAAAGATTTATTTTATTTATTTGAAAGAGTTACAGAGAGAGGTAGAGACAGAGAGAGAGGTCTTCCATCTGCTGGTTCACTCCCCAGATGGCTGCAATGGCCGGAGCTGCCCGATCTGAAGCCAGGAGCCAGGAGCTTCTTCCGGGTCTCCCACGCGGGTGCTGGGGCCCAAAGACTTGGGCCATCTTCTACTGCTTTCCCAGGCCACAGCAGAGAGCTGGATCGGAAGAGGAGCAGCCAGAACTAGAACCAGCACCCATATTGGATGCTGATGCTTTAGTCCAGGGCTTTAACCCACTGCACCACAGCCCTGGCCCCCTATGTGTATGTTTGTATAAACAGAAACATGAATATGCTATTATGACTTAGGTCTAAAACTGTTTTAAGTTTTTAACTCTTGAGATTTAATTCTGCTCCTTTAGCACGTGCTAAATTGTGACATGAAGAACAGAGACCTACCTTATGCCTTCTAGTGAGTGATTTGGTTGTAGAGACCACCCCTCAGAAAAACTTAAGTCTGAAAAATGTATCAAATTCTACTAAATACATAAAGCAAGAACTTAATCCTTTGAGATTTTACTCAGAAAAATTTTATCAATGATAATGCAATTTCATTTCATTGTATAGTTCATTATGTAATCTATCTGAGTCATTCAGCTGAGATTTGATCAAAATAGGTAAAATGCATTTGCAACCCATTCAGACTTATAGTCCGTCATCCCTTCCTTCCTTCCTTCCTTCCTTCCTTCCTTCCTTCCTTCCTTCCTTTTTTCTTTCTTTCTTGGCATAAATACCAAGGATTTAACAGTACTCTCCTGTCTCTTTTTACTCAAACACTGATGATTAACTTCAGAAACCTAAACATACAAAACAAACCTCTTCTGAGAATATTGTTTGACAATTTGACCATGAAAAGTAAAGCAGTCTTAAATGCTGGCAGACTTTTGTTCCAAATTCTCTAACACGACTTCTATCCTGTTAAACCAAAAACTACCAGAAGCAGATTTAACTACACAGATAAGGAAGCTGCTTTTGGCTGAGCATACACTCTGTGCCAGGAACTCTTCCATACATTGTTTCATTTAAGCCTTATAACCATTTTCAAAAGTTTGGTGCTTAATTCTGCCTGGTATAGTAAATAGGATCCAGAGAATAAATTCTTTGTGTTACCATTGGGAAACTATGGATCCAAGAAGCCTCATGATATAGCAAATATGCTCTCCCTCCACTTCCAAACAGGTAAAAAGCACAGAGACACAGCTTCACAAAAGGAAAATGTTATAGTAGTTGCATTGGGTTTCAGATGAGAGGGAACAGATATTATTTATTTAAAATACTCACACTTCAATATATATTAGGATACTTCCAAAAGTATTTGGAATATGGAATTAAGTTTTAAGTCTATTTTGATGTCAAAAAAATGAGAAGTAGACTAACAGAAAGCTTGCTAGTTGAGACTCCCGCATCCTGTATCTTGAAACACCCACATCTCATAGTGTAGGGCCTGAGTTTGATTCCCAGATCTGTTTTTGAGTCTAGCTCCCTGCTAATGCAGATCATGGAAGATAGTGGCGATGGCTCAAGTAATTGGGGTCCTGTCACTTACGTATGAGACCTACATTAAGAACACAGCTTGGTGGTGGTGGTCGGGGGGCGGATTCCAGGATGGCAGATTAGGGAAAGACTACTGTACTAGGTTAGAGAGGTTAGAGATAAATGTTTTTTTTTTTTTTTTTTTTTTTTTTTTTTTTTTTTTTTTTTAAGTGTAGGAAGTGCACTCTCAGGGGAATATTAGAGAGAAAACCACATTCGAAATTCTACAAGAGGAAGAGGAATGCTGTGGACTTGTGTGGAAGGTACAAATGTGCAGCCCAAACACGGCACAACACACAACTCAGCTGCTGAGAGTCAGAGTGGGAGGCAGCTGGGAGACGGAGGTGAGACTGGACTGCAGCAACCTGTGGTGATACAGCTGGAGGGAGAGCTGGCATGAGTTCGGACTAGAGCCCTGGGGGCTAGTGGTTACTAGTGGCAACCTGTGGACCCAGTGGAAGTAAAAGGGGCACGTTTATCTCATCCCATCCTCCCCACAATGGCATGCCATGCCCAGCTGAGAAGGGGTGGGCACTATTTTGGGCACGGGCAACAGCTGCAGAGGCCTTTGTGGGTGTGCACAGCAACTGGCTGAGACAGGACAATATATTCTCGGCAGTACCAGCAGCAGTGGTGGGGAGAAGGCAACATTTGGCCAGTGGCTCTTGTAAATGTATGTGATCCAGAGATTTTAGTGGAGGGAAATGTCTGCAGTCCCCACTGACTTTAAGCATGCCTGGGAGGACTGATAGGTGGCTGGGCATCCACATAATAGTGAAAGGCGCCCCAGCCTCCCTGGATTAAGATATCTAGGTGGAGCTGACTCAGGGAACATCTGCCTCTCTGTTGACTGGACAGGGTGGCAGGGCAGAGTAAAACCTCTGCACTAAGCAACTGTAGGGCTTCTGTGTTCTGAGACTATGGGAATATGGTGGTTACATGAGAAGGTGCAGGGTGTGGCTGGGACTCTGCACAATCACTGGGTGCAGCTCCACACACTCAGAGCTCCTAGGTTGCCTAGGGCAGGTCATTGCAGCCGAAGCTATGCTAACAGTGAGGACTGAGCAGATCATATGTGCAGTTCATATGGTACCATGGGTGAGTATTAAACACACTGGGAGCTAACACGCAGGCATTGCTCACCTTGGAGAGGAGTAAGTGGGGGAGAGATCACACCAACAGAGGTGACAATTTCCCTCCTGTTAACAAGAGGAGATCTACCACGTTCAATTTGTGTGTTATCATGGATACTCCCTGGCCACACTCATCACATACCTCTTGGTATTCACTGAAAGTGCAGACATTCCAGTAAGCCACAGAGGCATAGCTGAAAGATAAAAGCCATCAGAGGAAAGACATTGAGATATTAAAGAGAAATCAAAATGGAATGTTAGAAATGAGGACTTTGGGACTGGCGCTGTGGCATAGCAGGTAAAGCTGCTGCCTGCAGGGCAAGCATCCCATATGGGAACCTGTTCAAGGCTCAACTGTTCCACTTCCCATCCAGCTCTCTGCTATGGCCTGAGAAAGCAGTGGAAGATGGCCCAAGTGCTTGGGCCCCTGTACCCATGTAGGAACAACTCCAGCTGTTCAGTGGCCATCTGGGGATTGAACTAGTAGATGGAAGAACTCTCTCTCTCTCTCTCTCTCTCTCTCTCTCTCTCTCTCTCCCTCTTCCTCTCTGTAACTCTGCCTTTCAAATAAATAAATAATTTTAAAAAAATAAATGAAGAATTCAATAGATCAAATAAAAATTCAGTGGAAAGCTCTAACAACAGACTTGATTGGCACAAAAAGAATAGTTTAGCTAGAAGACAAATCTTTGGAAATATTTCAGTCAGACAAAAAAAAAGAATAAAGAGAAAAATTAGAAAACTTATAAACAGTGTTGGAAATTCAGGGATACTATCAAATGACCCAACAGACAGGTCTTAGGAGTTCCTGAAAGTGTGGAAACAGAGAGTGGACTAGAATGTCTATTTAGTGAAATAATTTGAGGAATACATCCCCAATTTGGAGAAAGAAAGGGATTTCTAAGCACAATATACACCTAGAACTTCTAATAGACATCACAAAAGATCTTCACCACGATATGTTGTAGTCAAACTTTCCTCAGTAAAATATAAAGAAAAGATTATAAAATGCTCATAAGAAAAATGTCTGATTACTTTCAAAGGATCACCAATTAGACTCACAGCTGAATTCTCATCAGAAATCCTACAAGCTACAAGACAATGGCAAGATACAGTCCAAGTCTTAAGAGAAAATAACCGTCAACCCAAAATACTAAGCCCTACAAAGCACTCATTTATGAATGAAGGTGAAATAAAGACCTTCATAACAAACAGAAATTGAAAGAATTTGTCACCACTCACCCAGCCTTATAAAAGATGCTACACACAGAAACACAGAAAGATATTCATCATTATGAAAGATTGTGAGGACAGAAAATCTCCCAGTAAAAACACAAAGTAAATCCAAAGCTAACAGTAGGAATATTTACAGAAAAATGCCAGGACCAAGTCATCACTTATCTATAATAACCTCAAATGTAGCCTGCATCACCTTAGTTCCTAAACCAGAAAAAGATACAACAAAGAAAGAGAACTATAGACCCATATCCCTGATGATTATAGATGCAAAAATCCTCAACAAAATATTGGCTAATCCAATCCAACAACACATCAGAAAGATCATTCAACAAGACCAGCTGGGATTTATTCTTGGTATCCAGGGATGGCTCAACATTCACAAATCAATCAATATGATATATCACATTAACAAACTGAAGAACAAAAAGCACATGATTATTTTAATAGATGCAGAGAAAGCATTTGATAAAATACAGCATCCTTTCATGATGAAAATCTTTAGCAAGTTGGGTGTAGAAGGAACATTCCTCAACACAATCAAGGCAATTTATGACAAACTCATGACCAGCATCCTATCGAATGGGGAAAGATGGAAACATTTCCTGTAAAATCCAGAATCAGACAAGGATGCCCACTCTCAGCATTGTTATTTAATATCGTCCGGAAGTTTCAGCCAGAGCCATTAGACAAGAAAAAGAAATCAAATGGTTACAATTTGGAAAGGAGGAAATCAAAATATCCCTATTTAATGACATGATTCTATATACAGAGGATCCAAAAGACTCCACTGAGAGACTATTGGAACTCATTAAAGAGTTTGGTAAAGTGACAAGTTATAAAATCAACACACAAAAATCAATAGCCTTGGAGACAGCACTGTGGCATAGTGGGTAAATATGTGTGTATGTATATGGAGAGCAGAGGGAATATAGAAAGAAATATAGATATGGATGTCAATAATGTTATGGAAAACCAGAGGTACCTCCTGAGATTCCTACAGTTTGTTCAGCTACAAAACACATTTCTTTAGCACAAATGGGCTCATACATGAGTGCTATATAAAGGAGATGACATCAGTGCAACATGAAACTGGTGTTTCATAAGAAATTTTCCCTCAGCAAGATAGGCTGGTATAGCAGCCATAAAATTATAAACTTTGTTAGCAAAAAAAAGCTCTCAATCTGGCTATCACAGCTATCACACAGGTAAGAACATTGTCAGAACCGTGTTCAAATCTCTTGTGTTAGGCTCTGAGGCCCGAGCAGTAAGTTGGAGACTTAGCAGAGCCATCTAGGCAGGCTGCACTTCTTCCAAGGAACACAGACCTCCACTTGCAACTACGTGGTCTCTGTGGTCCCTAAGTCAGCATTTCTTCTTTAGTGTCTTTGCACCTATTTGATGACTCTGAAGTAGCATACCTGAGCTAAAGTATTCCACAGCATAACGCTTCTATTATTGCCTTGGCTACAAAGTTGCATGCGTTTGAGGAACTTTTGCCTTCGTTTCAAAGTTGCATGGATTTGAGGAATTTTTCCCATAAGCCCTGTTATTTTTAGTGCATGATTTTTTAGGCAGAACACATAGATTTTCAGCAATACACTCTTGCAGACACCCCAAGTATGTCTCTAAATCCAATGGGGTTTAAACATGGAGTACCTTGTACTTTATTATAAAGCATGTGCTTGACTTCTAAGTCATGTTTTTAAAAACTTAGAAAGTGTCAGATGTTGTTTTCTTGTAATGACGTCTCTTCAAGAAGTCCAAGCTTATATTCTTTA
Source organism: Oryctolagus cuniculus (assembly GCF_051225735.1). Taxonomy (NCBI): domain Eukaryota; kingdom Metazoa; phylum Chordata; class Mammalia; order Lagomorpha; family Leporidae; genus Oryctolagus; species Oryctolagus cuniculus. Next base: position 69,244,662 of record NC_142874.1, read on the forward strand.
GTGTCTGCTAAGCCTAAAACATGAACAGAAAACTATTTTTTTCAGTTATATGAGTTACATGGTATGAATCTGCTAAATCTCTTTTTCCCACATTCAAAGATTGCAAAAATAGATGGGTGGATTTTCATCAAGAACGCAGAAAGGAATTCATTTTTGGCTGAATTCCAAGCCCAAGAAGTTTCACTCTCATTTTTTTTTTCAAAGCTAAACTTGAGACTTAAACGTGGGAGCTTCGACTGGATGCAGACATTTTAGCCACACTTTCCTAGCAGAGTTGTTTGGGTCATGGGGTCAGTGCTCAGGGCTGCTGCTTGACTCCCAGCTAGATGCTGACTCTGCTGCAGAGCCTGTTCTTTGAAGGGGCCTTTCCCATAATTGCTTTCCTAAGTTTGTATGCACCTTCCCTTCTCAGCTCTTTCCATAAACTCTTTTCTTAAAGATTTATTTATTTAAAAGTCAGGGTCAGAGAGAGAGAGAGAGAGGGAGAGTCAGAGAAAGAGATCTCCTATCCACTGGTTCACTCTCCAGATGGCCACATCAGCCAGGACCGGGCCAGCAGCTAGGAGAGTCTTCCAGGTCTTATAGGTGGGTGGAGGAGACCAAACACTTAGGCTATCTTCATCTGCATTTCTCAGGCCATTAGCAGGAAGCTGATCAGAAGTGGAGCAGCCGGAACTCCAACCAGTGCCCCTTTGGGCACTATGTTCCAAAGCCAGTTCTTGTCTTGTGAATTTAGACACCAGACATTATTAACTCAGGAACCTTCACTGATTCCCAAAATGTTTTCTGTAAAATGTGGCTGGCCTATGAATTACAGAGATGCATATAATTCTTTTTTTTAACATTTTTTTCTTTTAATTTTAATTCATTTTTGACAGATTTAATGTGATAAGTAGAAAGAATTGTAAGTACATAATGATATTCCCTTCCTCCCTCCCTCTGTCTCCTACCCCCTTTTCTTCTCCTTTTCTTTTTTTAGTTTTTGAGATAACATACATTAAATATTCATTACAGTGAGAAGGTTTAATATTTGACTAAATAAGAAGTTTAACAAGAGGCCAGCACTGCGGCTCAACAGGCTAATCCTCCGCCTGAGGTGCTGGCACACTGCTGTGGCCCGGGAGTGCAGTGGAGGATGGTCCAAGTCCTTGGGCCTTGCATCCCATGGGAGACCAGGAGAAGCACCTGGCTCCTGCTTTCAGATCAGCACAGCGCCGGCCGTAGCGGCCATTGGAGGGTGAACCAACGGCAAAGGAAGACCTTTCTCTCTGTCTCTCTCTCACTGTCCACTCTGCCTGTCAAAATAAATAAATAAATAAAGTTTAACAAGTAAAAAGCAAAAAGAATCTAATTTAGTGGGAATATATACAATAGCTGTAAATAATAATTGAATGGAAAAATGACCATTTCACTCATATACAGTAAATTTTAAAGTAATTACAGATAATTAAAATTATTATAGTGTAACATTTTTAACTATTGGTTTGACAAAAGTATAAAACAAAATTTTACAAACCTATATTTGTGGCAATACTGATGCACAGACATTTCTTTCTTTTTTCTTCTTTTTTGTTTGTTTGTTAAATTTTAGCTCCCACATGTAAGGGAGAACATGTGGTGTTTGTCTTTCTGGATTTGGTTTATTTCACTCAACATGATGTCCTCCAGTTGTGCCCACTTTATAGCAAATGGTAGAATTTCATTCTGTTTTTAATAGCTGATTAATATTTCATTGAGTACATATATATATATATATCACATTTTATTCCAAGAGAAGGAAACCACTATTTCTAATTTGTTTTGCTCAAGAGTTATGCTCAGAAATTTGAGATGCCAGGATTTGAGAAAAAGAATACTTCCTTTACTTTATCACACGTCCCTGCATTATAATAACCTCATGTGAGAAACAGTGAGTGGGATTCTTGCTTTAATGTTAAATATTATGTAAAGAAGGTAATCACATAGAAAATCTACAGTATAAATCTATATAAAAATAATTATATAGACTAAATCGTAGAAGCAGTCAACGCAGTGTTGAGGACCACCTGCAAGGAGACAGGAAAACATTCACACGGCCATGAAGAGAGGTGGTTAGATAAAGGTCAAGCAAGTTAAATATTTAGAAGTTCTGAACTGGCTGAGCATCCTGCTGGTTCTTATAAAACCATGTGCTTATATTGATATAGTCAGGGTGTCATTCACAACCAATTTTAAAAAGAGGTAAAAGTAGCATCTTAGGGCTAGTGTGTTTTAAAACTTTTTTTTCCCTTTTTTCACAATCTAGCTTGTTGTATCCTTAGGTATTCCCATAATGATAATGCCAAGATTTTTGTAATTAAAATTGGATACATCATCAAAAAGGAAAAGCAGAGTGCATACATGGGAACATCAGGGCAGAATACTTACACACTTGCCAAACTAATTTGGCACATGATGCTCACATACACAGATTCCTAACAAACGAGCTTACAACCGGAGCCCAGAGCACAGGTGATGCAAAGAACACTTGTAATGAAAGAGGATTTAAATGAGTTTTAATTTTTACACACCGGTGCCACAACCTTCAGTTTCTATGTTCAATCAAACTGCTTTCTTTTATGGGATTATTTAGTTTTCTGATTTCCTTCCACTATTTCCTAAACAATTTAAATAATCTTTTTTAACATTTTAATCTCATATAAGTATTAAATTTTCATGCTTGCCCTGTACATCCTTTATAACCCTAATTTTTTCAGATGGTTATCAACTATATAGGTCTGTAGCCATGCTGGCATCATTGGGCATTAATTACTCTCCATCATTAAACAAGTTACATACATCGTAAGAAGAGAGTATGGCAAAGAACCAGCAAGATGAATACCGGCCACCCTTTACAGCCCCTGCAGATTTCCTGGGAGCATTGTTTGCTTGCTGCTACACTCAGATCTGCAGTGGGGACCGTCATGAGGAAACCTGCTCCGAAGACATTGCAGCAATCCAGTCCCACCAGTCTGAGCCCTGCTTGTCAGCCCAGCACAAGTCCCCTGCCAGAGGCACTAAGGAGGAGCTGCTGTCTTCTGGAAGTCCCCGAGATTACAGGTTTTTCAGGATCTAAACATCATACAATACTGCAAATTACCTCTGTGATTCTCTGCTGGAGGAATTCAATCACAGACAGTCATTTGGGAGAAAATGTTGCTAGACCTGATATATAGCTTTTCTTTCAGCTAAACTGAAATCTACTGTCATTTATAGAAAACTGAAGAAAGTTAAGCTTTCTTAAAAGCATTAAGCACAAATTTAATCTGTATTTATTTTGAGGAGGATATGGCTTTGAAGGTGGGTGAGATGTGAGAATACGAGAGCAACTCCAAGAAAATTTATTAGATAAATTCTACTCCTAAGTACTCCTATTAAGTGGGTTTTTGAAACTCATTATTGACTTTAATATTTTCTTTTTCCTTCATGTTACATTTAACCAATTAGAATGTATTCTAGTACTGTCGTCACCAGATCTTCAGCTCAGAAAAAAATTCTATTTGTCCAACTTTTGCTGAAGGTCATTCACCAGAAAAACATAGCTTCCCTTGCTGATCACTGTCTAAGGGATAATCACACCTCTTCAGAAAATCTGTTTCCCAAGATAAAAGGAGGTAGGTAGGGGGCCCATGCTGTGGCATAGCTGGTAAAGCTGCCAGCTGCAAGGCTAGCATCCCATATGGGCACCAGTTGGAGACCTGGCTGCTCCACTTCCGACCTAGCTCTCTGCTATGGCCTGGGAAAGCAGTAGAAGATGGACCAAGTGCTTGGGCCCCTGCACCCCTGTGAGAGACCCGGAAGAAGCTCCTGGCTTCTGGTTTCAGACTGGCCCAGCTCCGGCTGTTGTGCCCAGTTGGGGACTGAACCAGCGGAATGGAAGACCTCTCTCTCTCTCTGACTCTGACTCTGCCTCTCCATAACTCTGCCTTTCAAATGAATAAATAAATCTTAAAAAAAAAAAGTAGGTAGATAGGATTTCTTCTTGTTATACATTCCCTGGCTTTATATACAGATAAAATAATTTAAAAGGCATTTATATTCTAAAAACAGTACTTGATCATCAAATTTGATTTGAGAAAATTACCACAGAAATATCACTAAAAAAAAATAAGTTTACTCCCAGAACAAGGCTATGGGGCTGGCATTGTCATTAACATAAATATTTCCTGTCAAAATAAGATATTGAAAATGTTTTTTTTAAGAAACTAAGTTGAACAAAACTGCAATAAACCTTGATTTTCCCATAAGTCGATGTCATGTAAGCCTTGTCTGGACTCTCTCCAACTCCAAATTCAAGTTAATAGCACACGCAACTTTCAAAAAGCACTCCCAGCTATAGGCAGACTGACTGTACTCCTTTTGGTTGTCCCTAAGCTATAATATCTGATCATCTCGACTTTCTTAGCATGAATGGATTTCTACTGAGTTTATTGACAAGTGGATGCACAATTTTCCAAAAATTTCACAATGGTTTATAATACATAATGATCAGGCAACCAGCTTGATAAAATGATAGTCCAAAGGACAACTAAATGTATTTCAAAAAAATAAAGTTTGCAATTTTGAAAGATAGGTATGACAGCTGGATACTAACTCTGTCAATATCTGTCCTTTCATGTATAAAATGTAGATAAATAACAATATTTAATTCATAAATTTTAAAGATTACTGTGAGATAATATATGGAAATCACTCTGAACATTGTGATGCTGCTAAGGACTCTATCAGTGTTTGATGGTGAGGGTGGTGATGATGATGATGAGAAATGAGAAATTTGGTCCCTGCAGAGGGACCCACAATCAAAGTCATACAGTTGAGCCTAAGTCAAAATTCCAGTTCATTTAGAGCTCCAAGTTCTTTCAATCCTCTCATGAATACTCTCCAAGGAGAAGGTACGCTGTGATGAGTGGGGACGTATTTCACATAATATTCACACATTCAACACAGTGGCAGAGCAGTCTGGAGGCATTTAGAAGGTGAAGTTGAAATCTGATTTGATAAGTTTGATTATCTGGTTATTTCCAGCTTGCTTTATTGTCTGTTAAGTTATAGAAAGCAAGAAAATGGAAACACTACAGCCAGACCACTAGAGGCAAACAAGTAGGGACCAGCACTGTGGTACAGCGAGTAAAGCTGCCACCTGTGATGCCAGCATGCCAGGTGGGTTCCAGCTCGAGTCCTGACTGCTCCAATTCCGATCCAGTTCCCGGCTAATGCACCTGAGAGAGAAACAGCGTGCTTGTGCCCCTGCATCCTTGTGGGAGACCAAGATGAAACTCACAGCTCCTGGCTTTGTCCTGGCCCCGACAGTTTTGGCTACTGGGGAGTGAACAAGCAGATGGAAGACCGCTCTCTCTCTTTCTCTCTTTCTCTCTGTCTCTCCCTCTCTCTGTCTGTAAATCTGCCTTTCACATAAAAATTTTTTTAAATATAGAAGCAGACAAGTAGAGAGTAATAGATAATAACAAGGAATGAAGCAAAAGAATAGCAAGATAAAAACTAATCATGCTGTAAAAGTGAATAATACTAAGGGGGAATGCATTCATGAACTCTCTTGTGTATCCCAACAGCCCGCCTTTCTCTTCCAGTCAGGATTCAGTGGCATTCGGGAATAAATAGTGTTCAGTAGATCCTGCAGGAGAAAGCAGAGATGCTGTCATGCTTTGCTAATCTCCTCAGAGTCCCTGTGTTACGCTGATTGTTAGCAGAAGGAACACATGCACAACCAGGAAGGGGGATTTTTATTGCCTCTGTCGTTTATTTTTCTGTTTTGTTTTTGGTGGCTTCTGCTTCGTCCTAGCTCTATGTAACTGAAACTACAGATGGTCACACTCGGCCAGGTTGAACCTCTCTCCATTTGATACATCAATATTTATCAAGACAGGGTAAAATAATAACGCAGATTCGTCCTTACCATCTCTTTCATGGTACTTGAAAGCAATCTCCTTTCACAGGTCAAGGGCATATACTGTCCCAGGGCTGGCACTCAGCAAATGCATTAGGACAGCACTGCCCAACAGAACAATTTCAAATGAGAAACATACTTGGGGTGTGCAGTATTACAGTCTGAGGAACCCCTGTGGCCACTGAGCACTTTGAAATGTGACTACAGCACCAGAGAAAGAGAAACTTGCTTTAAATTATATTTCATTTTTATTAAGTAGTCGCATGCATGAAGCATCTACCATATTGAATAGTAGCAGACACTCCCTGAATCCTAATTGACATTCCCAAAAATGAGTGTGTGCCAGCCTGCTTAATTATGTTGTCTGCCTCTTGCACTTTCTGTGTCTGTGTCACTTTTCCATTTAGAAGCCTCAAAATCCATTTCCCAGAAACAATTATTATGAGCAGACCAAATTTTCAGTTACTGTATTGGATGGGTTTGTTGCTGGAAGAAACAATAAAAAAATTTAGCAGACTATAACATATTTTACACATATTATCTGCCACATTTTAGAGTGAAAAAAAAATGAACTCTCTAGATGATGGAAGTAAAGAAAGTACTTGAAGTTGAAGATATGAAGTGCAGCCGAGTCTGTAGTTCCCTGGGAGATCAAATCCTAGGGGATCAAGGTGTTCTAGAGGTCAAATTGAGAGCTGACACCATGGCTCAATAGGCTAATCCTCTGCCTGTGGCGCCGGCACACTGCGTTCTAGTCCCGGTCGGGGCGCCAGATTCTGTCCCGGTTGCCCCTCTTCCAGGCCAGCTCTCTGCTGTGGCCTGGGAGTGCAGTGGAAGATGGCCCAAGTCCTTGGGCCCTGCACCCCGTGGGAGACCAGGAAAAGCACCTGGCTCCTGCCTTCGCATCAGCGCAATGCGCCGGCTGCGGCGGCCATTGGAGGGTGAACCAACGGCAAAAGGAAGACCTTTCTCTCTGTCTCTCTCTCTCTTACTGTCCACTCTGCCTGTCAAAAAAAAAAAAAAAAAAGAAAGAAAATTGAGAGAAAACAGGCACGCAGGCTGCTCAAGGTCCAAGCTGTGTTAGCCAGCGGGCTGGTGCCAGCACGGCAGCATTCACCAAGGGCTCTCCTGTTTGTGGACAGCGGCCACCTCACGGTGTGTACGTGCCTTCTTACAGGGACACCAATCCCATCATGAGAGCCTGATCTCCTGACCTTATCTGTCTAAAGCTAATTAACTTTCCAAAGCCCCATCTCCATATACTATTACATGGTGAGGAGCGCGTGTAGGGCTTTAACAAATGAACTTTGGGGAGACTCAAGTTTGTCCAGAGCCAAGAACTTCTGGCTCCTGGCTTCAGCCCAGCCCAGCCCCTGGCTGTTGCTGCCATTTAGGGAGTGGACCAGCAGATGAAAGTTCATTCTCTCTCCCCCTTGCTATCTCTTTTTCTCCCTCTCCCTCTCCCTCTCTCTCTCTTCTTTGCTTTTCTAAATATACATCTTAAAAATAAATGAGGCATCACCACAGTTCTGTCCTTCCAACTACAGAAAATAATATCCAAAAATATATAACTTCCGTGATTAAAACATTAAGAGATCAGTATAAACAACAAATGGGAAATTCAAGATTATACAGAAATCTGGAAGGTCTATGAAATAAAATATAAGAAGCCAGTAAGAACATAAGGCAACACTAAGCTATTTTCAAAGAAGGAAAGGTAAAATTTAAAATTGGAACCATGCAAAACTCTAGGAAATAAAAAGCAGTAAACTGTAGAAGCCAGGCTGAGACGTGAGGCAGATATCCCTGATGAGAGAATCTGTGAATTCGGTTGCAGAAGAGAAGCAGACTCTTAAAGGAAGCAACAGGAAATACAAAGATGGAAAATACGAACTAGAAAGACTGCATACTGAGAGTAGAAGAAGAAAATCTAAAATACAGCAAGAAGAATGGAGAGCATCAGAGTACAACACACAGAAATTTAACAACTGAAAAATTTCATAAATGATAAATGCTAGAAATTGAGTTAAAAAGATTATCAGTCCTGAGCAAAATAAGTCAATGCTGATGTGGCACTTAGAAGCAAAAGTAAATTTGCAGAAAAGAAAACATATGAGGAAATTTAAAATTTATCATACACAAAGTAAATATTACCTCCTAAGACTGTCAAAATGAAACCAGATTTGTCATCCCCAACAATAGCTTTTATAAGAAAATACAAAATTATCCATTTTGAATCCCAAACTCAGCTCAGTGTTCAGGCAAGAGAGAAAGAAAAATACGCTGCACATTTTAAAATAGATTCTGGGTGTGGCTGGCATTGTGGCACAGTGGGCTAAGCTGCTGCTTAGGACACACACATCCCACATCAGAAGGCTAGTTTGAATCCAAGTGACTCTACTTCTAATCCAGCCTCCTGTCAATGTACCTAGGAAGGAAGTGGATGGTAGCCCAAGTACTTGGGTTTCTGTTACCCTTGTGGGAGATCCAGATGGAATTTTTGGCCCTTGATTGATGCTAACACCAAAACCCAAAAAGTAGGCAATTGCCAGAAAAAAGAAGCATGAATTTTAAATAAATAATATAAAAATGGGTGTCCTATAAGGAAACAAGAATAGGACATGATATAAAAGGACTAGGCTGACTTGGAAAAACATAACCTTGTTTCTTGCTTGCCTTGAGATTTAATAAAATGTGACAACAATGGGACCAAGGCACTCACAGTTTTATGGACTGGAGCTGAGACTCACCTGTGCCCTGCAGGCCAGGTTAGGCAGGAAGCTCCTCTGCTCATTGCCAAGGCCACCAAGATGATTTCACTCCCTTAGTTGATTGCTAGGGCTCCTGCTTTGATGAATATCCTAGTTCCTCTTACGTCACTGACAAAAATCTGGTCATACAGAATGACAGAGACACCCATATACATGCATGCTCTGAACATGATGTTATAAAACAGAAATTAATAAAGGAGCACCAACACAGTGTCTGCAAAATATGACAATCCCTTGAAAATCCTCTGTTTAACAGTGGTAATGGCTGGTGTAGAGGATAGAGCAGTATCTGTAAACTATAACATTATGTAATTTGTGTGAGAGTTAAGACACGAATGAGAGAAAAACAGATCCAGAATTTGATCCATTTATAATATTATCTCTTGAAAATTCTTATTTCTTAGAAATATGTCAGTATTATTCCTAAAGCAACTTTCATTGTACACAGAGAGGGAATTTGATTTTTTAGCATAAGTAAATGTCTATTTAAATTTTCAATATGGCTATTGCTGGGGACAAAAGAAACATTTTGTAGAATCTCTAAAGAATTATCAGGAGCCTCCTTTCTTAGAGTGAATGCCACTATATACATATTCGCGTGACCAGAACTAAAACTCAGCTGGGTATTTACAGACCAAGCTGCCAGTTTTCCAGAAGGAGACCAAATTGATTTCATTTTTGTACTCTATTAGTCAGAAGCATCTGTGTTTGATACTTTTCTTTTTAGAGGAAGGCAGGGAAGCACGGTTATCTTCTTAGAATTTTTATCTATGAAATCTGTTCTCTTTATATTAATAAAAATTTTTAAAAATTCAGTATCAAAAATTATAACAATAAAATCTCAAGTTCTTCATGCAGTTGTATGTGGCCAATGAGTTCTCTATGGATAGATCTTCACAAACATAAAACATGGGCTCTACTACAAGAAAGAGATTTTTGTCAAATTAATCACTGTTTAATTTTCTCCAAAATCATATCTTCATAGCTTTCATGGCATAGGTCATGAAATGTTCTATTCCATACATTATAATCATCACAGGTGGCCTCACTGTATCTGTTGTACACATGCAGCAATGCATTTATACATCTGTAAGCTCAAAGTTGTCCTAAATTTATGTTGTCTGCACTTGCCCACTCACTTTTAAAAAAATCTGTACACTATTCAAAATATATCAACTTACTATGTCAGAGTTTTTACTAATTTTATTATTTTATTTTTAATTAAATGGTAGATAAATTATGATCTCAGTCATATTTGAAATCAAAAAGTCAAGCCCATGATCAAAATCTCAGAATTCTCTTTCAAAATAATTATGTAATTTGCTTTTTTTTTTTTTTTTTGACAGGCAGAGTGACAGTGAGAGAGAGAGAGAAAGGTCTTCCTTTGCCGTTGGTTCACCCTCCAATGGTCGCCGCGGCTGGCACGCTGCAGCCGGCGCACCGCGCTGATCCGATGGCAGGAGCCAGGTACTTATCCTGGTCGCCCATGGGGTGCAGGGCCCAAGCACCTGGGCCATCCTCCACTGCACTCCCTGGCCACAGCAGAGAGCTGGCCTGGAAGAGGGGCAACCGGGACAGAATCCGGCGCCCGGACCAGGACTAGAACCTGGTGTGCCGGCGCCGCAAGGCGGAGGATTAGCCTGTTGAGCCGCAGCGCCGGCCTTCTAATTTGCTATTTACATCAAAACGTTTTTTGTTGGCATCTAAAAAAAGCTATTGCATGGAGCAATTTTATTATTAAGCTGACAGGTTCAATGTTGACTGCCATGGAGGCACAATTTAGGTGTGATTTTAGGCAAAAGATGCTACAGTATCATCTGAAAAGTCTGAAGTGGCTGAGCAAACACCTGTTTTCTTCTTACTGAAAGATAATTACATCATTAAAATGGATTAGATATGCAAGGCCACTTTAATCCTATTTTCTGACATCCCAGTGAAATAATCTAAAATTAAGGGGAAAAAAGCAATACAAATTTATGACCAGAGAAGAGTGGACTGGTAGTTTATGAAAATCACACATATGAAACACATTGGGGTATTTCATTTAACACTAAAAAATTGAGGATGCTCACATCTATCTTGAAACATAAGCTTTTTTATTCCACCTTTAATATAAATAAAAAAAAATTCTAAACTCTATAATAGGAAAAATAAAAATATGAAAAGTCATGGTTTAAAAAAAATACAGAAAATTATATATCCCATAGTAAAATCTCTAGAAAAGTAGAATAAGGGCAAAAAGCATTTGTCAAGAAAATAATAGAAAATAGCTCTGGAGCTGGAGAGACGTAAGTCTTTAAACTAAAAGCTCCACAAAATGCTGAGCCAGACACATTTCAAACATAAGAGCATCATTAGCCAAAGCAGAGGAGAACATCCTAAAAGCTTTTTGATAATGAAAAATTTGCTCAATCAAAGAATGAAAATAAGACATGTGAAATTTATCAGCAAAGGAGGACACTCAGAGGTAACTAAGTCTTTAACAGCCCGAGAAGAAATTACATCCATCACAGTTGTCCACACCTCCTGAGTCTCATAGTCCATTCTGCTAATAGCAAAAGGAGTGAGTCTTCAAAAACATAAATCAGATGGTGTCTTATTGTGTTTAAAATCCACCCGTAGCTTTCCCATTCCCACAGAATAAAAGCCAAAACCTTAATTTGGTCCAAGACTCCCTTCCCAATCTGGGGCTTGTCTGTCCCCCCCCCCCCCCCGACTACTCTGTCTGCTTTCCTGCACTAGCATTGCTGACTTCTCTGTGCCTATCCAAGCCAAGCATGCTGCTGATTGAAGAAGGCCATTGCAACTGAAGCTCCCTCAATCTGAAATCTCTTCTTCCAGATATCAAATAACTTGTTCTCTTATATCCTTCTTCTCTCTGCTCAAATGTCACAACCATGGAATGACCTCTCCAGCTGCACTGGGAAGGAACCAGGCCTCTCTGTGCTTCTGCCCCATGTACCCTGTCTTATTCTTCTGTGTCCCACTGCTCACTCTCTGATACACTTAATTAGTTATTTTCTCTCCCTTTCACGAGAATCTAAAATTATGTCACCCCCAAATTTACCATGTTGATCAGTACTATATCCACACCATATAAATGATATTTGGCACATGGTATGCCTTTGGTAAATGAATATCTGTTGAATAATCAGCTGAGACCCTGACTCACGAATCTAATTCTAGAATCTGGAATTTGAAGTCTCCACACATTCCTGTGTAGTAGGAGGAAAGATTGGGGCATTCTGCCTACAGGCTTCTAAGGTTTACCACTCAAAAAGTCATATTGCTAAGCACAATTTCAAGTTAGGAAGTGCAATTATTTTTTTAAGATTTATTTTTTATTTATTTGAAAGAGTTGCAGAGAGAGGTAGAGATAAAGAGAGAGAGGTTTTCCATCTGATGGTTCACTCCTCAATTGGCTGCAATGGCTGGAGCTGTGCCTGTCCAAAGCCAGGAGCCACAAGCTTCCTCTTGGTCTCCCACGTTGGTGCAGGGGCTCAAGGACTTGGGCCATATTTTACTGCTTTCCCAGGCCACAGCAGAGAGCTGGATTTGAAGTTGAGCAGCTGGGTCTCCAACTGGAGCCCATATGAGATGCCTGCACGATGCCCGCACTACAGGCTGGTGCTTTAACCCACTACACCACAGTGCTGGCCCAGGAAACTGCAATTCTAAAACTGAAATGTTAAGAAAGAATAAGGGGCTGGTGATGTGGCACAGTGGGTTAAAGTCCCAGCCTGCAGCACTGGCATCCCATATGGGCTCTGGTTTGAATCCCAGCTGTTCTTCTTCTGACCCAGCTCTCTACTATGGCTTGGGATAGAGCAGCAGATGACCCAAATGCTTGGGCCCCTGCACCCACATGGGAGTCCTGGAAGAAGCTCCTGGCTTCTGACTTCTGATTAGCTCAATTGTCATCTGGGGAGTGAACCAGTGGATGGAAGACTCTTTTTCTCTCGTTCTCGTTCTGTAACTCATTCAAGTAAATAAAATAAATCTTTAAAAAAGAAAGGATGATCCTAATTTCTTCAACACCAGAATGAAATGGAAAGCAGTCACCTCTGAGAAGAATGTCTGCAGAAAGAGGAACATAATGCATTTCAATAAATAAATAAAAGGAGTAAGAACCTGAATCATATAAGGATTATAATAAAAAGGGTATGCCTTTAATCTCTGTTTTACAAAAAAGCTGTTGAAACTAGAGAAAAGTTAAAAATTATTAAAAATCCTATAGCCAAATATGAACAAAATCAACTATGTTTTGGACAATTGGTATAACATAATAAAATATATGACATTTGAACATTAATGTAGACATTTTCTCCACTGAGGCCAGTGTTGTTGCATAGTGGGTAAAGCTGCTGCTTGCAGCACTGGCATTCCATATTGGAGACCCGTTCAGGTTCTGTGTTTCTGATCACGCTCCCTGCCAATGTACCTGGGAAAGCAGTGGAAGATGGCCCAAGGACTTGGGCCTCTAACGTGAATGTGGGAATACTTGATGGAGGTCAAAGCTCCTGGCATTTGTCTGCCACAGCCCTACCATTGTGGCCAATTATGGGGAATTAACCATCAGATAGAAGATTCACTCTCTGTCTCTTCTCTCTGAGTAACTCTGACATTCAAATAAATTTTTAAAAACCTTTTAAAAATACTCTCGCTTGAGTGATATTGAAATCAGCATGAGATCTCCTATTAAAAAACAGAATCATAGCCGACAACCTTATAGCAAATAAATTCACATGGTCAAAATAATATAAAAACAAAATAAATACAGTGTTTGATTAATGGACACAATAGTCTTGCTAACTCCACACACAGAATTAACCTTCACAGATGTTTATTTTCCTAGATGAGAGAATCTTCACATGAAAACAAATAAGTTGGATTTGATCTAAGATGGCTGAATAAGGAAGAGATACGTTGATTTTGACAACAGGAAGATACTAGAAGAACAATGGAAGGACTGTATTGACAGAGGACAGTTGAAGAAAAGTTTACAGTGCAAAGCATATAGAATAAAAGAGAGACTCCACAAAGTAGCAAACACAGTGCATTAACATGCAACAGTTGGCAGGACACTACCAGGTGGCCATAGGGAAGATCCTATAAATTAACAGAGTGAGGTGACAGGAGGCCACATCGATTGACATGCCACTGGTGATCTTGTCTGAGTGAGAGCCATGTAATGTCCAACAACTTTTGAGTCTAGCTTAAAGCCTGGTGGGATGGGATGCCCACTTAGCTCTAAGAAAGGAGGCCATGCTTGTTACCTCCCCTCATCCCAGCAAAGCACCCAGGAGCTGGCAGGAGAAGCACAGTCTCCCCAGAGCAAGGTGACTAGAGGCTGAAGCAGCCTGCCCATCCCTGGTGGATTTTGTCTACGGGAGAACTCTGTAGTACCCACTGACTTTGAGTCTGGCCTGGAGAGTTGGTGGGAGGCAGGTTGTCTACTTAACTCTGTGAAGGTAGGGAATGTTGCTTCTCTCCCCTCTCCCCACCAAAGTGCCAGAATCAGCTTACCGAGGAAGAGCACCAACTGACCTCTCTTGGGCAGGCGGTCAGCTCCATAGGCAGGGTGGCTAACTCTAGGGACAGGGAGGTTTGCAAGTCAGAGAGTGGATCCCCCTGCAAATTGTGACCATGGGAGCCCTACACCCTGTAACTGGAAATCCTTTAACTATGTGACTTGTACATAGGCCAGCAAACTAAGAGCTGCATTGGATGTGGCTGAGTCTTTAAGAATCATCTTGTCCTACTCCAGAAGCCTGGAACACCCTGAGTTCTCGGGAGGGTCCTTGCTGAGGGCTCAGCACTCACACTACAGATCACACAGATGCTTTGTGAGATTCATGTCCCTGAGCAGCTGGAGTAGGTAGGCTGCATGAGCTCATCTTGGCTCAAAGAAGGGCTGAGGTTGTAAGCATGGCAGCCAGCATGACCATTACCTTCCCCTACTGATAATGGATGATATTCTCTGGGCCCAACTTGGGTGTCACTCTGTACTCTTGCCCCCCACAAATGCTGACCACAGTTCCTGGCCCCAATTAGCCCAGTTATGGATATCCACAGAAGGTACAGGCCTTCCACTAAGCCAGTAAAGGCACATAGCTGAGAACAAAGGCTTCAGAGTAGATACAAACAAGTGTTTCATCAAGATGCATAAAAATAAATGTAGAAACACAACAGACATAACAAATAAAAGAATGTAATTCCTCAAAAGGAACACAATAACATTTCAATATTAGACTGTGAAGATGAGCAGGTTTATGAACTGTCCAAAAAGGAATTCAAAAAGAATGATTGTAAGGTTACTTAAAAAGACAGAGAAGCAATTACATGAAATAAGGAATACCGTGGATGAAATGGGTGAAAAATTCTGCAGAAAGACATTGATATTAAACAAAAATCAAACTAAAATATTAGAAATGAATAATTCAGCATGTCAAATAAAAAATACAGTGGAAACCCTTAACAACAGACTCAGTGAGACAGAAGAAAGAATATCCAAGCTAGAAGATAAAACTTTGAAAACATCTTAGAAGAAGAAGAAGAAGAAAAAAAAAAAAGGAGGAGAAGGAGAAGAAGAAATAAGAAAAACCTGCAACAGTGTTCAGGATCTATGGAATACCATGAAATAATCAAATATATGTACCTTGGCAGATCCTGAAGGAATGGAAAAACAGAATACCTTAGAGAACTTATTCAATGAAATAATAGAGAAAAATCACCCTAATTTAGAGAAACATATGGACATCCAATACAGGAAAAGCAAAGAACCCCAAATAGACATGATCAGAGAATATCCTCAGTATGACGCATTATATTCAAACTTTCAACAGTAAAACATAAAGAAAAGATCCTAACATGTACTAGAGAGGAATGTCAAATTATCTTTAAAGAATCATTACCCTTTATGTGCCTCCAATTAGATTGACAGCATATTTCTCAACAGAAACCCTACAGGCTAGGAGAAAAAGGAAAAAGCAATCATCTGGTCCTATTCTAAGTCTTTAAAGAACAAAAAAAAAGTCAATTCAGTATACTGTACATGCATGGCAAAGCTCTCATTTATAAATGATGGAGAAAAAAAGACCTTCCAAGAAAAATAAAAATTGAAAGAAATTGTCACCAACTGGCTAGTCTTATAAATGATACTTAAGGATGTACTACACAGAGAAATAAAGAAAAATAATCAGAATCATGAAAGAACATGGACACATAAAATCTCCTAGTAATTGTATAAAGGATATTAAAAAAGAAATATTCACAGAGAAATGGCAGAACCAAGTAGTCATTACTTGTCAATAATAACCTTGAATGTAAATGTCCTAATTCTCCAATTAAAAAATACAGACTGGCAGAATGAATTAAAAAACAAGTCCTGTCTATTTGTTGTATACAAAAAACATACCTTACCAACAAAGAGACACACAAGCTGACAGTGGAAGGATGGAAAAAGATATTCCATGCAAATGGAAATGAAAAACAAGCAGGAGGAGCTATCTTAATATCAGGCAAAATAGACTTTAAGACAAAAACTTTTCAAAGACACAACGAAGGTCATTATATAATGATTAAGGGATCAAATCTACAGGAAGAACTAGAGTAAATGTATATGCACCCAATAGGACACCAGGCTATTTAAAACAAATACTAATTGATCTAAAGTGAAATATATGCTTCAATATAATAACGGGAGACTTGAACACTCCACTTTCATCAGCGGACAGATCAATTAGACAAAAAATCGGCAAAGAGAAGAATTAATCTAGACTATCAACCAAATGGATCTAATTGATATTTACAGAACAGTTCATCCCACAGCTGCAGCATAGACATTCTTTCCATAAGTGCATGGGAATTTCTCTAGGATAGACCATATGCTGGGCCATAAAACAAGTCTCAACAAATTTTTAAAAAATTGAAGTTGTACCATGTATATATTTTTTAAAGATTTATTTTTATTTATTTGAAAGACAGAGTTACAGAGAGAGGTAGCGATAGAGAGAGAAGTCTTCCATCCAGTGATTCACTCCCCAGATGGCCGCAACAGCTGCAGTTGTGCCAATCCGAAGCCAGGAGTGAGGAGCTTCTTCTGGGTCTCACACATGGGTGCAGGGGCCCAAGGACTTGGGTCATCTTCTACTGCTATCTCAGGCCATAGTAGAGAGCTGGATTGGAAGAGGAGCAGCTGGGGCTAGAACTGGAACCCATATGGGACGCCAGTGCTTCAGGCTAGGGCGTTAACCTGCTGTGCCACAGCACTGGCCCCTCTATGTATATTTTCTGATCACAATGGAATGAAACTGGAAATTAACAAAATAATAAACTCTAGAAAATACACAAACACATGAAGACAGGAAAACATGCTCCTGAATGAACAGTGGATCGTAGAAGAAATCAAAAGGGAAACCAAAAAATATTTGAAGCAAATGAACATGACAATACAACATATCAAAATTTATGGGATACAGCAAATGCAGTGTTAACAGGAAAATTTATAGCAATAGTACCTAGATTTATAAATTGGAAATTCATCAAATAAATTATCTAACAATGAATCTCAAGGACCTAGAAAGCAAGAATAAATCAAATCCAAATCAGTAAGAAGAAATAATTAAAATCAGATAAGAAATAAGCAAAACAGATTTTTTAAAAAGTACAAAAGATCAGTAAAATGAAGAGCTAATTTCTTGAAAAAATAAACAAAATTGATAAAACTTTGGCCCAACTAACCAAAAAAAAAAAAAAAACAAATAAGTAATATCAGAGATGAAAACAGGAGATGTTACAACTAATGCCACAGAAATAAAAAGAATCATTGGAGATTATTACAAACATCTAAATGCCAAAAATGGAAAATCTACAAGAAATAGATTTCTGGACAAATACAATTTACCCAAATTGAGGCATACAGACATAGAAAACCTTGATAGACCAATCACAAAGATGGAGACTGAATCAGTAACAAAGACTGTCCCAAGAAAGAAACCAGGACTATCTGGCTTCACTACTGAATTCCACCAAACTTTTAAAGAAGAACCAATCCCAATATTTTGTAAACTATTAAAAACAATTTAAAGGGAGGAAATCTTCCCAAACTCTTTCTATGAATGTAGCATTACCTTATTCCCAAAACCAGAAAAAATAAATATAACAAAGACAACTATAGACCAATATCCCTGATGAACATATAGGCAAAAATTCTCAACAAAATACTAGCTAATCAAACACATCAAAAATATTATTCACCTGGACCAAGTGGAATTTATCACAGGGATGTAGGGATGGTTCAACATATGCAAATAAATAAATTCCCGGGAGTGGGATCACAGGGTCATATGGTAGATCTATTTTCAGATCTCTGAGGAATCTCCATACAATCTTCCATAATGGTTGTACTAGTTTATATTTCCACCAACAGTGGATTAAAAGTGACCTTTTAAAGATATATAAGCCAAGTATATGTAGAAAGAAGAAACCTGTGAAAATTCAACTTAAAGACTCCATCTGGCATTTCTTAGTGTTTTTAATGGCAATATACTTTTCTGTCATCCTTATCAATTGGTCTAATAATTTGAAATAAAATTTTCTTAAATGATGGAGCACAGTTGTTTCTTACTGAGTATGACAATATCAAACAGCCAAATAGTTAATTTTGTAACAGCAACTATTTATGACCCAATATTAAGTGTAATTTTAAAAATTTAAAATGTTTTCAGGGCCGGTGCTGTGGCACAGCAGGTTAATGCTCTGGCCTGAAGCATCGGCATCCCATATGGGCGCCAGTTTGGGTCCTGGCTGCTCCATTTCCAATCCAGCTCTCTGCTATGGCCTGGAAAACAATGCAAGATGGTCCAAGTCCTTGGGCCTCTGTGCCCGCGTGAGAGACCTGGAGGAAGCTCCTGACTCCTTGCTTCGGATGGGCACAGCTCTGGCCATTGCAGCCAATTGGGGAGGGAACCATCAGATGGAAGACCTCTCTCTCTCTCCCTCTCCCTCTCTCTCCCTTTCTCCCTCTCTCTCTCTCTCTCTCTGCTCTATTCTCTATGTATAATTCTGACTTTCAAATAACAAGCTAACACTTTTTTTCCTTTACTGTAAAATTGTTTAATTATTTATTTTTATTTTATTTGAAAGGGAGAGACACAGAAAGAGAGAGTGCCAGAAAGAGAGAGATGTTCCATCTTCTGGCTTACTTCTTGAATGCCAGCAACATCCAAGGCTAGGATGGCCCCCAAGTCAAGACCCCAAAACCAAATCTTGGTCTCCCACATGGATAGCAGGGAACCAAATAATGGTGTCATTATCTGTAACTTCCCAGGATCATGTTAGCAGAAAGCTGGACTAGAAGTAGAGGAGACAGGATTCAAACAAGGCACTCTGATATAGGATGGGCATCCCTAGAAGCACCTTAACCACTGTGTCAAACACTCACCCAACGATTTTGAAAGAAACCATAACCTCAGAGCTAGAAAAGTTTTACTTGTTGAATAAAAATTATAGCTGATTTAAAAATTATGAAATATTCTTTAAATGACTGGCCCAATTAGCTGTTGTATAGGTTGAAGTCACCATCAGTGGGCCTGACTTTTTTGGAATGAGTGTTGTGTATAAGGCTTTGGAAAGAGCACTTGCATAAATTTGAGAATTCTCTGTATATCTTTCCAGTTAGAGGATAGTCATTACAAATTACTTGATGTAAACATGGTTATTCCTGGAAATAAGGCTTTGGATAATCTCTTGGGGCTGTTACAAATATGTGACCTACATCTGAGATATCTAAGAACCCATAGCACACACAGAACTCAAAGAACTCCCCATTGGTAAACCCCAGAAAAAGCCTCCTTAGAAAACCCACAGTGTCCACCAGCAATTGACTGCCCAAGCCCATCTCTGTTTTGTAATAACCTTGTCCCACTCCTTTTACTGCTCTGTTCCTCTATTAGCCACCTTGTCCCTTGGGAGTGCCATTTGCTTCAATAGACTTAATTGAATGGCTCATTTCATTGTAATGCAATAACCACATAGAGAACAATGGAAGAAAATGATGCCCTCATCCTTAAGAATGTTATAACAGAAGAAGATGCTACAGAACTTCAAGTAGAAATGGAGCTTCCTATCTTTGGGTAGGAAACATTGGTCATAAAATGTTAAATGAATATTTCCATCTTTGGGGAATTCTGCCTCCAGATCAGTGCTTCCCAAACGTGACTATTCATCAGAATCAGCTGTGGGGGATTCTGAGGATTATGAAGTTTAAGGAGCCCCAGGTTTTACCTCCAAAGATTTTTATTTGGCAACTCCCCAGGCAATTCTGATAATTATCCAGGTCTGGAAACAACTGCTGGAGATAATTTGAACATTAACAGAAAACTTGTTCAACCAGAAATAAAAAGTGAGCATGCCAGATTCAACTTAGTTCTGTATGAAACAGAGGTAAGAACCAAATCCTTTCATATTCACAAATCTAAAAGTCAAAATAGATATAATTTCTGGATCTTCTCCAATTAATTATTTTGAAATTAAGTAACTCTTATTTTAAAAACTAATTTTCCCAGCTTTATTACCTTGTTACCTGCTGTTAAATTTCTTTTTTTATAACATCCTTGTAGATATATACAAATACTCTTCCCCAAGGATTTCCAAAAAATTGGCACTGCTCTACATGTGAGTTAGATCTGATTTAAGGCAAGTTGGAAAATATTAAAATGCATGTTAATCCATATTTACAAATCTATATTACAAATGTGGAAATATATATCACCAAGGACATGTTAGCAAATGGAAATCTATTCCAAATCTATTTCCAGTCAATAATAAAACTTTAGGCCCATAAGTTTCTAACTCCCAGAATTCCAGCACTAATACAGAGAAGTAGGGAAGGGACAGAAGATGAGAAAAGTGTAGAAAGGAGGAAGGAAAAAACCTAAAGAGGGAAGAAAGTGATGTGACTAAAAGGACCTTATGGATTGCAAAAACACAAGTGAAGCCAATTTATGGGCAGGAAACAGGGGAATCCATTTTGTACTGTTGTTAAGTTAGTAGCTCTGTTTGTTTTGTTTTATTTATTGATTTATTTTTCACTTGAAAGGCAGAGAGACAGGGCAACAGAATGAGAGATCTTCCATCCCCTGGTTTAACTCCCCAAATACCTGTCACAGCCTGGGCAGGAACAGTCAAATGGCAGGAACCAGAAACTCCATCCAGGTCCCCCACATAAGCAGCAGGGACATAGTACTTAGGCCATCATCCACCGCTTCCCAGGCACGTGAGAAGAAAGCTAGATCGAAAGCAGAGACAGAGGTGGGACTCCTCCCAAGCACCCTGATACAA
This sequence comes from Oryctolagus cuniculus, assembly GCF_051225735.1. NCBI lineage: Eukaryota > Metazoa > Chordata > Mammalia > Lagomorpha > Leporidae > Oryctolagus > Oryctolagus cuniculus. The sequence continues at coordinate 69,265,698 of NC_142874.1, forward strand.
AATGTGGGAGATCCAAGCAGAGGCTTAACCCACTGCACTAAGATTCCCAGCTGCCCCAATAGCTCTCAATTCAAATGGCATAAAGTGAAGACCCAGCTCTGTCTCCCTAACAAAGTGTTCTATGATATGCACAGAGAGTCACAGGGAGGGTTTCCTCTAAGTGGTTGTTTTTATCTTTAAATATTGATAACTTCCGCAGACTCTCTGGTTCAATATACTTTTAGAACACATTTTCTCCAACCTCATTGAGCCTGCCCAGCAGCCAGCTTTAGGAAGCAAGTTTTGTGCTATTTCAAACCTCTTCACGCATGGGAGAGGCATTTGGCCGTGTAGTTAAGCAGCCTCTTGAGACATCTGCATTCCCTACCACAGTTGCTTGGGTTTGAGTCCTAATTCTGGTCTCGTTTCCAGATTCTTGCCAATAGGCACCTTGAGAGGGAATAGGCAATGGTTTAAGCAGTTGAATCACTGCCATCCAAATGAGGGACCCGGATTGAGTTCCCAGCTTCTGGCTTTGGCTTGGCCCAGCCCCAGCCTTTGTGGGCATTTGGGGAGTGAACTGGAGCTCACTGCCTCTCTGGCACTTGCACTCTCTCTCTCTCTCTCTAATAAATCAAACAAAACTCAATAGAATTTTTAGGAAACCTCTTCGAAGAGATTGTGACATAGTAAATTTCACCTCAGTTTTCTTTAAACACTGGTCTTTAAAGTAAATGTGTATGTGTGTAAAAATAATTTTGGAATGCACAGTCAAAATCTTATGTAGTTAGGATTATGCAAGGTACTATGATATAGGGCTTTTAAAATTATTTATTCTTTATGGATGGATCATTTTGAAAAATATCATAAAATGGATGTGTAAGAGCATTTTGAAAGAGACATATGAAGCACAATTTCAAATTATTGATCATTTGATTGAGGAGACATAAAATTACTCAGTGAAACTGCTATCCTTGTTTCTAACCACTTGTTCTGTTTCCGCCCTTGACTCACGATGGACTAAGTGGTCCGTAACGCACATTCTAGGGAGCATATATTAACCCACCATGTGGATCAGAATGCTTCCTGGGACCAGAGGTGAGGGTTTGCACCTTCAAGGCTCTCATAAAACAATTATAGACGGGGTTCCTTAACTTCAACTGTTACTAACTCTCATGCAAGCTTCATGAATATTTTTCCTCCTAATGAATATAAAGGAGTAAGTATGAAATCTCCAGCTGCTTTCCCCCAACTATTTGGGTTCAAACTGTATTCCTTTACCTTCAAATTCCACTGCTGTTCTTTGGCCCCTTGCTGTCCACTTTCACATTTGGTGTTTAATATGTGCCTTCTTTAAAAAAAAAAATCTTTTTTTTTTTTTTTTTTGACAGGCAGAGTGAACAGTGAGAGAGAGAGAGAGAGAGAGACAGAGAGAAAGGTCTTCCTTTGCCGTTGGTTCACCCCGCAAGGGCCGCTGCGGCCGGCGCACTGTGCTAATCCAAAGCCAGGAGCCAGGTGCTTCTCCTGGTCTCCCATGTGGGTGCAGGGCCCAAGCACTTGGGCCATCCTCCACTGCACTCCCTGGCCACAGCAGAGAGCTGGCCTGGAAGAGGGGCAAGCGGGACAGAATCCAGCACCGCGACCGGGTCTAGAACCTGGTGTGCCAGTGCTGCAGGCAGAGGATTAGCCTATTGAGCCGCAGTGCCGGCCTCTTTATTTTTTTATAAGTCATTTTCTCATTGGCTGTGTCATCCTTAAGCTGACATTCAATTAAATACTCTTCAATTAATTTCTGCAGACATCTTTCTTCCTAGCAAAATGCTGGTTGTTGTATTTGGCATCTACCTACAGTAAAATTATAAAAGGAAACTTAATGGAAAGTAACAAGAAAATCAAAGTGGAAAGTCTGTTTTTAAAATGAAATAACCAAGGCCAGCATTGTGGCCCAGTGGGTTAAGCCACCGACTGTGGTGCCAGCATCCCATATCCAAGTACTGGTTTGGGTCCAAAGTGCTCCACTTGTGATACGGCTTCCTATTCATGTGCCTGGGAAAGCAGTGGATGATGGCTGAAGTACCTGGGGCCCTGCCATCCTGTGGGAGACCAGAATGGAGTTCCTGGATCCTGGCTTCAGCTTGATCCAGCCCTGGTTGTTGCAGGCACGTGGGCTCGCTTTCTCTCTCTCTCTTCCTCTCTCCCTCTCTCCCCCTCTCCCTCTCTCCCTCTTTCCCTCTTTCCCTCTCTCTCTCCTTCTCTCCCTCTCTCTCTGCCTCCACTTCTGTTTCACCTTTCTCTGTCACTCTGCCTTTTGAGTAAATAAATAAATCTTTAAAAACAATTGAAATAAACAGCATTTTGCTAGGAGGCACGATAACCCAAGAGTAAATTTTTCTGTAACCTAAAGACTGTATCTTTGCTTTCACTTCCTGACAATAGTTAATTTAGGACTGAGGTTCAAGCTGAAAAACACCTTTTGCTTCCCCAAGGTCCTGTCTACCACTGCTGAACACACGCTATATAGTTGAGGGAGTGTTCTGGCTTAATGACATCTTGCACCACACCAGAAAGCTACAGCTGAGTTAAGTGGAAGAAAAGAATCAGAGAGGAAGGAGATGAAACTCTGAGAATATGTATACTAAAAATATCTGAAGGATGGTTACATGAGAACATCTTGAACTGGAGATCTTTGATTCATACATTTACCAAGGTTGCTTGTTAAAATTATTCCCCTCCGTCTATTGCTTTATATATTTACGTGTGCCCTGCCCAGTAACATTTTTCAAAACCCTTAGTTTTGAAAGCATTCTATTCCTGCTGTAGATCATTAAAATCAAATCATTATTTTGCACAGGGCACATTTCTGGAAAAACATTTGTCTTTTTTCCATCTGTGAGCTTAGACAGCCTTTTCAGGCAAACCCCATTTGGAGCCTGCGTGTCCCTGACCAAGCTCAGAACAACTGCCGAGCTGGGCTCTGCTCTGAAGCCATCCGTCTCCAATGACATCGACTCCCAGTAGTTGCTTTTCTAGTCTCAGCTGGACCTCTGCAGAAGGAGGGTGTGATTACAGTAGGAAGTGTCACTCGGGTGTAATTCCATCAGATTTTGGCATGTCCCTGTCCCTCGCTGGCAATCAATTCATAGACTCTGGCAGCCTCCTGGATCCCTTCCTCTGCTCCACCAGCAGTGTTTATAGTCACTCTTGAGATCTCCTTGGCAGCTGCAGCACCACGCACCAAGGTGTGAAATGTGCATGGCCAGCAGCAACTGTGCCTGTCTGGCTTTGAGAACAGATATCTCCCCTCTCAGTTCTTTTTCTTTTGCTCTGTGAATGCTTCTATTATATTTTTGCATGTTCCAGAGAGGAAGACAGACCAGAGAGGAGGGAACCATTAAGGTGCACCATTGTCCACCAAGTCTTGAGCTCAGTGGTGGCAGATGTGTGAAAATATACTACTTCCTCATTCACTATGTTAGGCCATAACATGTTTGATAAATGATTCCATCGCTTCCACTTTCCTGATCTCTCTTTGCTCTTTCTTATTTGGCTTCATGTTATGTATTGTTTGCTACTGTTTTGTTTGTCCTTGATATTTGGTAAGCTTGACACTTATCTTCACACTATTGTTTCCAAGTTTAAATGTACAGGAAAAAAGGTTTTCTCATTTTTAAAGACCACTACATATATCATATGGTTGAGTTACTTGTTCTCTCAGTGTTTCTATATGTTCTCCTTTAGGAAACAGCAGTCACAACCAGAAGACATAGGGATGAAGAAGTAAACAAAGAAAGCCACGCAACTCTCCTACTTCAATTTTCCCAACCACTCACAATGGACACTTCCAACTATAGCCACCCAAGTTCCCAAGCTACTTTTAAAGATTTATTTATTTATTTGAAAGGCAGAATTACAGAGAGGCAGAGAGAGAGAGAATCTTCCATCTGCTGGTTCACTCCCCAAATGGCTGCAATGGTTGGAGCTGTGCTGATCTTAAGCCAGGGCCAAGAGCTTCCTCCAGGTCTCCCACGTGGGTACAGGGGTCCAAGCACTTGGGCCATCTTCTACTGCTTTCCTAGGCCACAGCAGAGAGCTGGATCAGAAGTGGAGCAGTCAGGTCTTGAACTAGCACCCATATAGGATGCCAGCACTCTAGGCGGAGGATTTACCTGCTACACCACAACGCTGGCCCCATCCATGCTATTTTATGATATATTCATGCTATTTTATAAATTGCTGCTAATATATTTTAACTTTGATCTCCCCAACTTGCAAAGTGCAAAAAGTCAACTTACCTTTTACCTTTGCACTTTATCACATATTACTGTAATAGCCCATTCATGCTCAAAGCCAGGTCAAGTGAAATCTCCCCTGAATTCTATTCATCATACAATACTGCTCATTCATAATTGTTGACTCATTGAGTAGTGATTCAAGATGCTTCTAATATTGGTCAGAGGGAGAACTTATAATGGAAAGAACAGAGCACTGGAATCCATGGTTTTGCTATTAACCAATGAGGTACAGTCTTCTTATCAACTCTCAAATTCTTTTTGCAACTGCTATGTCTCAGAATATTTGAGGCCATTTCCTACATGGAGGCTTTAAATTCTACTAAATTCTGTGCACTATTTATTACTCATGTTACTCTTTTTTTTTTTTTTTTTTTTTTTTTTGGACAAGTTGAGTTGTAGACAGTGAGAAAGACAGAGAGAAAGGACTTCCTTCTGCTGGTTCACTCCCCAAATGGCTGCTATGGCCGGCGCTGTGCCGATACAAAGCCAGGAGCCAGGTGCTTCTTCCTGGTCTCCCTCCCATGCAGGTGCAGGTGCCCATCCTCCACTTGGACCATCCTCCACTGCCTTCCCGTGCCACAGCAGAGAGCTGGACAGGAAGAGGAACAACCGGGACTAGAACCCAGCGCCCGTATGGGATGCCAGCACCGCAGGTGGAGGGTTAACCAAGTGAGCCACGGCACCGGCCCTCATGTTATTCTGGTCCTGCAGTCTCAACCATTGGTGTAGTTTGGGTAGTTTGGCAGGGTGCCTGTCAGCAACCTGGAAAGCAGACTCTCTTGAACTTGCATCCATGCCTGCATCTCTGTACAGTTGCTTCTCCTTTGTCATGTCTCCATGGCAATGTCTGGTCTTGCTTTTCCCCTGCTTCCCACCAAGGTCCTGCCTTATAGATAGGAGAGCAGCTAAAAGAGGCTCCTTTTTTAGTGAGGTCTCATCCTGTTGTGTGAAATTAAATTGGGACCTTTTCAGCAAACACACAAAGCCAACATGGCAATATGCTTCCCAGAGATCATCTCCTTAAAGCAATTTAGTTTGTATGAAAAAGCAGTCCTGATTAAAATAGGCCCAAATGATACAAGTTAGATAGCACCTTTGGATTTGGCCTTTTGAAGGAAAGTATTTGCATGTTGCATGGAAAAGCAGCATCTCATGCTTTCAAAAAATATGGCATTCTGGGGCTGGCATTGTAGTGCTGTGGGTAAAGCCACCACCTGTGACACTGCCATCTCATACCAGCACCTGTTCCAGCCTTCACTGCCTCACTTCTGATCCAGCTCCCTGCTAATGTGCCTGGAAAAGCAGTGGAAGATGGCCCAAGTGCTTCAGCTCCTGCTACCCATGTGGGAGACCTGGAAGAAGCTTCTGACTCTTCTTCAGCCTGGCCCAGCCCCAGCCATGTGGCCATTTGGGCAGTGAACCAGTGGATGGAAGATCTCTCTTTGTCTGTCTCTCCCTCTTTCCATGTAATTCCGACTTTCAAATAATAATCTTTTTTTACAAAAAAAAAAACTAGCATTTCTCTCTATATATAAAAAACAAGAATATATTGTATCTTAGATAAAATAGTCATTCTTTTAAAAATTATTTATTTATTTATTTATTTAAAGAACAGAGTTACAGAGAGAGAAGAAGAGACAGAGAGAGAGCAATCTTCCTTCTCTTGGTTCACTCCCCAGAGGTCTGCAATGGTCAGGGCTGGGCTAAGCTGAAGCCAGGAGCCTGGAGTTTCCTTCTGGTCTCCCTTGTGGGTGCAGGGGTTCAAACACTTAGGCCATCCTCTGCTGCTTTCCCAAGCATGTTAGCAGGGAGCTGAATCAGAAGTGGAGCAGCTGGTACTCAAACTGGCACCCAAATGAGATGCTGGTGCCACCTGTGCCACAACACCAGCCCCAATTAAGTCATTCTTGAACTATTATTTCAAATGTGACAGTCTGATTAGTTGCACTTATGTACATAATCTACATTATTAGTATGCTGGATTAATACATAATTAATGTCTATGAAGAAATTTTATCATTATAATTAATGCTTATTAAGCATTTTCTTTGTGTTAAGCCCTAAATCATTTGCATAAAGATAAATAATTATTCTTCACATTTCAGGATGCTGAGATGTGAAAGTGCAGACATTTGCCCAAAGTAGAATAATTAATAAATAAGGGCTGGCACTGTGGAGCAGCAGATTAATGCCCTGGCCTGAAGCACCGGCATCCCATACGGACACCAGTTCTAGTCCCAGCTGCTCCTCTTCCAATCCAACTCTCTGCTATGGCCTGGGAAAGCAGTAGAAGATGGCCCAAGTGCTTGGGCCCCTGCACCCACCTGGGAGACCCAGAAGAAGCTCCTGTCTCCTGGCTTCGGATCAGGTAGCTCCGGGCATTACGGCCAACTGGGGAGTGAACCAGTGGATGGAAGACCTCTCTCTCTCTCTCTCTCTCTGCCTCTCCTCTCTCTCTGTGTAACTCTAACTTTCAAATAAATAAATAAATAAACCTTCAAAAAAAGAGAATAATTAATAAATAAGAGGCCTTAGATGGCAAGTTATTTTTATTTTTTTCTAATTATATTAATGTAAAAAGTGCAATAAGATCTTTGGTATCCCAGATATTTAATTCAAGGGTCCAGCTCTGAAGCACAGGCCCTTCTAGGTATCACATTTTTTTGTGAAATCCTAAAGACTGACATCGAAATCCTTGATCTGGGCCGGCGCCGCGGCTCAATAGGCTAATCCTCTACCTAGCGGCGCCGGCACACCAGGTTCTAGTCCCGGTTGAGGCATTGAATTCTGTCCCAGTTGCTCCTCTTCCAGGCCAGCTCTCTGCTGTGGCTCAGGAAGGCAGTGGAGGATGGCCCAAGTCCTTGGGCCCTGCACCCCATGGGAGACTAGGAGAAGCACCTGGCTCCTGGCTTCAGATCAGCGCGATGCGCCAGCCATGGCACCCATTGGAGGGTGAACCAACGGCAAAAGAAAGACCTTTCTCTCTCTCTCTCTCTCTCACTGTCCACTCTGCCTGTCAAAAAAAAAAAAAAAATCCTTGATCTGAAACTTTCACAATATGCTTCTGGTTAGACAGGCTACTTAAACGCTGAGTACCTCGGATTCTTCACCTCTGCAAGGGAGTGATAGCTTAACAGCATCCATCTCGGGAGATGGCTTTGTGAATTAGCAGGCGAGTGGATGAAATGCGTCCTAGACTCTGCTTCCCATCTAGACAAGCTTACTAATGTCCTGTTCCTGATCTTAAATACCAAAATTCTGGGACCAGATGAATCATACTGCAAAGAACAGAAAAGTGCTCCAAGTAGAGACAAGCAACTTGCTACAAAAAACAACCATAAAAAGTTTAACCGATGAGACAAACGATCTGAATGTTGAAGTCCTATAAGAACTGTCTCTCGCAAGGCCTCCCCTAATATGACTTGGCATTGTGTATGTAGGTTCTGTCTCAAGGAAAATTATCTGTATGATTTTCAAGGTGACCCTGAATCCCTCCATCAACCATGTTCAGGGGAAGAGAATGACATTTGTTAAGGAAAAGTGAATTTAGCTGTAACATGTATTAAGAAAAAAATATTTGGCTAGTGAATATATATTAGACAAAGACTTCTGTTTCATTTTTTGCTGAAATTAAATCACTTTTGCCGGCACCGCGGCTCAACAGGCTAATCCTCCACCTAGCAGCGCCGGTACATCGGGTTCTAGTCCCCGTCGGGATGCCGGATTCTGTCCCGGTTGCACCTCTTCCAGGCCAGCTCTCTGCTGTGACCCGGGAGTGCAGTGGAGGATGGCCCAAGTCCTTGGGCCCTGCACCCCATGGGAGACCAGGATAAGCACCTGGTTCCTGCCTTCGGATCAGCGTGGTGCGCCAGCCACAGCGGCCATTGGAGGGTGAACCAATGGTAAAGGAAGACCTTTCTCACTGTCCACTCTGCCTGTCAAAAAAAAAAAAAAAAAGAAATCACTTTTGATAGTGACGACAACAAGACATAATGATAATATCATAGACTGGCATTTTGATATGTCTAATCTATTCTTTATTAAGTTAAGCCACTTTTGTCATCAAAAAATAAGTGAGGGCTTGCTTGTTTTCTGTCCAATATCTCATCACATAGCATAGTCTTCTTATGCTTTCTTCAAAAAGCAAACTTTGCAATCCTGCAAATGTCTGAACATTCTATAGTAAAAATTATTTCAGGAGACATTGTCTCTTGGCAAATTATAAATTACATCATCTTCAAACTATAAAAAATTGATAGCTGTGGGCAGACAGACTACAAAGAAAATGTTTCCATAGAATAAAGAAAGGCAACTTTGAGATATGAACAGTGACCCACACAATCAATTAATGAACATGCTGTACAGAAATACCATGCTGTAAGAATTAAGGCGAAAATGGAACCTGGGAAAGAATTAATCTACTACTTCATATGAGTGTTTTTGCAGGAGGATGTAATGTGTCAGGAATCCGACACCAGTGGTGGTCAGAGAGGCAGCCCAGTGAGTTCTGTGTGGAAGCACAAGGAATTTGCCTTGGCAATGTAATCAGTGAGAAGTAAAATCAGAAGTGGTTAATTTACTACGATACGGATGACAGCTAAGGAGTTACAGGAACATTTGGAGATTTGCAGGACAAGCCCTCCTAAAGTAACTGCTTATTGAAAGACCTTAGAGGTGGTTTAGAAAGATTCACAAACCATGTAAAATCACTGAAAAAGATTCCACTGAGCCGGCTTCCAGGGCACCTGCCAGGGTACTGCAAGCACTGTGTTCCTTTTGCCCAACTATGCCTTAGTCTATGGCTATGCTAAGAACCGACTCATAGTTGGAAAGGGAGAAGTGCCTTTTCCTTAAAAACTTATAAGAAACACATTTTTTCTTCCTACTGTCTATGATAATAAGAAGACTATGTGATACGGATTGCAGGCAGGGTCCCAGATGCCAGGAGCAGCCATGTGCTGATATCCACTGGTTCCTCTCTCCCACTTGGTGCGAGTAATTCACACAGCATAGAAGTGTGGACGTGGGCCTATGTGTGTCCTCGGGTGAGGTAAACAGTGAGTAGGAGAGCTGAACACACCAGGGCCCCCACGCAATACCTTGAAGTTCCGCCAGTTACTTACAATTTGGAAAGTACTTTCCCTCACCCTACATGGTCACAAATTTCTACTCTTCTTTTTTTATTTGTATGTATCTCATAAATACAGTATTAGGAACATAGTAATTCTTCCCACAACCTACCCATTCCCCTCTTTCCTCCCCCTCTCCTGTTTGGTCTGAGAAAGAAAATGAAACAGAAAGAAAGAAAGAAAACAAACAAAAAAGAAAGACTGGAGAAAAAAACTAAGAGAATTGTTCTTCAACAGTCTAAACAAGGGCTGTTGTTTGTTACTGCTTCTTTTTTTTTTTATTTATTTGACAGGTAGAGTTATAGACAGTGAGAGAGAGAGAGAGAGAGAGAGAGAGAGAGAGAGAGAAAGGTCTTCCTTCTGCTGGTTCACTCCCCAAATGGCCACTATAGCCGGCATTGTGCCAATCCAAAGCCAGGAGCCAGGTGCTTATCCTGGTCTCCCATGGGGTGCAGGGTCCCAAGCACTTGACCATCCTCCACTGCACTCCCGGGCCACAGCAGAGAGCTGGACTGGAAGAGGAGCCACTGGGACTAGAACCTGGTGCCCATATGGGATGCCAGCGCTGCAGGCAGAGGATTAACCAAGTGAGCCACAGCACAGGCCCCTGTTATTGCTTCTTGAAGGTGTTTTTGCCTTTTTTCCCCCTTTTCTCTTTCTTCCTGCTCCTTCTTTCCTTTTTGAAACTTAATTGTGTTTAAAGAAGAACCCAAGGATGGTAGATCTTTTGTGACTATAACTTACAAGACGTAATAATATCCACCTTTTAATACACTAAAAGGAAGTGATTCTTGAGAACAAGTTTTACTATTAAGTCTCATGACACAACTCTTTGTGGACCGAGGCCCTGGGTGGGAAATTAGTGCACAGTGACTCTTGTTGTTTATTTAACAACTTACTACTCTTAAGATTGTCTTGGGCATCCAGATGCAGAAAACATTTTCAGAAGGTATAATAATGCAAATTTTAATAAAATATTCATATTACCATAATTATCTCTACTTAGAAATTGAACTATAACTGCAAATAGTAGATGTAATCTTGTTTTCAATAACAGTGATGACAGAATAAATAGATGGCTCACAGAAAGAACCCTTCACAAAACCACATAAGGAACGGTACAATGACTAATTAATTAAGAGGTGTACTTTGACCGTGCAGTAAAAGTCATGGGTTTTATGCGGGGCACTGCCTTTATGAAGATCCAACGCGGCCCAGCGTCGGAATTCATTAGGCAGTACCTAGGATTAGATATGGCTTTCCAAACGAAACCCAAGCCCTTCACAAAACATTCCTGGTATCAGATATCGCTAGAAACCACCACACTGCAGGAAGGGTCACTGAGAGGTTTCCTGAGGTTCACAGACCTTCAAGTAAACTTAAGATGATTTTTTTCCAAGGACAAATGCCAAGTTTTTCACAAGCCCTAGCTAAGTTTCATGTGAACTTTACCGCCATGCCAAACTTGTACCAATTAATAATTCTGAGGAAATACCAGGCAAAACTTGGGGGTTTCAACCAAAGTCCTGCTACTCTACAGATTTCGAATTATAACTGTCATACAGATGGCATAAGTTTATTATAGTTACCAGAAAGCTGTAATATGAAGTTCGCATTTTTGTCATGGTATATGTATTTGGCAACATCTTTTTCAACATTTTCAGGCGGTCATTAAGCATTTTCTTAAAAAAAAAAAAAAGCATGCTGGTCTATAAATTAAACAATTAAACATAGTACATTCTCATTTATTGTTTCAAAATGTATCATTCCCTTGCACAGCAGTGCCAGAGTCTAGACAAGGGAAAAGAGGAGTCCTCAGTCTCAGCTGAGTACAATCCCTCTCCCCAGATCCAGACAATGTCAAGGGTGCAGTTGCCCAGGCAGCCAGAGAGTCTGTGGCAATGTGGCGCACTCTTGTCGCACTCAACATGGTAGCATTCTCCCTAGCGTATCGCTCACCAGTTTTTAACTGTTGAAATTCTTGGGAAGAAAACTCATATTGATACATCTATATGAAAGGATACTACTGGATTTTTTAAATAAGTATAGCAGGAAAGGATGGTTTTCCAAACTGAGTGATTTCCAACATGCTATGTGGATGAATAATCTACTTCATAAGTATTTCCCAGTAAAACGTGGAACTTAACAATTACTGAGGGGCTGGCACTGTGGTGTAGCAGGTAAAGCCGCTGCCTGCAGTGCCGGCATCCCATATGGGTGCCAGTTCAAGTTCTGGCTGTTCCTCTTCCGATGTAGCTCTCTGCTATGGCCTGGGAAAGCAGTGCACCCACGTGGGAGATCCGGAAGAAGCTCCTGGCTCCTTGCTTCGGATAGGCGTGGCTCTGGCTGTTGCAGCCAATTGGGGAGTTAACTAGCAGATAGAAGACCTCTCTCTCTCTCTCTCTCTCAGCCTCTCTGTCTCTCTCTGTGTAACTCTGACTCAAATAAATAAATAAATCTTTAAAAACAATCCACAATTACTGAGTACTCTGATTCATTGCAATTATTTAGAATAAAATTGGCAGAATAATAAAAAGACTTATTAAAAAATTATGCCCATTGTCATAACTCAATCACTTGGTTGATTTCAAGCTTCTGTTACCGTAGTTACATGTTTAGCCTTTAATTTTGTAAGTGTAACTATTTGGTCCTTATAATTTTGTAAGAGTACAAGCTAAGTTTTCAGAAGTTCTTTTCTTTCACTTTTAAAATCATTTTTCAGTTCTTAAATATTATCCCAAAATTGATATAAGATAGCTTTCACTCACCACAAGTGTAATGATTATTTGGAACTGTTTAAATTGTATTCATTCTCATTTACATACTGAGCCATATAAATATCAGAGCAAAAAATGCATTCCTGTGTATCTGAGCCCAGGGTCCTTTGAAATCAGAGTTCTACTTTGAGTGTCAACTACTTTTAGAGACTCTTTATATAATACATGTTCAACCACATCATACCAATTACATTTGTTCCTCATCATAGCAAAATGCCAAATCATACATGTGGCAGAGTGGCTCACTTTGAACATGAATACTCTTAAAGTTGAGATATGTGTGTACATATGTATATATGTGTATATACACACATACATACATACACACATGTTCCTATTTATATATAAATATAAGCATGTATTTTATGTTATTTTTAAGTTTATTTTTATATTCTTCCTTTCACATTTCCATGAAAAGTAGAAAACATTTTCTTTCTGTTAAAATAACACAAATACAATATTCAAGAGTTTTATCTGAGGGCTGGCGCCATGGCTCACTTGGTTAACCCTCCGTCTGTGGCACCGGCATCCCATATGGGCCCCGGGTTCTAGTCCCAGTTACTCCTCTTCCGATCCAGCTCTCTGCTGTGGCCCAGGAGGGCAGTGGAGGATGGCCCAAGTGCTTGGCCTCTGCACCTGCATGGAAGGGAGACCAGGAAGAAGCACCTGGCTCCTGGCTTCGGATTGGCACAGTGCCGGCCATAGCGGCCATTTGGGGAAGTGAACCAGCGGGAGGAAGTCCTTTCTCTCTGTCTCTCTCTCTCATTGTCTATAACTCTACCTGTCAAATAAATAAAGTTGTTTCTCATAATTTGATTATCTAAAATATCTAAAGAAATCAATTTGGGATTATCAACAGTGGAGTGAGTCCTTTTGTTGAACATTTCTTTGGCATGACTATTACTCTTTCTAAAAGAACATACAGGAATGCAATGTTGGTGTGGGGGAGCAGATTACTATTCACAGGAGAAAATAGAACCAGGGATGCTGAATGACAGGCAAATACGTTGGCATTGGCATCCGTGCTCCTTTCCCTCTTACAGAACGCTAAGTGTACCTTACCTTCCGCGCTGCAATGCACTTGACTCCCTACCCCGGAAAGCACGTGTTTCCCCAGAAGACTTAGGAGCTGTAGAAGGCCCTGTGTCACCCTATGTTCCTCACCCACTGCTTTCAGTGCTGTGTGAAGTCAGCAGTAGACACTGGTTCTCTGTTAATTGGTGAAAGCCTTTCTTATTGAAATGCAAATTATCTTGGAGTAGAAGAGCATTGACCACTGTCAGCGATTTGGATATCAGGGTGTGTGACCCTGAACGCCCCTGTCAAGTTCCTCTCATGAGGACCAGATGGGAAGCCCTGTTTATCGCCAATCACAGAATCCGACCCATACATCTTGTGTAGGGGGATGTGAAAACGGGCCAGTCAGGAGCATTTAACCCAGCTCGGATTTAGATCAGCAATCAGAAAGTTGGTAGTACCCATCTATCTTCAGGTTTATTCCTAGAAAAAAATCCTGGCTATAATCCTTGACTTAAAGCTTCGTAACAACCCTGTGTGGTAAATTTGAGCAATCCTCACACAATGGATATATTAAAGGGTGAGTATACAGTTAAATATAAATATTCCACTACTTTTGAACAGATTGTTAGTAATAATTTTTCCACACATTCTTTGTAACTATCTTGGAAAAGATAAGAGAGAGGGCCAATATATTATTTTCCCAATGAGTAGGTGGCATTTTATTTCTTTCTGAAAAACTTCCCCATTGATGTCATTTTCTCTATTCAGAGAGGTGGGTGAAGTCATCTGTGTACATGAATTAGTAAGATTTTAAAAAATATTTATAAACCAAATTCTGATCTGTCATAATCTAGTAAATATTGTCCCATTTTAGCTTTGATTTAAAGAAATGTACTCTAATATTTTATTGTTGGTTTCTGATTCCTAACTTGGTGTCATATCTAGAAAAGGCCTTTAATATTCAAATTATAAAAATATTTGAGGCTGGTGCTGTGAGGTAGCAGGTGAAGCTGCCACCTGCAATGCCGGCATCTCTTATGGGCGCTGGTTCAAGTCCCGGCTGTTCCACCTCTGATCCAGCTCTCTGCTATGGCCTGGGAAAGCAGTGGATGAATCACAGGAGTGAATCAGTGGATGAAAGACCTCTCTCTCTCTCTCTCTCTCTCTGCCTCTTCCATTTTGAAAAAAAGTAAACAAAATATTATTCAGGGTCTTCATTGTTGTGTCTTTAAATGTCCATTTTATAAATTGTAGTCTTCCTCCAATGTAGAGGTGAAATAATGTCCAACACTACCTGCTGAATTGTATCATACTCATCTGTCGTATTCCTCCAAATGCAGGGAGAGCTTGTGGAGTCCCTCTGAAATTAGCCACATGTTTTAATTCTTCTATAATTTAGAAAGTTAGTGCTTCTAAAACTGTAAGACATCCTTTTTCTCCTTCTAGTTAAAAAAAAAAAAGTCTACCGGTTTTCTGTAGTCTCTCTGCCTACTAATGTCTGTCCTCTGCTGTGACAAGTTACAGCTACTTTTACAAACTAAACTTAAACACAGCCCTGAGTGCCCTTGCTCTGAATTCTGGCTCTTCCAGATAACTAGAAAAAATAGACATTGGAAATTATAAAACATGACTAAACTCAGTTTTCTCAACATTAAGACCAACCTACTCCAGCTGTATTAAAAGTTTGCATAAATCCAATTGTATGAAACAGATCTTTGCCCTTATTAGATGCTCAGCAAACACTGGTTTCTCCAGTTTCCCCATATCTTACCGACATTATACCATATTAACTCTGCTTTTTATCTTATGCAAGTCTTACTGTAATGGAGACAGGCTATTCTTTGATACTCTCAACTCCCCAGGACAAGAATAGAAATTCAAACTGTGTACAATTTGTATAAATATACTGTATAAGAAAAATTTTTAAAAACTATGTGCAAAGCTATTTTTATTTGACTACAAGTTGAAAAAGTACCATATAAAATAATATGAAATCAATAATGATTATTATACATATCTGTGTACTACGATGACAAGTGTGAAATGTTTCAATAAGTGAAATAATAAACATAAACAGAATTTGAATTAGTGTGTATTTATATCAAGCATTTTCTTTCCTTGTTTTTATTTTAGTAAAAATCACAACTTATTTTATTATTAGCAAGGATTATATATACATACATATTACATACACATATATAAAGTGTATACTATTGGCAGCAAACCAAATTCAGCATTTACTGAGTTATTACTTTTATTAGTTATATTTTTATCAATTTCAAATTTTGAAGAAGACCTGTTCTATTGAAGCAGTAGCAATTGGAAATATCAATAAAAAATATTCAATTGATGATTTAATTCAAGCAGAATGAGTGTTGTGGCTGGTGTTGTGGTGCAGTGGGTTAAGCCACCAGCTATAATTCTGGCATCCCATATAGGTGTCAGTTCAAGTCCTGGCTGCTCCACCTCCAATCCAACTCCCTATTAATGCACCTGGGAAAGCAGCAGAAGATGGCCCAAGTGCTTGGGCACCGGGACCCACATGGAAGACTCAGATGAAGCTCCTGGCTCCTGGCTTTGGTCTGGCCCAGCCCTGGCATTTGCAGCCAACTGGAGAGGGAACCAGCAGATGAAGGATCTCTATCTCTCTGTCTCTCCCTTTCTCTCTGCAACACTTACTTTCAAATATTTAAAATAAACAAAAAAAAGGAATGGGTCTTGATTTATACATTTCACATAAGTCAGATCTGAAATGATAAGTGATCATTTTCACACATTGTAAAATGTTCT
This sequence comes from Oryctolagus cuniculus, assembly GCF_051225735.1. NCBI lineage: Eukaryota > Metazoa > Chordata > Mammalia > Lagomorpha > Leporidae > Oryctolagus > Oryctolagus cuniculus. Next base: position 69,281,685 of record NC_142874.1, read on the forward strand.
AATTTCACCATATAAATTATTATACTTAATATTACTAGTTTTATTATCTCATGGTAATATCTAGATATATACGTCATTTAAGTTCTTTTCCTTTCAAAATTTTTAATGTGTAGAAAACATATAGAAAATAAAAATAACCGTATCCTAATTAATCATGACCATTCATTGAACTGTATTACTTATAGAATAATTTCTATGAATTAATTTGGAGTTTACTTGTAGGAGAATATCTTTCCTTGTGGTCATGCAAACCTTCCAGTTTCCTTGTTCTAATTTTGTTATATCTTGATAGAACATTGTTTTTGGTGCATATTTCACATGCAGTCTATTTTGGTATATGGTAAAAATATATTTAATCTAAAATGCTTAAAATAGTCAAATCCCTTTAAAACTGAAATAACTAAATTTATATCCCTGGGCTTCCCATAAGCTTTTTTTTTTTTTAAATTTTATTTATTTATTTGAAAGGTAAAGTTACAGAGAAACAGAGAGAGAGAGAAAAAAAAAGAGAGAGGTCTTCCATCTGCTGCTTAACTCCTTAGATGACCGCAGCGGCCAGAGCTGGGCCAAGATGAAACCAGGAGCCAGGAGCTTCTTCTGGGTCTCCCATGCAGGTGCAGGGGCCCAAGGACTTGGGCCATCTTCTACTGCTTTCCCAGGCCATAGCAGAGAGCTATCAGAAGTGGAGCAGCTGGGACTCGAACCTGCACTTATATGAGATGCCAGCATTGCAGGTGGCTGCTTTATCTTCTATGCTACAGCGCAGGTCCCTAAATTTACTTTTAAAAAAATGAATCAGTATTACTAAATACTGCTATTAAACATATTCTCAGTTCTAACATTTAGCATATGTCTCTTAAAGTTCTAACATTTCTTTGGTTGCTAACATAGAACTGATATCAATTTTATTCTTTACATACAATAATATATATACATATTTGAGATATGAAATATTTAATAACACAAAATATAGCTCAGTTTCTGAATGCAACTGCTTTGAAAAAGACACAAATTTGTGAGACTATCCAGACTCATGATTTAGAATAGAAAGAAAACCAAGAGATGCATACTCAGTACCACTGAGAAAAATACACTTAAAACCCATCTTTTCAGAAAAGGCATTTTAACATGAAAAATACCCTATTCCACGTATGTTGTTTGAAAGACAAGATTTGACAAGTTAACTCATTGATACTCAAATTTAGTCTTTTTTTGGTTGTTTCTTTTGATTCATTTATTTCTTTTTAAACTTATTTTTAAGGAATATAAATTTCATAAGTACAATTTTAGGAATATAGTTATTCCTCCCACTCATGCTCCCACCCTTCCTCCCCCTTCCTCTCCCCTTGCCATTCCCATCCTCCATTAAGATTCATTTTAAATTAACTTCGTACACACAAGAACAACTCTATACTAAGTAAAGATTTCAACAATTCACACACACACACTTTGAGAACTGGTTTTACAGTTATGGATTTATTCTTATTTAAATTACTTTGGTTCTTCCATTCAAATACCCTCTGATGTCCAAAGAAATATCCTCAAAAATCTGAAGTCCTCTGTGATGTTCAGACATAGTTAACTCTTGTTTTAAGGACGTAGCCCAAGAGATGTGGAGAAGCCATATCGTGAGGTTCATCAGGTTCCATTTCGCCTGGTCCACGGACTCAAAGAAATTTACTGGGAAGTTTAATGGTTAAGCACTCCAGGCTTCCTGTTGGTGTACCTTCACAAGTTTGTGCTCAGCTCCCACTTAACTGGAACCGTGAGAAATGGCAAATCACAGAATAAAATATTTGTCTCAGAAATAGGAATGCAGAGGAAAATTTGGTTGTTGAAAGATATTGTCACTAACCATCTCCCCTTTCCCATCCTTTGTATGTGACACTTTTTCTTATGGTTGCAAGAAGGCTGCGAATCCTCCATGCATTGCATTCTAGGCTACATGAATAAAAATCAATGAGGAGAAAGAGGCAGCACCTACATGGGAAGAGCACAATTATCCTAAAGCTCTACAATACGCATTTTACGAGTGAGTACAATGTCACATGCGAGGCACATCCAGAGCTTTCAATGGGACACACTGCCACTTCGAAAAATTGTGATTGTACTTGTATAAAGGGAAAGGAAGGAATGGATGCATAACCGGACGGAGAGTATCATCTGCTTCCTGATTGTAGTATAAGAAGAAACGCAAATGCTTTTCCAGAACATTCCAGAACTTCTCTGTTAAATCGCTGCCTGTTTAGTACATTGACATCCATGAGAGAGAGGCTTACCTTTCCCCTCCACGTTTTAGTTTTATCGTTGTTTTGATTTCTAATGAAGAGTGTTTTTACAGATGTGTGACATCTTATAGGAAAATCAGGAAATACAAAGAGGTAAAAATAAATTAAAGGTATCTAAACATCTACATGTATTTATCACACTGTTAGAACTGTTATTTTGGCCAGCACACTGGCTCAATAGGCTAATCCTCCGCCTAGTGGTGCCGGCACACCGGGTTCTAGTCCTGGTCGGGGCACCAGATTCTGTCCCGGTTGCCCCTCTTACAGGCCAGCTCTCTGCTATGGCCCGGGAGTGCAGTGGAGGATGGCCCAAGTGCTTGGTCCCTGCACCCCATGGGAGACCAGGAGAAGCACCTGGTTCCTGCCTTCGGATCAGCGCAGTGCGCCCGCTGCAGCGCGCTGGCCGCGGTGGCCATTGGAGGGTGAACCAATGGCAAAGGAAGACCTTTCTCTCTGTCTCTCTCTCTCACTGTCCACTCTGCCTGTCAAAAAAAAAAATGAATAAAGAAAGAAAGAACTGTTATTTTGCCAGATATTTAAATGTACAGATATAGGGATGAAAATATATGCTACATCACCCTCAAAGTTCTATCATTCAGTGGAAGTGTAGGGAAATCTAAGAATAATCCCATATTGTTAAGTAGATAGAATACTATTCCTGGGGGTTGGCATTGTGGCTTAGTGGGTAAAGCTGTCACCTCCGATGCCAGCATCCCATATGGCTGCTCTTTCAGGTCCCTGCTGCTCCACTTCCAATCCAGCTCCCTGCTAATGGCCTGGGACAGCAACAGAAGATGGCCCTGGTACTTGGGCCCCTGCCATCCACCCAGGAGACCCAGATGAAGCTCCTGGATCTTCCCACATAAGCTTGGTTCAACTGTGGCCTCTGGGGACATTTAAGGAGTGAACCAGCTGATAGAAGATCTCTTTGCCCCATTGCTCCTTTTCTCTCTGTAGCTCTGACTTTCAAATAAATTTTAAAAATATTAAAAAATATATTGCTGGTGGATTTAATTACTGAAACAATTAGTCTTCATTGAGAAAGTGTAAGAATATCCCCCAATTAGTAATATTAAAAATCCAGTGATTGGGGCTGGCGCTGTGGCACAATGGGTTAACGCCCTGGCCTGAAGCACCGGCATCCCATATGGGCATTGGTTCTAGTCCCGGCTGCTCCTCTTCCAATCCAGCTCTCTGCTGTGCCCGGGGATAGTAGTAGAAGATGACCCAAGTCCTGGGCCCCTGCACCCATGTGGGAGACCCAGAAGAAGCTCCTGGATCCTGGCTTCAGATAGGCTCACTCCGGCCCTTGAGGCCATCTGTCTCTATCTCTCTGTAACTCTTTCAAATAAATAAAATAAATCTTTAAAAAAATCCAGTGATAAAAATTAAATAAATATCAGGATACTTTCCAAATATTATCTATTCACTTTTATATATGCATCTCCCTTAAAAATAGCTTTATGCTTTTTATAATATAAATTTGATATTTACCAAAGATGTTTATATTTTATATTAAATCAAAACAATGTATAAAGAAAGTATAAAGGCAAATTCAAACTCATCCACAATTCCATCCCTCAATAACAATCACCAGCACAGAGAATAGAGACATAATTTTTCAAAGGTCAATATATAGTTTCAAAAAGTGACAGATCTTAAGACTCACAATAAAAAACTGAACTCCCTCTAGAACTATAATTTATCTTTTTAGTTAAAGCAAAGATAATATTTTGTTAAAAAAAATCTTTCTTCCTGAAACATAGGCATTTTTCTTTTATCAGCTAACTTTCTCATTGGACCCATGATAATTCTTCATAGTGTCAAAGTCCTCACTGTGATCTTAAAGCATTTAATAGCCAAAGTAATTAGTCTTTCTTGATAACTGAACATCACTCTCTTTAGTGCTTCTTACTGCCGCCACTTAGCCTTAATCCTCTGACAAAAGCCTAAATACGTGCAAGTGCAATTCCCATCCACTTGGAATTTCCAAAGATAACAGCAGAGTCCATTCCCATCCAGATGTCCTTAATAGGACTTACATGATCAGTAAAAGCTGTGTTGCCTGTATTCGATTGATTGTATATAAATGTGTACTTTTCCATTTTAGTAAGAAATCAATCAGCTCCTCCAAATTCTCCTTTTGTACAATTATCCTAGATGCATATTTAGAGATTTGAGGCTTTGCTAATACTAACAGAAATTGGTAGTCATGTATTCTGGCTCTATTTCCCCCTTTTTAAATGATAATTTAAAGAATTATGGACCACTGGTCTCTCTCGTTAATCAGAAAAAGTGAACCAGATGTTGCTGTCGAAAGAACAGCAAACATGATGAAATCCCTGAAGAATCAGGGGTATGTCACTCCCAAGATAGTTGGGACACTGAGATAAGACTTAGCTTATACATTTCATGTAAGTGTTCTAAGAAATGTATCCTTTAGGATTTAGAAAGACAAAGGAAACAAGTGGAAAGGTTGTTAAAAGGAAAGGTTTTTTGAAATGCATGACCACAGAACCATGCTTTAGGATGAGGTGGTAAAACTCAATATTGAAGTACGACCAAAAGTCAACTTGACGGCGGAGAATTTCGGCACCCACTCCATCCCTCACCTACTACCTGACTCCTCCATAGCTAATCCTTCTCAGAAATGCTGCTGCCATTTTTTTTTAATTTGATTGTTTGCATATAAATCATTTGTCTCCAGACATTTTTAACATTCCAGAAAAGTCTTTGCACTGTTGTACATTTGTTTATGTGTGGCTCATATGTATATTTAAATCTTTTTACTGCATCAGCTGCTCATACTGTTGTTTAATTCTACTTATTTGTAGAACTATTTAGTTTTGTTTTTGGACCACCAACTAACTCTGCAGAAAAGGGGTCTGTGCATCTCATCAATATATAGAAAAACTTTAATTTCCGAACCAAACTTTCAGGAGATGAAGTCATAAAAAGATTTTAGTTGAGAGACATAATATGCTATGAACTTTCGAAAAATCAAATTAAATACAAGATTTAGAGTCAGATATGATTCACCTTAATTCATACCCCATCTCCCATCTTATTCACTCCATGTTTTTCATCCATCCAAACCTCAGTTTCATCCTGGTAAAATGTGGTTAGTCACTACTTAATAGGATGTTCATAAAATCAAAGAAAGTACCATGTATAACATAATTAATATAATAAAGTAGTTATAAAATCAGTATAATGATTATTATTCCTGAAATATGTTTTTTCTGGAAATACTATCCAAAATAAATATTCGTATTGTTGGACAATTCACAGTTCCCCATCTGAAAGCCCAGCTGATGTCATCCTCAGAAATAGAAGCTGCCCTGGAAAGTGAAATTCTGAATATTTGTGTATCAGTTTGCTCAGGCTGCCATAACAAAGCACCATAGACTGGCTGTCTTAAAGAAAAGATATTGGGGCCAGTATTGTGGTTCAGCAGGTTAAGCCATCACCTGCGACACCAGCATCCACGTGAGTGCTGGTTCCAGTCTCAGTTGCTCTATTTCTGATCGAGCTCCCTGCAATAATGTGCCTGGGAAAGAAGAAAATGGCCCAAGTGCTTGGCCCCTGTCACTCACTTTAGAGACCCAGATGGAATTCCATCCTCCTAGTTTGTGCCTGGCCCAGCCGTGGTCATTGCGGCCATTTGGGGAGTGAACCAGCAGATGGAAGATCTCTCTGTCTCAACCTCTATCTCTCTCTCCCTCCCTCTGTCTCTCTTTCTTTCTCTTATTTTCAAATAAATAAATATTTTAAACACACACACACACACACACAGAGTTTTGTTTTTTTTTTTTTTTTTTTTTTTTTTTCCACAGATCTGGAGACTAGCAGTCTGAGACTGAGATTCCAGCCAGCTTGGCTTCCTCCAAGAACTTTCTTCTTGGTTTGCAAATGGCTGCCCTCTTGCTGCCCCTTCATGTGCCTCTCCCTAGATGCACAGGTGTCTCTGGGGTCCCTTTTAAAAAAGGACATCACTTCCACTGGATGAGGGCCCCACCTTCACAGCCTCATTTTGACCTAACTGCCTCTTTACAGACCTCTCCAAGTATAGTTACACTCTGAAGAATGGAGAGTTGAGACTACAGCTTGCACAGTTGGTGTCAGGAAAGGGGGAGACACAATTCAGCCCGTAATTATTAATTCCATTGCTTTTGCAGGTTAAATTTGATTTAGAACATTTGATTTTGCCTGGGAAAGTCTTTGCCGTGCCCTGAACCCTGAGTTAATAAGAAGTAAGAGCACCCCAGAAAGCTCGCTATGTTGGGCCCGGGGTTTAGTGATTTACATGCATTTTTCATTATGCCTCATGAATCATTTCTAAGGTATTTAATATCAAATACTTGTAAAAGCAAGGCAACTGGACTTAGAAATGTTAAATATTTTGCCCTAGGGTACACAAACATTAAGTGGTAGAAGTATGTGTAAATCCAGTTCCCTCCGTTACAGCTTAAGTGAGGCATTCCCAACTATCATAGTCTGCCAGCACTAATGATTCTTTGATTTCTTCATTTTTTTAAAAAAAATTTACACCCTGCTTAAGAGTAATCCACTAACTTGCAAAGTTCCCCAGTTTCTACCCAAAGTCCTTTGTCCTTTACCATCAAAAGTTGAGTGTCACAGGCAAGTGTTTGGCTTAGCAGTAAGATGCCACTTGGGACGACTCATCCCATACAGCAGGGCCTGGGTTAGAGTGTTGGCTCCACTCCTACTTCCGGCTCCCTGCTAACGCTCACCTGGGAGGGATCAGGTGATGGCTCAAGCAGTTGAGTTCCTGCCACACACATGGGAGACCCAAATTGAATTCTTTGCTCCTGGTTTTGGTCTGGCTTAGCCACAGACATTTGAGGGAATGAGTCTCTTCTCCTTCTCCTTCCCTTCTCTTCATACCGCCTTAATCTCTGTCTCTCTGTGTGTGTGTGTTTATATATTTGTGTATCTGTGTCTGTCTCTCTGCCTTTTAAATGAATAATTAATAAATACAAATAAATAAATAAATAATCAGATGGAAATTCTTAGAGTTAACTTGGGAATGTTATCCCCAGTAAAATAAAATGTTACTAAATAACAAACCATACATTTTATGTAAGAAAAACTTAATAAAAACCTAAACTTATTTTTCTTTACATTGTTTCATTTAATCCTGAGAAAGTTTCCCTTGAGTAAATCTTGTATTTGTCCATTTTAGACATAGGAAAACTCAGAATAAGAGGATATGTGACTTTTACGGGGCCACACATCTCATACGAACAAGACTTGTATTTAAATTCTAATCTGTGTACCTTCAGAAAAGGATGCCTATAGTGTATGGCCTCCTTCATATTTTGGCATACACCAGTGTTTGATGAAAATAATGCTCAACAAATCAGATTGACAGGGGGTCTGGGACATCTCTTGACGTGAAAGAAGAGTCATTAATCCAGAGCTCTCTAGCTAACAGAGTGAGGAATATGGATGACAGATACATTTCCTCTTATTTGGAGGAAGTAGAAAAGTTTGACTTCAGAGATTTAATGCCTAGCAAAGATATGAGCATATCCTATGATCTTATAAAAGGGTAATATTAGTAATGCTGAGTTATGGCCAAGAATTATTTTGTTTTGTTTAGAATTTATTTTAAAGACTGACTTTTTTCAAAGCCAAAGTGAGCGAGAGAGAGAGAGACCTTCTACTTGCTGGTTCACTCCCCAACATGCAGGGCCACGCCAGGCCTGCAGTGATCCAAGTACTTGGACCATCATCTACTGCCTCCCAGAGGTATTAGCAGGAAGCTGGTTGGGAAGTGGAGTAGCTGAGACCCAAATCCACACTCCAGTACGGAATGTAGGGGTCTATGCAGCAGCTTAAGTCACCGCACCACAATGCCCACCATGGCCAAGTTTTTACTAGATGAGCTTTCTTTTCAGTTCTCATTTACTTGACCTATATCCTTGTATTCACAGGTATTCTGATGTGAAATACAGCCAATTGAGCCAGGCATTTGCCACTACTTGAAAAAAAAAAGGAGTGCACTAATTGAATAGGCCTTAATGTCAGCCAGTGCATGGCAGGTATATAGTGACAAATGACATAAAACTAATGTCAAATTTTAATTTTTATCTATTTCATATATTTATTAGAATGACAGAGAGACAAAGAATGATTTCCCATTCATTGGTTCACTTCCCAAATATTTGTATCCGCCAGGGCTGTATCAGGCCAAATCTAGGAGCCCAGAACTCCTAGTACTCCAAGTACTTGGCCCGTCACCTGCTACCTCCAAGGTTGTGCATGAGCAAGAAGCTGGAGTGAGGAGCAGAGCTGAGACCCAAACCCAGGTGCTCTGGCAAAGGATATGGGCATTGCCAGTGGCTCTTAACACTGAGTCAAATGCCCATCCCTTCTTAAAAATGTTTTTCAATGTCACTTTTTAAGGCTTTTTTCCCTCCATGAACCAGGTATATACATTTGAGTTTTCAGTTTAAACACCAGGACATAACAGCCATAGAAAATAAGTTTTCCTGTAAGCACAGGCATACTAATAAACATGTCACAATTCCTTGAATTATCAAAGGTGCAATGTCTTATTAAAGTTTCATATTATAGTCCTTCACAAAGGAATGCAGGGTCAGAATTGTGACGCAGCAGGTTATGTCACTGCTCTCTGTGCCAGCATCCCACCTCCGAATACCAGTTTGAGTCCCAGCAATCCTGCTAAGGCACCTGGGAAGATGACCCCAGTGCACGGGCCCCTTATACCCATGTGGGAGGCCAGGATAGAGCTCCTGGCTCCTGGCTTATCCCAGCCCACACCTCATTGCTGTAATCATTTAGGGAGTGAACCAGTGGGTGAAGATCTCCCTCTCTCACTCATATTCTCTGCCTTTCAAACAAAATAAATAAATAAATATTTAAGAAAATGAATCTGTTACACAAAAAACTCTGATATTAATATATAAAATGATGCATATTTTTGCCAATTTGATTTTAAAGTACTGATAAAGATGAACAACTGATAAAATCCCTTTCTATCAGGAGAATGTGGAATTCTATTCCTACTGGTAGTAAAGTGGCTTATTATTATAATATAATAAAAATTATAAATTGTGAATAAAGTATTTAAAACATGAATGTGAATGGCCAGGAGAGCAAAATAATTAAAAGATAAAAATGGGATAATTCATTTTTTGAAACAGGAAGTATATTAACAAAATTCACATTTATATATGTTTCCCCTTAGGACATACCATTATTCATACCCCTCAGGAGGAATAGAAGCCAAATAAAGTCAGAAGTCTCACTAGGGTAATGATTCATAGGCTAGAATTTGAGACTGTGAGAATGCCTGGAAATTGAGTGAAGAAATGTTGGAAATTAACATTTACATAAAAATCCCCCTCATCTTAAAATCCATGACAAAAAGTTGACAGAATTAAAGGGAGAAATAAATAAATCCACAATTCTAAATAGATAATTATCACCTCTTTCTCAATAATCAAAAGACAAATAGACTAAGATTTGAACAACACTATCAATTCAATTTAATCAACATTGAGAAGCAGTATACCCAACAACTGCAAAAAATGTATTAATATAGAAGTGCTCCTTCCATGTATATTAGGAAAGGCCATATGCTGTTCTATAAAGAGAACACTTCCTGATGCTCTTTTTACTTGTAGTCGTTAGCAGAAATGCCAGCAGATATAATTTTCTGAACTTCTAAATAAACACTACTTTCTGAACTTTCTTATGGTTTTCCGGATTTAACTATAAATAGACACTTTAAACAAAAATGTAATCTTTTTTTTTTTTTTTTTGACAGGCAGGGTTAGACAGTGAGAGAGAGAGACAGAGAGAAAGGTCTTCCTTTTTCCGTTGGTTCACCCCCCAAAATGGCCGCTACGGCTTGTGCGCTGCGGCTGGCACACCGCACTGATCCAAAGCCAGGAGCCAGGTACTTCCTCCTGGTCTCCCATGCGGGTGCAGGGTCCAAGCACTTGGGCCATCCTCCACTGCCTTCCTGGGCCTGGGCCACAGCAGAGAGCTGGGCTGGAAGAGGAGCAACTGGGACAGAATCCGGCGCCCCAACTGGGACTAGAACCCAGTGTGCCGACACCACAGGTGGAGGATTAGCCTAGTGAGCCATGGCGCTGGCCCAAAAATGTAATTTTTAAGTTCAAAGTAAATACCTCTTCTATTCCCACCAAAGGTAACTAAATCTATCTTTCTATTTTTTTCTTCCACCCTATTTAAGATGGGAGATAAAAGAAATGCAGTATTCATGGGGTTTATGAGTCTGTGGTTGGCAGTGAAGTATATTTACTTTTCAAAATCATGCTACCATGTGACAAATCGGAAAAGGCTACACAAAGACTAACAATCACAGAAAAGTGAAATACAGGCTTAACAGTAAAAATTAACTGCTTATTCATGAGAAGTAGCAAAGTTGCATGATCCTAACATAGACTAAGTTTATAATCCATTTTTATCATTGACTTAGCCTAGCAAATTCCATTTGAAGAACTTTCTGCTCCGATTTTTCATCTGAAAAAGAAAGTGATATCCTTCAAAGAAATATACAAAGAATGCAGGACTGAGGATCAAATTCTTAGAATATTCATTAAAAACTTCTACTATGAATTAGACCACTCCAGTCATTTCCTGATACTTCCCCTTTTTTCCACAATAGTTTTGAGTTTTTGAAAAAGTATATTCACCATGTGCTTAGGTCATTTAAGGCTGTCAGGTACAGAGCAAGTAAAGAGAATTCACTTACTTACTGATTCAGGTTTTGCCTTATAATAATTCATATTAAATTTATCTGGCTTTGTCCATGTCATAACATAAAATCATAAACTTGAGAAAATTAAGCCAGAGCAATTAGGCATAAAAAGGTGGAAGGGGTGATTTGTATTGGACAGAAAGGAGTTAAGTAATCTCATTTGCAGATGACATGATCTTATATACAGAAATCTTCAAAAACTCCACAAAAAATACCAGAAGTAACTTAAACTTTCCAGGAAAGTAGCAGGATTCAAAATCAACATATATAATTTAGTTGTATTTCAATGGACTAACACTGAAATTATCCGACAAAGAAATTAAGAAAATGATCCATTCATAATAACAAAAAGGAATACATAAGGGGGCAGCACTGTGGCCAGTGGTGGGTTAAAACCCTGGCCTGAAGCACCTGTATCCCATATGGGCGCCGGTTCTAGTCCCGGCTGCTCCTCTTCTGATCCAACTCTCTGCTATGGCCTGGGAAAGCAGTAGAAGATGGCACAAGTCCTTGGGCCCCTACACCCACATGGGACACCTGGAAGAAGCTCCTGGCTCCTGGCTTTGGATTGGCACAGCTCCGGCCATTGAGGCCATCTGGGGAGTGAACCAGCAGATGGAAGACCTCTCTCTCTGTCTCTACCTCTCTCTGTAACTCCGTCTTTCAAATAAATAAAATAAATCTTAAAAAAAAAAAAGGAGGGGCCAGCGCTATGGCGCAGTGGGTTAATGCCTTGGCCTGAAGCGCTGGCGTCCCATATGGACATTGATTTGAGACCCAGCTGCTCCACTTCCAATTCAGCTCTCTGCTGTGGCCTGAGAAAGCAGTAGAAGATGGCCCAAGTCCCTGGGCCCCTGCACCTCTGTGGGAAACCTGGAAAAAGCTCCTGGCTCCTGGTTTTGGATTGGCGCAGCTCCGGCCATTGCAGCCAACTGGAGAGTGAACCACAGGGTGGAAGAACTCTCTCTCTCTCTCTCTCTGCCTCTCCTCTCTCTGTGTAACTCTGACTTTCAAATAAATTAATTAATTTAAAAAAAGGAGTACTTAGGAATAAATTTGACCAAGGATGTAAGGCATCTTTACACTGAAATCTATAAGGTGTTGATGAGAGAAATTAAATGAAAAATAAATGAGTGTACAGAAGGCTAATATTCATGGATTGGAAAAGTTCATATTTTTAAATGGTCCATTCTATCTAAAGCAATGCACTTAATCAGTTTTTAAAATTTTATTTGCTATGAATTTCATAACACAGATTGAGGAGCACAGTAACACTTCCCCCTACCCTTCCTCTCACCATGTTTCAGTACTTCTTCCTCCTCCCTCTCACATTCCCATTCTTAATTTTTACAAAAATCTACTTTTAGTTTACTTAATGATTGCATAGTGAACCCTACACCAAGTAAAAGATTTCAACAAATTGTATGAAGAAGAAAAGGAAAAAAAAAAAACAAACACTTTTCCTCAACAGAATAGACAAGGGCTGTAAACAGTCATTGAAACTCAAAATGTCTATTTTACTCCAATACATTACAATTCAGGTACTCTATTAGTTATCTTGGATCAGGGAAAACATAATGTCTGTCTATCTGGGACTGGCTTATTTCACATAGTAAAATGGTCTCCAGTTGCGTCCATCTTGTTGCAAAAGAAAGGATTTCATTATTTTTATAGCTGAGTAATACTCCATAGTGTATATATACCATAATTTCTGTATCCAGTCAACAGTTGATGGACATCTGGGTTTATTTCATATCTTAGCTATTTTGAATTGTGCTACAATGAACTTGAGAATACAGATAAATCTTTCATAGGCTGATTTTTTTTGGTTTGGGTAAATTCCCATGAATGGGATGATTAGATCATATGGTAGGTCTATATTCAGATTTCTGAGTGTGGAGAATCCCACAGGAATCTAAAAAAGAGTCACAGATCACCGCTTACCTGAAAAGGAGATGAACTGTGGAAACACAGTAAAACATTGAAAAGTTACCACTAGCCACAAAAATAAAAGCAAAGTGGAGTTATAAGTCAGGAGCTGAGGCAATGCCTAACAGCTGTTAGGGAAACACTCCTAATCACACCAAGCAGACATCTCTGGTCAGTCAGATAACAGTGTGCTATGGACAATACCCTCCTACCCACACTGACTGGACAGTTCAAACATAAGTAAGGCGGGAACAGTATTGACTGGACTGTTCAACTGCAAGCAAGAAGGAAACAGCATTGATTGGACAAGTTGGAGGATGGCAAGCTGGAGAACTGCTGAAAATGAGGATACAAAGGGAGCCCTTACACCACTCTCCATCCTCTTGGGGATCATGGCCCAGTGTGTGTGAACCTCTGGATCTCCACACTTCTGGAGCTGAAGAGGCAGCCCACTACTCTGCATGGAGCAGGTAGCGGCACAAGCCGACCTGCAGAGCTGTCCCTAAGCTGTAACCCCACTGTCGGTGTGAGTGTGTGTGTGTGTGGCCCAGTGAGAGCAAACCTTTGGATCTGGACCAGGCCTCTCAGCAGGGGACCTCTTCAACTTCTTGTCTGGTTGTCCGCCTTGTAACTTTGAGCCTGCTACCCAGAGTGATAGCCTTCCCACAACTTCCTGCCTGTAAGTGACTGATCCAAGATCCGTCTCTGCGGAGACATGGAGCTCTGGACCTTGAACACTGACACTCTTTTTTGTGACTGTGACACGAGCCTTGAAAACGCAGCTTTTACTCATAATGTTAGTCATGTGTAATATAATATAACTATGCTTCGACACTATGCAAGGTATCTGTAAATAATGCTGGAGATCTTGATGTACATATACTATTATAATTAGATAGCCCTCAAAATTACTTTAACATTGTATACTGTGACCTATGGATTAATGAATAAGTTCAAGTAGTATTATTGATATTGATATTAATGGTGTTGATTCCAGTAGTCCTCTAGTCACTAAGAAAATAGTGTTACTCTGATAGTTAAGTGTTATAGTAAGTAAATTAAGTAGATGATAAGTAGTTATGTTAAGCTAGGTAATTCAGTAAGTGTGTTAAGTTAGCTATAAGTTATGATAAGTGATATTATTGACATTATTGATAGTGATATTGATAAGTGTGTTAAATAATTATGTTAAGTTAGGTGATTAGGCTAAGCAGTTAAGCTAAGTAGTTACATTAAGCTAAGTAGCTAAGTCATGATTAAGTAGTGGTGTTAAGTTTATTGGTAAGTGCATTAATTAGTATAGATTGATAAGTATATTGGTACTGATAAGTGTATTGACCTCAATGAGCATGCTGATGAGTAGTGTGATAAAAAAAAAAAAAAACCCTGGTGTGTAAGCAATAAAATCTCTCATTGGAAAGACAGTCTTGTGTCCTGGTGTTCCTCTCTTCCCCGTGACTAACAAGTCATACGTTGCACTTGCTACTGTCGAGCTGCGTGACAGTAGGCGTTCCCGACACTGAGTTATCTGCATACTGTCTTCCATAGCAGGGGACCTCTCAGCAGGGCTGCACCAGTTTATATTCCCACCAACAGTGGGCAAGGGTACCTGTTCCCCATATCCTCACCAGCATTTGCCATTTGTTGATTTCTCTATGTGAGCCATTCTAACTGGGGTGAGGTGAAACCTAACAGTGGTTTCAGTTTTCATTTATTTCCCTGATGGCTGGTGAACCTGAGGGTTTTCTCTAGCGTCTATTGGCCATTTGAATTTCTTCTCTTGAAAAACACCTGTTCAAGTCCTTTGCTCATTTCTTAACTGGATTGTTTGGTTTGTTGTTGTTGAATTTCTTGAGCTCTTTGTATATTCCAGATGGGATACCTGGGTGGAGTTCCTGGCTGCTAGCTTTGGCCTGTCCCAGCCCTGGCTGTTGCACTTATTCAAGAAGTGAACCAACAGATGGAAGATCTCTCAATCTCTCTTGGTCTCTCTTTCCCTCTCCCCTCACACTCTGCCTTTCAAATAAATAAATAAACATTTACATAATAAAAAACACTATAAAAATTTTTAGAAACAAAGAGATGAATCTATTAAAATGGCTATTGTCCAAAACAGATAACAAGTATTGATGAGAACGTGTTTAAAAGGAAACGCTTTTAAACTGTTGGTAGGAAAATAAAGTATACAACCATTATTAAAATAGTATAGAATTTCCTCAAAAAATTAAACATTTACTTCTGTATTACCCAACAATTCTATGTCTGGGTAAATACACATAGAAAGTGAAATCAGTATCTGAAAGAGATGTCTGCACCTCATATTCATTGTATCATTATAACAGTCAAAATATTGAAACCACTTGGGTGTTCATTGATGGATGAAAACATATATGAATTTTGGTAAAAATATGCAATAGACTATTTTAGAAGAAGAAGAAAATTCTGTCATTTGCTATAATATAGATGAAGCTGGAGAACATTCATTAAGTAAAGTAAGACAAATAAAAAAACTGTATAATATTGTATTTTATTATATGTGGAATTTAACAAACTGAAACACAGAAGCAGATAGTAAAATTGCGGTTTATAGGGGCTCATGCTTAGGCTAATGGGGAGATATTTTTCTAATACAAACTTTTTTTTAAAGATTTATGTAATTATTTGAAAGGCAAAGTTACAGAGAGGCAGAGACATTGAGAGACAGAGAGAGATGTCTTCCATCTGCTGGTTCACTCCCCAAATGGTTGCAACTGCCAGAGCTGTGCTGATCCAAACCTAGGAGCTATGAACATCATTCAGGTCTCCCACAAATGTCTTCAAGGTCTCCTACACAGCTGCAGGGGCCCAAGGACTTGGGCCACCTTCTTCTGCTTTCCCAGGCCACAGCAGAGAGCTGGATGGGAAGTAGAGCAGCCAGGACTCTAATTGGCACCTATATGGGATGCCAGCACAGCAGGTGGAGGCTTTACCCACTATGCCACAGTGTCAGCTCCAAAAAAACAAACTTTTAATTATAAGATGAATATATTCTGAGGAATCTAATGTATAACATGATGACTATAGTTAGTAATATTGTATTATTTACTTGAAATACATTGATAGAAGTGGGATTAAATGTTCTCATCTCTCAGACACACACATACACACACACAAGTGGCAACTCTGGGTGGAGATGGAGGTATTAGTTTCATTGTGATCATTACACAATATATCAATATTTTAATCCATCAGATTGTACATTTGGATATATACCATTTTTATTTGTCAACTGTACTTCAATATAGCTGGGGGAAACACTTAACATCTCTGTATGACAACTATTATACAAGAATATATACAGCCCCTTCTTTAATTCTTGTTTTTCCCACCCTCAGTTTTAGATTTCTTGTATACATTCCTCTTCTACAGAAAAACTGTCCTTAGCAAGAAGCTAAGGTTGTTGTGTGTATAAGTAATATATATAATACTCCTATTAAATAGTGTTGCATTTGAAACACCATCTTGAAGGCATGCCTAATTCTGATTTTCATTAAATTATTTCCTCCATTGCCATTCAAACTTCAAGTCTCACATGCTCAAATTGACATAAAGTATATCCATTCTAGTATTTCCTTCCATGAATGACTTCTTAACATTGCCCAGTATTTCCTTTCATGTCTGTAAATTCCACCAGATGGGTGGTTCTTTCTCCCAATGCGACTGCCCAATAGAATAACAGCTCAAAAAGACCAAGGATATTTCCTACCTTGTTCCTTGCTCTGTCTCCTATAATTCAAATAGTCATTAGCATATAGCATGCACAACATGATCATATGAATGAATGTAAATGAATCAATGAAAGTTTGCTGCTCCTGAGTTCTAGAAATCACTTGACCTATCTATGTGACCTGCAGAAAATAATTTAACCTCTCTTTCCTTTGTTTCCCTAGCTATAAAATAACATTACCAGCCTCATAAGATAATTGCGAAGATCTGTTAAACTTGATTCTTCTCAGATGCCCCTGTAGTTAAACTCTATTCTTTATTCATGTTTGTAGCCCTTAAACTTCAAAACACAGTTCACAGCAGGCTGTGGTGTTTTATTTTTATTACAAAAATGTTTAGGGCACAGAAGTTTACAGAAATATGGTTTACATGTCAATTACATGGTCAAAATCATGAGTTACTCTCTGAGCCCACAGAAATTCAACTTAATCTCAAGATCCCTACCTACAGTTGAAGACTGCCTGCCCACAAATATCCACAGAACATAAATACAGATTCCACCAACTTTTAAACTGTGAGTTGCACCACAAGAAGCTACCTCCTCCATAGTCTGAGTTATACTCAGGGAAGAAGAGTAGAAATATTTACTTCCTTCAGAGATTACTACCATTTCCAATTTCCTCTTCCAACCCCAATAGAAGGTCTGATCCTCTAGCCCACTAAAGGAGATATAAAGAAGAGTTCTTTCTCAAAATCTGGCTGACTCAATCTTAAAAACACCAATGTGGGGTCCTCTAGTAGTCTAATATAATATAATCATAAAGAAACAAGAAATCTTGACAGTTGATGGATCTAAAAGCACTGGAAATAGTAACTTGAGAATACTACACCATATCCATGTGACAGATGGTTCTGACAATTATACACTGTAAGAAAATAAAACGAAGAACCATCCGGGTGATGATTTGCCCAACTTAGATTCCAGATTGAACATTTAACAGTTTGTGTCTTTAAAAATTATATGTGGGGGCCAGCATTGTGGTGTGGCAGGTGGGGCTGCCACCTGCAGTGATGGCATCCCATGTGAGCGCCAGTTTGAGTCTTGACTGCTCCACTTTCAATCCAGCTCTTTGCTGTGACCTGGGAAAGCAGTGGAAGATGGCCCAAGTCCTTGGGCCCCTGCACCCACATGGGATTCTGGGAAGAGGCTCCTGGCTTCGGATTGGCAAAGCTCTGGCCGTTGTGGCCATTTGAGGAGTGAACCAGCAGATGGAAGACCCCTCTCTCTCTCTCTCTCTCTCTCTCTCTCTCTCTCTCTCTAATGTCCTTTCAAATAAATAAATATAATCTTTAAAATAAGGAGAAGAAGGAGAAGGGGAAGAGAAGGAGAAGGAAGACAAAGAGTATAATCAGGGAAGTAGCTGATTCTATACAAACTCCAAACCAGTGCTATGGGGCATGGCAGCTTTCTAAAAACTCTGGAAAATGTCATGTTTTTGGTTTTGTTTGTTAAATCTTCACTTTTCTGCACGAACTGAAAATTGACAGAAAACATTCTTCAAGTCAAAACATTTGATTTGAGAAGGAGCCACAAGCACCCTGTTTGAACGTTGAGATGAAGATGAAAAGGAAACAAATCATGTAGACAGAAGGCTGAGGCCAGGAGCATTCCTGCAAATTTACATTATTGACTTGCAAAAGATTGTCCTGAAGGATTGTCCCTTACAGCACTGAGCCAGGGTCCTGTGGGACTCTACATATTGGTAGGAAGGAACCACTTGAATCATACATAACACCTTTTGAATTTTGTCTGTTTTAACAGAGCTCCTCACACTTGCTATTGCCATCTGTCTACACATCTATAAGACAGGGACATGGCTAGAAAGCAGCAGAGTGGAAAGATTTTTCTCAGTGTTCTGGGTGGTGGCCAAAGCCAGGAGCAACTTGACAGCACATAAAGCAACCTGGGCCTGGGACTCTCTGGCAGAGGGGTTTCCTAAGTCATAATTCTGATTCTAATTTGGAAGCATTTATCCCCTGTGAAAGGAATGTCCTGAGTGGGTGAACAGGTGAGAAAAGCAGATTTTGGAATGAGCCAGGGAAGGGGGGAAGTTGGGACTTCTGAAATCACACCACTCAGCTGCTTCCTCTTTCACCCAAACAGAAACCCAGCCCAGCGTGGATGCTAGAACATACTTGGGGCTTAGTGGGCGTGAACTAATGCTCACTATTTGAAAAGAAAAATATACACACTAGGAAAGACCTTTGTCAAAATGATGACAAGAGCAGTGGTATCAAATGTGATACTCTGAACAATAGCATTCTTAGAACTTCAAGACAACAAAGCACAGCTCACACTTTGCCAGCTCCATGAGTGTGGTTGGCCCAGCACCCAGCTCTTGGAAACTTGTAAATCCAGTTCAGGATTGGCTCCCTAGCTGGGAAACAGGAGGCTGGAGAACAGATGTTGCTTTATTTCCTCCCCTATCCTATTGCAAATCTATTTATTCATTGCACGCACAGAATCAAAATAGAAATACAAGAGAAAACCCTTACGTTTACTCTTTTACTCTATAGTAGATGGAGTGGTTTCAGCGTCTCCAATTCCACTCCTCTACTAATCTTTAGCACCCACATAGCCCTGCTAGAATAGCATTTTGGTGAATAGGTATGTGGAGTTGTCATAAACAAAAGCTTTTTAATGATGACAACTGAGAAAGGATCATTAATAGATCACTACGTAATTCTATGATTATAATTTATAACAAATATCACAAGAGGGCTGTTGTGTCTTAAATGTTGCAAAATGAATATGGCAGTATCCAGAAGAAAGAGAAATTAAAAAAATGTAAACCATGACTTTTATTTTACAGCTGCTGAACAAGTCACTTCAACCTAAACGTAATTGACCTTGTGTTTGAGCATCATATGCTATTAGCTTTGATGGATTTCAAGAGTCATTTCCTTGTTGTTGTTTTTTTTTTTTTCTGTGAGGAATGCTCCCATGGAAGAACCAGAGAGAATTCCATTATATTCCCATTGGAAATTAAATTGCAAATGCCTCCTTGCAAATCAAATTCACTTATTTATTATTGCTGGTGACTGCTGATTTTTCTTTCCACCTGATAATGCTGGCTAGTCTTTATTGTTTAGTCTATGTCATTCTCTCTCTCTCTCTCTCTCTCATAAGCAGAAAGCTCTAACATTAGCACCAGTTTTCTAGGGTCCTCACAATCTTGGCTACAGCAGTCAATGCTGCAGAGCTTGAGTGCCATTAACTATTGAACAGTCATGGCTTTAGGCAGCAAACACAATACCTATTGATTGCCACATTGCATCTCGGAAGGAGATTCTCTCATATGCCTCGTAAAATGAATATGCTGCACCCTTTGAGATGTAGGGAAGTTGACTGAAAGAGCGGGTGCCTGATGTAAGAGCACTATCCTAAGATGCATTTCATTGATATCGATTCCTCTGCTGAGAATGGGGTTGTTCTAGCAGCAGCTCTGAACAATGTTTCCCACAGTTTGCAGACCATCTCTGGCAGCTGTGTTGATAATGAGAGTGTTCAAGGCAAGCAAACACAAACTTTGACATCCACTGAGAGGTTGTAAATAGTACGCCATTAGTACTCCAACATCTGCTTGGTAAACGAGAGCCCTCTTTTCAATGCACCTGAAACTTTGCAGGGAAGAGTGAGAGCCCAAGTGTGTTTACATACAGGGAGACTGGGCTTGGGAACTATTTGTGATGCTGCTGGGTAACCATGCAGCTGTTGTAATTAGTTCTTGACCTTTAGGGGAGGTCCTAACCTGGGATATTTGTGATGAATTCTCCCAGTTATCAAACCTGCTTCTCTGCCACCATGTGTTGCTCAGAGAAATAGAAATGACTCTTTGGAGAAGGGAGAAGAGAGAAAAGTCCAGCAGCCTATAAAGCATCAAAACCTCCTACCTTGACTAAAGGCAAGGATGCTATACCCAGCTCATCGGCAGTTTGATCAATTGGCAGGCATAAATTCTTGTATCTATATTCAAAGTCATTTTGCCTTTTTCCTGGAAAAGACAGGTAGCCATTCAGATATAATATTTATCCCAAGCTTATTTCATTTCACCACACACACACACACACACACAAAACCAACAACACTATTTGTAAACCAACTCAGCATTTGTTTACGTCTCATTCACAATTTGTAAGCATACACACTGACAGCAAAAACAGCAGGCAAATATTATGCCTAAACATAATTTCTAACAGGAGATTTCCAACTGTATCCTGAGAATTTAAATATCATTCTCCTCTTTTCTTTAAGGCATTGTCTTAGAATAGGTGATGGTTGATTGATTAGTGAATGATTCAGAAGTGCATACCCTATAAGCAGAAGACACAAGAATTCTAAACTTAATTAACTCTGGTATCTTAACACAAGTGATGTCACACTCTCCTTCTCTATGAAAGAGGAATTAATGAACCTGCTTTGTAGGTTATGAAGAGTGAAAGGGTTAACAATGTGAAACATTTAGTGTCCAGACATGACACAGCTCTTAATGCCTGTTAGATGCATTATGATCTCTCATTCTGAATGAAATAACTATTGATATGCTGTTTTTATTTTAAATTATTCATTTAGTTTTTTTATTAAAAATATAGGAGAGAGAGAGAGAGAAAGGCAGACAGAGAGCTTCCATCTACTGTTCAATCCCCAAATGCTTGCATTGATCAGGCCTGGGCCAGGGCAAAGCTAGGAGCAAGGAACTCAGTCCAAGTCTCCTACTTGGGTAGCAGGGGCCCAAGCACTTGAGCCATCCCTGCTTCCTCCCAGGGTGAGCATTAGGAAGCAACTGGACTCTGAGGCAAAGCCAGGACCTGAGGCCAGGCACTCCAATATGGGGTGCTGGTGTCCCTAGCGGTGTGGTAACTGTTATACCCAATGCCTGCCCCTGCTGTTTTTAAACAAAGTGTAGCAGTGCACAATTCATTAGCTACTGCATTAAAACAAACACAAAATTGGATTTTTAATTCTTTATTAAGGCTTCTTTTAACATAGTAGCTAATACTGAAGTAAAAGGACTTAATATCTTTATGTTTATCAACTTAAGATAAGTGAGAATCATGGTGTTGGTGTCAAGGATGTCCTAAAAATGATAAAAGATCTTCTTAGGCTTTATAACAATGTTTCATAAGCTTTGGGAAAGCCCCACCAAGACTAAGCAGAAGTGAAAAGTCAAAGAAAGCCACTGCCATTTAATAGATTATTTATTAATAGATTATTTAAAGTCTGCTTTAAAAATGTTGTTCTGTGAGGTAGGTAGTTGGCATAGCAGTTGAGATGTTGTTGGGATACCCATATTCTGTAATGGAGTGCCTGAGTTCAAGCCCTAGCTCCACTCCAAAATTCCAACTTCCTACTAATGCAGACTTGGAAGACAGCAATAGCTCAAATAGTTGAATCTCTCCTATGCAAGTTGGGGAACTAGAGTGAACTTCCCACTCCTGGTTTCATCCTGCCCAACAAAAACAAGTCCTTGTGGACACGTGGGGAGAGCAGAGAGTGCTCCCTGCCCCACCCCACACACACTCAGATAAATGAAAATTTAAAGATAAATAGTCTGCATGCATGCATTCATATAGTACCCTCTCTTGCTTATCCTTTAATCTAAAGCAGCTATTTAATTACGAGTTGTGATTTTACTTTTCTTCTGTTTTTCTGCATGAATAAATATTGGAAAGATTCAGAAAGCATTAATTCTGCATCATAGCACATTACATTTAAAAGAGAAAAGCACCAGGCAGTTAGTAATATGAATGCAAAATCAGTGGAGTAAAAAGAGCTTGCAACAGGTTATGTAGAATAGTGTGCCACAGCTTCTGGAGGTATTTAAATATTATTTTTAAAAAGTAATAATAATGAATTCTCTTCATTCTTTAATGTATTATATGGGTCTTCACTATCACTCTACCAATAAAAGGTTTTTGAATACCAGAATCTATTCAATGAGTGCTGGAGGATTAAGCTTGCTGTGGTACGTCCTCACCGTGGAATAGTCATAGATACTATTCAACTCTATCTCCAGAAGTATCAGAGATCAGCTTGTGGCCTTCTTGGCTTAAGGTTTATTTTACCTTTCTACCTTTCAAATATTGTGAAAAATGCTTAACTAAAAATACAATATTATTCATGTTTATTTCACTATATTTTCTTATGCTATTTTTTTTTGACAGGCAGAGTTAGTGAGAGAGAGACAGAGAGAAAGGTCTTCCTTTTTCTGTTGGTTCACCCTGGAAGTGGCTGCTACGGCCGGTGCGTGGCTGCCGGCGCACTGCACCGATCCAAAGCCAGGAGCCAGGTGTTTCCTCCTGGTCTCCCATGCTGGTGCAGGGCCCAAGGACCTGGGCCATCCTCCACTGTGACTAAAATTGTTTCAATCTCATTCACTTCCAAAACAAAATGAAGCAGATTAAAATCCCCTTATTCCATAGAAATCATAATATATTTTAAAAACCACAATCTGGATTTTATTTATATGAGGGGCCTCAACAAGTTTATGAAAGATGAAATTAAAAGATGTTTATTTGGTGCAAAAAATTAAAATCCACATTTAATTCTTTCATATTTTCCATGAATTATTTGAAGACCCCTTATAGATTTGTTGATTGAATTCTAAAGTAGAAAAATCCTCATTAATGCTGGGTGGAAGTGAGGGTCTGGCTTCCCAACGAAGCCTCCACTTGCCCTTTCCTGGCTAAGAGGTAGGAATGCCTCCCTACTTGCACCCCATTTGGCCTCCACTGAGACGCTAGTGGAGTAGGTAGTGGCATCATTACCATCAGGCAGTATTGCAGACCGTGATTCTGAACCAGGCCTCCTTTGAAACTACCCCAGAAAGGCCAGATAAGGGCATCTCTTTAATCGGATGGGGTGCAAATTCACGCTCCCCAAGTGGTCTCCAAGAACAACGCACAGGCGGAGGGTGTCCTTACCTGGTTCATTACTCAACTTCTCTGACTTTAACTGATGGGAAAGGGGTGAGGGGGTTGGGACTCCTGACAAATGTCGGCTGTCCACTCCACTTCTGCTGGTGTGGACAGGGTGGTGTGTGTGTGTGTGTGTGTGTGTGTGTGTGTTGGCTATAATAGAATGACTGTTTTCTAAAAGCTTCCTTCTTGCTACACTGCCTTTCCTAGGCCTTTGGCTAGAGAAAGCAGGCTTTGTTAGGGTCTTTTGTTCTGTGCCCATTTACAGATTTAGGTTGCCGGCATCCATAATATATGAAGCAAAATGAAAACCTGCAGAACTCACCTCCACACTCTTCCCTGAGGCTTCCTACACCACTGCAGTGTAGCCAGCTACCTTCCTCTCCCCACCTTCAGTGTTTTCTTAGGTTTGATTACATAGATGTGTATGTAGTCCAGGGATTTTAGTTGTATATAACAGAAGGAACAGAGAAAAATGTACTGACTGCCTCTAACACCCTAGAAGTGGAAGTCTTTTTTTCTTTTTAAGAAAGAGAGAGAAAGGTCTTCTTTCCGTTGGTTCACCCCCCCAAATGGCCACTACGGCTGGCGCGCTGCGGCAGATCCGAAGCCAGGAGCCAGATGCCTCCTCCTGGTCTCCCATGCGGGCGGGTGCAGGGCCCAAAGACTTGGGCCATCCTCCACTGCCTTCCCAGGCCACAGCAGAGAGCTGGACTGGAAGAGGAGCAACCGGGACAGAACCCGGCGCCCCAACTGGGACTAGAACCCGGGGTTCCGGTGCCGCAGGTGGAGGATTAGCCTAGTGAGCCGAGGCACCCGCTGAAGTGGAAGTCTTACCATGAGATATTGAGATTTTTTTCCTCTGGGTTTTTCTCCTGGATATGATTAAGGACTTATCTATTAAATGATTGTAGTCTCTTTATTTTTGAGCAAACGATTTAAAATTTCTCCATTTTTCAGGAAATTTACGCCAAGGTAATTTGTTGTTGCTCTCTGCCTCGGTGCACCATTGAACTTTCATGCGCCTTGGATTCCGGAATCACAGACGCAGGGTCTCCAGGGATCAAGCAGTCACTGTGCAAAGCAGGGAGACAGTAAGCAATGGTAAAAATGATGATGAAGTACAGCATGCACCATGCACGAGCCCAGAGGCATTGAACTTGAAATCAAAATCAACAAGGCATTGTGATGAACAACGACTACCCCTTTATGTTGGCTGCTCTCCTTACACTTCATAAAAATGTAGCACTCTTGGCAGACAGCATATTTCAAATTCGAAATCATTTCCCTGTCGTGCTTGGTATGTCTCTTAGGTCCAAGAGTCACATGAAGAAAAAAAAGCTATTTCAGAAAGAAAACCAGGCCTGCTAGTAATTAATGTAAATAATAACAACAACAATAATAATAATGTGACATGTCTAGGAGCCATCTTTATGCAGAAACTTTGTGAAAATGTGTCTGTTAATTTAGTTTGAATCCACTAATAAGTTGAAATGCATAAAACATCAAATCTTCTGAATCCTGAAGAAATAAAATGACTCCTGGGAAATACTGTGCTGGTTTTACTACGATTATTTTGTGAATTAAGTTGTAAAAATAGATTTGTTTATACCAGTACATCTTTCAGAGCAGACGTCGTGGCCCAGCAGGTTAAGCAGCCATTGCCAGCTTCCCATAACAGCGTGCCTGTGATAGAATCCTGACTCTGCTTCTGATCCGACTTCCTGCTGAAGCACAACTTCGGAGGTAGCAGATGATGGCTCAAGTACTTGCATCCCAGCCACCCACATGAAGGACCTGGATTGAGTTCTTTAATCCTGGCTTTGGCCTGGCCTAGTCCCAGCTATTGCAAGTAACGGATGAATCTCTCTCTCTCTCTCTCATATTTCTCTCTCATTGTCTCTGTTGCTTTGATTTAGCAAATAAATAAATATTAGGAAGCATTTAAAAATACATCTCAAATAATTTTTCAGACAAACCTTAGTTGCAATAGGGAAACATCACTAATACAATGTTACATATGAATGTTATCTATTGCTAATGATAATGAACAGAATGATGCTTAAAGAGCACATTACCCAACATTTTTTTTTGTTCTACTTAATACTATTGGTTGAACTCTGTAATTAACACACAATTATTAGATGTTTAAGTTTAACTGAAAAGTGGTCTCTGTAAATATAAGAGTGGGAATAAGAGAGGAAGGAGATGTACAGTTTGGGACATGCTCAAGCTGCCTTGCCCCAAAGAGTAGAGTTATAAATGTGCCAAGGGATACCAATTCAATTCCATCAAGGTGGCATGTACCAATGCCATCTCACTAGTCCAAGCAATCAACTTTTTTTCACAATTGATCATAATGATAGGACTAGGAGTCAAAGAGATCACATAAACAAAACTAGTGTCTGAAAATACTAACTGATAGAATAAAAAAGGAAGAGAATGATTCAACATGGGAAGTGGGATACACAGCAGACTCATAGAATGGTGGGTGTCCTAAACAGCACTCTAGCCTCAGAATCAGCCCTTAAGGCATTCGGATATGGCTGAAAAGCCCATGAGAGTGTTTTAGTCATGGAAAGCCAAGACACTCTGGCAAAAAAAATAAAATAAAATAAAATAAAATAAAATAAAATAAAATCCTAAATGAAAGATCTCTGCGAGTGAGATCCCAGTGGAAAGAACAGGTCATCAAAGAAGGAGGTACCTTTCTCTGAAGGGAGGAGAGAACTTCCACTTTGACTATGACCTTGTCTAAATAAGATCAGAGTCAGCAAACTCAAAAGGCTTCCACAGCCTTGGCAACTCATGACATGCGCCTAGGGTGATTACTGATCCCATAAACAAGAGTGTCAATTTGTTAAGTCAACAACAGGAGTCACTGTGCACTTACTCCCCATGTACGATCTCTGTCCTTAATGTGTTGTTTAATCTGAATTAATGCCATAACTAGTACTGAAACAGTATTTTTCACTTTGTGTTTCTATGTGGGTGCAACTGTTGAAATCTTTACTTAATATATACTAAATTGATCTGTATAAAAAGAGAATTGAAAATGAATCTTGATGTGAATGGAATGGGCAAGGGAGCAGGAGTTGGGAGGGTTGCAGGTGCGAGGGAAATTATGGGGGGGGGGAACCATTGTAATCCATAAACTGTACTTTGGAAATTTATATTTACTAAATAAAAGTTAAAAAAAAAAGAATGAAGTTCTATTGTTCTCAAATCACTATGATTTATCTAATTTAGAAAAACTGCTAGTGGAAAATGTTAACATGGCATTACTTTTGCATCCATGACTATTGTATAACTAAAAAAATATGGAGCTGGGAAGTGTATTATCTAATTAAGACAATCAAAATTGTCATCCAGATTGTAGATTATGTAAATTAGAGTTACAAAATTAGAAAGTGTCTACTAAGAACAAAACATCAAGTAAGAGGCATAAATAGGAAAATAATGGAAAGAAAAATTTAGCAGTGAAAGAAATTTTAATACCGAACTTTAGAAAAGTTTCAAAGATAGATGATTTTTCTCTTCATCAGATGCTTACCAAGACTTACCAGGTTGCTGTAGAAATACTTCATAGTTGTCAGTGGGACTACACCATTCTCTGCTAAAGACATCAAAGAAACAAAAGCACTTCAGAAAATGAGTTGACTATCTGCTTGATGAACGTTGTCCAAAAGAATACCTCCCAAAATGGCATGACATCCTGGGAATACAACATGCCATGCGCTCATTCCTTCCATTGGCCTAGTGCTAACTCCATCACATCAAAGAGAACATTTGCAGAATTAAACTTTGTGGGTTTTGCTTATCTCATCTTAATAATACCTGTTTTAATGCCTCCCTCAAATTTTTATAGAAGCCTAATTTAGGTAATTTATAAAGGACTTAATGTTTATCACAGTGAATAGTTATTATATGCTTTTCAGTAACTAGGTAAAATGTTTCCTAGAAAGGCATAAAAGTTTAAAGAAGAAAGTAAAGTCTCTAAATTTCCTTCCCAATGAGGTCCTCAGTTAGAAAAATGAAAGAAATTTTCATTTGTCCTCTGAAGTTCTCTCTTACATGGGATAGGGATCAGCATTTCCTTGAGAAAGTCCACAAGATACGTAATGTATCTTTTCCTGATGAAAGATATCCTCATAGAGTCATTTATTTAATTAATATTTTTATCGCACCTGCTATTTGCTCAATACCATGCTTGGTTTTGGTGTTAAAACAATGAAGAAAAGATAAGTTCTTGTTGACAGACATCTGTTAGCCAAAAAAGGAGTATACCTCAATGGAGAGCTCTCATACTTACATTTGTGAATTAGAAATATGATATCAAATCCAACTGGGCTTCTGGAGTAAAATAAAGAAGTGGGCAGAAAACAGAACCCAGAAGAGAAAAAGAAGCCCAGCAGCCATGTGTCATGGAGGGGCAACACAGTCCTGCTTCCTGCTCCCATCACTTGCTCAGAGGAGTCCAGACTTCCTGTTGGGTTATTCCTTCCGTCTACGACCAGGAAAGTTAGGTGGCAAATTCTTCCTGAATGCTGAACTGGCACTCTCCAACAGCTCCGTTCTGTCTTTTCCTGAACGGATGAAATACTTCAAAATGAATTAAAAATAAAAAGGAATATGTCTTCTAAATTTAAAAATGAGCTATTTCATTTTGCTTGATAGTGAATTGCATTTAGTAGATTTAGACTCCTCTCTAGACCTTCTAGGGATTTTCTGAAATTTATTTATTTTTTTAGGGATTTTTAATTCATTTTGAAAGTTTTTTTTATTTTGTAGAGTTACAGAGAGAGAAAGGGAGAGAGAGAGAAAAGAAAAAAGAGAGAGGGGGGAGAGGGAGAGAGAGAGAGAGGTCTCCCATCTGTTGATTCACTCCCCAAATGGCTGCAATGGTGGAGCTGGGCCAATCCAAAGCCAAGGGGCAGGAGCTTTTTCAGAGTTTCCCATGGGAGTGCAGGGGCCTAAGCACTTGGGCCATCTTCCACTGCTTTCCCAGTGCATTAGCAGGGAGCTGGATCAAAAGAGGAGCAGCCAAGACACAAACTGGCGCCCATGTGAGATACCAGCATTGTAGGTGAAACCTTAGCATACTATGCCACAGCACCAGCCCTTTCTGAAATTTATTTATTTTTTAAAAGACGTATTTATTTCTTTGAGAGGCAGAGTTACAGAGAGAGAGGTCTTCCCTCCACTAGTTCACTACCAAAATAGATGCAACAGCTATAGCTGGGCCGATCCAAAGCCAGGAGCCAGGAGCTTCTTCTGGGTCTCCTACATGGGTGCAGGGGCCCAGGCACTTGGGTAATCTTCCACTGCCTTCCAAAGCCCTGAGCAGAGAGCTGCATTGGAAACGGAGCAGCCAGGACTCAAACAGTGCCTACAGAGAATGCTGGAACTACAGGCTGAGGCTTAATGTACTATGGCACAGCACTGGCCCCCCATTCTGAAATTTAAACATGAAACAATATTAAAATATAAGTTAAACTTCCAAGTAAATAATGGCTTCTACCAAAAAGGAGCCTGCATTTGAGGGATTCATTAAATGCAGAAAATATAGTTTTAATTATTTTGCTTTTTGGCATCAAAGATATTGACTGAACAATAGCCTTGACTTCAGATCTGCCCACTTCAGGCGCCATTAATTGCTCAGCAGTAACATTGTCTTACTGCCTCCCTCCCTCCCTCCCTTCCTTTATTCCTCTCTCTTCCTCTCTCTCTATCTCCAACAAGTCCTCCGGTATTTTCCCCTAAGTCAAACTTTTTCCTGAAATATGGCCATGTTTACAAAATAAATAAATAAATAAATAAACCTTCCTTGTAGTAGAAATAATAAGGAATCATTGGCTACTTCCTGTTTAGCTATATTTTTAAAGTTGCACAATATCATAACTAAATAATTTAGAAATAGTTCATTGAATTATCAGCCTGGAAATGGTACAAATACTTTTGAAAGCATCAACTGTAAGTAAACTATAAATGAATTTAATTATAAACGACCTACAAGTGCTCCATTTTCTATGCTTTATCCTTATTGCTCCCCCCCAAATATCTCTCCAGGAATCCTTAAAAGAAGTGAGAGATTCATTTTTTTTTCTTTTTCTTAAACTTTATTTAATGAATATAAATTTCCAAAGTACAGCTTATGGATTACAATGGCTTCCCCCCCATAACTTCCCTCCCACACGCAACCCTCCCCTTTCCCGCTCCCTCTCACCTTCCATTCACATCAAGATTCATTTTCAATTCTCTTTATGTACAGAGGATCAGTTTAGCATATATTAAGTAAAGATTTCAACAGTTTGCACCCACATAGAAACATAAAGTGAAAAACACTGTTTGAGTACTAGTTATAGCATTAAATCACAATGTACAGCACATTAAGGACAGAGATCCTACATGAGGAGTAAGTGCACAGTGACTCCTGTTGTTGACTTAGCAAATTGACACTCTTGTTTATGGCATCAGTAATCACCCCAGGTTCTTGTCGTGAGTTGCCAAGGCTATGGAAGCCTTTTGAGTTCACCGACTCTGATCATATTTAGACAAGGCCATGGTCAAAGTGGAAGTTCTCTCCTCCCTTCAGAAAGGTACCTCCTTCTTTGATGACCTGTTCTTTCCACTGGGATCTCACTCGCGGAGATCTTTCATTTAGGTCATTTGTCTTTTGCCAGCGTGTCTTGGCTTTCCATGCCTGAAATACTCTCATGGGCTTTTCAGCCGGATCCGCATGCCTTAAGGGCTGATTTTGAGGCCAGAGTGCTGTTTAGGACATCTGCCATTCTATGGGTCTGCTGTGTATCTCACTTCCCATGTTGGATCATTCTCTCCCTTTTTGATTCTATCAGCTAGTATTTGCAGACACTATTCTCGTTTATGTGATCCCTTTGGTTCTTAGTCCTATCATTATGATCAATTGTGAACAGAAATTGATCACTGGGACTAGTGAGATGGCATTGGTACATGCCACCTTGATGGGATTGAATTGGAATCCCCTGGTATGTTTCTAACTCTACCATTTGGGGCAAGTCAGCTTGAGCATGTCCCAAATTGTACAGAGAGATTCATTTTTAAAGTAGAATAAAAATAACCTTTCCTTAAAATTCAGGTATATTGGATTACAATGAAGCACATCATATATATGGAACTGTCTCCCAGATTCCTAGGCTCTTGTCATGAGTTGCCAAGGCTATGGAGGCCTTTCGAGTTCGCCAACTCCAATATTATTTAGACAAGGTCATAGTCAAGTGGAAGTTCTCTCTTCCCTTCAGAGAAAGGTACCTCCTTCTTTGATGGCCCATTCTTTCCATTGGGATCTCATTCACACAGATCTTTCATATAGGTTTTGTTGTTGTTGTTGTTGTTGTTTTTTTTCCAGAGTGTTTTGGTTTTCCATGCCTGAAATACTTTCATGGGCTTTTTAGCCAGATCCGAATGCCTTAAGGGCTGTTTCTGAGGTCAGAGTGCTGTTTAGGACACCCACCATTCTATGAGTCTGCTGTGTATCCTACTTCCCATGTTGAATCATTCTCTCCTAGTTAATTCTATCAGTTAGTATTAGCAGACACTAGCCTTGTTTATGTGATCCCTTTGACTCTTAATCCTTTCATTATCATCAATTATGAACTGAAACTGATCACTTTGATAGTGAGATGGCATTGGTACGTGCCACCTTGATGGGATTGAATTGGAATCCCCTGGCACGTTTCTAACTCTACCGTTTGGGACAAGTCTGATTGAGCATGTGCTGAACTGTACATCTCCTCCCTCTCTTATTCCCACTCTTATATTTAATAGAGATCACTTTTCAGTTAAACCTAAACACCTGAGAATAATTGTGTGTTTTTTAAAGAGTTCAACCAATAGCATTAAGTAGAACAAAAAAAATATTAAAACAGATAAAGTATTAAGTTGTTCCTTGATAGTCAGGACAAGAGCTGATCAAGTCATTGTTTCTCATAACCTCCATTTCGCTTCAATAGGTTTCCTTTTTGGTGCTCAGTTAGTTGTCACCAATGAGGGAGAACATATGATATTTACCCCTTTGGGACTGGCTTATTTCACTTAGCATGATGTGTTCCAGATTCCTCCATTTTGTTGCCAATAACTGGATTTCATTTTTTTTTTATTACTATAAAGTATTCTATAGAGTACATATACCATAACTTCTTTATCCAGTCTAATGTTAATGGGTATTTAGGTTGATTCCAGGACTTAGCTATTGTGAATTGAGCTGCAATAAACTTTGAGGTGCAGGCAGCTTTTTGATTTGCCAATTTAAATTCCTTTGGATAAATTCCAAGAGGTAGGATGGCTGGGTTGTATGGTAGGGTTATAATCAGGTTCCTGAGGAATCTCCAGACTGACTTCCATAGTTTTTTTAACCAGTTTGCATTCCCACCAACAGTGGGTTATTGTTCCTTTTTCCCCACATCCTCACCAGCATTTATTGTTGGTAGATTTCTGTATGTGAGCCATTCTAACTGGGGTGAGGTGAAACCTCATTGTGGTTTTGATTTGCACTTCCCTGATTGCTAGTGATCTTGAACATTTTTTCATGTGTCTGTTGGCCATTTGGATTTCCTCTTTTGAAAAATGTCTATTGAGATCTTTGGCCCATCTTAATTGGGTTGTTTGTTTTGTTGTTGTAAAGTTTCTTGACCTTTGTAGATTCTGGTTATTAATTCTTTATCGGTTGCATAGTTTGCAAATATTTTTTCCCATTCTGTTGGTTGCCTCTTCACTTTCCTGAGTGTATTTTGCAGTACAGAAACTTCTCAATTTGATGTAATCCCAATAGTTAATTTTGGCTTTGACTGCCTGTGCCTCCAGGGTCTTTTCCAAGAAGTCTTTGCCTGTGCCTATATCTTGCAGGGTTTCTCCAATGTTCTCTAATAATTTGATGGTGTTGATTCATAGATTTAAGTCTTCAATCCATGTTGAGTGGATTTTTGTGTAAGGTGAAAGGTAGGGGTCTTGCTTCATGCTTCTGCATGTGGAAATCCAATTTTCCCAGCACCATTTCTTGAACAGACTGTCCTTGCTCCAGGAATTGGTTTTAGATCCTTGATCAAATTTAAGTTGGCTGCAGATGTTTGGATTGATTTCTGGTGTTTCTATTCCTTTCCACTGGTCTATCCATCTGTTTCTGTATCTGTATCATGCTGTTTTGATTACAACTGCCCTGTAGTATGTCCTGAAATCTGGTATTGTGATGCCTCCGGCTTTGTTTTTGTTGTACAAGATTGCTTTAGTTATTTGAGGTCTCCTGCATCTCAATATGAATTTCAGCATCACTTTTTCCAGATCTGAGAAGAATGTCTTTGGTATTTTGATTGGTATCGCATTGAATATCTAAGTTGCTTTTGGGAGAATGGACATTTTGATGATATTGATTCTTCCAATCCATGAGCATAGAAGATTTTTCCATTTTTTGGTATCCTCTTCTATTTCTTTCTTTAAGATTTTGTAATTTTCATCGTAGAGATATTTAACATCCTTGGTTAAGTTGATTCCAAGGTATTTGATTGTTTTTGTAGCTGTTGTGAATGGGATTGATCTTAGAAGTTCTTTCTC
Organism: Oryctolagus cuniculus; assembly: GCF_051225735.1. Classification (NCBI taxonomy): domain Eukaryota; kingdom Metazoa; phylum Chordata; class Mammalia; order Lagomorpha; family Leporidae; genus Oryctolagus; species Oryctolagus cuniculus. Next base: position 69,314,949 of record NC_142874.1, read on the forward strand.
AGCCATGGCATTGCCTGTGTATACAAAGGCTGTTGATTTTTGTGCATTGATTTTATACCCTGCTACTTTGCCAAACTCCTCTATGAGTTTCAATAGTCTCTTAGTCGAGTTCTTTGGATCCCCTAAATAAAGAATCATATCATCTGAAAAGAGAGATAGTTGACTTCTTCCTTCCCAATTTGTATCCCTTTAATTTCTTTTTATTGTCTAATGGATCTGGCTAAAACTTTCAGAACTATATTGAATAGCAGTGGTGAGAGTGGACATCCCTGTCTGGTACCAGATCTCAGTGGAAATGCTTCCAACTTTTGCCCATTCAATAGGATTCTGGCCATGGGTTTTTCATAAATTGCTTTGATTGTATTGAAAAATGTTCCTTCTATACCCAATTTGCTTAGAATTTTCATCATGAAAGGGTGTTATATTTTTTGAATGCTTTCTCTGCATCTATTGAGATAATCATATGGCTTTTCTTATGCAGTCTGTTAATGTGGTGTATCACATTGGTTGATTTGCGAACATATATATAAGAGCCACTGCTAACAAGATCTTAACATAATAAAGAGAATGGCTGGATAACAGATGCCATTGAAAGGTCATTAAAATGACCTTTGATAAAGTAAGTCTGCTTAAATAATGCCACTCAACATACTTAGTGCTGTACATGCATCATCTTATTTACTCCTTATAACAAGCTTATGAAGTAGATTCTGTTATCTTGATTGTACAGACAAAAATAAAAAGACTAGAATGGCTCTGGCTTATATAAGAGCACACAGCTAGTATGTACTGGAGCTGAGATTTAAATTCAGGTATTTACCTTCCAGTCTTATATTCTTTTTTTTTTTTTTTGACAGGCAGAGTTAGACAGTGAGAGAGAGAGACAGAGAGAAAGGTATTCCTTTTCCGTTGGTTCACCCCTCAAATGGCCGCTATGGCCAGTACGCTGTGCCGATCTGAAGCCAGGAGCCAGGTGCTTCCTCCTGGTTTCCCATGTGGGTGCAAGGCCCAAGGACTTGGGCCATCCTCCACTGCACTCCCGGGACACAGCAGAGGGCTGGACTGGAAGAGGAGCAACCGGGACAGGACCAGGACTAGAACTCGGTGTGCCGGCCCCGCAGGTGGAGGATTAACTAAGTGAGCTACAGTGCTATCTGTATATTCTAACCATGATTATATATATCTCCTACTTTCAGACATAATGCTTCAATTTACAAACTTTAAGTCACATTTCACTTTTCACAAAATAATGAATTAACAGAAGTAGACAGCAGAAGTATATGTCTACTTATTAAATGCTAATTTGTTAAAAACATGATTGAGTTGGACATGAACCAAATATTTGGAATAATGGAAGTCATCAAAAAGGACAGATTTAAATAAAAACAACAAAAAAAATTTAGGAAATGCTTTGTTTTGAAAACTATAATACAACTATATTGAAAATGCAGTGTGTGATAGGTTATGTGTCTAATTTACTGGATCATGGGGTGTCCAGATACTGGGTAAAATATTATTTTACAATATGTCTGTGGGGGTTTTTCTGGAAGAGATTCATATTTGAAGAGGTAAACTGAATAATGTAGATTACCTCCCCATAGTTTGAAGGCATCAGTCAATCTTTAGAAGGGCTGAATAGAACAAAAAGACTAACAGAGGGAGAATTCTCTCTCTCAGTATCCACTCAACTCAGAGAAAAAATTAACTCATTGGTGATTGGTCCTCGGGCCTTAAGAATTAGAATGATACTGCATAATCTGGCTCCTGGGCTTTCAGTTTGCAGGTGGTAAATTGTGGGAATTCTCAGCCTCTGTGACTGTGTGAGCTAACATTTATAATACATCTTGAACATATTTAAAGAGATGCATATCTCCTATCAGTTCTGTTCCTTTGAAGAACCCTAATACACAGTATCACAATTTTAAGCATAAGATAACTTTGGCCAAATATTTCTGTTATGTAAAAGAGATTCATGTCTCAAGGGATAATAATATATAACCTACAAGTGTTCTGTTTTCTTAATGTTATCTCTTCTATCAAAAATTATTTCCCTGAGGAGAGGACCAGTGGGAGGAGGCAAGATGGCGGAATAGGAAGGGAGCACACTGATAGTCCAGGGAGAGATAGTTTAATAAAAGTGGAGATACTGCAGGTTCAAGGAAGAGTAGGGGAGGAAACAGCAGAAGAAACTCTTCCGGAACGCGTGATTCACAGCGGACCTGCGTGGAGAGTGTGGGAGCCCACAGTTCGGGACACCAGCGGCAGACTCAACACACCAGTGCTGGAACGCGAGGTGAGCCGAACCTCAATAGCCCGAGACACCGGCAGGCAAGCGGAAAGAGGAGACTAGAGGGAACGACCCCGGGGGGGGGGGGGGGAGTTCACCAGGCTAACCGGAAGAGAGAGAGAGAGAAAAAAAAAAAAAAGGTGACTGGTACGGACACGGGTTTCTCTCTCTCCGCTCACCTCTCAAGGGCGAGCAAGACAAAGAGCAGGCGCCATCTTGGACACACGTCATAAGCAGAGCGACCTCAGGTCTGCACCGGCCCTGAGCCTAGCAGAAAAACCTGACTCTGGGCGGGGCGAATTAACAGGAGATTAGGACCTAGTAAATTTGTGGTGCTACTGAACTGAGACTGTGAAAAAAGAGACGGTGGGGGAGAGAACTCACGGAATTCACGTGAGCACTCTCCAGAGACGCTACAATTCCATAACTTTGGCAACCCAGTGGGAGACTGAAGGAGAATTTGAGCCCACTCTGAGGGCCGAACAGATTCCCTGTGTGGTCCTTGGGAAAGAGCTTCCGATCTCTGGCTCCTGTGGGTATATCATTTGCCTGCTAACTACCTCCAACTTCGCTCAGCTGTGTGGAATTACTTCCCTTTTGAATCAAAAAAAAAAAAAAAAGAAAGAGAGAGAGAGAGATTTACCATGCCTAACCTGGGAGTGTCACCTTTGGCACACCAAACAGAGCTCTCAGGCCACACCCATCTCAAGCCCTAAGGCTCCATCAAAAACAGATAGTCCACTTAATCTAGAGTCATAGTATAACAGGAAAAAGCACCACAGTGAAGAAACCAAATATCTCCAATATGCCAAATAACAAACGCAAAAACCAAGGTAATAAAAACAAGGAAGTCACCATGACGCCCCCAAATGAAAAAGACACCCCAATTCAAGATTATGAAGATGATGCCATAGAAGAAATGCAAGAAGCAGATCTCAAAGAATTGATAAGAACATTAAGAAGTTCTCAAAAACAAATTCTTGAACTACAGAAATCCTTAATGGACAAGATAGAAAATCTCTCTCGTGAAAATGAAATATCAAGGAGGAATCAAAATGAAACGAAACAACTAGTACAACAGGAAACTGGGATAGTGACTGAAGTGAAGAATTCAATAGATCAAATGAAAAACACAATAGAGAGCCTTACAAACAGAATGGGTGAAGCAGAAGAGAGAATATCGGACTTAGAAGACAGAGAACAGGAAAGGATACAGTCAGACCAAAGAAAAGAAGAGGAAATTAGAAATCTAAAACATATTGTCGGGAATCTTCAGGATACTATTAAAAAACCCAACATTCGGGTTCTAGGAGTTCCTGAAGGCATGGAGAGGGAGAAAGGATTAGAAGGCCTTTTTAGTGAGATATTAGCAGAAAATTTCCCAGGTTTGGAGAAGGACAGAGAAATCCTAGTACAGGAAGCTCACAGAACCCCTAATAAACACGACCAAAAGAGATCCTCACCACGACACGTTGTAATTAAACTCTCCACAGTGAAACATAAAGAAAAGATCCTAAGATGTGCAAGAGAGAAACGTCAGATTACTCTCTGAGGATCTCCAATCAGACTCACAGCTGACTTCTCATCAGAAACCCTACAAGCTAGAAGGGAATGGCGAGATATAGCCCAGGTACTAAGAGAGAACAACTGCCAGCCCAGAATATTATATCCTGCAAAGCTATCATTTGTGAATGAAGGTGAAATAAAGACTTTCCATAGCAAACAGAAATTGAAAGAATTTGTTGCCACTCGTCCAGCCCTGCAAAAGATGCTTAAAGATGTGTTACACACAGAAACACAGAAACACGGTCATCAATATGAAAGAAGGTAAAGGAAGGAAACCTCACAGCAAAAGATCACAGGGAATTCAAAGCATATATTAGAACTTATCTTTGGCAAATGGCAGGGCAAAGTTACCACTTATCATTAGTCACATTGAACGTGAATGGCCTGAACTGTCCAGTTAAAAGACACCGATTGGCTGATTGGGTTAAGGAACAAAACCCATCTATTTGCTGCTTACAAGAAACTCATCTTTCCAACAAAGATCCATACAGACTGAAAGTGAAAGGCTAGAAAAAGATATACCATGCCAACAGAAATGAAAAAAGAGCGGGCGTAGCCATCTTAATATCAGACAACATAAACTTTACCACAGAAACTGTTAAGAGAGACAAAGAGGGACACTATATCATGATCAAGGGATCAATACAGCAAGAAAATATAACAATTATCAATGTATATGCACCTAACTACAGGGCACCAGTTTATCTAAAAGATTTATTAACGGACTTAAAGGGAGACTTAGACCCCAATACAATAGTACTGGGGGACTTCAATACTCCACTCTCAGAAATAGACAGATCAATAGGACAGAAGATCAATAGGATACAGTAGATTTAAACGACACTATAGCCCAAATGGATCTAACAGATATCTACAGAACTTTCAATCCTACAGCTAAAGATTTTACATTCTTCTCAGCAGTACATGGAACCTTCTCTAGGATTGACCACATACTAGGCCATAAAGCAAGTCTCAGCAAATTCAAAAGAATTAGAATCATACCATGCAGCTTCTCAGAGCATAAAGGAATGAAGTTGGAAATTAGCAACTCAGGAATCCCTAGAGCATACGCAAACACATGGAGATTGAACAACATGCTCCTGAATGAACAATGGGTCATAGAAGAAATTAAAATAGAAATCAAAAACTTTCTGGAAGTAAATGAGGATAACAGCACAACATACCAAAACTTATGGGACGCAGCAAAAGCAGTGTTAAGAGGAAAGTTTATATCAATAGGTGCCTACATCAAGAAATTGGAAAGGCACCAAATAGATGAGCTTTCAATTCACCTCAAGGATCTAGAAAACCTACAGCAAACCAGACCCAAATCTAGTAGGAGAAGAGAAATAATTAAAATCAGAGAAGAAATCAACAGGACTGAATCCAAAAAAAAACACTACAAAAAATCAGCCAAACGAGGAGCTGGTTTTTTGAAAAAATAAACAAAATTGACACCCCATTGGCCCAACTAACTAAAAAAAGAAGAGAAAAGACCCAAATCAATAAAATCAGAGATGAAAAAGGAAACGTAACAACAGACACCACAGAAATAAAAAGAATCATCAGAAATTACTACAAGGACTTGTATGCCAGCAAACAGGGAAACCTATCAGAAATGGATAGATTCCTGGACACATGCAACCTGCCTAAATTGAACCAGGAAGACATCGAAAACCTAAACAGACCCATAACTCAGACAGAAATTGAAACAGTAATAAAGACCCTCCCAACAAAGAAAAGCCCAGGACCAGATGGATTCACTGCTGAATTCTACCAGACATTTAAAGAACTAACTCCAATTCTTCTCAAACTATTCAGAACAATTGAAGAAGAGGGAATCCTCCCAAATTCTTTCTATGAAGCCAGCATCACCTTAATTCCTAAGCCAGAAAAAGATGCAGTACTGAAAGAGAATTACAGACCAATATCCCTGATGAACATAGATGCAAAAATCCTCAATAAAATTCTCACCAATAGAATGCAACAACACATCAGAAAGATCATCCACCCAGACCAAGTGGGATTTATCCCTGGTATGCAGGGATGGTTTAATGTGCGCAAGACAATCAATGTGATACACCATATTAATAGACTGCAGAAGACAAACCATATGATTATCTCAATTGATGCCGAGAAAGCATTTGATAAAATACAACACCCGTTCATGATGAAAACTCTAAGCAAACTGGGTTTGGAAGGAACATTCCTCAATACAATCAAAGCAATCTATGAAAAACCCACAGCCAACATCCTATTGAATGGGGAAAAGTTGGAAGCATTTCCACTGAGATCTGGGACCAGAAAGGGATGTCCACTCTCACCACTGCTATTCAATATAGTTCTGGAGGTTCTAGCCAGAGCTATTAGGCAAGAAAAAGAAATTAAAGGGATACAAATTGGGAAGGAAGAACTCAAACTATCCCTCTTTGCAGATGACATGATTCTTTATTTAGGGGACCCAAAGAACTCGACTAAGAGACTATTGGAACTCATAGAGGAGTTTGGCAAAGTAGCAGGGTATAAAATCAATGCACAAAAATCAACAGCCTTTGTATACACAGACAATGCCATGGCTGAGGAAGAACTTCTAAGATCAACCCCATTCACAATAGCTACAAAAACAATCAAATACCTTGGAATCAACTTAACCAAGGATGTTAAAGATCTCTATGATGAAAATTACAAAACCTTAAAGAAAGAAATAGAAGAGGATACCAAGAAATGGAAAAATCTTCTATGCTCATGGAATGGAAGAATCAATGTCATCAAAATGTCCATTCTCCCAAAAGCAATTTATAGATTCAATGCAATACCAATCAAGATACCGAAGACCTTCTTCTCAGATCTGGAAAAAATGGTGCTGAAATTCATATGGAGGCACAAGAGACCTCGAATAGCTAAAGCAATCTTGTACAACAAAAACAAAGCCGGAGGCATCACAATACCAGATTTCAGGACATACTACAGGGCAGTTGCAATCAAAACAGCATGGTACTGGTACAGAAACAGATGGATAGACCAATGGAACAGAATTGAAACACCAGAAATCAACCCAAACACCTACAGCCAACTTATATTTGATCAAGGATCTAAAACTAATTCCTGGAGCAAGGACAGTCTATTCAATAAATGGTGCTGGGAAAATTGGATTTCCACGTGCAGAATCATGAAGCAAGACCACTACCTTACACCTTACACAAAAATTCACTCAACATGGATTAAAGACCTAAATCTACGACCTGACACCATCAAGTTACTAGAGAACATTGGAGAAACCCTTCAAGATATTGGCACAGGCAAAGAATTTCTGGAAAAGACCCGGGAGGCACAGGCAGTCAAAGCCAAAATCAACTATTGGGATTACATCAAATTGAGAAGTTTCTGTACTGCAAAAGAAACAGTCAGGAGAGTGAAGAGACAACCGACAGAATGGGAAAAAATACTTGCAAACTGTGCAACAGATAAAGGGTTAATAACCAGAATCTACAAAGAGATCAAGAAACTCCACAAAAACAAAACCAACAACCCACTTAAGAGATGGGCCAAGGACCTCAATAGACACTTTTCAAAAGAGGAAACCCAAATGGCCAACAGGCACATGAAAAAATGTTCAAGGTCATTAGCAATCAGGGAAATGCAAATCAAAACCACAATGAGGTTTCACCTCACCCCGGTTAGAATGGCTCACATACAGAAATCTACCAACAACAGATGCTGGCGAGGATGTGGGGAAAAAGGGACACTAACCCACTGTTGGTGGGAATGCAAACCGGTCAAGCCACTATGGAAGTCAGTCTGGAGATTCCTCAGAAACCTGAAGATAACCCTACCGTTCGACCCAGCCACCCCACTCCTTGGAATTTACCCAAAGGAATTTAAATTGGCAAACAAAAAAGAGGTCTGCAGCCTAATGTTTATTGCAGCTCAATTCACAATAGCTAAGACCTGGAACCAACCTAAATGCCCATCAACGGTAGACTGGATAAAGAAATTATGGGATATGTACTCTTTAGAGTACTATACCGCAGTAAGAAACAATGAAATCCAGTCATTTGCAACAAAATGGAGGAATCTGGAACACATCATGCTGAGTGAAGTAAGCCAGTCCCAAAGGGACAAATACCATATGTTCTCCCTGATCGGTGACAACTGACTGAACACCAAAAAGGAAACCTGTTGAAGTGAAATGGACACTATGAGAAACAGTGACTTGATCAGCATGGCCCTGACTGTTGGTGGGCAACTTGGTATGTTGTCCCTCTTGGTAGTTTTTTTTGTCTGTTCTGCTTGGTATAACTGGTTTAATTCTGTAGTTAATACACAGTTATTCTTAAGTGTTGGAAATTAACTGAAATGTGATCCCTGTTAAACATAAGAGTGGGAATAAGAGAGGGAAGAGATGTATAATTTGGGACATGCTCAAGCTGACTTGCCCCAAATGGTAGAGTTAGAAACATACCAGGGGATTCCAATTCAATCCCATCAAGGTGGCATGTACCAATGCCATCTCACTAGTCCAAGTGATCAATTTCAGTTCACAATTGATCATAATGAAAGGACTAAGAGTCAAAGGGAGCACATAAACAAGTCTAATACCTGCTAACACTAACCGATAGAATAAATAAAGGGGAGAGTGATCCAACATGGGAAGTGAGATACTCAGCAGACTCATAGAATGGCAGATGTCCTAAATAGCACTCTGGCCTCAGAATCAGCCCTAAAGGCATTCGGATCTGGCTGAAAAGCCCACGAGAGTATTTCAGGTATGGAAAGCCAAGACACTCTGGCAAAAGATCTCTGCGAGTGAGATCCCAGTGGAAAGAACAGGTCATCAAAGAAGGAGGTACCTTTCTCTGAAGGGAGGAGAGAACCTCCACTTTGACTATGACCTTGTCTAAACAAGATAAGAATCGGAGAACTCAGAGGGCTTCCATAGCCTTGGAAGCTCATGACTGGAGTATAGGGAGATTACTGATGCCATAGACAGGAGTGTCAATTGGTAAAGTCAACAACAGGAGTCACTGTGCACTTACTCCTCATGTGGGATCTCTGTCCTTAATGTGCTGTACATTGAGACTTAATGCTATAACGAGTACTCAAACAATATAATTCACTTTGTGTTTCTATGGGGGTGCAAACTGTTGAAATCTTTACTTAATGCATACTAAACTGATCCTCTGTAAAAAAAAAAAAAAAAAAAAAAAAAAGAAATTATCAATTCCCAACTTGACTCTCACTGGGATTAAACATGACAATAGGTCTGATCTGATTTCATCATCATTTTAAAAAAAATCATCTATTATTTTTCACTTTATGTTTCTGTGTGGGAGCAAACTTTTGACATCCTTACTTAATGTATACTAAGCTGATCTTCTGTATATGAAGATAATTGAAAATGAATCTTGATGTGAATGGAAGGGGAGAGGGAGTGGGAAAGGGGAGGGTTGTGGGTGGGAGGGACGGTATGGGGGGGAAGCCATTGTAATCCATAAGTCGTACTTTGGAAATTTATATTCATTATCTTTACTTAATGCATACTAAACTGATCTTCTGTAAAAAAAAAAAAAAAAGAAATTATCAATTCCCAACTTGACTCTCACTGGGATTAAACATGACAATAGGTCTGATCTGATTTCATCATCATTTAAAAAAAATCATCTATTATTTTTCACTTTATATTTCTGTGTGGGAGCAAACTGTTGAAATCCTTATTTAATGTATACTAAGCTGATCTTCTGTATATTAAGATAATCGAAAATGAATCTTGATGTGAATGGAAGGGGAGAGGGAGTGGGAAAGGGGAGGGTTGTGGGTGGGAGGGATGGTATGGGGGGGAAGCCATTGTAATCCATAAGTCGTACTTTGGAAATTTATATTCATTAAATAAAAGTTAAAAAAAAATTATTTCCCTGAGGAAAATTCGAAGAACTCAGACTTGTTTTTAATGAATAAAAAAAGCACCTCCACATTACTCAGTTATATAGTCCTAAAAGGAAGTAAATAACTTATCTTAGACTCTTCCAGCTAGTTAGGATCCTAAAGATTTGCTGTTCAGCTGTTAATACTGTCACAAAATATTTAGCTTTCTTTAGCAGAGGCAAATTTATAGTTGTAAAATCATTTTCAAAATAAAAGCCATGCAAATTTTATCTTCATGTTAAAAAATTGTTTCATAAAAATGGAAAAAAATGTTAAAAATGTGATTACAACTGCAATATCAAATGAGTAATATAAACCCCATTACACAGCACCAAGTTTAGGAAATCCTCAAGGTTTAAAGTGTTTGACTTTGTAGAGCATGTGAATAAAGTATATGAGCACACACATATATATCTAGCTTCTGTTAACAATATAATTTAGAAAATCTTCCAAGTCTGCAGAAAGACTGAGGGAGGTAAGATTATTAGTGAGCTCATAGATGTCTTTGAGATAGAAAAGCATACTAGCTACTAGCAGACGTAATCATTAAGTAATCCTTTAATCATTATGTATCCAGGGCAAACTGTGTAACTCCTGCCTGTACATTATGATTCTTCTTTGATGACTCCCAAATAAAATTTTTGTTTCCTTAATTTATAACCTCATTGATAGTGTTAAACTACCCTTAGAATATTGGGAAAAAGCAATAATCCATCCTAAATTATATGTTCAATGAATTCAGAATTCAAATATTCTTTCTCTAATATTTCCAGGGAATTATCAGAGGAAAATGACTCAGGCTCATCTCTACCCTTTTCAGCACAAAAACCTTGGGATACTTCTGCCTAACTATACGTGGTGTGTAAGCTTACTCTGATGCACCTTTCAGACTGGGAATGTGGAAATTCCAAGCAATGGTTGGAGGAAACAAAACAAAGACAACAGAGAGAAAGAGAGAGAGAGAGAGAGAGAGAGAGAGAGAGAGAGAGAAATAAATTGTGTACCAATAAAGAAGCCAGTTTGAGGATATTCTGGGAATTTGTAAAGACTAAGTGTTGGGTTCTTAAGGAAAAAATAAGTCTGAGAAACTAATGATATATCTCCCTGCCTTTCTGTGGAGGATTCCAGTAATTTGAAAAGTGAAAATTGGATCAATTAGTAACAAGCCCTCTTCTTTCAATGCTTTGGAAAATCAAATTTTTCCAACTGTTATGGTTCAGGTCTCACATTTTATTTACAACTGAAGGATTTATATGCCACTAATGGGCAACATAGATGTATTCAGCCATAAGGACAATAATTTCCTGTCTCTGCTAAAAGCACAGGTTTAAGCAATGACATGATCTATGTTTAAAAGTGCTTAAAGCATGACATAGATTTTGTTTCTGCAGCAAAATTATTCTCTCATTATATTTCATTTACCTACTCTACATCAAATCTCTGAAATGCGCAAATTGTAAGTTATAGTAATTAGCTTCCTATAAATAGTAGTAAATTTCCCAGTAATATTAAATCAATCAAGACACAGCTCATGCATTATAAATAAACATATTTTCTGCTTGAATTTATAGATTTATTTTTGCTACTTTAATTTATAGAACACTCTCTAGAGTTTTGTTGCTGTTTTTTGTTTGTAGAAGGTTTGTGATGTTACCCAGAGTGAACTTACACTTAAGCACTCCTTTTTCTACATGCATTTAAATACAAAAATAAGGGAAGGGTATTTGGAATAGCAGTTAAGACTCTTAGAGTGCCAGAATCGCATTTTGGACTGCATGAGTTTTAATCTCATCTTCCGTTTTCAGCTTCCTGATAATGTGCAATGTGGGAGGGTACTTGGGTCATGACATCCACATGGAAGACCTGAATTGATTGATTTGGGTATATCTCGCTCTCTTTTTGTACATATAGAAATATGTGTGTGTGTATTTTAGACACAGAAAAACAAAATATACTGAGGAGCATGATAGCCATCTTTGTCCAGCCCATCTCTTCCAATCTTTTTCGGAATCCATGCTGAGTTAAGTTTAAGCCACTGCTTTAACTCTTTCGTGACAGCTTAGTAGATGCAAGACCGCACATTCTTTCTACAAATAACAGGTGGCAGAATTGACTTGAGATATTGCTTAAGAAAGGTTGGAATTGCCGGCGCCGCGGCTCACTAGGCTAATCCTCCGCCTAGCGGCGCCGGCACACCGGGTTCTAGTCCCGGTCGGGGCGCCGGATTCTGTCCCGGTTGCCCCTCTTCCAGGCCAGCCCTCTGCTGTGGCCAGGGAGTGCAGTGGAGGATGGCCCAGGTGCTTGGGCCCTGCACCCCATGGGAGACCAGGAAAAGCACCGGGCTCCTGGCTCCTGCCATCGGATCAGCGCGGTGCGCCGGCCGCAGCGCGCCGGCCGCGGCGGCCATTGGAGGGTGAACCAACGGCAAAGGAAGACCTTTCTCTCTGTCTCTCTCTCTCACTGTCCACTCTGCCTGTCAAAAAAAAAAAAAAAAAAAAAAAAGAAAGGTTGGAATTAATTCCAGATTATTCTTAAGGCTCTTCTTTTCTTTTAACCACCTACATTTCAATCGATTTTCTCTTTCAGACACAATAAAGAATGGATACCACTGATGACTTTCGGAAAAGCACAAAGAACTAATTGTGAAGCGTAAGAAAATCATTCCCTTCCCTCATAAGACAAAGCCAGGCCTTCAGAGTCTGCCTAGATTTCATTACTAAGCTCCAAATTCTCAAACCATATGGCTCACTTTCCCCCTGGGAATCGTCTGCTAATTTTTTTTATTTGTTTTGCTTTTTGGGTACTTGTTTTGTTTTTTTTTTGCCACCTTAATGTAAAGCTCAGGGGAAGATAAGATCTAATTATTTGTAGATATATGAGTAAAGGGCTGATTTCACTAAAACATAATTGCAACTTCTGATTAAAAAGTGATGGGTGAATTGATAGAATGGGCTTCAGGATCTGACTCTTCCTAACTTCGTCCCCCTGCCATGAGCTGAAGACTTTCCCCTACCTCCATAATCCAGCATGGCTTTTCCATCCATAAACAGCAATTCCCTTTGTGGGTCGGCTAGGATCCAAAGCAATAGGAGCTGGTTCCCGCTACTAGAATCTATTTCTAGGAGGGATGGTTATCACGAGGGATAGCCTATACTACTGTTTACCATCTGTTCAGACAAGGGGTGGTTTTGAGCTCCTTTTGACATTATGTTCTATTATTGCTTTTATGATTTTTATATCTTTGTCATTCTTTTCTTGATAAGAAACTATAATTCTAGATTTTAATTCTCCACGAACAATACTAGGACACAAAAGAGACTTAGAGTAACCTTTCAGAAAGCACTCACAGACATTATTGCAAATAGGAAGCAATCAAATAAATGCCACATTTTTTTCCAGGTTGTCATTCCATCCAAATTCACAAGGATAAAAGTTTTACAGATATATAGTAAGATGGCATCCAGGGAATAGATGATAATTCTTTTGTTGCAAATAGGAGAGTGAAAAACCAAACAAGATAAAGAAAAAAAATACACCAAATATTGAACAACAAACTTTTATAAGGCTATAAAGTACTCTATTCAGTTATACCCTACAGCTTCAGGGTCATTCAGCTTTAGGGACAACATACTAACTTCATCATTCATCATTAGGGACAACATACTAAGAGCAAACTATAGCACCTCTAAGAATAAAATAACAGTTACGTTTCCCAAATGCCTATATGTGCTTCCTAGGATTTCCTAATAACTGGGAGAGACTATCATGAACCCATTTCTGTGGAAATCAGGAGGGAAAATCAAGAAGTAGGGGTTCTAAGTCAATTAATCCTACAGTCCTCATATTGCACAACTCCGGTGCAATGCATCCAAGAGGAACTCTGTGGAATGTTTGATTTGCAACCTCAGTGTGGTGTGCTACTTGTACAACAATCATGTTGCTTCTTTTTAGCCAACTTTATATACAAGGGATGAGGCTTTTCCATGGGGTTATAGGTGGGCATTGCATCAGTTTTCCTATTTCGCTAAAATAAGCACTAATTAACCTAAATAAGACTGCCCTTGAAGAGGAAATATAACACATTCAGTGGTGCTTGACCTCATGACTAAAGAGAGCACTATGGTCTATGTGAAAGGTGACCCATAGAGTTTCATAATACCTGTGCCTGCAAAGGCTACTGCAATAATAACATTAGTAATAACATGTATACCTATATAGAGATTTCTAAAGAAAATTAAAGATATAGAGAAATTCATTGTACTTTCCTTGGAACTTCTCTGTACGTTTGAAATTATCTCCAAATAAAAAGTTAAAAAACAAAATGTTGCTAATCATCAAATGATGTTAACAAGGAAGCACTGGAAAGATATGCCATACATAAATAACAAACAATAAATAGCAGCAGCATACATTGAGAACTCGTGCCCTTCAATAACTAAGAGGTTAGAATTTTTAAAATGTGGAAAAGATAAGAGTATTCAAAAAAGATAAGAGGAATGGAAACAAACATGTTGCAATGCATACAACCTTAGAGAAATGAAAATGTAAAATATATTTAGGCATGATTCTCTATTCCACAAATAGGTAAGATTAAACATTTGAAAATACCTACTTTTCCTGGAAATGTGAAGCAACAGAAATTCGTGTATGTTGTTAGTGGTCTTGGAGAAGGTCTGATCTGATTTTCTTATTTATGATTTGAGAGACAGAAAGAAAGAGACAGACAGATGGACAGCTCTCATCTGCTGGCTCACTCCCACATACCCACAATGACTGCGGTTGGGTGCAAACACAGGATCTGGAAACTCAACCCAGGCCTCTCATGTAGATAATGGGGACTCCGTCATTTGAGCCATCACCAGCTGCCTCCTGGGTTTGCACTAGCAGAAAGCTGGAACCAGGAGTAGAGCCAGTACTTGCATCCAGGTACTCTAATATAGGATGTGGACAGCTAATTAGTGTCTTACTTGCTAGACCAAACACCACCTCTCTACTCTCACTTTCATTATTTCTTTCCTTCCGCTAACTTTGGGTTTGATTTATTCTTGCTTTTATAGGTCCGTGAGATCTATTGTTAGTTTATTTGAAATATTTATTTTTTGATGTAGACATTTACCACAATATGCAATTCTTAGTGCAAGCAGTTTTAATGTGTTCTATTTTCATGTGTTTTAAGCATATTTTTAATTGACATTTTCATTTCTTCAGGGACCATTGATTGTTCAGGAGCATGTTCAATTTCCATGTGTTTGTGTATGTTCAATTTTTCTCTTGTTTTATACTTCTAGTTTTATTCTGCTGTGGTCAGATAATATACATGATGTGATTTCAATTTTTAAAAATTTAATGAGACTTGATTTGTGGCTGCTGTCATTTGGATATTAGTTCTGGCGTCCTGCAAAGGCCTGTATATGCAAGGCTTATTCCCCAGGGCAACGCAATGACAAGGTGCTGAAGCATTTAAGAGGTGGGGCCTTAAGTCATTGGGGGCATTCGTTCTGGAGGTGGTTCTCTTCATGAGGGTTGTAGTAGCCCGAGTTCCTCCCCATGCAATCCCTCTCTTTCAGTCTTGCTGGACATGTGGTCCTCCTCTGCTCATGCCTCACCATCTTCCATGAGATCTTTTCCAAATTCTGCATCACTCCTTTTGAAATTTGGACCTCTGAAACTGTAGGCTAAATAAATGTTGTCTTGCTGTTAAGTTAATTGTGTCAGGTACTTCACTGTAATAATGAAAAGCTGACAAACACAATAGCCTCACATTTGGTTTATCTGGCAGGATGTTCTGTGTGCTGATGACACGAATATGTAAACTGCAGACCAAAATATATAAACTGCAGCTATTGGAAGAAATGTTTTATCATCCTCTGTTGGCGCCATTTACTCTATATTGTCAGTGAACTCTGATGTCGCTGTGGATTTCCTATCTGCATGATTTACTCATTGATGAAAATGGAGTATTGAGGCTCCCAACTGTTACTGTATTGCAGTCTATTTCTTCCTTAGATTTAATAATTTTTGCTTTATATATTTGAAGGTCCTGTATTGGCTGTATATATATTATCATTTTATCCTGATGCTTAATTGATCATTTTATCAATATTGAATGACCTTGTCAGTTTTTTATTGCTATTGAATTAATATCTGATTTATCAAATGAGTATGGCTATTCTTGCTTGCTTTTGATTTCCATGTGCATTTAATATTTTCCATCATTTCACTTTCCATCTATGTTTTTTCTTTACTGGTGAGGTGAGCTTTTTGCAGGCAGGATATCAGTGGGTCTTATTTTTTATTACATCTAGCCAGTCTTTGGGAAGAAGAATTTAATCCAACTCATTCTTGTCATTTTGCTAAATTTTTTGTGATTGCTTTATGTGCATTCCCTTTCTGTCTCACATTATTTGTATTTGTTGTTTGGTGATTTTCTGTATTTACAAGGTTTGATTATCTTCTTTTTCGTTTGTATGTCTGTTGTATGAGTGAGTTTTATTCTTTCACATGTTTTCATGATGGCAATTGAAATTATTTTCCCCACAGATGTAGAACCTCCTGAATATTTCTTGTAAGGCCAATCTGGTGGCAATGAATTTCCTCATTTTTGCTTGTCTAGGAATGACTGTTTCTCCTTCATTTCATTTTTATTTTAAAGATTTCATTTATTTGAAAGGCAGAGTTACAGAGAGAGAGAGAGAGGGTGGGAGAGAAAAAGAGGTCCTCCATCTGTTGCCTCACTCCTCAAATGGTTGCAATGGCCAGAGCTGGGCCAATCTGAAACCAGGAGCCAGCAACCTCCTTGCGGTCTCCCACATGGCTTCAGGGGCCCAAGCACTAGGGCCATCCTCCACTGCCTTCCCAGGTGCACCAACAGGGAGCTGGATTGCAAGTGGACAAGCCAGGTCTCGAACCAGTACCCTTGTGGGATGCTGACATAGTAGGCAGTGGCTTTACCCAAATTTCCTTCATTTCTGAAGGGTAACTTTGCTGGATATAGTTTCTTGATTGACTAATATAATGGAATTTATTTATATGATTCCACCCTTTGTCCATTTTTGGGAATTCTCTTTCTTTCACAGCTTAACTTCAATGTCTTGGAGAAGGCCTTTTATTTTGATAGAGTCTACTAGAAGTCCTTTGAGCTACTAGGATCTGGATATCCATTTCTCTTTCAAGACTTGGGAGGTTTGTAGATGTTATTTTGTTAAGTAGATTTTCAAAGACTTTCCTTCTTTGTTCATCTGGAACACCAATAATACAAATACTTGTTCCCTTAAAGATTTGCATAAATGGGATCAGTGCTGTGGCACAGCAGGTTAAGCTACCACAAGTGATAGTGGCATCCCACATGAGCTCTGGTTCAGGATCTGACAGTTCTGCCTCTGATCAAGCTCGTTGCTAATGTGCCTGGGAAAGCATTAGACAATGACCCAAGTGTGTGGGTCCCTGCTACCCTCATGGGAGTCCCAGATGTATTTCCAGGCTCCTGGCTTCAGTCTGGCCCTGCCCTGGCCACTGTGGCCATTTGGGAAATGAAGTAGCAGATAGAACTATTCTCTCTCTCTCTCTCTCTCTCTCTCTCTAATTCTGCCTTGCAACTAAATAAATATCTAAAATAAAAATTTCACATGATTTTTATTTGCTGTCTTCATTGTTTTTAGTTTTTTTTTTCTTTTGACTTAATTGGGTTATTTCAAAAGACTTGTCTTCAAGTCTACAAGGGTTTTCTTCTACTTGTTCTAGTGTGTTCTTGAAGCTCACAATCACATTTATTTCATTTAATTGTTCAGCTCCAAATTTCTGTTTGGTTCTTTTTTATGATTTCTATCTCTTTGTTGAATTTCTCACTCATTTAATAAATTTTTTCTAATTTTCTTGAACAGTATATCTGTACTCTTACATCTCATTAACTTTTTTTAAAGATTTATTTATTTATTTGAAAGGTAGAGTTACACAGAGAGAAGGTGAGGCAGAGAGAGAGAGAGAGAGAGAGAGAGGTCTTTCATCCACTGGTTCACTCCCCAGATGGCCAGGATGGCTGGAGCTCCACCAATCCTAAGTCAAGAGCCAGGAGCTTCTTCCAAGCCTCCCATGTAGGTGTAGGGGCTCAAGGGCTTGGGCCATCTTCTACTGCTTTCCCAGGCCATAGCAGAGAGCTGGATCAGAAGGGGAGCAGCCAGGACTCGAACCAGCACCCATACAGGATGCCGGCACTGCAGGCAGCAGCTTTACCCACTATGCCATAGCACCAGCCCCCTGACTTTTCTTAATATCATAATTTTGCATTCCTTTTAAAGCATTTCATAGATTTATTTTGCATTGGGGTCTGTTTCTTAAGGATCATCTCCTCCTTTGTAGGAGTCATGGTTGCTTTGTATGCTTCTTGCTTCCCTATGTTGCAGTCTACACATTTGAAGTAATAGTCAACAATTCCAGTGGTAAAGAAAAGTGTTTCCATTTAGATGAGACACAGGGTATTGGTTGAATAGATGCTTAGACTTTAGTTCTGAATGAACACAGAACTGTTGTCTCTGATTTCTTCCATTGTCACCAATATCAGTTGTGTCTATGAGTGACTCAGCAGTCTAGAGTACAGGTGTTTGTGGAGATAGCGGTGAAATTTTGCAGTGGCTGAGGGCTTCCAAAGGTTCATGGTCATTGCTGATAGAGATACAAAGTGATGGTGCTGGCAGAAGCCAGGATACCAGAGGTTTGTGTGTTATGAAGGTCCAATGCCAATGATGCTCTAACTGTTGGTGGAAGCACTTTTGATTCTTGGTGCACAGACCAAAAAGGCATATATTCTCAGGCCCAGTGGAGTCAGGCACTGATTGCAGCACTAAAAGCTGAGACTATTAAGGATCTGGCCACACAGGAGGCTGACTTCAGGTCCTATGGCAGTAGCTGTAACAACTGGAAATGCATGCTGTGTAGAGGCCTCTTCTCAGGCCCTACGAGTGACTGTCAAATGTGCCAGTACTCCTAGCAGTGGCAGCCACAATCCAGAAGCCACAGCTTGTGGAGGGGCCCCCCTCAAGCCCAGCCAGTAAGCTCTGATGACACCAGGGATTTTTATCGTGACAGCTGTAATTAAGGGGCCACCTACTGCCTTCTAAGACAGGCTGAACCCTAGTTGTGGCTCTGTTCTTAGGATGGCACTCTGTCTAGCAGCTTGGGCTGTGACAATGGTAGAGACCCAATGTGAGTTCTTTTTTGGAAACAAATAAGTTGTACAACTCCAGGAAATTCTCCAAAATTGACTTAAAGCCACTGAGAATTGTGGAATCCTCCTGTATATAGGATTTCCATCCCTCAGCAATTACGGGTTCTCAAGAGCTTTCTCCATTACTTCTTCCCAGTAATAGGGAGTTCCCATGGCATTGAGGCCAAGGTCACAGTTGCAGTGCACTTTGTCCCTTTCTCTTATGCTACCCTCCATGCTGTGCAGACTTCCTGGCTCTTGCTTACTCAGTTCCAGCATTATCCCTCAGTCCCTTCCCTCAAAATGCCGTCACTCGTTTGTTATCTTGCTTCTTCTCTGTGTCAGAGGCAAGTACAGTGTACCTCTCATATTCTTCGCCAGTGAGTGCCAACATTTTACAAAATGCAAAATGGGCCAAAACTTCAATTCTTAAAGAGTAATATTGACAAATTCTATTTTTTGTTTTAAAATATTATAGAATAACTAGATGAAATTGATAGCTTTCTAGATGAAATTAACTTAAGCATTCTAGATGAGATTAACAGCTTTCTTTTACTGCTCTAAGACTTTAAGTAAAATTATTGTACAAAACGCAGATCACAGTATGCAACATCTTATTACTCAATTAGATTATCAGAGTTTTTCGTAGAAGAAACTTGGGTTGGCAGCATACTGCTTAAATATCAATCACTCTATTGATTATAGAGGAAGAAAAAGAAAAGAGTATCCAGGGAAATGATAAGAATTAAAAACAATCAACAGCCTTTGTATACACAGACAATGCCATGGCTGAGGAAGAACTTCTAAGATCAATCCCATTCACAATAGCTACAAAAACAATCAAATACCTTGGAATAAACTTAACCAAGGACGTTAAAGATCTCCACGATGAAAATTACAAAACCTTAAAGAAAGAAATAGAAGAGGATACCAAGAAATGGAAAAATCTTCCATGCACATGGATTGGAAGAATCAATATCATCAAAATGTCCATTCTCCCAAAAGCAATTTATAGATTCAATGCAATACCAATCAAGATACCGAAGACCTTCTTCTCAGATCTGGAAAAAATGGTGCTGAAATTCATATGGAGGCACAAGAGACCTCGAATAGCTAAAGCAATCTTGTACAACAAAAACAAAGCCGGAGGCTTCACAATACCAGATTTCAGGACATACTACAGGGCAGTTGTAATCAAAACAGCATGGTACTGGTACAGAAACAGATGGATAGACCAATGGAACAGAATTGAAACACCAGAAATCAACCCAAACATCTACAGCCAACTTATATTTGATCAAGGATCTAAAACTAATTCCTGGAGCAAGGACAGTCTATTCAATAAATGGTGCTGGGAAAATTGGATTTCCACGTGCAGAATCATGAAGCAAGACCCCTACCTTACACCTTACACAAAAATCCACTCAACATGGATTAAAGACCTAAATCTACGACCTGACACCATCAAGTTACTAGAGAACATTGGAGAAACCCTTCAAGATATTGGCACAGGCAAAAAGTTTCTGGAAAAGACCCGGGAGGCACAGGCAGTCAAAGCCAAAATCAACTATTGGGTTTGCATCAAATTGAGAAGTTTC
Source organism: Oryctolagus cuniculus (assembly GCF_051225735.1). NCBI lineage: Eukaryota > Metazoa > Chordata > Mammalia > Lagomorpha > Leporidae > Oryctolagus > Oryctolagus cuniculus. The sequence goes on from NC_142874.1 coordinate 69,335,521, forward strand.
TGTACTGCAAAAGAAACAGTCAGGAGAGTGAAGAGACAACCGACAGAATGGGAAAAAATATTTGCAAACTATGCAACAGATAAAGGGTTAATAACCAGAATCTACAAAGAAATCAAGAAACTCCACAAAAACAAAACCAACAACCCACTAAATAGATGGGCCAAGGACCTCAATAGACATTTTTCAAAAGAGGAAATCCAAATGGCCAACAGGCACATGAAAAAATGTTCAAGGTCACTAGCAACCAGGGAAATGCAAATCAAAACCACAATGAGGTTTCACTTCACCCCGGTTAGAATGGCTCACATGCAGAAATCTACCAACAACAGATGCTGGCGAGGATGTGGGGAAAAAGGGACACTAACCCACTGTTGGTGGGAATGCAAACTGGTCAAGCCACTATGGAAGTCAGTCTGGAGATTCCTCAGAAACCTGAAGATAACCCTACCATTCGACCCAGCCATCCCACTCCTTGGAATTTACCCAAAGGAATTTAAATTGGCAAACAAAAAAGCGGTCTGCACCCTAATGTTTATTGCATCTCAATTCACAATAGCCAAGACCTGGAACCAACCTATTTGCCCATCAACAGTAGACTGGATAAAGAAATTATGGGATATGTACTCTTTAGAATACTATACCTCAGTAAGAAACAATGAAATCCAGTCATTTGCAACAAAATGGAGGAATCTGGAACACATCATGCTGAGTGAAATAAGCCAGTCCCAAAGGGACAAATACCATATGTTCTCCCTGATCGGCGACAACTGACTGAACACCAAAAAGGAAACCTCCTGAAGTGAAATGGACACTATGGGAAACGGTGACTTGATCAGCATAGCCCTGACTGTTAATGAACAACTTAATACATTATCCCTCTTAGTAGTTTTTTTGTCTGTTCTACTTAATATGACTGGTTTAATTCTGTAATTAATACACAGTTATTCTTAAGTGTTAAAAATTAACTGAAATGTGATCCCTGTTAAACATAAGAGTGGGAATAAGAGAGGGGAGAGATGTATAATTTGGGACATGCTCAAGCTGACTTGCCCCAAATGGTAGAGTTAGAAACATACCAGGGTATTCCAATTTAATCCCATCAAGGTGGCATGTACCAATGCCATCTCACTAGTCCAAGTGATCAATTTCAGTTCACAATTGATCATAATGAAAGGACTAAGAGTCAAAGGGAGCACATAAACAAGTCTAGTACCTGCTAACACTAACCGATGGAATAAATAAAGGGGAGAGTGATCCAACATGGGAAGCGAGATACTCAGCAGACTCATAGAATGGCAGATGTCCTAAATAGCACTCTGGCCTCAGAATCAGCCCTAAAGGCATTCGGATCTGGCTGAAAAGCCCATGAGAGTATTTCAGGCATGGAAAGCCAAGACACTCTGGCAAAAGATCTCTGCGAGTGAGATCCCAGTGGAAAGAACAGGTCTTCAAAGAAGGAGGTACCTTTCTCTGAAGGGAGGAGAGAACCTCCACTTTGACTATGACCTTGTCTAAACAAGATAAGAATCGGAGAACTCAGAGGGCTTCCATAGCCTTGGAAACTCATGACTGGAGCATAGGGAGACTACTGATGCCATAGACAGGAGTGTCAATTGGTAAAGTCAACAACAGGAGTCACTGTGCACTTACTCCTCATGTAGGATCTCTGTCCTTAATGTGCTGTGCATTGAGATTTAATGCTATAACGAGTACTCAAACAATATATTTCACTTTGTGTTTCTATGGGGGTGCAAACTGTTGAAATCTTTACTTAATGCATACTAAACTGATCCTGTGTAAAAAAAAAAAAAAAAAAAAAAAAAAGAAAAGAAATTATCAATTCCCAACTTGACTCTCACTGGGATTAAACATGACAATAGGTCTGATCTGATTTCATCATCATTTAAAAAAAATCATCTATTATTTTTCACTTTATGTTTCTGTGTGTGAGCAAACTGTTGAAATCCTTACTTAATGTATACTAAGCTGATCTTCTGTATATTAAGATAATCGAAAATGAATCTTGATGTGAATGGAAGGGGAGAGGGAGTGGGAAAGGGGAGGGTAGTGGGTGGGAGGGACGGTATGTGGGGGAAGCCATTGTAATCCATAAATCGTACTTTGGAAATTTATATTCATTAAATAAAAGTTAAAAAAATGTAGTTATAATTTCATGGTCCATTCGAATTGTAATATATCTTTGAATGAATAAATAAGTGAATGAATGAGCCAGTGAATATATACAATATTAGTTACAATAACACATTGTAGTAGAGAAACCTGTTTCTGAGCATACTCTTTCTCTTTTCCTTGGATGAACCTTACATATTTATTTATAATACATAAAACAAAGCAAAAATGTTTTGAATACCTACTGTGTATCTCACATTACTATTAAAATTATATATTTCATAATGTTATCCATACTTGTATTGATTTACTATTAAGATTTTGAATTAACATGAAATGTCCATGCATTTTATGGAATGTAGCGCAATACTTCAAGAATATAGCCAGCATGAACTAATTCTACCCTACTGGTCTGTGAACATCAGAACTCAATCCTTTCATCTAACTGCATTTTGGTACACATTATCCTATCTCCCCTCAATCTCATCTTTCCCAGCATATAATAACCACACTTTTAGATTCATAACCAATACTTACATTTATAAACATGTTTTTAATTTCAAAATATGAGTGGAAAAATTGTATTTGCCTTTCTGTGTCTGGTTTATTTCTTTTAACAAAATGGTTCAATTCCATTCATCTTATTGCAAATGTCAGGAATTTGTTCTTTCTTATGGCTGAGTAGTACCCAATTAAGTATGTACACAACATTTTTTTTTCCTTTCATCCATTGATGGACAGCTAGGTTGATTTTCTGTCTTTGCTATTGTGATTAGTACTACAATTAACACAGGAGTGTAGGTATCTCTTTCTTTCATATGATGACTTCATTTCCCTTGGATATATTCCAAGAAGTGGGATAGCTAAGTCCTATGACCAACCATTTTAACTTTTTGAGGAACCTCCATAATGGTTATACTGCATAGGAGAAAAATAACAACAACAACAATAAGAGGCTTGGGGCTGGCACTGTGGCACAGCGGGTTAATGCCCTGGCCTGAAGCACCAACATCCCATGTGGGCACCAGTTTGAGTCCTGGCTGCTCCACTTCCAATCCAGCTCTCTGCTATGGCCTGGGAAAGCAGTAGAAGATGGCCCAAGTCCTTGGGCCCCTGCACCTGCATGAGAGACCTGGAAGAGGCTCCTGGCTCCTGGCTTTGGATTGTCACAACTCTGGCCCTTGCGGCCAATTGGGGAGTGAACCAGTGGATGGAAGACCTCTCTCTCTCTCTCTCTCTGCCTCTCCTCTCTGTGTAACTCTGACTTTCAAATAAATAAATCATTTTTTTTTTTTTGACAGGCAGAGTGGACAGTGAGAGAGAGACAGAGAGAAAGGTCTTCCTTTTTTCCATTGGTTCACCCCCCAATGGCCAGGAGCCCTGGTCTCCCATGCGGGTACAGGGCCCAAGCACCTGGGCCATCCTCCACTGCACTCCCTGGCCACAGCAGAGAGCTGGCCTGGAAGAGGGGCAACCGGGACAGAATCCGGCGCCCCGACTGGGACTAGAACCCGGTGCCTATTGAGCTATGGCGGCGCCAGCCAATCTTTTTTTTTTTTTTTTTTTAAAGAGGCTAATATGCTTAAAAAGAATACTGCATATGGCTGTAGAAAATGATTTTATTCAATCTAAATAAACTTGTTCAAGGATTCTTGTGTTTAAAAGCAAATACCTCCTTATCTAATGAATAAATGAGAGCAATGGCAAGGAAACTATAAGCAGAGAAGGTAAAGCTGATATGCAACCCTCATGTGAAAATGTTGAAGTATTTTCAGTCTGGTTGTCTTAAGTCCCAATGTGGCCTGTGTTTCTCAAAGCTTCCTCTTCTCCAGGGCTTTCCAATCGTCTCCCTGAATCAGGGAGGGATCATGGACAGCCAAAGCAAGAGACCTTTCTGTCCCAGCTGTAGCCTGCAGCAGCCACCCTGCATGTGCTACCTATTGCTCAATCATTTTAGTTCCACCACTGATTTAAGATTATACCTTGAAACGCCCTACTCTCACGAGCTCCATAATTAAGGCTTCTCTCCTATTTCAAATTAACCTCATTTTCCATTTGGTCCAATGTAGTATTTTTTTTTTTTTCACAATGTTATAAGGCAAACTTTTCTCATAGAAAAATTATGTCTATAAATATACTGACACCTTCCAATTCAATACCAATTTATTTATCTTCTCTACTATATATTCTCTTTTGAGTATAGTCTTTTCCTAAGAATTCCCAAATATGAATATTTATTCTTTAAAAAACAGTCACTGTCTTTTCCATTAAAAATAACACTTCCTCTTCAACACAATTCTTTATCAAGTCTGACTACAGCCCACTAAATCTCAGCTTTCTATAAAAGATGCTTCAGTAAAGAATACAATGTCAATTTTCATTCTGATCTTTTTAATTATACCGTATGTGTGTGTGTGTGTGTGTGTGTGTGTATATATATAAAGATTTATTTACTTATTTTGAAAGTCAAGAGTTACAGAGAGAGGGAGAGAAAGAGTGATTTTCTACCCACTGGTTCACTGCAAAGTAAAGGAGTCAGGAGCTTCATCTGGGTTTCCCACCTGGGTGGCAGGGACCCAAGAACTTGGGATATTTTACCCTGCCTTCCCTAGGCTGTTAGCAGGGAGCTGGATTAGAAGTGGAACAGCCAGCATTCCAACCAGTGCCCATGTGAGATACTAGTGTCACAGGAAGCAGCTTTACCCATTAGATCACAACGCTGGCCCACAATAAATATTTTAATTCTGATCCATTCTGTCATCCTGATTTGCTCAATACTTGGCAATAAATTTATATTCTTTATTCAGTAAAGTAACTTCTTCTGCAATGAAATGATAATTTTTGTTAAAATTCGATAGGAGATTGTTTTGATGTTGCAGTTTATGGGGCATTACAAGCCCCATGAAAGATATCTAAAGATCAGGCAAGGAATATCTTCAAAACTCTTCCAAACAGCTTTAGCCATCAAACTCTGTTCAAGTTTTATAATCTAAAATCAGGATTAAAATAATTTTAATTACGTAAAATTTGTAGTATTTCTACCTGCTCCAAAAAGGAGCTTAATTGTTCTTTCCAGGACTTCAGTGCAGTTGGTGTTTAGGTTTGCTTATCTTGCGATGCCAGCGTCGGACTGGGGCAGGTTGGTGATTGCGAGGGTCTGAAGCAGTTTTTGCTTGTATTAATCATTCAGGGTGGAGCTACTCCATAATTTAATCATACTGCTAAATGCACAATCTGTTTGTGAGGTTTTGAAATTCGTATTTGAAACTTTCAGAAATTTAGAATAGTATTTTAAAGCTTAGGTATATTTAAAAATTGACCAGGAGAGGAATTCTCAAAGACCACATGATAGATTTGCTAAGTAAATGAATTCCAGACATAGAAGAATACAGATGGTATACTGCCAATGCATAAAATTGCAGTGTAGATAAAACAACTTTCTAATGGGAGAGACTAAAAGCACAGGCATCCTGTGCAAGTTTGGACAGCAAGGATGCTTGGGGGAACTTTCCAGCGTTACCAATGTGCTCTATATCTATCTGACAGTGTTACACTCGTGACACTTCACAAAGTCCTACATTTTAGGCTTCTGCACTTTACTATACGTGTGTTTGCCTAATGTAAAAACTTTTCAGAAGCTTGTGTTTTCTTAATGCAACCTTCTTATAGGCAATCTGAAATATGTGCCAAGGATGGGAAAAGGTATGAAAGCAAAAACAACTTAAATTCTAGAGAAAAGGAAATCAACATGTTTCAGGCTAATAAGGTGAACTCTGCACAGTAAGCAAGATTCCACTTAGCACAAGCCAATACTTTAATTGATATGATATGGAGCCTGGAGAGTGACCACTACAGGATCACTCCTGGTGCTTCCCTGCCTTCTCCCTGAGCGGAGGCTGTGCTATTCTCTCCCATTCTCCTCAAGAGGCATTAGGGCTTTTAGAACCTGAAGCAGGGTATCAAAACATTTTTCCTACAGTGTGCTAAATCAAGACACAATGTGATACTAACAATGTGTTCATCATTAAAATGACTATTATAGAAAATGAAGTTGTCTCTTTCTGTACTTGTTACACTAAAAAAAAAGGAAATAGTTCCTCAAATCTAAATGTATAAAACAGTACCAAACAATACACATCAATTACATGCACAGATTCTCTACTTAAATTTTAAATGAGCATATACCTCGGTGCTCAAACATTGATCTTAATTCACTGAGTCTTAATTTATGTTCTGTCCTTACTCCCCCCTCCATTTGTCAGCTGTATCTTGCAGGCGCACCATTACTTTATGACAGCCATAGAAATAGCTAGACATCCTGCTCTGCCAGAGGAGACAACACCTTTTCCTGGGTTTATCAGACCAGACAGCAGAAGGTGAGAAATTCCACATGAACAAAGCTATTCTCCAAATTCCTCAGGACTCTAGGACTTGCCTACACTTCCAAATCCAAGAGAATGTAATTTGCATTTTAAAGTGTTTGCTATCTCTTTGTAAATATGTAAATGGAATGTTGCGGCGACTGGGAGAGGAGACTTTGAAAGTGACAGGAGATTTGACCCCTGATATTACCCAGTAAGGGTGAGACCTTGAGCAAGGATGAAAGCTAGATATTGTCATATAAAAAACACTCGAGATTTTAATGACCCTCATAAATGCTCAACAATGACTCTAGTCATTGATTTGCTAATGAACTTATTCCCCTTACCACACAGGGCTGTCTGCAGTTTAAACATCCTTCTGAAGGGGAGATGTTTCCACCTGGGTACATCCACCACCATCTCTGTGTTTCTCTGCTCCTGACACTGCCTATCTGAACAGATAAAACCTTGGTTACTGGCATCCCCTTTGTAGTAAGAGCTGCTGTGATGTAAAGAAACCTGCGCTTTGCTGTTCAGACCATTTGTTCCCTGAACTTTTGTGTGGACCAACTGCTAGAGTTCTGCGCCACCCTGCCCCGGCCCTCGGAGGTCACCTGGTGGGCATGGACTGGAATGGATCTCAACCTTCAGTCATTGCTCTGGGTTCCACCTGCAATCGAGGCCTTAAAAGCCTCACTTCCCTTCCTGGAAGAGAAGAGACCATTATAAGTGATTTTTCGCATGTCTTGAGGAAAAATAATTTTTTAAACAGCTTTACATTTAATATTTTTAATATTGTGGTTTTTCTTTTCTATTGCAGCTGTCAATACATAATTCCTAGAGATTTCCTTAGAGCTGAGGGTGAGAATAAGAAGTAAATTGCATGTTATATTTCACTCACATGTCACTCTAATGTAGCATAGGTTGGAGTATCCAAAAACACATCTAGCTAATGATAGATAATATTTTGATATAACTGTACACATTACATGTATTAAAGGATAATCAGTTTGAATCTAGAGAATATCATGGTGCTACCTCTACATAGGCAATGACCGATGAAATTATTTCCTTAGGGGACACATGTGTAGGAGGCAGACACCTGAACTAAATGTTGTTCCTGCTAATTCCAGGAAAAGATTATATTTTTCAACATCTTTCTGCAAGTATACAATAATGTCGAAAGCTGACAGGCATGCAAGGTATCCGTTGTAGACATGGAAATAAATGCTGAACTCCACTCTTAGCTGGTGAAAAGAGGATACCCAATCTGACTTGAACTAATCTGGCAAGCAGACAGCTGCATAGGGCTGTTTGAAGGCCTTGTGACATACTGTGAAAGCACCTTGGATCAGCTTCACTGATTGGAGAAGATAAGAACTCTGTCAAGTAGTCAGGAATCACCTGAAAGAGATGAATGTAGAAGATGCATGACTCAAATCAATTCATCCCAAGGGACTCATCTTTTATTAACATGAGCCTATTGTCGGAAAGGAGAAGAGATCATTTACATTCTGTCTGAGAGTTCTCACTTTTTTTAAGTGATTGATAAAATGCTCTATCAACCTCTATAGTAAGACTGATTTAAAGAACTAAAATTGAATTCCCAGGGGCTCTGGGTGTCTTTTGGAAATGTGCAAGTAAATTAACACATTCTCTCTACAAGGAGGAGGGTGTTCTTCAAGACAGGAGCGCATCAGCATATGCCCTTCATGCAGAACTTCTTGCTGTATTATGCCTTCTAAAAAAATGATTTTAAACAGGGAACAGATTGTACTTTCCAAGGACAATTGGCTGTAGGCAAGAGTGCTGGTCAATTACTCTGCACGAAAATGGACATGCAGATGTATATGGGGCCTATGAGATTATTCATGATAATATAAAAAGATATCTTCTTTGATTCTAGTTTTGTTATTACTGACAATTTGAATGAAGTCATCTGTTGGCTCATGGATAATTTTCTTTGAACAATCAAAAAGTGTATTTCCCTATAATGACCAAAATGAAAAAGTCTCAGAACTGGAAGCTTTTGTCCAGAATTTTTAAGGTAAAATTCTGATGGAGGTGGAAAGGGTATTAAAAAATATACCTTGGGGCCAGTGCCCTGGCTCACTTGGTTAATCCTCCAGCTGGGGCGCTGGCATCCCATATGGGCACCGGGTTCTAGTCCTGGTTGCTCCTCTTCCAGTCCAGCTCTCTGCTGTGGCCACGGGAAGGCAGTGGAGGATGGCCCAAGTACTTGGGCCCACGCACCCGCATGGGAGACCGGGAGGAAGTACCCGGCTCCTGGCTTCGGATTGGCGTAGTTCCGGCCATAGCGGCCATTTGGGGGGTGAACCAACGGAAGGAAGACCTTTCTCCTTGACTCCCTTTCTCTCACTGTCTAACTCTATCTGTCCCATAAAAAAAAATACACCTTGATGGTTAGTGGTACATTAACCTTGTGATTGTAGAATGGACTAAAGAAAAAAAAAAAGGAAAGAAGAGAAGTATGATTATCTTCTAAGAATTGTACCTATGAAATACATGAAGTCTCTTCTCTTTATAGTAATAAAAATTTTTAAAAAATATTTAAAAATACACCTTGACTGTAGAGTTCCAATTAGAAAGAAACATCTCAGTAAAACAACGTTGCTGTGAAAGTTGCAGATGACTGGGTTTCCTGATCTGGGTAAAGACTCCTGTCCTCACTGCGTTCCCCTCCACCTGCCCTGTCTTAATTCCACACTTGAAAACCACAGATTCTCTGCAAGTGTGCCCGAGGCTCTTCTTCATCCCCTCCTCCTGACTCTTGGCTTTTTCTATCCTCTTCTGGCACTGAACACGTTGACTTCTACTTATTGGATCAAGGAGATGTGGAAGGCACTTTGAAAAGTTTATAGAAAATAGAGTTAAAAGATAAATTCATTTTAGTGCAAAGAGAATTTGAAATCCATGCACAAGTGGTCTTCAATAAAGTACCTGGAAAATGCACCAAAATAGATATCTTTAAATTTCATTTTCCAGGAATATTTTGAAGGACCTTCATATAAGCTCGCTAGTTTACCATAAGAAAGTAAAAAACCAAGCAAGCAGCATAAACAAATGAAATTGACTTTATTTGTAATAGTAGAGGCTAAAAGTCTGAGATCAGGCTGTTGGCACAATTGGTTTTCTCCCCAGGCGTCTCTCCTCGGCTTGCAGTCAGTCATCTTCTCCTTTTGTCTTCACGTGGTCCTGCTCTGCTTGTGTCAGTGTGCTAATCACCTCTTGTTATCAGAATACCAGTCTTATTGGTGAGGGCCCAAACTAAGGATCTCATTTAACTTAATTACCACTTCAAAGAACCTTATCACCAAATTCCATGGCATTCTGAGGGAACAGGAGCTAGGACTTCCACATACCATTTTTCAAGAGCACAAATTAGCCTACCACCAAAGGCATGTTTGAGATATCAGAGAAAGAGACACATGTTGAGGTTTGCTCCTGGGCCACCTCTCTTCTTCCTTTGGTTTGGCCAGAATTGAGGTCATCCCCTGCTAAGGAGCCACTCTACTGCAGTTACTTCCAAAATAGGAAATGATTTTCTTAAGTTTTACAAGCTTTCCACTTGTGTGTATTAATAACAGATTGTATTAATGTAATTCTTCAGGGTGGTTGGGGAATGGCTTGTGCTAATTTTCTCTGCAAAATCCTGTCACTAAATATTTATAACCACAGAAATAACTATTCTCCTTCTATTTGTGTGGTCCTCAAAGTTTGTGTCTTTCTCTACTTTGGGGCACTCGTTTTTCAGCCACCACTCCTCTGTTATTCTGAGCTGCTGTGACGAGAATCGTTGCATCAGAAGAACAACTTTCTCATTGAGAAATAATCAGAAAATAGTTATTTCTCCTGCAGAAGCACACATAGCACCTCCTTCTTACCACCCTTCCCACATCGACTTCTACTAGTGAGCAATGCGATGAGGCGCACTTGTTTATTGCAGAATTATGGGTTAGCACACTCAATGTGAAACAAATGAATCACATTTGTCTCATCAGAAGATATTATTTTTAGTCTAGAGTTTATTTTTAATGTACTGAAAACATATTTCAGATCTCCTAGGAAAGGAACTTCAGAAGTTGTTGTATGTGTGTCATGCTCTTTCCTTGGCTGAATCCCAAGGGGAACAAAAAAAGATTTCTTCCTGCTCCAGCCTACTTTGTTTGGAGAAGTTGCGTTGAGTAAGGAGAAAGGGAACTTTGCTTTTATTTATTTATTTTTCTTTATTTCAAAGGCAGACAGACACAGATAGAGAAAGACAGAGACCTATCTTCCAGTTCACCCCTCAAATGCCCCCAACAGCCAAGGTTGGGCCAAGCCAGGCCGAACCCAGGAGCCCAGAACTCAATCTACGTCTCCCAGGTGGGTGGCAGGAACTCAAATGTGATTACAGTAGTCTTCTTTTGCACAGGGTCAGTTGGTCTTCAGGTTGGTAGGACAAAAATTCTGTGTTCTAGAAACCCCTTAAGCCGGCGCCGCAGCTCACTAGGCTAATCCTCTGCTTTGCGGTGCTGGCACACCAGGTTCTAGTCCCAGTTGGGGCGCCGGATTCTGTCCCGGTTGCCCCTCTTCCAGGCCAACTCTCTGCTGTGGCCAGGGAGTGCAGTGGAGGATGGCCCAAGTACTTGGGCCCTGCACCCCATGAGAGACCAGGATAAGTACCTAGCTCCTGCCATCGGATCAGCGCGGTGTGCCGGCTACAGCGCGCCGGCCGAGGCGGCCATTGGAGGGTGAACCAACGGCAAAAGGAAGACCTTTCTCTCTGTCTCTCTTTCTCACTGTCCACTCTGCCTGTCAAAAAAAAAAAAAAAAAGAAAAAGAAACCCTTTAAAATGTTCTCATAAAAGTAGCAAATATTAGTATAATCTACTTGTACTTCATGCAGTGAGAATTAGCCTAGTTAAGATTTTCTTTTCTGGTAAAAATTAATAAAAATCAAATAAGAAAGAAAAACAATATATAAATAACCCAGGATTTGTAAACATTAGCATAATATTGAAAAACATTGAGTTAATTAAAAAAATGCTTCTTTGGTGTATGTAATTGAGGGACAGAGAGAGAGAGAATTTGAGCCATTACCTGCTACCTCTAAAGGTGTGTATTAGCAGGAAGCTATATTCAAAGTGGAGCTGGCACTGGAACCCAGAACTCCAATATGGGATGTAGATATCACCAATGGTATCGAAATCACTATGACAAATGCCTGCTTTGGGACTTTGTTTTTTAAAAAAGTGTGGTGGACAATATTATTCAGATGTTCCTTCACTTCTGATGGAGTTTTAACTTAACTAGAAAATGTGTTCACTACAGCTAACCAAGGTAGCTTACCTTAGCCTAGTTAAAGAATACTTATATTAGCCTATAGTTGGTCAAAATCATCTAATCCAAAGCCTGTTTTATAAAGAAGTATTGACTCCCTCTTGTAATCTATTTTAATACTTTACTGAAAAATATAACAATCACTTGCATGTTGTTTTAGCACCACTGTAAAGTTGAAAATTGTAAGTTGAACCATGACAAGTCTAGGGTTATCTGCATATACTCTGGCATCACTATTTATAAAATGTCACTGTAGAGCTATCTGGATGTCATTCTTTTGATTCAAGAGGCAATTTCTGTAAGGCAGCTTGCTCTTGTTTATTTTCACTTGTATAAATCATTGCTCAACACAGGGACATTTTTTGAAGCAGTTTGGTCTATAACTTCAAGTGAATTGTGAATAATGAAATCATTGAATGATCAGAGACGTTGGAAATCATTCTTGTTTTCTAGTAATGGGCATATGGATTCGAAGAACAGTTCCTGGAACCAAAGCAATCAATAGAACATATTTGTGAGAATGAACCTTTAGTCACAAAATTTTCCCACAGAAGTTCAATGGAAAACATGGTATTGTGTTAACTATACAACTGAGTATATATCAATTAGGTATATAGTACATGATATATGTGTATTAAAATAGAAGGCAATTTTCCACTGGGTCATAAATAGCTACATATAAATACAATTCTGTCAAGATTTCACAAGATAAATTTTTAATATTTTTTATTTTGTTAAATAATTATTTTTTAAAAGACTTATTTGTGTATTTGAAAAGTAGAGTTATGGGGGGAGGGGTACAGAAAGAGAGAGAGGGAGATCTTCCAACCTCTGGTTCACTCTCCAAATGGCTGCAATGGCCAAGGCTGGACCAGGCTGAACCCAAGAGTCAGGAGCTTTTTCTGGGTCTCCCACATGGATGACAGGGGTCCAAACACTTGGGTCATCCTCTATTGCATTTTCCAGGCTATCAGCAGTGAGCTAGATGGGAAGAGGAGCAACCAGGACTTGAATTTTTGACCATGTGTGATGCTGGTGTCACAGGTGGAGGCTTTATCTGCTACGTCATTACAACACTGGCCCCTACTTTAGATAATTCTATAATTTTAAGATTTAACAATTTTATACGTGACTTCTCTCTGTACTTCAGAATTATGAATTCTCACGTTATCTAACCATATACTCAGTTATCTTTGTCAACCAACGAAAATTGACAATGTTGTTCTCTTTTTTCCACTGATCAAAAATAAAAGTTTTTCATATTGCTTGCTAGTAACCTTTGCCTCATAATATACAGAACTAATGGTGGGGGGCGTGCAATCCTGGAATGGTGAGCACTGCGATGGAACGCTGGTGAGACTGCTGCATGATCTACTGCAGCTTTCACCTGAGGGGTAGCACACACGTGGGCTAAGAATGCAGACTGAGCACTGGACTTTCCGATTTAAATAGGGAGTCTGTAACCTCAACAAGCTACTTTTTCTGAATAGCAGTCTCTCCCAGAAGCGAGGATATTAAAAATGCCTACACATTAGGGTTATTATGAGTTAACATTTTAAAGAACTTAAAATTATGTTTTGAAAGCTATGTAATCTGTCAATTTTGATTCCAAAGTTATAATCTCTCTCTCCCTTCTATGCAAGATTTGAATCCTGGTAGTTTGTAGCCATCATCCTGGTAACTAGCCATAGTCAGATTGACTCTGCATCTCAATGGCCAAACTTTTAGCTCAGAAGCAGAACTAGGTGTTTCTATCATGTTTTGACAAGGTTTCATATGGTTTTTACAATTCAAACTGGGAACCTCATTAAAAAGTCAGCTGGATTCTTGAATTTCACAGTCATCCATCTTGGCATAAAATCCTTTTTTAAGTGTTTACCTTGTCCAAAATGAAGGCTAAATCACAAGTACACCTAAGTATCACAACAATAATATTCTTTACGTAGGCTTATGTCAGTTGTTTTAGATACATTAGAATGCTAGTCAGATTAAGAAGACATGAATGTCTTCATTTGGGTGGTTTTTAAGAACATGAATTTTAAAAAAGGGGCAGAGAATGTTTTCTTTGCCCCATAAGGGAGGAAAAACAAATTCTAGTCATCGGGATCTCCCTTTGGAAATATGTGTTTCAGGGAATTAAAATGTTCCAGGGATGTGTTGAGATCATTTGGTTGGTTCTCATCCTATGTCACACACAAAGAATTCTCCCACATGGGTAAGAAATTTGCCATCAGTTTTTCAGCATCTGCTTTCAGACATGGCTTAAGTACTCATTTCTTAATCACTTAAACGTCATCAAACATTCCTCAACTGTGTGAAAAGCAAGAAGTTGAGGGTGGTGGAGTTGCAGAATGTGCTTTACGGTCTCTGGCAGCATCTCCTGTGTCCAGATGGCTGAATGAAAGTTTGTTAGAGAATTGGGGAAAATCAAGGTTATCACAGTGGGGAAGAGACTCTCCTTTACAATTGCTTTGGTTGTTTTCATCCAGTATAGAGACCATTCGTGCAATCTTTGCTGGGCACTCATAGGCTGTCCGAAGAATTCTTTCTCATTTGTTTAAACATACCTGGACACTGCACTCATACTTTGCCTGAGATAAGGATTTCCCACTGAATTAGAAAGTGTAGGGACCAGCACTGTGGTGTAGTGGGTAGAGCCACCTCCTGCAGGTGCTGGCATCCCATATGGGCACTGGTTTGAGTCCTGGCTGCTCCACTTCCTATCCAGCTCTCTGCTATGGCCTGGGAAAGCAGTAGAAGATGGCCCAAGTCCTTGATGGCCTGCACCTGCTTGGGAGACCCAGAAGACTCTCCTGGCTCCTGGCTTCAGATCAGCTCAGCTCTGGCTGCTGTGGTCATTTGGGGAGTGAACCAGCAGGATGGAGACCTCTCTCCCTCTCTGGCACTACCTCTCTCTGTAACTGTCTTTCACATAAATAAAATAAATCGTAAAAAAAATTATCATTCCCAAAAGAGATGATGAGATGATGAGATTTGGAAGTAACTGTGTGATTGCAAGATAGTGAAATAGGGAGGGAAGCCGGCGCCGTGGCTCAATAGGCTAATCCTCCACCTTGCGGCGCCGGCACACCGGGTTCTAGTCCCGGTTGGGGCGCCGGATTCTGTCCCGGTTGCCCCTCTTCCAGGCCAGCTCTCTGCTATGGCCAGGGAGTGCAGTGGAGGATGGCCCAGGTGCTTGGGCCCTGCACCCCATGGGAGACCAGGAAAAGCACCTGGCTCCTGGCTCCTGCCAGGATCAGCGCGGTGCGCCGGCTGCAGCGGCGGCCATTGGAGGGTGAACCAACGGCAAAAAGGAAGACCTTTCTCTCTGTCTCTCTCTCTCACTGTCCACTCTGCCTGTCAAAAAAAAAAAAAAAAAAAAAAAAAGAAATAGGGAGGGAGCTCACTGCTCTAGGCTAGGGGAAGATAGTTTTTTAAAAAGTGGAGAGAGTTCATTCTCAGGGGATAATTAGGGTGAAAACAGCAGTGAGAATACTATGGAAGGAAGAGGGATGCTGTAGATCCACTCAGAGGATGTGTACATGTAGCTCGAGCATGGACACAACACGGGGCCCCAGCAGCCAAGACCCTGAGAGAGCACCAGCTCTGGAGAGTGAGGTGAGATCAGACTCTAGCAGCCCGTGCTACTGGGGATACAGCTAGAGGGAGAGCCTGGTGTGAGTCTGGCCTGGAGCCTTGTCGGAGACAGGGTACCTGCTAACCTAGAGGGAAAAAAAGGGGCAGGCTTCTCTCTCCTCATCTTCCCCACACGTAACAGCACCAAGAAACTGACTGAGAGAAGGAAGTTGCCATTTTGGATGTACATAACAGCTATGTCAGCTCTTCTGTGCAAACCCAGAAACTGGGGGCAAAAAAGCACCATTGTGAAATGAGAAGAGGCTAAGACTGGTGGCTGTTGTGCACACGTGTGATCCAGGAATTTTACCAGATGGAAAAATCTGTGATCCCCATTGATTCTGAGTCTGGTTGGTGGGATTGAAAGGGGGCTGGGCAACCATGTAGTACTGTGAGGTGCCCCCAGTCTCAATATATCACAGGCACTGGGGCACAAACTGCCTGGGCAGAGCACCCACAAGCAGCTGGCTCTGAGACCATATCTCTCTCTCTGTGGATGGTACAGATGACTGGGGCAAAGCATGTCCTCTGCAACATCTGATTGTGGGAGTCTTGTGTGCTGAGACTGTGGGAATATTGTGACTGCATGAGAGGCTGCAGGAAACATCTGGGTCTGTGTGCAATTAATGTGAGTATCTCCACATGTTCAGAGCTTCCTGACTGCCTGGCATGGCACAATCTCACAAGAGGACAGCATAGATCCTTTGTGTGGGTCTTACTTGCAGTACTGATAAGTATTGAACTCACGTATTGGGCATTAAACACTTTGGAAGACAGCAGATGAGGGAGTGATTAGGCCAACAGAGGTGATCAAACCCTCCCTGCTGATAAAAAAGAGATCAACCATGTCTAACTCGGATATCACACTGGATATCCACTATACAATTTAACACAGACCAGAGCTCCAGAGCCACACCCAGAATATTCTTCCAGGTAGTCACTGAAAGAGCAGACACTCCACTAAGCCACAGAGGAATACTCCAAAGATAAAAATCATCAGAGGAAAAAACCATTAGAGGAAAAAACCAAGTATTTCTAGAAATGCCTAAAAATAAATGCAGAAATTAAAGAAACAAGAATAAGGAAGACAATATGAACCCTCAGAAGGAACACAAAAATCCTTCAATATTAGAATGTGATGATTAAGAGATTGATGAAATGCCTGAAATGGAATTCAAAAGATTAATCATAGGATTATTCAGAAGCAATAACAAGCAACTCCACAAATTAAAAAAATCCATAAATGACATGAATGAAAAATTCTCCCATGAAATTGAGATTTGGAAGAGAAAGCAAAATGAAATATTAGAAATGAAGAAGTTAATATGTCAAATAAGAAACATAGTAGAGCCAGCGCCGCGGCTCAATAGGCTAATCCTCTGCCTGCGGCGCTGGCACACCAGGTTCTAGTCCCGATCGGGGCACCGGATTCTGTCCCGGTTGCCCCTCTTCCAGGCCAGCTCTCTGCTGTGGCCAGGGAGTGCAGTGGAGGATGGCCCAAGTGTTTGGGCCCTGCACCCCATGGGAGACCAGGAGAAGCACCTGGCTCCTGCCTTCGGATCAGCACGGTGAGCCGGCCGCAGCGCGCCAGCCCGGGCAGCCATTGGAGGGTGAACCAATGGCAAAGGAAGACCTTTCTTTCTGTCTCTCTCTCTCACTATCCACTCTACCTGTCAAAAAAAAAAATAAGAATAAATTAGAAAAATTAAAAAAACAATGTTGGAGATATAAGAATACTATCAAACAACCTAACCTGTGGGGTTCCTGAAATTATGGAAAGAGAAAATGGGTTAGAAGTCTTATTCAGTGAAATAATTACAGAAAATATCCCCAATTTGGAGAAAGAAAAGGACATTCAAATTCAAGAGGCACATATAACTCTTAATAGACCTGACCAGAAAAGATGTTCACAATGACAGTAAGTAGTCAAAATTTCAACAGTAAAACATAAAGCTTGAAAATGCACATGAGAGAGATGTCAAATTACTTTCAAAGGATCACCAATTAGACTCACAGCTAACCAAAAATGAAAGAAAAGAAAAAGAGGGAGAAGACCCAAAGCAATAGAATCAGAGGTAAAAAAGGAAATGTAACAAAAGATATCACAGAAACTAAAAGAATAATCAGAAATTACTACAAAGAGCTTTGTACCAACAAATCAGAAATTCTAGGAGGAATGGATAGATTTCTGGACACATACAATCTACCAAAATTGATTCATTAAGACATAGAAAACCTAAACAGACGAAAGACGAATAACCAAGACAGAGATGGAATCAATAACAAAGACTCTCCCAAAAAAGAAAAGCCAAGCTCCACATGTCTTCACTGCTGAATTCTACCATATATTTAAAAAACTAATTCCAATTCTTCTCAGGCTATTCAAAACAACTGAAAGGGAGGGAATCCTCACAAACTTTTCTATGAAGCCAGCATCACCTAAATTCCTTTTTTTAAAAAGATTTTATTTATTTAGTTAAGAAATAGAGTTACAGGCAGTGAGAGGGAGAAACAGAGAGAAAGGTTAGATCACTCCCCAGTGACCCCAGTGGTTGGAGCTGTACTGATCCAAAGCCAGGAGCCAGGTGCCTCTTTCTGGTCTCCCATGTGGGTGCATGGGACCAAGGACTTGGCCATCCTCCACTGTTTTCCCAG
Organism: Oryctolagus cuniculus; assembly: GCF_051225735.1. Taxonomy (NCBI): domain Eukaryota; kingdom Metazoa; phylum Chordata; class Mammalia; order Lagomorpha; family Leporidae; genus Oryctolagus; species Oryctolagus cuniculus. The sequence continues at coordinate 69,353,646 of NC_142874.1, forward strand.
GCCACAACAGAGAGCTATATTGGAAGAGGAGCAGCTGGGACCAGAACCAGCACCCATATTGGATGCCTGCACCTCAGGCAGAAGATTAACCTACTGTGCCACGGCACTGCCCCTACTTAAATTCCTAAACCAGGAAAAGATAAAATGGAGAGAGATACTGATCAATATCACTGATGAAAATAGATGCAGAAGTTCTCAACAAACTACTAGCTAATTGAATCCAATAATACATCAGAAAGATCACTCACCTGGATCAAGTTGGATTTACCCTTGGTATGCAGGGATGGTTCAACAATCACAAATCAATAAATGTGATACATTACATCAAAAAACTGAAGAATAAATATCATATGATTATTTTAATAAATGCAGAGAAAGCATTTGATAAAATACAACATCTTTTCATCATGAAAACCTTAAGAAATTGGGTATAGAAGCAACATTCCTCAACACAACACAATTTATGACAAACACATAGCCAGCATCTTACTGAATGGAGAAAAGTTGGAAGCATTCCCACTAAGATCTGGAACCAGACAAGGATATCCATTCTTACTATTTCTATTCAATATAGTCCTGGAAGTTTTAGACCAAGCCATTAGGCAAATAAAAGAAATCAAAGAAATCAAAGGGATACAAATTGGGATGAAGGAAGTCAAACTATCCCTATTTGCAGATGACATGATTCTGTATATAGGGGATCCAAAAGACCCCACTAAAGAGACTATTGGAACTCATAAAAGGTTTTGGTAAATTGGCAGGTTATAAAATTAACACACAAAAGTAATAGCCATTGTATACACAGACAATGTCATGGCTGAGAAAGAACTAAGATTAATCCCACTCATAATAGCTCCAAAAAATTAAATACATTGGAATAAATTTAACCAAGGATGTCCAAGATCCCTATGATGAAAACTACAAAACCTTAAAGAAGGAAATAGAAGAAGACACAAAAAATGAAAAAATTATTCCATTATCACAGATTGGAAGAATTAATATCATCAAAATAGCCATACTACCATAAGCAATTTACAGTCTCAATATGATTGCAATCAAAATACCAATGACGTTTTTCTCAGACCTAGAGAAAATGATGCTAATATTCATATGGAAACACTAGAGATCCCTAATAGCTAAAGCAATCTTATATACCAAGGACAAAGTTGGAGGCATCACAATACCAGATTTTGAGACATACTAGAAAGCAGTTATAATCAAAAACAGACTGTAGATCAAAAGAAAGGAATAGAAACTCCAGAAATCAATCCACACATCTATAACAAACTTATCTTTGACATAGGAGCTAAAATGAATCCCTGGAGCATGGACAGTCTCTTCAACAAATGATGCCGAGGAAACTGGATTTCAGCTCCCAGTAGTATGAAACAAGACCGCAACCTTATATCTTACACAAAAATCCACTCAAAATGGATCAAAGACCTAAATCTATTACTTAACACCATCAAACTACTAGATAACATTTGGGAAAACCTAAAAGATATTGGCTTAGGCAAAGAATTATTGGAAAAGAACCCAGAAGCACAGACAATCAAATCCAAAATTGACAAATGGGATTACATCAAGCTGAGAATCTTCTGCACTGAAAAAGAAACACTCAGTAAAGTGAAGAGGCAACTGACAGAATGGAAGAAATTATTTGCAAACTATGCAAGTAATAAAGGGTTAACATCCAGAATCTATAAAGAGCTGAAGAAACTCAACAACAACAAAACAAACAATTCAGTTAAGAAATGGGCAAAGGACCTGAATAGGCATTTTTCAAAAGAAGAAATTCAAATGGCCAACAGACAATGAAAAAATGCTTAGGATCACTAGCCATCAAGGAGATGCAATTCAAATCCACAGTGAGATTTCACCTCATCCCAGTTAGAATGACACTAATATAGAAAGCAACAAACAACAAAATCTTACAGGGATATATTGTTATATTGTTGTGTGGCCACTGTGGAAGACAGCATGAAGATACCTTAGAAAGCTGCAAATAGATCTACCATATGACCCAGCCAGCCCACTCCTGGGAATTTACCCAAGGGAAATGGAATCAGTAGATGAAAGAGTTATCTGCTCCTCCATGTTCATTGCAGCTCAATTCATAATAACTACGATATGGGATCAACCCAGATGTCCCTCAACTGAAGACTGGATAAAGAAATTATTTGATATGAACACCATGGAATACTATGCAGCAGTGAAAAAAATGAAATCATGACAATTGCAACAAAATGGTTACAACTGGAAATAATTATACTGAGTGTAATTAACCAGTCCAAAAAAGACAAATGCCATATGTTTTCTCTGATCTGTGGTAAACTAATAGAGTATCTTACATGTAAATTATAGCACTGAAATTGACATTTTTAGATTTAATGATTATTCATAGCTCTATTCTCTACTGTTGAGAAACAGTGTTTTTATTTTTTTCCTCTCATACTATTTGTTGAACCCTTTACTTACTTTAGAGTTAATCTTATGAGCATAAAGTAAACTTATAATAGATCTTTGTAAAAATTAATAGTAGAAATAGGAGTGATAGAATGAAGAAGAGTGGGAGAGTAGTGGGAGGGATATTGTGGTGAGAAGAATCACTATCTTCCTAAATCTGTATATATGAAATGAATAAAATTTGTATACCTTAAATAAAATTTAAAAAAAGAAAAATAAAGTAAAAAATAAATCTTCAGCATTTGCACATTTACAGACTATATCAGACAAAAATATCTTTTAGCTTACTAAGTAAATTTAACATTTGTAAAAATTCAGCCAAAATATGTATTAGGAATCCAAAGTAGTCATGTATTATGCATAGCTTATTTTTTTTAGATTTTATAGCTTAGAAGAATTTCTTCAGGGATAGCTCTGTGGTGTTGCAGAGAAAACCATGATATGTGGTGCCTGCATTCCATAAGGACCTTGGTTCAAGTCCTGGTTGTTCCACTTCTGATCCAGCTGCCTGCTTATGAGCCTGGAAAAGTGACAGAGGATAGCCCAAGTGCTTGGTCTCTTGCACCTATGTGGGAGACCTGGGTGAATTTCTGGGCACCTGGCTTCAATCTGGCTCAGCTCTAGCCATTGCGGCCATTTGGGAAGTAAGCCAGTGGTTAGAAGATCTCTCTTCCTCTTCCTCTCTCTCTCTCTCTCTCTCTCTGTAACTCTGCCTTTCAAATGAATAAATAAACCTTTGTTTATTCTCAGGTTATTACTTTTTAATTTGTGTATGGGTTTTTTGTTTAAGTTATACATACCTCATGCATTTCATTTATATAGATTTAGGAACATGGTAATTCTTCCCATACTACTCTCACTCTCACCCACACCCCCACACTTCTTCCTCCTCCCTCTCCTATTCCCATTCTTGTTTTTTACTAAGATTTATTTTCAGTTAACTTTATACTCATAAGATTAACCCTACATTAAATAAAGTGTTCAACAAATACTATGAAAAAAACAAACAAACATGGGGCTGGCACTGTGGCATAGCGGGCAAAGCCACCGCCTGCAGTGCCAGCATCCCATATGGGCACTGGTTTGAGTCCTGGCTGCTCCACTTCTGATCCAGCACTCTGCTGTGGACTGGGAAAGCAGTAGAGGACGAACTAAGTCATTGGGCCCCTGCACCTTCTTGGAAGACCTGGAGGAAGCTCCTGGCTCCTGGCTTCAGATTGGTGCAGCTCCGGCTATTGCAGCCAGCTGGGGAGTGAACGAGCAAAAGGAAGACCTCTCTCTCTCTCTCTCTCTCTGCCTCTCTTTCTCTCTCTGTGTAACTCTGACTCTTAAAGAAATAAATAAATCTTAGAAAAATGGTTCCTCAACAGTCAAGACAAGAGCTGTTCAAAATCATTGCTTCTGAAACTGTCAATTCACTCCTATAGATCACCTAGAGATCACCTTCTGGACACTCTATTCATTACTACAGATCAGAGAGAAAACATAGTATTCATAGTATTTGTCTTTTGGGGACTGGCTTATTTAACTAAGTATAAAGGTTTCCTGTTGCATCCTTTTTGTTGCAAATGACAGGATTTCATTTTTTTTACTGCTGTGTATTATTCCATAATGTATATATACTATAATTTCTTTATTCAGTTTTAGCTAATGGACATCTGGGTTGCTTCCATATCTTAGCTACTGTGAATTGAGCCACAATAAACATTGAGGTACAGATCACTCATTTATATGCTGATTTCTTCATTTGGGTAAAAACCCAGTAGTGGGAAGGCTGGGTAATATGGTAGGTCTATATTGAGATTTATGAGGTATCTCCATATTGTCTTCCACAGTGACCGCACCAGTTTACATATGCACCAACAGTGGATTAGGGTACATTTTTCACCACATCCTTGCCAGTATTTGTTGTTTGTTGATTTTTGTATGAGCACCATTCTAACTAGGGTGACATGAAACCTCATTATGGATTTGATTTGCATTTCCCTGATGGTTAGTGATACTGAGCATTTTTTTCATGTGTTTGTTGGCCTCTCCCTCTCCCTCTCTGTAACTCTGCCTTTCAAATAAGTAAATGAATCTTAAAAAAATTTTCACCCATGAAAAAATTCATTCAATAATTCTTTTTATTCAAAAGCAAAATTAATATACATTCAATCATGGTCACATGACTAGACATTAAATAATAGGGGTTTATAATATGGCACGGTGAATTAAACCTCTGCTTGGGACTTTCGTGTCACATATAGGAGTGCCTGTATTCAAGAACTGGCTCCTCCACTTTTATCATGCTTCCTGCAAATACTCCTGAGAAGTCAGTGGATGGTGGCTCAAGTACTTGGGCCCCATCACCTACATATTCAACCCAGTTGGAGTTACAGGCTCTTGGCATTGGCCTGGATCATCCCTGGCTGTAGTGAGCATTTGGGGAGTGAACCAACAAATGGAAGATATCTGTATGTGTGTGTGTCTTTGGTGTGTGTATGTGTTTGCTCCTCTATCTCTGTCATTGTCTCTTTCAAATAAATAAACTTTTAAAAATAACAAATTAAGTTGTATTGTCATTAAAGTTGTTTTATCCTTTTAGATTTAGTATAGCATTTGTCAAGATTTCTGAAATCTTAATGTGAAAGTTGCTTTGTGCTTTGATCCAATGACAGTATTATGGAAAAGAAAAAAAATATTTTAATATTGGCTGTCATATATTGCCTGCACAATATTGGTTCCTGCTGTGAGCATGAGAAAGTAAGCAAGCATTAGTGGTTGGCTTTTTAGCTAACTGCGTGGTATCAAGTATACATGAGGTGCTTTTTCAAAAGATTTATTTGAAAAACAGAGTGACAGAGAGAGAGAGAGAGAGAGAGACAATATTCCATCCACTGGTTCTTCTGCCAAGTCTCTGCAAATTCCAGGCCTAGGCCAAGGTGAAGCTATGAGCCAAGAAGGCCAGCTGGGTCTCCTGCGTGAGTGACAGGAGCCCAAGTTTTTGCAACGGCATCCAGTGCTTCCCGGCACATTAGCAGGAAGCTGGATCAGAAGTGCAGAGTAGCCAGTATTTGAATGCGGCACTCCAATATGGGGTATGGGCATCCTAAGAACAGCTTAATCCACTGAGCAATAATGCCTGTCCTTACAAAGCACATTTAATATTAACTATTTTGTATTAAGTAATATACCTATGCTAATGCTGTTTTATTTTTTAACTTCTAACCATAGCAACAAAGATGATAAAATGTCATGACCTGGAAAGAAAATATTCATTTTTTAACATTTCTGAACTTAAATTTAAACTTATAAGATATTTCTGGGCATTTATCATTACATTGAATCCATTCTTGAACTGCAAAAGAATCCAAAGTTTCCAAAAACAGCAACTACAAAAGTTAAATTGTACAACATGCACATGTAACCTAAAACTTTTTTTTTGCATAACAATGTGAATATATTTCTTTTTTTCTTTTTTTTTTAAACTTTTATTTAATGAATATAAATTTCCAAAGTACGACTTATGGATTACAATGGCTTCCCCCCCATACCATCCTTCCCACCCACAACCCTCCCCTTTCCCACTCCCTCTCCCCTTCCATTCACATCAAGATTCATTTTCGATTATCTTAATATACAGAAGATCAGCTTAGTATACATTAAGTATGGATTTCAACAGTTTGCTCCCACACAGAAACATAAAGTGAAAAATAATAGATGATTTTTTTTAAATGATGATGAAATCAGAGCAGACCTATTGTCATGTTTAATCCCAGTGAGAATCAAGTTGGGAATTGATAATTTCTTTTTTTTTTTTTTTTACAGAGGATCAGTTTAGTATGCATTAAGTAAGGATTTCAACAGTTTGCACCCCCATAGAAACACAAAGTGAAATATATTGTTTGAGTACTCGTTATAGCATTAAATCTCAATACACAGCACATTAAGGACAGAGATCCTACATGAGGAGTAAGTGCACAGTGACTCCTGTTGTTGACTTTACCAATTGACACTCCTGTCTATGGCATCAGTAATCTCCCTATGCTCCAGTCATGATTACATTGAATCCATTCTTGAACTGCAAAAGAATCCAAAGTTTCCAAAAACAGCAACTACAAAAGTTAAATTGTACAACATGCACATGTAACCTAAAACTTTTAATGATGCTAATAAACAAAAAGGATTATCTCTCAGAATAAACTCTTATTTGTTCTTCAGATTAGCCTGAAACCAACTCTGTGGGTAAAAGTTAGACAACTCAAAGTTGGGTAAAGGAAACAAATCTAAAGTATACATTGTATAATTTCCATGTATTTCGGCAATCTCTTTTCTCCTCTAAAGCCAAAAACAGTAGCCTGACATTCAGTTGAGGTTTCCCACATGGGTGGTAGGGACCCAAACACTGAGCATCACCTGCTACCTCCCAGGGAACACATTGGTAGGTGGCTGGAATCAGGGATGAAGCGATGACTCAAATTCAGGTATTTCAGTATGGGACACAGATATCTTAACAGGTGTCCTAACTGCTAGGCTGAACTCCTGGCCCAGTAGCCATTTTTAAAATACTAAATCTATAAAGCCTGTTGATAATAACTCTAACAATATAATTATAAACTTGTCATCTCGCTTATCCTTGATGTTTATCACCAAGCTGACTCATTGCAACTTCCGCTTGGCTATCAGGGATTATGAACAAGCCAATGGAACAAATAGAATGATTTGGAAATAAATGTACTTCTCCCATCTTAACCTGTCATATGAGCCACAGAATTGTAACTACATGCCAGATACCACTATGAGACGTCCTCCCACCCCTGAAATCTCTAGTTCAACATATTATCTGCTCTTGAAAACAAAATACCTTACTCATTCCCAGTTGTGTCCCCTTGATTCTGACTTGGATTGATTTTATTTGTCCCATGCCCCTGCAAATTTTCTTATGTATACACTAATCACAGTGTCCTGTTAATATTCCCCTTTGCCAATTACTCTCAAGGTTTTTGCTGTACTATTTCCTCTATTAAGACTCAACTTATGTTCTCTGTTCAAAGTTGGCTCATTGTAAGTCTCTCACTTTACTTCTTCACATCCTAAGTTTTCTTAAATATGACTTAGATTAGCCACCACAAAAACAAGCAAAGTAAAACCTTTCAATGTGTCATTCACATCTTAAAGAACCTAAATCTCTAAATTATCCTTAAGAGAGCAAGATTCAAAATTTTTAATCTAAAACCAAAAGTCACAACACACACCTGCTGTAATCTATATTACTGCTGCCCCTGTGGGATTTTCTTTCTTACTGCTGTATACCCAAGCAGAATGCTCTCAACTGTGCTATCACACCAGTAAATTATGCTAGCACTCTCCTCTGCTTGTCGTAGAATCTACAGTGTCTTCAAACTTCGCCAATTCATATCCAATTTTTTTAATGTTCAGCTTAATACTCATCAGGCTAAAGACTCCCTAGGCATGCAATAAATATTTTATGAATATCTACTATATTGGTCAAGTTACTGTAGGCTTTGCTGCTTAACACCAAAATCTAAGTGGACTAAAAGAAAGGCACATGACTCACTTCACCACGAGCACATCTTAGATCTGTGGGAGAATCCGCTGCCTACTGTTTTCCTTCACACCCCAGGCTCTTGCAGCTTGTGCTATTTGGAATGCACCTGTTTGTATGGTGGAAAGAAAAAAAAACATAGAGGATCATACAGCAGATCTTTGAGCCTTCAATCTGTGTGACGCACATCACTCTGCATCACGTTCCAGCCATAATTATAAGACAGGAACAGTGTGCCATTCTATTTGTCCAGAGGGAGGAGAACTGGAAATACTGCTGAGTTTCATCATGTGCCTTGAGATTATAGGTTGCCAGCTCATCTTACGTGGAGAGAATTTCCTTTCTTTCTCTACTCCTCCCTGCTTGTATAATGATGTATAATGCACTTCTTCCTGGTCGCATCAAAAGCCCTCACATTATGACTAGATCTCAAAGTGATAGCTCTAAGTTGCTCATCTATTATCAAATAGTGGTTATCACAGACCCAGTCATTGAACAAGCAAGCAGCTTAGTGCACCTGGTTCTTAGCTTGTGACAACTGCTAGAATTTTAGATGACAAGTGTGTGGCCTTCGTTAGGGCAGTTAGCTCTCCTTCCAGTCACATGATAAGCTCATGTTCACTGGGGCCATGGGACTGATATTAGCCACTGAGTTTTGGCCCAAAGCAATGTGTCTCAGTACCAGGCAAAAACATCCCGTTGCTGATGCAAGACCATTTGGAACCCTTTTTTCTGTAACATGGATGGTCACACTGTAAAGTTGGTGCTTTGCTGTCAGACAAGTCTGGAAGGAACACACACTGCAATGAATTCAGAATCCTTATCCATCTACGGTCACCTGGAGCTGAGCAAGAAATGACATTTATTCATTTTAAATGAGCAGGTTTGGATGCTCATTTACACTGGCAAACAGACTCTTAGGAAAGCTATAGCTGAGAGTGGTATAGGAAGTTTTCTATTCTTTATCATGGAATGTTACAAAACTCTTTGCTCCACTGTGTTCAGGAGCCGAGTCTGGCTATGGTTCCCTGCTGGGCAGGGGCATTTTGGACTCTCTCCTCCCAGAGTTGAACTCTGGCTGCCTTTGTTTGTCTTGCACTCAACAAGCACAGGCTTTTCTCCTGTGCTTCTATTCCGTTCTGGTCCATAAAGTTTATTTTTGTGGCCACTACTTTGGTATTTTAAAATTATTTTACCTGTCACTGATGTATTTGACCTGGAGAGGGTAGTTTAAAACAGGCTCTCACACTGCTGCCTTTTCCTTATGTGATTTTGATAGTTTTCAAATAGCAAACCCTCATGCCAAGGCAAGCATCTGCCTACACTGGAACAGGAAAATATATGCAGGATCCAAACCAAGGTATCCCCACCAAGGCACCATTGACACCAAGGCCTTATCCTTTGTGGTTATGAAGAGCTGTCTTGCACATACTAGGAGGTTTAGCAGCATTCTTGGCTGCAACTACAAGATTCCAATAGTTACTCTCCTCCCATCCCCGACACACACACACACACACACACACACACGTTGTGACAATCCTTTCTTCATACACTGACAACTGTCTTCTGGGGAAAGGGGTCAAGACTCACTGCCATTTGAGAATGAGTGACCTAAAGATGACTCCTAAAGAAGAGCCTCAAAAACATAGTAGCAATTATTAGCATTATGAAGGATGATAATATTATGAAGTATTAGTATTATAAAGGATGAAGTTCATTAGGTCATTATTTAAGGGATCCAGATTTATATTTACATAGACACATTTACATAAGTATGCATATATGCACAAATACATAATACTGCTTCATTACCAAAAAACATGTGGCAGATTTCATCCTATATTTTACAAAATGAGTGGTCACTGACAAATTAAGTACATATGTGTTGGTTGCCCTTTGGGTGGTCACAGATGCCAGTCAGTGTCTTTCTGTGCTTTATTAGGGGCGCAGCTCATCTCAGTTTACCTCAGACTTTCTCAGTTTCTGCACTGTTTCACATTCTGGAAAAGTCCATGGATCCAGGCAAACTGAGATGGTCGGCCACTGGTAGAGGTTGAGGGTTTATGTCCCTTCCCAAATTCCTATTTTGCAATCAAATCCTCACTGTGAATGGGGTGGGGGGAGCTTTGGGAGGTGAGTAGGTCACAGAGCTCTGCTCTCCTGAGTCAGGGTGCCCTTCTCAAAGAGGTCCCCAGTGTTTGCTCACAAATCTGCCACGGGAAGAGGCTGCAGGCAGAGAGCCATCTACCAATCAGGAAGTGGGACCTCCCCGGACACTGCCTCTTCCAGCAACTTGATCTTGGGACTTCCCAGCATCCCAGACTGTGAGAACTAAGTGTCTATTGTCTATCAACTGCCCAAGTTGTAGCATTCTGTTAAGGCATCCCAGACTATGCAATAGGGCTCAGCAACCAGATTGAGCAACGCTCTCAGTTTATGCCCTGTGGAAATTCCGTACCATCCCTAAGAATCCAGCACAGTCCTTGGGGAAAGATACTTCTTTCACCACCTTGTGCTCCTATTTCCTGCTCCCCATGAAATTTTTTTTGCCCTAAATCTTGAAGTTCTTCATTCATTCCTTACTGCATTTAAATGAATACAGACTTTGTATTCTTTCTTCTATCTCAAAGACAAAGAAAATATTCAAAAGGACTTTTCTGTGTGGTACATTGTCTTGAAGATGTAAAGATTTCAATATGACAGAAATGTGATTCAAAATCAAATAACAAATATGATGGCTTCTAAAAATTTCCAAAGCTAGCTGACATATTGTGTATCCATTTATTCTGTCTCTCCTATCGCCCACTCCTACCCCATACATAACCTTCTCCTTTCTTTTTTCTTAATTTTTTAAAGGTTCATTTTCTGTGAGAGGCAGAGAGATAGAGACAAAGACAGAGAGAGAGAGAGAGAGAGAGAGAGAGGCCTTCCATATGCTGGATCAGTCCCCTGATGTCCACAACAGTCATGACCAGGCCAGGCTGAAGCCAGGAGCCTCAAACTCAACCCAGGTCTCCCCAAGAGATGACTAGAACCCAACTACTTGAGCCACGTCCTGCTACATTCCACGGTGTGCAATGGCAGGAAGCTGAAATCAGAAGTGAGACCAGGCACTATGATATAGGATGTCATAATCCCAAGCAGTGGGTTAAGCACTGAACCAAATATCTACTCAAATCAATCTCTTTTCTTTCTGTCCCTTCCTAGTTATTCTTAATCAGATAGTATAGCTCATGAGTCTGCCTTTTATAATTCTACTAGATCTTTGGGTCTCAACTTTTTCCTTCAGTGATTTTGTCAAAGATTGTTTGTTTTCCATGCGAAGACAGCTCTTTTGCCCAGATGAATCCCAGAATGTATAAGATAAAATTCCATTCCCGCCAGCAGAGGTGTTACATGAATGTGGAGGAGGAGGAACACTTTATGCCTTGGAGATGGCAGAAATTCATTGCCAAGAGAAGAGGCAGAAAAAGCAAAAGCATGGAAGGGAGATGATAAGGGGGCAATTTGAAGAAGAACAGGTGAGCAAATATGGCAGCAGAGAAAGATCTGTGGAGAGATCAGCTCCGGAAGTTAGGCTGGAACTGATAAGGGAGAGTTTAAACACCCAGTTATAGACACAGGAGATTCAGTAGACATCCAGTGAGCGATTTTAAGCAGAGGCTTGATATTGAGTGTAATTTCCATACATGAAATTGGCAAATACTTATTTTCTTTTTATTTTAATTATCTCAGTCCCATATTGCTTTCTTAATTACTAACCTAAAATATATTCTTAATATTTAAACTTAGAATAGTGTAAAAAACTCCATCTTAGGAATGGCATTACCTCTTTTTTTCTTTTCATCACCTAAGTAGTCTGCAACTGACAGGAAATCTAAGTCTCAGTTTCTTGAGTGAGTTTTAAACCATTAATGTTATTATCAGAAAATTTTGCTATCCAATACCTTGAGCACCCCCCTTTTTGTTTGAAAAGAAGCTATTGTCAGACATTCCAACAAAATTAAAAAAAAAAACTTTAACATCATAATACTAGCTTAGTTTTTATTTATTTTTTCTGTGGATAATAATTTTTTCCTCAGTGGAAAAAAAAGTAAATAAAATACATCAGGGTGAAGTATTTAGAAAGCTTTATGTTTGAAGGGTGTTTAAGCTCTTGGAGGGGGACAATACTCAGTGACATTTTAGCCTCATCCTTTGTTATGTTGGAGCTCACATAGGAAGTCATTCAGAAAATAACAGAAATCACTACAAATTCCCAATCATACTAAGGAAAAGTGATCTGTAGTCTGTTCAATCACCAAAAAGCAGGAGTTAATGTTTCTCTCTGATTTTTAGTTCTTTAAGTGAGAGGGGTTCTTCCTGAATTTTGTATCGCATATAATTACACAAATACAATTACATACACATACATACACTCTAGAAAAGATATTTTTACCCCCTGCTACATTTGGTCTCTTTTCTGTCTTTCATTCATTAACATGCATAATTTTGAGCTAGGCTTTCAGAAATAACATAACAATTTTTCCGATTGAATATAACTAGAAATTACTATTTCTATTTGTACATACATGTATTTTCTTATAACCAATGAAACAGGATAAAATTAAAAATGAAATCTACATAAATATATACCAGGTGACCAAGGTATTGAGTCTGGATTTATTTTCTACATTCCTTTAAATAATGACCCAAAAATGCCTTTCCATTTAAGCAAAGTTCAGTTGAGAATGAAACCAGCACACACTGCATTGCCCCAATGTCAATAAACTACATGGAATTTACCATATTGTACCCATTTTTTGTATTAAGCCCTTCTTTTCATAATCATCCATTCTTTTCAATAGATGAGAGAAAATGAAGGAAAACAAATTCATTACCTCACTAATATACTCACTATATTTTTGCAATGGCTTTAAACTAAAAGCAATAAAATTATAACCAACATACACAAATAGGTATGGCTAACCTATTTGAGACAGCCATGATATCTGATGTTTTTAAGCTTCCTCATGCAGATTTAAGCGACTTCCAAATAATAGAGCATCAAGAATTGTTCTGAATGGTATCATGGTTTTTTTTTTCTAAACCAATACATAGTCAAGCAAAGTTTTAACTTATTCAATCACCTTTGAGAGTACACAGAACCATTTAATTTGTTATTTCTGAAATGTTGCTTCTTAAGAGAAACAAATTGTCATCCTGATGAGTCATTTGCTGCCACAATGGCAGGGCAGAATTTAGGAATCAACTTCATCTGAGTTGGGCTCATTTCCTCAGTACCATTCAGCTCCTCGCCCTTTGTGAGCCAGCACATTGGAAGCTGTATACCAGTAGCTGTTGGACGCAGTACAGTTCACATCCAGAAAGAGACAAAGACGAGCATCAATTCCTACACCAAAGTCCTGAAATCCACTGTCTCTGAATCATCCCACATCCTCTTCCACCCCATCAGCAACAGTGGTATGTGCATTTACCAGCCCAGTAATGTCAGACCTTCTGACTGTATGAGTTAGACAAGAATTCTCTGACTGGCTTAGGCAAAGCTTCCATCCTGGTGCTGCGTGCTGGGTGCTGCGTGCTGGGCTTGTTTCACCACAGCATGGGTAACACGTCTTGCTACACAGGGTGACAGAGAGAGAAAGGCTGCTGCTCAGAGAACCCACGATGTCTACTGTCACCAACTAGGTGCCTTGGGAGCAGATTGGGAGAGGGAGGCTCGTTTATAAGCATCTCTAATAAACTCTCTTTACTACAGTTCCCTTGGGATCAACACCTGTAAAGGAAGAAAAAGGAGTCGGGAGCAGGCAGCACTGCAAGCTAACTATTGGCTGCACTGAACCCGTGAGGAGTTCCGAAGCTGGGGTGGCTCTTCCCTGGGTCAAAATGGCCACGCCTTTTCCCCCGCATGCAGATCAGACCTGCAAGGGGCCACCTGGGAGTTCTCTGCAGATGAGGCAATTCCTAAAGTACTGATGCCACTTGCTGACAGGACACCCAGCTGCTGCAGTAACCAATCCATCAGGCAAGGGGCATGCAGGCAGCGCAGCACAGCCCAAGGTCCGCCGTGCTCACCACATCCCAGAAAGGAACACCTGCAACCCCGCTCGTGCACACTTTCCACATACTGGGTGCTGTCTGAAAGCTCATTGGGGGTTTTTAGCTAATCTATGCAGCATCATAAAATTACCTTCCTATTATTAAATTACTACTATTAAATACTACTAAGATTACCTTCACACTATTATAATGTACAAAACAGTACTAACTGAAGAAAGAAGTAAAATCCTTCATAACCAACAACCAAATAAGGAAGTGAGAACAAAGTGAAGCTACAGACCTGGCACAGCAAAGCTAAACAGAGGCCTCTATTGTGACAGGTGGCAGGGTGTGGTCCCTCAGCCAGCTCCATCTCTCCCAGAATCAACATCAAAAAGAAATGACTGAAAACTCCTACGAATTCTCCATGAAGTCTTCCATTTAGGAAAATGTAGACTGGGGAGAAATAAGTAGCCCTTTTTAGTATTTTTTTCTCCTCTACTATTCAATAGACTATGAATTTTATAATAAATTACTCTATTTTATTAAAATAATGATTATTTGTGTAAAGAAACTACACAAGTAAAAAAAATAAATCCCATGAGTCCCATGAACAGTACCTGCCTAAGATCACTAGCACAGTACACGTGAATCTGAGTTTTTCTTGGCCAATGTAGCTTTTACTTATCAATTTACTTCAATAAACATGCAAGCACAAGAAGGCTTTAGAAGTTCATCAAAAAGTCACATAATTTTTCATTTTTCCATGAACTTTCAAAGCCCTCTCACATTTAAAAAAAAAAAACATTTTATTTAAAACAATTATACATCAGTTTTCTGTATGAGTTCATCGTAAAGAAATAAGAATACCTTGCACACATCACTTTTTTATTTTATTTTATTTCAGTAGTATACACTGACATAATACACTTTCTTTCCTCAAGAGAGAAAAACCATGGTTTTATAGCCCAGCCAGTATGAGTGACAAATCAAAACCACTAGTTTGTTCCATTTTCACTGCCATGTATTCACTCTCCCAGTCTCGTAAGAGAGTGTGAATGGCGTCCTCTCTCATTCTTCATTTTTGAATTTGCCTAGCATGGCATGTGCACTGTGGAGAGTCTGCAAGAGTTCCTGCTGCCAGTGAGCTCAGAGTAGCTGGGCATGCAGCAGCCCCAGAAGCAACTGAGTCTGCCAAGGACAGATGATGCACAGCCAAGAGCCAGCGGTGATCTCTCACACGATCCCAGAGCCCTCATGTCCTACTAAAGCCCAGCTCTCACGGCTCCAAATAATGCTCCTAAAAGCCTTCAGGTCCACTTTCAAGGAATATGGGAGTAGTGAGGTTCAATAGGTGATTCTCCTTCTACACCACTTTCTCTTCCTTCAATCATGCTGAATGGGGACGTTGTGTAGAGGCGGGCTACTAGAGAAGAAAAAGAAAATTGGGCTAAGGGAGAAAGAAGGCTTGTAAGTAAACCCAGTCCTAATAGACTGGTTTATGTCAAGGCCACCCCATTGTCATTGCTGATAGCATGTGGGTTGAAATGACAGACATATCATTAGCTCTTTGTATGACCCTGGCAATCCTTTGGGTTCTTTGTACCTCAGCTTCCTTATCTGTAATTAGGTGATAGATAAGGACCTAGTATTGCTTAGGGCTAACAAGAGAGCTGAGTATGTAAAAGCACTTTATAAATGGTAGCATGCTATAAAAACAAATGCAACAGGATGTTCCAGTTGTACCTGATCCAGGTTAGTTCGGAATCAGTTTGAATAGTGGGTTAATGAATACTCCAGAAACACACCTGCATGCATTAGTGGGTAGGAGTGAGAGTGCGTGTGTATATGTGTGTGTGTGTGTGTGTACACAGAAAGAGGGCTAATCTGGGAGAAAGAAGTAAATATAGAGAAATTATGCCCTGCAACTCACACTCCTGAAGTACTGGTTTTCAAATATTAAAGTCGTGAAAGCTTTCCTTCAAATGAAATACTGAGTTCAAATTGCAAACCAATATAATGAGCAAAGAGAATATCAATACCTTTAGATACGGCACTAGAATTTTTCTTACACAGAGAAGTGTGTTATGGAGAAATAACTGAACTATGGCAAATACTAGGAAATTCTTTGCTTCCCTTATCTCTGTAGAAGGTTTGTATGTTGGTTAGAGCTAAGCTTAAACATACCAAGGAAAGAAGGAATTTGTGTTCCTGGAACAATCTGGGTTAAAAAAAAAATAGAGTGGTGGTAGCCTACTCAGGACATAAATGCATAGGTTCTGTGATTGTTTTCTATCATGTAGATCAATGAGGCTTCTCAGCACATAAATATTTAAGAAGAAAGAGGCAGAGATGGCCCTAAGGATTTTCAAATATATTTAACAGCTTTAAAATGACCAGGGCCCCTTGATTTGATGTGGGATAAAGCAAATTTTACTCAGATTTTACTTCTGGGAGATAGTCTTGAGTTAACAGTGAAGACACACTGCTGAAAGCTGACCTCTGGGGCGTGGGTTAAGCCACCACTTGGGAGACTGCCCATCCATACTGGAGTTCTAGCTCAAATCCAGCTGCTGGGCTTCTGATTAGCTCCCTGCTAATTAATGCACCCAAGGAAGCAGTGGATAATGACCCAAGTACTTGGGTCCCTGTCACCCTCGTGGAGACCCAGCAGGAATTCCCAACTCCTGGCTTCAGTCAGGCCCAGCCTTGGCTTTTTTGGGCATTTGGTGGGGGTGAACTAGCAGACTGAACATTCTGTCTCTCTTTCTCCCACTTGAATACATACATACATACATACATATTTAAAACCTAGGAATGTATGTGAGGCACCAAATATCAATCCATTGACAAGTCTCAGTCCTACTGAATGGCTTCCCAAACATCTTCATAGAAGTTCCAAGGAAAGCAGTACAAAAAAACCCAATAACTTAGGTGATCTTTGTTAGCGAAAGAGACACAGAATAGAGAGGAGGCAGTTTACAAATTTACAGCCAGACCACATTTATTCAGGGAAAATAAATTCTCAGAGGTGGGTGACCAACTGTCTACGTGGGCATGATGGAACACAAGGCAGAAGGCCCCGACCCCCAGGAGCCAGGCCTTTATATATTTTAGGAAGGCTAGGGATGGGGGTGGTGGTAGGGGACAGTAGAGGTTAATTCCTGGAACTGGTCTTTCAGGTGATCCTGAAGGGTGGGGTATGAAGGCAATAGGGTATGAGACCCAATTGAGATTCAAGGGCAAGGAATACATTCCAATGATTATCTATCTTTTGGTCAATGAGGGAGAGTGGCTGAGGCTTATGTCTTAGTTCCAACAATCTTTCAAGTTCTTTCAAGAAGGAAGAATTGGATGGAGTTTTAGAGATTCACTGTGAGGAAAAAATAGTCGCTGTTGTGTGCATTGTTATGGTTTATGCTCAGTTCAAGGACTGTGCTCTTGAGTTGTTTTCACCCCAAATCCCACCTCCAGAAACAGAGATAAAGTAAATGAACATCTGGTATGCCTTAAGTCACTGTTTTGTTCCTCCTTCTTTTTCAGTCCCAAGGTTAATGTAGGCAAGTACAACAGTTATTAAGTACTAGAATGAAACCCACCGTTTCCCTATAGTTGTACAAACTAGTCTGTGAGCAGACACACAAACTATACATTTGCTAAATTTCCAGTCTAATGAGGATGAGAAGAAAACAAAAACAAAACAAAACAAAACCTCTATTCCGTTATGATGTGAAATAAACTGCAAAATAGAAAAAAAAATTCTATGAAAACGCACTGGGGGTGGGGGGTGGGGGAACAAACCAGTCTGTCCGGAGAAGTCATCTCCTGCCAGAAGCAACTCTGCAGGTGAATCTTGAAGAATGAGTGGGAGCCAGTGACTCCTGGAAAAGAGGAACGAGGTGCTGGAGACTTCAATAGTCTGGACAGAAGGACCAGCATGCACAGGGGCAGTGATGGAGCCCAGGAAACTAATCTTTCAGGTGACAATTGCTAGGCTACCAAATGAGGAAAGAACACAAGGCTCACTTGACTTCATTTAGTAATGGGATTAAGCAAATAATGACTTTTTTGGTTGTTATTGCTAAATGTTTATACTATTTCCCTCCAGAGGTTCTAACACAATCTCATTACATTTTCCCACTGTATTCCAAAGGAAACATTTGGACTCAACAACTCTCTTTTACAGGTAACCTATGTTTTCCCTGATCCGAGGTAACTAACAGAGTACCTGAAATGTAATGAATTGGAGTGAAATGGACATTTTGAGATTCAATGTTTACAGTCCTTGTCTCTTCCCTTGAGGAACAGTGTTTTTATTCTTCATACTATTTGTTGAACTCTTTACTCTTTATGTAGTGTAGGGTTAACCATAGGATCATTAAGTAAACTGAAAATAGATCTTTGTAAAAATTAAGAGTGGGAATGGGAGAGGGAAGAGGAAGAAGGGTGGGAGCATGATGGGAGGGAGGGAAGGCAGGGAAGTATCACTACGTTCCTGAATATGTATATATGAAATAAATAAAATTTGTGTTTCTTAAATAAAATTTTAAAAAATAAAACAACTCTCTTTTGCCAACTCTTGGGCAGCAAACAGCAATACTAGACATGAAACCAGATAATTGACATTGTAGAGTTTTCTGGTTATATTCAAAAGAAATGGTTTAAATCAAGTCAGGTTTCAACAAGCTTCTTGTATGAAATGAGCCTTCAACCATTTAAAATTTCACTCATCATGATAATTATAATTCTGTATGTTATTGAAGGCTTTATAGTTCAACCCTAACATTTTGCTCAGGGGCTGACATTTGGGCTTTGCCTTCAAAACCTCATAAGAACTAGAATCAGGTAAAACCAGTTTAGCAGACTTTCTAGAGCGTGAGTTACAATCTCCTACACTGTCCCATACTCCAAACACTTACCCCCAAATTGATGGGTGCTACTGCAGGAATGTCAACATTCTGAGAAATACTGTCAACAAAAGCAGGGCTCGTCTCCAAGAGATTCAAAACAAGTAACTCGATAAGGTACTATTTTGAAATATGACTTCTTTACAGCTGATTCTGCAATTATTGACCATATATAATTTTATTTATTTGGCCTCTTTCAAAAAGAAAATATCTCAGAGTTTGTGCATTGATAAGGTATCATTTTTTTCTTAAATGATAGGTCATGTAAAATTTTGAGGACAGTGGGATTGCCTGGAAAATCATAAACAAATATAATCATTTGTAATTCTAACACAGAAAACAAATATTGGTAAAAATCCACAGGCAATTATGAAATTGAATGTAGAAGAACATAGGCATCTCATTTTTTTTTTCATTTTAAAGTGTTTATAGAAACTGGCCTTTCAAAAAATTCAATAAATTTAAATATCACAGAGGCATATACTTTTAATGCTGAAAAGTACTTTAGACAGCATCTACAATAATCTCTTCATTGTGTAAATGAGCAACTGAGTTCTGATAATAATAATAATAGGTGGCAAGCCTAAATACATCCGGGATTCTTGCTATCAGGTCTGGAATTAGACACCAGAACGTGTGACTAGTAGTATTAGAGTTTTGACAGACATAATATAGAGTCATAGCTTTTGGAAATAATACCCTATGTGTATACCTCCGTCAATAAGATCTGAAGCTACCATGTCTAGAGGAATCAAACCTAACAGGAGAAAACGATTTAGTTTTTCTCATAAGATATAATTTAGCTGGAAGAAAGAACAAGTTACAAACATATCTATGTAGGAGGAACTGCTTTTCACTTCCCTATTCCCTCCCCTGCCACTATGTAAAAGATCACCCCCACAAAAACAATTCTTCAACACTAAGGAGAAAAGAGGCTGTTAGAAAGAACAATTAAGATTGCACTAATGTTTACTCCAAAATGAAGATGATACATCAGTGGAGAAACGTGAGGATTTTGTAACAGAGGATCCCCTGCCAGCTCACAAGGAGACAGTAGTCTTGAAGGAGTTCCCTTCTCTAGTGGATAAACAATGGCTTTCCCTGCTGGATTGCAGGTAGTCATTGGCTTTCTTGCAGCCAGTGCTGTCTGCAGAAGATTTAGATTGCTCCTCAAATTGTTGAAGAAGGTAGAAGTTAACTGAGATGGTGAATCCATAGCCCCAGAGGTCTCATGGCTCATGGTGGAGCAGAAGGTGTCAGCAAAAACAAACAAACAAAAAGGCTCAGAGAGCGACTAATGGGAAAAAATGGGAAAAGGAGTGGATACACACCCAGGCACACCAAAGAACATAGCATCCAACCAAAAGCAAGCATCAACTACCTACCAATGCTTTGACTTCTACAAGTGCTCCCTCTAGTTATAGCTAAATTGGATTGTCCTCAAAATGCAAATGCTGAACTTGAACTCCTAACCTCCAGAACTCCAGAATGTGATTGTATTTGCAGACAGAGTCTTTAAAGAGATAATCAAGTCCAAGTGAGGCCATTACGGTAGGTCCTAATCCAGTCTATTGTGCTGAGTTGTGCCTAATATAACTGGTATCCTTACAAGAAGACTGGCTCAAAGGGACAATGCACTGAGGACTTGAAAACAGCTATCAACAAGCCAAAGAGAAGGCCTCAGAAGAAACCAACCCTACCAACACTCTGATTCTGGACTTCTAACCACCAAAACTGTGATAAATATCAATCTCTATTGTGTATACCCAGTGTGTGATATTTATTATTGCACTTCTCAGAAGCCAATAAACCTCTTTAAACTCAGATATCACTCTGAGAAAGAAAAAGCTAGCATATGATTCATATACTGACCATGGTGAACCTTCCCCAAATTGAACTTCTTAGAAATGATAAGATTACAGTTCTACAATCTGTTGAAATCACAATAGCAATTCAGTTAAGAAATATTTAATTAGAAAGCTATGATTCACACAGTCCTGCATGACAATGATCACATAAATGCTGGATCCATATTCATTCTACCTATGTATCAACTCCATAGGAAGTTATTTTTTTTTAAAGATTTATTCTATTTATTTGAAACAGTTACAGAGAGAGAGAGAGAGAGAGAGAGAGAGAGAGAGGTCTTCCATCCATTGATTCACACCCCAAATGGCCACAACAGCAGGAGCTGAGACAATATGCAGCCAGGAGCTTCTTCTGGGAGATGGCTCTCCTACGTGGGTGCAGGGGCCCAAGGACTTGAGCCATCCTCTGCTACTTTCCCAGGTGCATTAGCAGAGAGCTGGATCGGAAGTGGAGCAGCCAGGACTCAGACTGGTGCCTATATGAGATGCCAGCATGGCAAGCTGGGGCTTTAACCTGCTGGGCCACAGTGCTGGCCCCATGGAAGCTATTAGTAAGCACTTTTTTTAATAGTTCTGAGAGATCTAAACCAAAGCCCTTTCTTTTATTTGCATTATCTTTCTGCACATAAGAAGCTACTAATTCTGTGGAAACGTACTTGAATAAATTACATTATGTCAATGGTATAAAACAAGGTGCTGCTTATTGAAGTAAAAATTTAATAAACAATATCGTATATTGGAAGTAAGTGTTTTGTTTTTGGTTTTTGTCTGCTGGTCTGGGCTCAGTTTTAATGTTTATTTTAAAAGACAACTGTTGCATCAATATATTATGTTTTTCAGCATTGTTCAGCACAGGTAATGTGTACACTTTGGTGTACATAATCATATTTAAGTTTTCAACATAAAATAAATGCTTCTAAATGTCAAAAAAACAATATTGTAATCCCTAGTCATAAAAATGTTTTCCATATTCATTTATTAAAAGACTACTGGCACAGATTGACTTTGCTTAGAAAGCTAAATAAATTAATAAATTAGGACGAGGTGATTTTACAGTTAAATGCTTTTAGAATATTGCCTTGACTACAGTTTCATTTTTAAGTCTGTCATCGATAATACCGCACATGGAAGACAGTATGAATAAAAATTTCCAGTCACCAAGAATAGTAAGCACTCTCTTCTGTCACTGAGAAAATTTGTGCCCGTAGGCAATTTATTAAATTTTTCTAATCTTTTCATTACTAGTCTGTAAAATGTAGATAATAATAAAATCTAATTTCTAGGGCAGTTATGAGGATGAAATTAGATAGCACTGAAAATACACAGTAAATGACTGAGATAAATGAGAAATTTGTGGGAAATGTCAATTAAGTCCAGGTTATAGAACATTTTTCACGTCCATACTGGAGTTTGTATTTGATGTTTAGGAAAGAAATAACATCAATAAAGAAGTGTTGTGGGTGAGAGGGCTCAATTTTCTATATTATTATAACTACGGTTTGATGTTCATTATTCATTGTTAATCTCCTGAATTATGTGGGCAGTGGGACAAAGCATCAAGACACCTGCCTTCTTAGGGTAAAATTTAGTCATAAGTGTTGTTCTGAGAAATCATCATCCTAGTAGCAAATACATTTCATAGCCACCCAGATCTCCCATCGAGAATGAATGACTTATGCCCCAGCTGCCAACAGTAAGGCTAGCAGACATTAGTCAGGTGTCTGCCATTTGACGAATTATCTTTGCTAACAAAAGCTACTTTGGCCACATTTGCAGCCCAAGAAAAGCTACTTCTTCTTCTTTTTTTTTAAAAAGAATTATTTATTTTATTTGAAAGTCACAGTTACATAGAGAAGGAGAGGCAGAGAGAGAGAGAGAGAGGTCTTCCATCCACTGGTTCACTCCCCAATTGGCTGTAATGGCCGGAGCTGTGCCAATCTGAAGGCAGGATCCAGGAGCTTCCTCCAGGTCTCCCATGTGGATGCAGGGACCCAAGCACTTGGTCATCTTCTACTGCTTTCCCAGGCCATAGCAGAGAGCTGGATGGGAAGTGGAGCAGCAGGGACTCAAATCAGTGCCCATATGGGATGCCAGCACTGCAGGTGGCGGGTCTACTTGCTGTACCACAGCACTGGCCTTGCAACTTCTTTTTAATGACTGACGGAGGGGTCAGTTGTGAGCAACTGACAGAGAAAGCAGAACAAATGTTGATTCATGAATTGACCCAGTAGGTGCATGGATGCTGGAAATGACTGGAGGTTTCACAAGAAAGAAGTCAATGCTGAAAGAAGCAACAAAAGGAAAACTTTCCAGATGGTAGAGTTCTAGGCAGTGCCCCCAGTCATCTACATGGTGTTAAAAGAGAATAAACACTAAATGACCCAGTAGACAAAACTAACAACCAGTGACCCCAGCTGTCCTCTAACATCAGCCATACAATTGTTAGAACAATGGGCTCATGATATGAATAACTGTAGTGGCACCAAGGACACTGTAGGGCCAAATGCGTCACCTCCCATTTAAAGCAGTGAACTAAGCGCCACAGTTGAATGTTCAAGAATCCTGTGACGTAGAACAATGATAAGCCCAATGTGCCACTCCTTCTGGTGGCAAACTGACTACTTTGGATTCCCTCCACCCAGGAAGTAGCAGTGATTTATTTTGATAGGCATAGAATTATCTTCTCATTATAGGTTTGCAAAGTTCCTGAGTGCAGAGTTGAAGTCAGCAACACTATCTTAGGATCTAAACACTATTTAATGCACCAACAGTACACCTCCAGCAAAGGAAATGTATACCTGAGTTATGACCACGGGAGTCACTGGTTCTAACATGTATATAATATACAATCCAGAAACTTCTACTGAGTAAAGTTATGGAAAGAGATGGTAATACCACAGCTAAAGCATCAGCTTGGGAAAGGCAGCTTGGGAGGACTGCAGAGCATACTCCAAATAATTAGACAAAACTACTTGCCTAAATTTCATTCACAAAGTAGTCCAGCAGGAAGGTGCAAGCTGGAGATGGCTGAAAGTTACACTTGAAAAAAGGCAACTTTGAAATCTTCTGTCATCAATAGGTGGAACACTTGGGCCCAGAATTCAAGTGGTAAGACGAGAAGACACTCTGCTACTGTAACTACTAGTGACATTCTGGGAGAACGTGTGCTATCCATTCTTGCAACTCTTGCCTGTGAACATGCAGAAGTTCTTGTTTCCAAAGATGGAATATTTCAATCAGCAACATAAACACAACAGAGTTTTACTTAACTATAAAGATCAATTGCAACTCAGTCATTTTGGATGCTTTCTGCTAAGGGACAAGGAACCAAGGAGAAACCTCTATCTTATAAAAGATAATTAAACCTGACAACCAGGTAGAACTGATGCTACACAGTGGAGTCAGGGAGAAATCCATCAGCCAAGGTTATCTTCTTGGCCACCTCTTTGCATTCCTGCACACAGCTTGTATGGTTAACAGAAAAGGTGCAGCTGTCATGGCTGGGAGATACAGTGTACAGAACCCAGACTATTCAGGGACAGAGATCCGGATCCTGTCACCAGGGAGGCCACCATGAACACTGGAGATGATAACTGAAGATCTAAGAAATCTAGAAAATATAGAACTGGGAGACAGTATCAGTTTCAGTTCTCTAATTTTTCAGGAATAAAAGTCCCCCAAAACCTAAGGAGTCACTTTCAGATTTCAAACCAATGTGTGAATCTGAGTGGTAGAGGGAGGGATTCCGTGGATGCTTTTGACTGTCATCTACTTCCACCTTCTAGAAGGAAGGACTTGTTATTTCACCTGCTGGGAGGTTTCAAGCAGAGTTCCTTCAACTCTTGGACCTATTCAGGAAGTACTTTGTTCAAGAGAGCAAAGAGTTGCCTACCCAAGGGCACATTTTCCTCCTTAGATAGCTCACCTCATGATTTAAGCATGATGGGGTTATAAATCCCAAATCCCCTCATCCCAACCTGTAATAACTCTGAAGGACATTCAAGCTTCAAACCTCGCTATAGAATTCACTGAGATCTTTGTGAAGACTACAACAGATTTCAGTTTCTTCTGCCTACTGCTGCTTCTTCCTTTCCATGAATGTTGGGTCAGAAACACTTCCTGATGAATTACCTGAATCTTGAGAATTCAGCCCACTCTAAATTCTAACTGGGGCCAGAAAATCCTAGCCAGTCTCAGAGTAACAGGAAAAAGAATTGTAAAGAAAAGAAAGACATGGTGGTGCTGGAGGTGGTAGTTAAAGTGAGTGATGTGCTACAACAAGATGGCAGAGTAGCCAAAGAGCTAAGTTAACCCGGGATTGTTCCTAGGTATAATGAAATGCACTTCCATTACTTATACCAACTAGATTCCAGTTACAATCTAAAAGGACTCACAGTTTTCAATCTTTTTCCTTCTTGTGACACTGAATAAGAATTTACTAATATTTGTGGGACAATAATGGAAATATATCTCATATATAGTTACAGGTTCATCTAACTCTGTGGGAGTCCTTTTATGAAGCATTAAAAAAATCATATAACAATTCTGTATTGTCCCAACAGGCAAAGGAATGCACAATCCAACTTGGTGCTATTAAAAAAATAATTTGAAATACATCCAGTCTTTTCCCCTAAGTGTTTGCTTCACAAAAACAGATCATATCTCAAGGCACTATTAAATGTATAAACAAAATGATTTTTCCAATTACTTTGCACTGAGAAGGCCTATCTCAAGATCCACTTTTTTGCAAGGCAAATAATTCTAAGTCTCCTACAGAAAGCCCAAGCTGACAGATACAAATCTCAGCTAAGTATCAGTGGTCTTAGCTGTAGGGAACCCTGGCCATCATGAATGTGCTAGCTCATCAAATTCTCCTGAGTGCTCTAAAGTTTATATTTGGATGCATTTGTATTTCAAGAAAATAAATTATACAGCACTGATATAAAAAACTGTCTATGTTCTTCATAAAGCTTACTTGTTTGGTGAAAAGAAATTGTGTTATACAATTCAGACAAAGCTTTGTTGTAAATGATAGACTAAGAATTTTACAGAGAGTTTTCATGTTATTCAATGATGTGATATTCAAAATTAAGCTTTCATTCTGGCCTCAAAATCAGCCTTTAAGGCATTCAGATCTGGCTAAAAAGCCCATGAGAGCATTTCAGGCATGGAAAGCCAAGACATTGTGGCAAAAATGACCTAATTGAAAGATCTCTGTGAGTGAGATCCCAGCGGAAAGAATGGGCCATCAAAGAAGGAGGTACCATTCTCTGAAGGGAGGAGAGAACTTCCACATTGATTATGGCCTTGTTAAATAAGGTTGGAGTCTGTGAACTCAAGAGGCTTCCATAGCCTTGGCAGTTCATCACAAAGCCTCGGGGGATTACTGACATTATAAATAATAGTCAATTGTTAAATCAACAGTAGGAGTCACTGTGCACTTACTCCCCATGTAGGATCTCTGTCCTTAATATGTTGTACTATGTGAATTAATGGTAAAACTAGTATTCAAACAGTACTTTATACTCTGTGTGTCTGTGTGGGTGCAATCTCTTAAAATCTTTACTTATATACTAAGTTGATCTTCTGTATATAAAGATAATTAAAAATGAATCTTAATGAAGAATGGGATGGGAGAGGGAGTAGGAGATGGGACGATTTGTTGATGTGAGGGTGGTTATGAGGGGAAAAATCACTTTAATCCCAAAGTTGTACTTTTGAAATTTATATTTATTAAATAAAAGTTTTCTAAAACAAACAACAAAAATTAAGCTGTCAAGAGAGCAGTATTTTATGAAAATAATTGAAGCAGAAATTTGTAAAATAAGTAATGGTTGAATTAGCTCCATGTGTAGAATCTGAAAAAAGTAAAACATGTACAATTTGATTTGCATTTTTTGGCTTTTTAGGAGATAGTATGTGCAAAATATAAGACATCATTTAGTATGTGAAAATTTGTAAGCATACACTCCAAGCCCAGAAACATATTTATTTGCCTTTATACTTCTAGATTTCCAAGAAATGATTCTTGAGCAATGATTTTAAAAACCTTCTAAGATTAACAAAATAAGGGTCAGCATTGTGGCATAATGGGTTAAGCCACCTGCAATGCTGGCAACCCATAAGGGCACCAGTTCCTGCCCCGGTTGCTCTACTTCAGTTCAGCTCCCTGCTAATGGCCTGGGAAAAGTGCTTGGACCCCTACACCCATGTGGGAGTCCCAGATAAAACCCCAGGATCCTGGCTTCACCCTGGCCCAACCCTGACTGTTGAGGCCATTTAGGGAATGCACCAGTGATGGGAAGATCTCTCTGTCTCTCCCTCTCACTCTCTCTCTCTGCAACTCTCTCTGTCTTTCAAATAAACAAATAAATCTTAAAAAAAATAGTAACAAAATGATCACACACATGATGTACAAGTATATTTATACATATAAATTTTAAAATATGTTATATATTTTTATAAAAATGATGTATACTACATATAGTATATATTTATAATTTTATATATATTATATATAGTAGAAAAATATATTTGTATATAAAGACATATATAGGTTGCTTTATACTATAAATTTACACCATACTGTATCAGAAGCAATTATAGAAAATATTGTATAAAAATTCTTGTCACACTAACATTCAATAAAGGGCAGGTATCACTGTTACAGTTGAAATGCATAAGGTTTATTTCCTCATGAGAATATATTTTTGGAATTTTCATAAACTGATTTAGCTACTGAACTTCTGCTTAGGATTTAGGAAGTTGAATAAAACATTCCAACATTTCAATAAAAATAGTATAGAACCCCCAAATTCACAACTTTTCTAATACCCATTAGAGAGCTAAGATAATAGGTCAGTAAACCAAGCCAAAATCTGAGGAAAGACAGGGGCTTCACATGAATGACTCACTCATTTTCCCAGGGAAGAAGTCACTGGACACGAGTAGGAATTCAGTGAAGTTTTAAAAATAAGATGCTAATGGTAAAGTGTGAGTGATTGAGAGCATAGTGACTCCTGGAAGCTACAGATACATGAGGAATTTGTGCCTATTCATCAGCATGGATTCTCACAAAAACAATTCCACAGGAGAAAGAATCCTGATGCAGGCTTAGGGCAGTGGAGAAGCAGTCACCATGCAAAAGGTCCAACAACCACCCAGACCCTTGTCTTCACCTGCCATGGAACAACCAGACCCCTATGACGAGGGCAAAAACCACTGTTCACTGAGGTGCCTTGGGAAAGTTCATTGCAATCACAAGAAGAGGAGAGTATAATAGTATGTCTTTGGAAGAGGGGCAGGAATGGATGTTGGGTCAGAGACCTGCATCTTGGGAGTGGGAGACCCACTGAGAAGGCCCACCATTAAAAACCAAACACTAAGTGATTAATATTCAAGTTAATCAGGACAGAGGATACCCTTCTACCTCCACCTGACCCCCAAGCTGCTATCACCAAGTCAGCAAGTGTCAAGTATTAACTAATGGCGGTTCAGTGTGGGAAGACGAGCAAGAGCATGAACAAACGGCACAAAAAGAAGTCAGAAATTGTGGGTGGAACAGACTTTAAGAAAATACCTTAGACAAACAAGCTCCTGTGTTAAACATAAGATAATGCTAGAGGAATTTGAAGTGTGTTGTGCACTGAGGATAACCACAGACATAAACAAGAATGCCCAAACAGAATTTGAGTTCTTGTTGGATTTACTGAATACACTAACAAAAGCCCATAGAGGAAAAGGAATATTCATATCAAGGCACATAAACACTTCTCCTCAGTCTCAACCCTCCTACAGAAAACGTCTGGCTTCAACAAGAAGTTACAATTTGAGGAAATATGCTAGAAAGATAAACGCATACTAGAGAGGGGCAAAGTAAGAGAATTAGGACATGATTCAATTATTAAAAATATATTAGGGACCTGCACCGTGGCTTAGCAGGTAAAGCTACTGCCTGCAATGCTGGCATCCCAAGCGGGCTCTGGTTTGAGACCCAGCTGCTCCACTTCGAATCCATCTCTCTGCTATGGCCTGGGAAAGCAGTACAAGATGGCCCAAGTCCTTAGTCGCCTGCACCTACGTGGAGACCCAGAAGAAACTTCTGGCTCCTGGCTTCAGATTCGCTCAGCTCTGACCGTGGTGGCCATCTGTGGAATGAACCAGTGGATGGAACACTTCTCTCTCTCTCTCTCACTCCCTCTGCCTCTCTGTAGCTCTGCCTTTCAAATAAATAAATAAATAATTTTAAATATAATTATTAATATATTACAATTTTTTTTTATAAAGCGTAACATTTATTTCTCTTTCTTTTTTTTTTAACTTTTATTTAATGAATATAAATTTCCAAAGTACGATTTATGGATTACAATGGCTTCCCCCCAATACCGTCCCTCCCACCCACAACCCTCCCCTTTCCCACTCCCTCTCCCCTTCCATTCACATCAAGATTCATTTTCGATTATCTTAATATACAGAAGATCAGCTTAGTATACATTAAGTAAGGATTTCAACAGTTTGCTCCCACACAGAAACATAAAGTGAAAAATAATAGATGATTTTTTCTAAATGATGATGAAATCAGATCAGACCTATTGTCATGTTTAATCGCAGTGAGAGTCAAGTTGGGAGTTGATAATTTCTTTTTTTTTTTTTTTACAGAGGATCAGTTTAGTATGCATTAAGTAAAGATCTCAACAGTTTGCACCCCCATAGAAACACAAAGTGAAATATATTGTTTGAGTACTCGTTA
The DNA here is from genome assembly GCF_051225735.1 of Oryctolagus cuniculus. Taxonomy (NCBI): domain Eukaryota; kingdom Metazoa; phylum Chordata; class Mammalia; order Lagomorpha; family Leporidae; genus Oryctolagus; species Oryctolagus cuniculus. The sequence continues at coordinate 69,383,223 of NC_142874.1, forward strand.
TAGCATTAAATCTCAATGCACAGCACATTAAGGACAGAGATCCTACATGAGGAGTAAGTGCACAGTGACTCCCGTTGTTGACTTTACCAATTGACACTCCTGTCTATGGCATCAGTAATCTCCCTATGCTCCAGTCATGAGCTTCCAAGGCTATGGAAGCCCTCTGAGTTCTCCGATTCTTATCTTGTTTAGACAAGGTCATAGTCAAAGTGGAGGTTCTCTCCTCCCTTCAGAGAAAGGTACCTCCTTCTTTGATGACCTGTTCTTTCCACTGGGATCTCACTCACAGAGATCTTTTGCCAGAGTGTCTTGGCTTTCCATGCCTGAAATACTCTCATGGGCTTTTCAGCCAGATCCGAATGCCTTTAGGGCTGATTCTGAGGCCAGAGTGCTATTTAGGACATCTGCCATTCTAGGAGTCTGCTGAGTATCTCACTTCCCATGTTGGATCACTCTCCCCTTTATTTATTCTATCTGTTAGTGTTAGCAGGTACTAGACTTGTTTATGTGCTCCCTTTGACTCTTAGTCCTTTCATTATGATCAATTGTGAACTGAAATTGATCACTTGGAATAGTGAGATGGCATTGGTACATGCCACCTTGATGGGATTGAATTGGAATCCCCTGGTATGTTTCTAACTCTACCATTTGGGGCAAGTCAGCTTGAGCATGTCCCAAATTATACATCTCTTCCCTCTCTTATTCCCACTCTTATGTTTAACAGGGATCACATTTCAGTTAATTTCCAACACTTAAGAATAACTGTGTATTAATTACAGAATTAAACCAGTCATATTAAGTAGAACAGACAAAAAAATTACTAAGAGGGATAATGTATTAAGTTGTTCATTAACAGTCAGGGCTATGCTGATCAAGTCACCATTTCCCATAGGGTCCATTTCACTTCAACAGGTTTCCTTTTTGGTGTTCAGTCAGTTGTCACTGATCAGGGAGAACATATGGTATTTGTCCCTTTGGGACTGGCTTATTTCACTCAGCATGATGTGTTCCAGATTCCTCCATTTTGTTGCAAATGACTGGATTTCATTGTTTCTTACTGCGGTATAGTATTCTAAAGAGTACATATCCCATAATTTCTTTATCCAGTCTACCGTTGATGGGCATTTAGGTTGGTTCCAGGTCTTAGCTATTGTGAATTGAGCTGCAATAAACATTAGGGTGCAGACCTCTTTTTTGTTTGCCAATTTAAATTCCTTTGGGTAAATTCCAAGGAGTGGGATGGCTGGGTCGAATGGTAGGGTTATCTTCAGGTTTCTGAGGAATCTCCAGACTGACTTCCATAGTGGCTTGACCAGTTTGCATTCCCACCAACAGTGGGTTAGTGTCCCTTTTTCCCCACATCCTCGCCAGCATCTGTTGTTGGTAGATTTCTGCATGTGAGCCATTCTAACCGGGGTGAGGTGAAACCTCATTGTGCTTTTGATTTGCATTTCCCTGATTGCTAATGACCTTGAACATTTTTTCATGTGCCTGTTGGCCATTTGGATTTCCTCTTTTGAAAAATGTCTATTGAGGTCCTTGGCCCATCTCTTAAGTGGGTTGTTTGTTTTGTTTTTGTGGAGTTTCTTGATCTCTTTGTAGATTCTGGTTATTAACCCTTTATCTGTTGCCAGTTTGTAAATATTTTTTCCCATTCTGTCGGTTGTCTCTTCACTCTCCTGACTGTTTCTTTTGCAGTACAGAAACTTCTCAATTTGATGCAATCCCAATAGTTGATTTTGGCTTTAACTGCCTGTGCCTCCAGGGTCTTTTCCAGAAATTCTTTGCCTGTGCCAATATCTTGAAGGGTTTCTCCAATGTTCTCTAGTAACTTGATGGTGTCAGGTCGTAGATTTAGGTCTTTAATCCATGTTGAGTGGATTTTTGTGTAAGGTGTAAGGTAGGGGTCTTGCTTCATGATTCTGCACGTGAAAATCCAATTTTCCCAGCACCATTTATTGAATAGACTGTCCTTGCTCCAGGAATTAGTTTTAGATCCTTGATCAAATATAAGTTGGCTGTAGATGTTTGGGTTGATTTCTGGTGTTTCAATTCTGTTCCATTGGTCTATCCATCTGTTTCTGTACCAGTACCATGCTGTTTTGATTACAACTGCCCTGTAGTATGTCCTGAAATCTGGTATTGTGATGCCTCTGGCTTTGTTTTTGTTGTACAAGATTGCTTTAGCTATTCGAGGTCTCTTGTGCCTCCATATAAAGTTCAGCACCATTTTTTCCAGATCTGAGAAGAAGGTCTTCAGTATCTTGATTGGTATTGCATTGAATTTATAAATTGCTTTTGGGAGAATGGACATTTTGATGATGTTGATTCTTCCAATCCATGAGCATGGAAGATTTTTCCATTTCTTGGTATCCTCTTCTATTTCTTTCTTTAAGGTTTTGTAATTTTCATCATAGAGATCTTTAACGTCCTTGGTTAAGTTGATTCCAAGGTATTTGATTGTTTTTGTAGCTATTGTGAATGGGATTGATCTTAGAAGTTCTTCCTCAGCCATGGCATTGTCTGTGTATACAAAGGCTGTTGATTTTTGTGCATTGATTTTATACCCTGCTACTTTGCCAAACTCTTCTATGAGTTCCAATAGTCTCTTAGTCGAGTTCTTTGGGTCCCCTAAATAAAGAATCATGTCATCTGCAAAGAGGGATAGTTTGAGTTCTTTCTTTCCAATTTGTATCCCTTTAATTTCTTTTTCTTGCCGAATAGCTCTGGCTAGAAACTCCAGAACTATATTGAATAGCAGTGGTGAGAGTGGGCATCCCTGTCTGGTACCAGATCTCAGTGGAAATGCTTCCAACTTTTCCCCATTCAATAGGATGTTGGCTGTGGGTTTTTCACAGATTGCTTTGATTGTATTGAGGAATTTTCCTTCCAAACCCAGTTTGCTTAGAGTTTTCATCATGAACGGGTGTTGTATTTTATCAAATGCTTTCTCGGCATCTATTGAGATAATCATATGGTTTGTCTTCTGCAGTCTGTTAATGTGGTGTATCACATTGATTGTCTTGCACACATTAAACCATCCCTGCATACCAGGGATAAATCCCACTTGGTCTGGGTGGATGATCTTTCTGATGTGTTGTTGCATTCTATTGGCGAGAATTTTATTGAGGATTTTTGCATCTATGTTCATCAGGGATATTGGTCTGTAATTCTCTTTCAATGCTGCATCTTTTTCCGGCTTAGGAATTAAGGTGATGCTGGCTTCATAGAAAGAATTTGGGAGGATTCCCTCTTCTTCGATTGTTCTGAATAGTTTGAGAAGAATTGGAGTTAGTGCTTCTTTAAATGTCTGGTAGAATTCAGCAGTGAATCCATCTGGTCCTGGGCTTTTCTTTGTTGGGAGGACCTTTATTACTGTTTCAATTTCTGTCTCAGTTATGGGTCTGATTAGGTTTTCTATGTCTTCCTGGTTCAATTTAGGCAGGTTGCATGTGTCCAGGAATCTATCCATTTCTGATAGGTTTCCCTGTTTGCTGGCATACAAGTCCTTGTAGTAATTTCTGATGATTCTTTTTATTTCTGTGGTGTCTGTTGTTACATTTCCTTTTTCATCTCTGATTTTATTGATTTGGGTCTTTTCTCTTCTTTTTTTTAGTTAGTTGGGCCAATGGGGTGTCAATTTTGTTTATTTTTTCAAAAAACCAGCTCCTCATTTGGCTGATTTTTTGGAATGTTTTTCTTGATTCAATCCTGTTGATTTCTTCTCTGATTTTAATTATTTCTCTTCTCCTGCTAGATTTGGGTCTGGTTTGCTGTAGGTTTTCTAGATCCTTGAGGTGAATTGAAAGCTCATCTATTTGGTGCCTTTCCAATTTCTTGATGTAGGCATCTATTGATATAAACTTTCCTCTTAACACTGCTTTTGCTGCGTCCCATAAGTTTTGGTATGTTGTGCTGTTATCCTCATTTACTTCCAGAAAGTTTTTGATTTCTCTTTTGATTTCTTCTATGACCCATTGTTCATTCAGGAGCATGTTGTTCAATCTCCATGTGTTTGCATATGCTCTAGGGATTCCTGAGTTGCTAATTTCCAACTTCATTCCTTTATGGTCTGAGAAGCTGCATGGTATGATTCTAATTCTTTTGAATTTGCTGAGACTTGCTTTATGGCCTAGTATGTGGTCAATCCTAGAGAAGGTTCCATGTAGTGCTGAGAAGAATGTAAAATCTTTAGCTGTAGGATTGAAAGTTCTGTAGATATCTGTTAGATCCATTTGGGCTATAGTGTCGTTTAAATCTACTGTATCCTTGTTGATCTTCTGTCCTATTGATCTGTCTATTTCTGAGAGTGGAGTATTGAAGTCCCCCAGTACTATTGTATTGGGGTCTAAGTCTCCCTTTAAGTCTGTTAACAAATCTTTTAGATAAACCGGTGCCCTGTAGTTAGGTGCATATACATTGATAATTGTTATATCTTCCTGTTGAATTGATCCCTTAATCATTATGTAGTGTCCCTCTTTGTCTCTCTTAACGGTTTTTGTGGTAAAATTTGTGTTGTCTGATATTAAGATGGCTACACCCGCTCTTTTTTCATTTCTGTTGGCATGGTATATCTTTTTCCAGCCTTTCACTTTCAGTCTGTATGGATCTTTGTTGGAAAGATGTGTTTCTTGTAAGTAGCAAATAGATGGGTTTTGTTCCTTAACCCAATCAGCCAATCGGTGTCTTTTAACTGGACAGTTCAGGCCATTCACGTTCAATGTGACTAATGATAAGTGGTAACTTTGCCCTGCCATTTGCCAAAGATAAGTTCTAATATATGCTTTGAATTCCCTGTGATCTTTTGCTGTGAGGTTTCCTTCCTTTACCTTCTTTCATATTGATGACCGTGTTTCTGTGTTTCTGTGTGTAACACATCTTTAAGCATCTTTTGCAGGGCTGGACGAGTGGCAACAAATTCTTTCAATTTCTGTTTGCTATGAAAAGTCTTTATTTCACCTTCATTCACAAATGATAGCTTTGCAGGATATAATATTCTGGGCTGGAAGTTTTTCTCTCTTAGTACCTGGGCTATATCTCGCCATTCCCTCCTAGCTTGTAGAGTTTCTGATGAGAAGTCAGCTGTGAGTCTGATTGGAGATCCTCTGAGAGTAATCTGACGTTTCTCTCTTGCACATCTTAGGATCTTTTCTTTATGTTTCACTGTGGAGAGCTTAATTACAATGTGTCATGGTGAGGATCTCTTTTGGTCGTGTTTATTAGGGGTTCTGTGAGCTTCCTGTACTAGGATTTCTCTGTCCTTCTCCAAACCTGGGAAATTTTCTGCTAATATCTCACTAAAAAGGCCTTCTAATCCTTTCTCCCTCTCCATGCCTTCAGGAACTCCTAGAACCCGAATGTTGGGTTTTTTAATAGTATCCTGAAGATTCCTGACAATATGTTTTAGATTTCTAATTTCCTCTTCTTTTCTTTGGTCTGACTGTATCCTTTCCTGTTCTCTGTCTTCTAAGTCCGATATTCTCTCTTCTGCTTCACCCATTCTGTTTGTAAGGCTCTCTATTGTGTTTTTCATTTGATCTATTGAATTCTTCACTTCAGTCACTATCACAGTTTCCTGTTGTACTAGTTGTTTTGTTTCATTTTGATTCCTCCTTAATATTTCATTTTCATGAGAGAGATTTTCTATCTTGTCCATTAAGGATTTCTGTAGTTCAAGAATTTGTTTTTGAGAACTTCTTAATGTTCTTATCAATTCTTTGAGATCTGCTTCTTGCATTTCTTCTAACTCATCATCTTCATAATCTTGAATTTGGGTGTCTTTTTCATTTGAGGGCTTCATGGTGACTTCCTTGTTTTTATTACCTCGGTTTTTGCGTTTGTTATTTGGCATATTGGAGATATTTGGTTTCTTCACTGTGGTGCTTTTTCTTGTTATACTATGACTCTAGATTAAGTGGACTATCTGTTTTTGATGGAGCCTTAGGGCTTGAGATGGGTGTGGCCTGAGAGCTCTGTTTGGTGTGCCAAAGGTGACACTCCCAGGTTAGGCGTGGTAAACCTCTCTCTCTCTCTGTCTCTCTCTTTCTTTTTTTTTTTGATCCAAAAGGGAAGTTATTCTGCACAGCTGAACAAAGTTGGAGGTAGTTAGCAAGCAAATGATATACCCACAGGAGCCAGAGATCGGAAGCTCTTTCCCAAGGACCACACAGGGAATCTGTTTGGCCCTCAGAGTGGGCTCAAATTCTCCTTCAGTCTCCCACTGGGTTGCCAAAGTTATGGAATTGTAGCGTCTCTGGAGAGTGCTCACGTGAATTCCGTGAGTTCTCTCCCCCACCGTCTCTTTTTTCACAGTCTCAGTTCAGTAGCACCACAAATTTACTAGGTCCTAATCTCCTGTTAATTCGCCCCGCCCAGAGTCAGGTTTTTCTGCTAGGCTCAGGGCCGGTGCAGACCTGAGGTCGCTCTGCTTATGACGTGTGTCCAAGATGGCGCCTGCTCTTTGTCTTGCTCGCCCTTGAGAGGTGAGCGGAGAGAGAGAAACCCGTGTCCGTACCAGTCACCTTTTTTTTTCTCTCTCTCTCTCTTCCAGTTAGCCTGGTGAACTCCCCCCCGCCCCGGGGGTCGTTCCCTCTAGTCTCCTCTCTCCGCTTGCCTGCCGGTGTCTTGGGCTATTGAGGTTCAGCTCACCTCGTGTTCCAGCGCTGGTGTGTTGAGTCTGCTGCTGGTGTCCCGAACTGTGGGCTCCCACGCTCTCCACGCAGGTCCGCTGTGAATCACGCGTTCCGGAAGAGTTTCTTCTGCTGTTTCCTCCCCTACTCTTCCTTGAACCTGCAGTATCTCCACTTTTATTAAACTATCTCTCCCCGGACTATCAGTGTGCTCCCTTCCTATTCCGCCATCTTGCCTCCTCCGTCAATATATTACAATTGTTAAGTTACTAATAGGATAAGGTGTCTAGTGGAAACAATGAAAAACATGGATGATCAGTTGGTGATTTCATCGGAGATATGAAAACTACAGGAAAGGATCAGTGGAAACATTAGGATAGGAAGCAGTATGAAAGATGGGGAGTGCATTAGATGGTCTCATTAGTAGATCATCATAGCTGAGGAACTAATCGATAAATTTGAAGATACAGGGTCGGTGCTGTGAGCTTAGTAGGTTAAGCTTCCACTTGTGGTGCCGGCATCCCATATGGGCGCCGGTTCGTGTCCAGGCTACTCCTCTTCTGATCCAGTTCTCTGCTTATGGCCTGGGAAAGGAGTGGACAATGGCCTAAGTGCTTGGGTCCCCAGAACCCATGTGGGAGATCTGGAAGAAGCTCCTCGCTCCTGGCTTCTGATTGGCCCAGCCCCAGATATTATGGCCATTTGAGGAGTGAATTGGTGTGTGGAAGCCCTCACTCTATGTCTGTAACTCTACCTCTCAAATAAATAAATAAATCTTAAAAAAGAAGATCTATCAGTACATTTACTAAAAAAAAATTGCAGAAAGGACAAAGAACGAGGGTCAGCATTGTAGTCAGCATTGTAGTTAAACCACCGTTTGAAGTGCTCAGCTTGAAATCCAGCTCCCTCCTACTGCGCCTGAGATGATAGCCAAGGATGGCCCAAGTCTTTGGACCCTTGCCACCCATGTGGGAGACTTAGATGCAGTTCCTGGCTCTTGGCCCAGCCCTGACTGTTGCAGCCACTTGAAATGAGCCAGTAGATGGAAGATCTATTGCCTCTCGGATGCTTTGCCTTTTAAATTAAATTAAAACAAAACAAAACAAAACAAAAAAACAACTTTCTCAAAAGAGAAAAGTAAAACCAAAGAGAACTTCCAAAAGCTATGGATGATATCAAGTGACCTAACATACATATTTGTAAACCTAGAAGGAAAAGAGAAACAGAACAAGGTAAAAACAAAGTTCTAAAAGTAATGGTAGAGAAATTTTTCAAAAATTAGTAAGACACACTGGATCACAAATTCTAGGAGCTCAGAGAATAAAAATATGCTAAAAATCAAGGCAAACAGAAACTCAACACTAAAAATGAACAGCTAATCCAGGAATATCCTCTCTAAACTGAAGAGAAACTTAACAAAAAGATTTATTTTATTTTGTTTATTTGAAAGGCAGAGTTACAGAAAGAGAAAATTTTCTATCCATTGGTTTCCTCTCAAAATGACTGAAATGGTTTTATGGCTGGGCCAGGCAAAAGCCAAAAGCCTGGAGTTCCATTCAGGTTTCCCACATGGGTGGAGGGCCCCAGCACTTGAGCCAAGCTCTGCTGCTTTGCCAGGCACATTGGCAGGGAGCTGGATCAGAAGTGGAGCTCATGGGGTACCAGCATCTTAAGAGGCTGTTTAACTTGCTGTGCCACCACGCTGGTCAGAAGTAATTTCTGATGTCAGTGAAGGATAGTGGATTTAGTAAAATTCATCGTTTCACAATGAAGGAGGAACTTGTTATCTAAACCTTAGTCTCTGAAATCTATAATAATAATAAAAAAAAGCCTGTGTCCATAAGGGATGCTGGTATTGCAGGCTGTGGTTTAACCCACTGAGCCACAACGCCAGTCCCAAAGAAAAACTCTTAACAGTAACTCCTCCCCCCAAAATAGATATTGTTTATGACATTACAGTGCATCTCACAATAGAAGCGATGCAAGATAGAAGACAGTGGAGTGGCATCTTTAAAATGCTAATAGAAAATATATTTCGATATGGAAAGAAAAAAATTATTTTCTTAAACAAACAAAAGTTGAATGGCAGGGCCAGCACCGCGGCTCACTAGGCTAATCCTCCGCCTGCAGCGCCGGCACACCAGGTTCTAGTCCTGGTCGGGGCACCGGATTCTGTCTGGGTTGCTCCTCTTCCAGGCCAGCTCTCTGCTGTGGCCCGGGAGTTCAGTGGACGGCCCAAGTGCTTGGGCCCTGCACCACATGGGAGACCAGGAGGAAGTTCCTGGCTCCTGGCTTCGGATCAGCGTGGTGTGCCGGCCATAGCGGCCATAGCAGGGTGAACCAACGGAAAAAGGAGGACCTTTCTCTCTGTATCTCTGTCTCTCACTGTCCACTCTGCCTGACAAAAAAAAAAAAAAAAAAAAAAAAAAGTTGAATGGCACCAGAACTACCCTGGCCATTCCAGCCATTTGGAGATTGAACCAGAGAATGGGAGATTTCTCGAACACTCTGCCTTTCTAATAGATAAATAATTTTTATAAAAGAAAGCTGTCACCAAATTAATCTAACTGGCAATTATAGAAAAATTCCCAACAATGACAGAATATATGATGCTCTCAAGGGCACATGTAGCACTTTCCACAATAAAGTATATTCCTGGCCTCAAACAAGCTTTAAATAATTTTTAATAGTAGAAATTATATAAAGCATTGCCTCTGGCAATGGTGAAATTAATTTTGAAATCAACAATAGAAAGGTTCATGAAAAACTCCCAAATATTTGGTTCTTAAGCTATATGTCTCTGTTTATTATTTATTTATTTATTTACTTGGTGGTGGAAAGGGTTGGGGGAGAAATCTCCCATGGCTGGATGATTTCCAAATTTCTGAAGCTACTGGGCAAGGCTGATGCCAGGAGCCAGGAACTCTATCTGGATTTCCCATGTGATTGACAGGGACTGAACTACTAGAGCAGTTATCTGCTACCTCCTGAGGTGCCCATTAAAAGAAAACTACAATGGGAACTGAAGCCAAGACTTAATCTCAGTCAGTGTGATTTGGGTTGTAGGAGACCCAAATGGCATCTTAACAACAATGCCAAATGCCCAGTCCACTCATGTACTTTAAAATAGTCTATTTGTACATCAGAAGTTACAATGGAAAAAAATATTTCAGATAGAATGAAAATTAAAATGGTACATTAAAACATGTTTTATGCTATAAAATTTATAGCACTAAAGGATTTTATTAGACAAATAGAAATATCTAATAACATCATTAGCCTAATCTTCCAACTAAATAAACCATAAAACAGAAAATTAAAGTCAAAGGAAGTGGAAGGAAAGAAATCATGAAGAAAATAAAAGAACTGAATGTAGTGAGAAAACTACTACACAAAGTCAGTGAAATGAAAGCTTGTTCTTTGAAGTGATTGATAAATTTGATAAACCTTTATCAATATTAAACAGGGAGAGAAAAGGAAATACAAATTACAAACATCAGGAAAGAAAAAGAACATTACTTCAGATTCTACATATATTTAAAAGATAATAAGAGCATATTAATGCATATGTCATAAAATCAACAATTAAGAAGAAATTTTAAAAATCCTTAAAATTATGGCAAATAAAACTTTAGAAGATATGGAATTTTAAGTAAATGGCAGAACTGAGTGAAGAATCTGTTTTTCTTATACTTAAGAATGTTGAAGAGCAGATAATCTGAGAAAGTAGGGAGTTGATGGCAAGAGCATGGATGATCACTTAACTGATTAAAATGAAATGGGCAATAAGTAATGTAGCTTCAGGAAGATGTTGACCCAAGTAAACATTAAATAGTCAAGGGTGATTAATCAGTGCAATTATATATTCAATTTAGTAAAAAAAAAAAGCATGAATCTAGGTGCTTTTCTTACATCTAACCACGTTCATACTAGAACTCAGTGTTTGTAAGTATGGCTATGTGTAATAATCAACAGACAAGTTGTAGTTTGACTGTGGTCATTTAGCTGTTGGATTCTAAGTTAGCCATAGGAAAATATAAAGAAGACAATGTTGAATTATATAGGCATTGGCTCATGGAAAAATATAAAAATATTTTATGGGAGCAGGCATTGTGGTGCCATGGGTTAAACCACAACTTGGGACACCCACATCACATATCAGAGTGCCAGTTCGAGTCCCAGCTCCTCCACTTCCAATCCAGCTTCCTGATAACAATTCCTGGAGATAGTAGATGATGGCTCAAATGCCTGGGTCTCTGCCACTCACATGACAGACCGAGATTAAGTTCCAGCCTCCTGGGAGTAAATCAGCAGACGGAAGATCTCTCTCTCTCTCTCTCCCCCTCTCTCTCTCCTTCAAAAATAAAAGTAAACAAGCATTTAAAATGTCAAGTCTTGCATTTGTTTTTATTATACTCTATTCTCCTTCATTCAAAAATAACTTGAGACAAATGCCTTGGAAGTTTGTTGCACATGATCACACATATTTCCTACTTGGTTATTGATTTTGAGGTGAAATGTTCATATAGTAAAGCACAAAAATGTGCAAAAGAATAAATCCACAGGGATCAGCATTGTGGTGCAGCCAGTAAACCCACCGCCTGCCATGCCAGCATCCCATATGGGTACTGGTTCATATCCTGACTGCTCTGCTTCCAATCCAGTTCCTTTCTAATGGCCTGGGAAAAGCAGTGGAAAATGGCCCAAGTGCTTGGGCCCCTGACACCATGTGGGAGATGAGAATAAAGTTCCTGGATCCTGGCTTTGAACTGGCTCAGCCTTGGCTGTTGTGGCCACTTGGGAAGTGAACCAGCAGATGGAAGACCTCTTTTTATCTCTCCCTCTATCTCTGTAACTGACATTCAGATAAATAAGTCTTTAAAAATAAGAATAAACACACAGACATTTCCCAAGCTAAACAAATAGTTTACATTTTTTTAAATTTACAATAATATCTTTCAGTTTGGCACATTATGAGATATATTTAAGTAAAAGTAGGAAAGACACATAGACAGTTAATGAAAAGGGACATGTTTGAAAGGACATCTGATAACTTAGCAGTACATAATTCAATTTACAATATGTTTTGACAGACATGGATGTCTTGGGGAATTCAATAATTATATCAGAAAATAACCTTGAAGTAAGGTGCACAGTCTCTTTTAAATATTTCCTCTAAATCTTTCTCCAAGAGAGAGGATAATAAGAATTAGAAACAATGCCTTCTAGGACAGTATTGTGTATAGGAACTTGCATTTCTACAAGACTATTTATTCAAGAAATGATTATTAGAACAGCTATTTTAAATGTAACATAGACATTTCACAGATATTAGAATTTACATTTCCCAAATTCTGGAATAGTATATGTTTATATAGAGTTGCAAATCCCAAGAAATAAGGAATATTCGCTTATTTAAATACTTTTATGGGGCCAGTGCTGTAGCATAGTGGGTAAAGCCACAGTTTGCAGCATTGGCATCCCATATGTGTGCCGGTTCAAGGCCTGGCTGCTTCACTTCTGATCCAGCTCTCTGCTATGGCCTGGGAAAGCAGTAGAAGATGGTCCAAGCCCTTGGGCCCCTGCACCCACGTGAGAAGACCTGGTGGAAGCTCCTGGCTCCTGGTTTCAGATTGGTGCAGCTCCAGCCAGCCATTGTGGCCAACTGGGGAGTGAACCAGTGGATGGAAAACCTTTCTCTCTCTCTCTCTCTCTCTGCCTCTCCTTCTCTCTCTGTGAAACTCTGACTTTCAAATAAATAAATACATAAATCTTTAACAAAATACTTTGAAAGAAAGATGAAATAGATAAACTTTAAGTTATTTATATTTGTTCAGCCTGTGACCACACAAGATGTATGACATACACTAAAATTCAAGAAATTGGTGGAAAAGGGAGTCTTCTCAAATATTGTCACATAATGGGACAGCATTGCTAACTGTCAAAAATCAGTCATGAAAAACAAAACTATTATCCCAATTCTTTAAGAGTGGGCTTTTAAGTGAAATTCATTATTCTTTCCTGTGCTACATAAAGCAGAAACAGAAGCCAGTAGATACACACAGACACACACAGACACACACACACACACACACACTTATCAGAGTATTTTGCTCTTTAAAATCTCAAATTGTGATTCATGGTAGCTAAGTGATTTTGTTTCTGAGAGCAATTCAATTTATATTCCATTTGGTAAAATTCCTTTTGCAGTTTTGAAAGGAAGCCAGTTTCAATTTGGATTGTTTCTAAGCAAAGGAAAAGAAATCACAGCTATTCATAAAGATTTAACATTATGAAACAATAAACAACACTATTTTGCAAATTTATAAAGAATTTTTGCAAACAATCTGTAAAGTTGGCTCTGTTGAAATAATTCCCACATAAGCACATTTACATATTTTTTCTAATCCTGACAATAATGGTAAAACAGAAATAGTATAATTTAATGCTCTATTGGAATGTTGATGATTAAGTGCATGGTGGCAATGTTCCAAAGGTACATCTGAATTAAAATTACGGGTTTCCATGGAAAGATAAATTAAATCTTAAGGCTTGTTCTCATTTGTTGAGCCTTAGCACACATTTGAAGACATATTACATAATTTCTTAATGAGGAAAGGATTGTTTACCATTATCCTAATTTCAGCTTGATATTGATCTTACAGAAACATAAAGGAGGAACACTACAGAAAAGAATTAAACCTAAGATAATCTAATTTTTGTTATTTTAAAAAAACATTTATTCAATAAATTAATAGCTTTTTGATCTCTATCACTTTTTATATTGGCATCAAACATCATTCTCAGGAAAAATTAAAGCCATTAAAGGTAATTAAAGGCATTACATTTTATTCTCTGGAGGACAATGCCTTAGGAGGATTATATTAATATTTCCTTTATAAAGTATAAAAGAAATGTATGCTATTAAAGTTTATATTTAATCTTTAGGACCTTGAAAGATATGATGAAGAAAGGGATTTTTTTCATTACATATTATCAAAGACACTCACGTACACAGAAGGTTATAAAGCATTCAGACTTGGACAGCTGGCCCCAGTTTATTCTGTTCATGTAACTACATTCGTAGATGCAGACCTGGGAACATTGTCTACTCATTTGCCACAGTAGACTGGACCTTTGAAGAGCAACATTCAATGTCAAGGAAGAGTCTAATGCATTTTGAATTTGGCATGCTAGAATGACTATTGATCAATTACTCAACATTCCAGAATATATACCCCACTTAGCTGAGAACAGATGGATTCAGGATCAGTCATCAGTGCTCCTCAAAATACTGACGAAAATCAATTGACAATTCAATGACATTTTTCTTGTTGTTTCTGCTCAGGACATTGTTGTTTTTTCTAAAATTATTTGCTGCTGCTTTGTAGTATTTCACTTGTCTTCTCCAGAGGCAGGCACTATTCAGCACCATGTTATCATAATTTTCTTGATTTGATATATGTATATTTGTTTGACAAAAGACTTCTTAATTCTCTACTTGCTGAAACATATTACCAAAAGCATCTTTATTTGAATCTAGAATTTTTCAAGAGCTTTTAAGTGTAAATGTGTTTATTTTTAAGAAAAGTAAGATAAATAAAGGTTAACTAAATAAAAAACCATTTTCCACTCAAAGTCTCCAAACAGAAATATATTGCCTAATAAATTTATTAATTCTCTTAATGTTCATATAGGAACAGAAATTATGTCTGTACCAAGGAATTTGATTTACCTGATTTATCAAAATAACTCACAAATTCAAAATGCCTGGGTTTGAGTTCTGGCTCTGCTTCCTAGGCCATCTTCCTACTACTACACACTGGGGGTCAGCAAGTACTTGAGTCCCTGCAGCCTAATTTGGAAACCCAGATTGAGTTCCAGGATTCTGACTTCAGCCTGGCCCAGTCCACGCTGCTGTGGGCATTGCAGGAATGAACTGGAAGACAGCAAAATCTCTCTGTCCATTTCTGTCTCTCTACTTTTTTTTTCAAATAAAAAAGAAAGAAAAAATACATTTTATAAAACATATTAAATTCCTTATTCAACAGTGTATTACTTATGACACAGTAAAGTCATTGGAAATAATTAATGTGACCTATTAGGAGAAATTAAATTTTGTTACATCAGCTATAAGCATGTTAAGGTTTTTTTTTTTCTTTACTAAATAAGATTCTGATTTATCAAGGTTATTTAAGTTTGATTTCAAATACAGTAAGATGTATACTTTTTACTGTTATAAATATGTAGACTTGCTGAAACTCATGGGAATATATGATAATCCTGTCCACTAAGTTGCTTAACATCAAATTGAGGCCATCATGGACCCTTGGGTCCTTTGCTTGATGCGAGATACATACACTAATGTGCATATGTGTATATAAAATTGGATACTACATACAGTGACAAATATCCTAAAATCTGAGTAAATATTAAAACAGTATTCTCAAGCTTTCATCTAAACCTAGATCACAATTAACAACTATCTAGTTTACAAAATTATTTGTTATAAATTCTAAGTGGCCCCAGTGTTTAATATAAAGGAGCTACAACAGATTCATAGAAAATGTGCATTATGGGCCGGCACCGTGGCTCAATAGGCTAATCCTCTGCCTTGCGGCGCCGGCACACCGGGTTCTAGTCCTGGTCGGGGTGCCGAATTCTTTCCCGGTTGCCCCTCTTCCAGGCCAGCTCTCTGCTATGGCCAGGGAGTGCAGTGCAGGATGGCCCAAATCCTTGGGCCCAGCACCCGCATGGGAGACCAGGAGAAGCACCTGGCTCCTGGCTTCGGATCAGCGCGATGCGCCGGCCACAGCGCGCCGGCAGTGGTGGCCATTGGAGGGTGAACCAACGGCAAAAAGGAAGACCTTTCTCTCTGTCTCTCTCTCTCACTGTCCACTCTGCCTCTCAAAATAAATAAAGAAAGAAAGAAAGAAAATGTGCATTATGAAAAACTATGTGTAAATTTCAAAGGGTTTTTCTCTGAAATAAAATTTTTTATTTCATTTTTCCATTAACTTTTTGAGTACCCCCATTTATTTTTCCCATAAAGGATGGTTCAAGGGGGGTGAAAACTTGCTGAACAGTTACTGAATCTACTACAGCTACCAATTAGCCTACTAAATAAGCAAAATGAGCAGATATTATTACACTGTTGATTTAATTAAAATATCATTTGAGAAAAATGGTTCAAGTTCAACCAGGGGAATTTCTTAATTTTACTCAAATAATTACATGCATTAATTTTAATGCATTAATTCCAACTTCAGTTCAATGTGTTTTGATTTTTAATCATAATGTTACGAGTAGAATTCACAAAGTTTATGGGAAATGTAATTAAAAGATTAGTTTAGCACCCCAAATTTTGAAATTCATACTTTTTTTTAATAATTAGCATTTTCAATGAACTTTGCAAGGTCCCTAGCACTTTTCTGCCCTATTGAGATTTGGCTAGACAATATGATACACCCTTTGGACAATGGACAATTACAGAAATGGCAGCATACAGCAAGTAGTGTGTGTAGCAGTCCCGAGCGCCGCATGTTTCTGCTCATATATCTGAGAACTTCTGACTTCCACCATAAGATCATCCCCGGAGGCCGGCGCTACGGTGCGGCGGGTAAAGCCGTCATCTGAAGTGCTGGCATCCCATATGGCCACTGGTTCAATTCCCACAGCTCCACTTCCCATCCAGCTCTCTGCTATGGCCTGGGAAAGCAGTAGAAGATGGCCCAGGTCCTTGGGCCTCTGCACCTGCGTGGGAGACCCGGAGGAAGCTCTTGGCTCCTGGCTTTGGATCGGTGCAGCTCCGGCCATTGCAGCCATTTGGGGAGTGAACCAGTGGATGGAAGACCTCTCTCTCTCTGCTGCTTCTTCTCTCTCTGCGTGTAACTCTGACCTTCAAATAAATAAAATAAATCTTTTTTTAAAAAAAAGATCATTCCCTGAGGGAATATGCCTCACTTAGGTAGACCAAGATTGATATATTTAGCAGGTAACCCAAAAAATCATTACACAAATATATGGAAAATAAATGTTTATTATTATATGATCTGAGATCATTTTTTTATTGTTCCTGGAGTAGTATGTGACTAACCAGAGAGTATAGCATTAATTAAGATAGTACTAAAAATGACAACAAAATATGTAGTATTAACATTTTAACTTACAGAAGAATATAGAAGCCTGCATTAGGAAGTTTCTTTTTAACATATGAAGAAATACAATGACCTGAATAAATGGAGGGTACTGCATATCTTGAATTAAAATTTTAATATCAATTCTTTTCAAGTTAGTATGTAAATGTAATTTAATCCAAATAAAAAAATTCCAGTCAAATATTTGAAGAAACAAGACAAACAGTGCAGAGTTTACACAAAGGAATAACATTGCAGCAATAGGTAAATCAGCCTTTAAATAAGAGGATAAAGAACACTAAAGTAAATTTGCAGAAGAGACTCTAAAGACACATTTTATGTGTATAATTAGAATATGCAACCAAAGTGACATCGTCCATCAATGCATGTGTCAATTTGCTTTGTGCTACTATAACAAATACGTAAGACTGGGTGGGAGCTTTGTAAGGAAAGGAGGTTTACTTAGCTCCCCGCTTTAGAGGTTTAAGATCACAGCACCAGCACCTGTTCTGCTCTGGCGAGGGCTTTGTAAAAGATGGCATCACCTTGGAAACTCATGACTGGTGCATAGGGAGATTACTGATGCCATAAACAGGAGTGTCAATTTGTAAAGTCAACAACAGGAGTCACTGTGCACTTACTCCTCATGTAGGATCTCTGTCCTTAATGTGCTGTACATTGAGACTTAATGCTATAATCAGTACTCAAACAGTATATTTCGCTTTGTGTTTCTATGGGGGTGCAAAATGTTGAAATCTTTACTTAATGTATACTAAACTGATCTTCTGTAAAAAAAAAAAAATAAGAAATTATTAATTCCCAACTTGACTCTCGCTGGGATTAAACATGACAATAGGTCTGATCTGATTTCATCATCATTTAAAAAATCATCTATTATTTTTCGCTTTATGTTTGTGTGAGAGCTAACTGTTGAAATCTTTACTTAATGTATGCTAAACTGATCTTCTGTATATAAAGAGAATCGAAAATGAATCCTCATGTGAATGGAAGGGGAGAGGGAGTGGGAAAGGGGAGGGATGCGGGTGGGAGAGATGTTATGGGGGGGAAGCCATTGTAATCCATAAGCCGTACTTTGGAAATTTATATTCATTAAATAAAAGTTCAAAAAAAAAAAAAAGATGGCATCGCACGGGTGAGCTCAGGAGAGAGGGAGCTCATAAAAAAGAGAGCTCCTGTTCCTGTATTGCTGAACAGAGGAAGGAAACCCAGTCTCACTATGTTAGTCTCAGTTCTTCTCACTCATCGGAACCGTTTTTCTTCCATACATGAGTAAGGCTGATAGCATCTTCAGAGAGAGCCTGCCTGGCTGTGCCTTAGCAAATGAATTCTCCCTCTCCACCTCTGTTATTCTCTCTGTTTATTCCTGTTTGTTTCCTGCATGCTATTATACCCTTTGTCATTTTAAATACCATTTATTTACCTTTACCCCTTCTTCACTGAATGGTAAACCCTATGAGGTCAGGACACATTATCTATCCTGTTTGTCTTTTTATCTCTAGAATTTAGTAGAAATTCAGGGATAGGCGTTTAGGCTGTTGGTTAAGATGCTGGTTAAAATGTCTAAGTGCCAAACTGGGGTGCCTGGGTTCGTTACCCAGGTGTGGATCCTGGTCCTGCTTTCTGCTAATGAAAACTCTGGGAGACAATGGTGACAGCTCAAATAACTGGATTCCAGTCATCCACCTGGGAGAATCAAATCTAATCAAAGCTCCCAGCTTTGTCCCCATCCCAGTCTCAGCCACTGTAGGTATTTGAGGAGTGAACCAGTGAATGGGCTCTCTCTCTTTCTGCTTGATAAACAAACAAACAAACAAATCAATAAAAACTTTACTGTGTTGAATGAATTAAAGAAGAAAAAACGTCTATCAGAGTGCCATTAAAGGTTAGACGATTCAGCAGAGACATGAGATTCACTGAAAAAAATTTTTTGTTTGAGATGATTTAATAATAGATATAATAAAAACAAGAAAAAATAAGAAACTGATTACCATAAGCTCAATAAAAAACAAAAATTTGTACAGCACAAGAAAAACAGTCATTGCATAGCCCAGCTTTTTCTTCTATTTGAAAGGCAGAGGCATTAAGAGAGAGACAGAGAGATCTTCCATCTGCTGATTCACTCCCCCCAAAATCACAACAGCCACATTCAGGCGAGACTGAAGACAGGAGCACAGATTTCAATCTGAGTCTCTCATCTGGGTGGCGCAGACTCAACAACTTGAGCCATCACCTGCTACCTCCCAGGGAGCACATCAGCAAGAAGCCAGAATGAGAGCAGGAACTGGGGCCTAAACCCAGGCACTCCTATGTGAGATGCAAGTGCCCCAGATGCTCCCTTCCACAGCTCTGCTTTGAATCCTCCTTAGGCCTAATCATACAAGTAGGCCTATGTGGTACAATAATGACATTTATGTGACTCAATAACCAAAACTAACGAAACAATTGAATAACTGTGTTGAGATGGAAAATGGCAATTGGATGAAACGACGGGAAAGATCTGGTTGTGAGGGTACTAAATTTCTATCTTCCAAAATAAAAATATAAATTAATATTAAAATGAATATAAATACATAACAAAATTAATATACACAAATATAACTTAAAAATCAGCATAAAGACATTACTTAGGAATGTACAGCAAGCATGAGAAGAAACAAGAGCCCAGTGCGATTTCCTTGGGGGAATGGTAAAGGGAGCAGGAGGGAAAAACAGAACAATCCAACAAGGAACAGCTTTCATTTATCCTGATAAGCTTTCCAGAAATATTGTCACTTAGAAATCATGTGTATGGGTAACTTTAACAAAGCATTAAAGTCATAACGTATAATTTTTAATATATCAGAAGCCACTTATACACATAATTTAAGCACAAGGTCTGACCTTCCCGTTGGTATGTAAGCGAGCGTGACTGTACACCTGGCAGGGTCTGTTTTCCTTCCCCAGTCTCCGTCCACTATCAGTACAGCCCACAGAGTCTCGGTGATGGCCACTCTTCTCCAGGTCTATCAGGCTCTTCCAGGATTCCACATCACCAATGTACTTTTCTTCTTTTCTTTCCTCTCCTACTATACCTACCGCAGAGCTCCTACTTAATCTTGAAGATCTTTCTCAGAGAGCTGCTTCTTTACAAATCGGTTCCCTCCCCCAGGACAATTGCTCTCAGCAATATTCTTTGTTCACCCAGTGTGCTTAGAATTACTGCCGCCCGGCTGCCGCCTCTGGTCTGGTTTGTGAGGAAGGCCCTAGGGCCCGGCCGGGCCTGCAGTGGTGGGGCTCGTGATTGCTCAGCGTCCTCTCCACGCCACCTTCTGCCATTTCGCGACCCGGAGGGCTGGGCGCGGGGTACACCTGCCGGCTCCATGGAGAACGAGGTAGTCTGCATTGCCGAGAAGATGGACAAGATGGTGCAGAAGAACAGCGCGGCTGGAGCGCTGGATTTGCTGAAGGAGCTTAAGAATATTCCTATGACCATGGAATTACTACAGTCCCCAAGAATTGGAATGTCAGTTAACGCTATTCGCAAGCAAGGTACAGATGAAGAAGTTACATCTTTAGCAAAGTTTCTCAACAGATCCTGGAAAAAGCTATTAGATGACCCATCAACAGAATAAGACCCCAAGGGAAAAAAAAAAAAAAAAAAAAAAAAAGAACCTGCAATGACATCACAGAACAGCCCTGAAGCAAGAGAGGGAAGCTCCAGTGGCAACGTGAGCAACAGAAAGGATGAGACAAATGCTCCGATACTTACATTTCATCTTTCCCTCAGGCACCAAGCACTTCGGATTCTGTGCGGTTAAAGTGCCGCTCTCCCAACAGACGACTACGTTGCTATTGGAACTGATGAGGACGAATTGGGATCTCAAATGGAGGAAGCTATATACCAAGAAATAAGGAATACAGACATGAAATACAAAAATAGAGTATGAAGTAGGATATCAAATCTTAAAGATGCAAAAAATCCAAATTTAAGGAAAAATGTATGGTGTGGGAATATTCCTCCTGATTTATTTGCTAGAATGATGGCAGAGGAAATGGCCAGTGATGAGCTCAAAAAGATGCGGAAAAACGTGGCCAAAGAAGCCATCAGAGAATATCATGTGGCCAAGACAGGTGGAACACAGACTGACTTGTTCACATGTGCCAAATGTAAAAAGAACTGCACCTACACTCAGGTGCAAACCCATAGTGCCGATAAACCAATGACCACATTTGTTGTTTGCAATGAATGTGGAAGTCGATGGAAGTTCTGTTGAGTTGGAAGAATTGGCAAAATATCTGGACTATTAAGAAAATGAATTTTGTAATTAGCTTTCAAACTAGGCCAAGCAACTAGTTTTCCTGCAAAACAAATTTTCAAAGCAACATACATCCCTTGGGTTAATCTGTTTTCAACTGAACATCCCTTCCTTCAATGCCTTTTGTAGTCAGATCAGTAGGGTCACCATATGTATGGCATCTGTTTTATAAGTAAGTTGACATTAAACTTTCATCATTTGAACTTTGGTAATTTAAAGCTTTTTTCTCTTTAAAAAAAGTTCTTTAACTTTTACATTCTGAAACATACACAATAGACCTTTTCTGTCACTCTGTTAACCCGTAAATGAAAATTACATGTTTTCTATATTGGCATGTACTTACACCAGCTATTACAGGAATATAAAAGGTAATATAATTTTAAGTTTACCAAATACATTGTGCATTCAAATAATACTGACCAGCTTATCTAAATTGTATATAACATTTGAACTAGCATATTAATTTGATTTTAATTATTCACAAGCCTGGGATAATTAGATATTACTTTGCATCTGTAACTAACCATGATCCTCATTTCTTGTAATTTCTTGTACATGTATATTACTTGTTCTTAATGGATTTTACTTTTGGAAATATGACTTGACGTTGTTGACATCAGTTTGGTTTTGTTGTTTATTTACCTGTTTAACTTTGTAGTATATTTTAGTTTTGCAGAAACCACCTTTGTGGTTCAGTAGGATTTTCATAAATGCCCTCACAGGCAAGGAATAAAAGCTTCAGACGATTTTGCCTCCCTCATGGGAAGACATACTGAGAAGAAAACGTTAGTATCTTAGTATAGGGTAGTTACTGTAAACAGCTCATGACTCGATTTTGATTTGGATATTTATACTGACCAAGGATTAAACATAAGGATTGTATAAAATTTTTAAAGCTGTGGTCTTCAGCTATAAAAGTTGCTAGAAAATATTTTTGTCCTGAGTCTTATTGGCTAACTTTTTGTTACATGATGATGAATAAGGTTGTTGAACAAACTGAAAATATGGACTGTTGTAAATAGTTGTATGATAAAATTAAGTGTTACTTTCTATTTAGGTAAACACCATTTGTTCTGGTCAAAATAAGGAAAAAAAAATGTACCCTAAAGTACACTTGTTGTAGCATATCTTAAGGCCACTGTGGCAAAGTCTGTGTTCCATTGTGCTGGATGCATTCTGTCAGACATATAGAAAGACCTCTGTATGTGCTTTGCACTCTCCTTTGCCCTCCTTTTCCCATTTCCTCTTATAAGTCATTTTGATGTGATAGAGAAAACATTGAAAGGGCCCACCAGTACACCTGTGCTTTGTCAATTCGCAGGTGAATCTTCTGTTTTATCATTTGAAACAAGTTTTTGACAGAGTGAATTTAAGAATAATAAAAATAGTCCCACTTTTAAATTAAGTGATCCATTTTAAAATTTGTAATTCAATAAAGATTTTTGTTGTTATTAAAAAAAAGAATTATGGATGCCCTACTTTGTCTACACCCACAGCCTTTGTTTTTGAGTATGAAGGAAATGGGATGAGATGGGGATAATAACTGCGAATCCATCACCCTTACTGAATAAACAAGGCAGAAGATATTTCTGCTGATAGAGGAAAGCCAGCAGATTTTTAAATAAAGGAACTAGTAGAGCTGGCACTGTGGCTCACTAGGCTAATCCTCTGCCTTGTGGCGCCGGCACACCGGGTTCAAGTCCCGGTCGGGGAGTGGGATTCTGTCCCGGTTGCTCCTCTTCCAGGCCAGCTCTCTGCTGTGGCCCGGGAGTGCAGTGGAGGATGGCCCAAGTGCTTGGGCCCTGCACCCCATGGGAGACCAGGAAAAGCACCTGGCTCCTGCCTTCAGATCAGCGCGATGCGCAGGCCGCGGCGGTCATTGGAGGGTGAACCAATGGCAAAGGAAGACCTTTCTCTCTGTCTCTCTCTCTCACTGTCCACTCTGCCTGTCAAAAATAAATAAATAAATAAAGGAACTAGTAGTAGTCTGTGTGTTGAAACTTAAGAGCATCAGGTGTCATTCCTTAAGTCTATTGATTTAAAATCTCTTCATTTTTCCTCAATATATTCACACTAAGGATAATTTTCTTTTCATTGATCATGGGCCTTATTGATAAATCACCTTATTTAGAATCATGCTTATCATGATCACTAAAAAATTGTTACTTTAAATTCAGCGTGTTTTCATTCTTAGCCTGCTGAGTGTGAATGTTAATGTACTTCATGGGATTCACAAAATGACTTCCTTTTAATAATATGTTGATGACAGCTATTTGCTAGTTCAAATTTAAATTTTCTTTGCTTGGGCTATTTAGATTATAATTGACATGGATAGCCAGTGGTAACAAAGAGATCATAGTTACAAAATGTGTATTCTTAGCAACGGAGAAATAATGGGAAGAAAATCCCTGCAAGAACACCAGGAAACAGACTTAATAAGGGCTGCTGAACATCTAGAATATGCATTTAACACAACAAAAATTATGTCGTCTCAGTGGCAATATTCATCAATCTCATTACTCCTGCTGGGAAGATGACAGTTTAAAACCGCAACAATAATAGCAACCTCTGAATTGCTATTCTCTTTTCTGATTATCTAAACAGGACTTAATGCTTTAGTTTTTGTTTATATGGACTTTGGCAACATGCACCACGCTCATACACTTCTTTGAATATTTTATATAAGATAAGCTCTCAATATTGAAAAGAAACCATCATGCTTGCTGCTTAGATGCTTCATATGTCGGTTATGCCATTGATCATCACAGTGCAAAATACTCAGCTGAATTTTCACACACAATCACAGTGTAGAATCCAAACTGCTCCATTCACGTCCAAACAATTTGGATAAATTTAATGTACATGTAAGACTGAGATAAAATCCTTTACTTCTTGTGCTAATAAAAGAGAAAAGGATGAAGAACTGAACTCTGCTAAACTATATTTGGACTGCAATTATGTCTCTGAATTACAAACTATTAAATAATTCTGCTGCTTCAATGTTCCCAGCTGCCAACATACATCTCCTCCCAATCTTTGTTCCTGCCTTTGCCCACCCCAAATCACACACCAATCCTAATGAAAATGTACCTTTACATATTTGGATTCAGAGTGAAGACACATGCAGCTTAGCAAAATAACCCTAGAAAACACCTTACAGCCAGAGAACAGATCTTTATTAGAACCTTAAAATATCTAGCAAAATGCAATAAATGCCTGATAATGACTAAGGTAGGGATTGTCTGCAGAATGTCTCAGCTATAAGAATTTGGGGAATCATTAAAAGGTGTTTTGTAATTAGGTGGCTTTTTGTTTTTTGTTGGTTAAGTAAATTCCATATTGAAAGACAGGAAGTTCCTAAGGTCAGTTTCTTGTAGAGCGAACCGATAGCAAACATTTTTAGGTATGGGCCTGGTTATAAAGCCTTATCAGCCAGGAAAGTAGAAGGAAAGCATGATCAAGAAACAGCCAAAAGGACTGGCATCGTGGTACCTTGGGTTAATCCGCTGCCTGTAATGCTGGCAATTCCACGTGGGCACTGGTTTGAGTCCTGGCTGCTCCACTTCTGATCCAGCTCCCTGATAATAGCCTGGGAAAAAAGATGGCCCAAGTGTTTTGGTCCCTGTCACCTATATGGGAAACCCAGAGGAAGCTCCTGACTTCTGGCATTGCTGCCATCTGAGGAGTGAACCAGCGGATGGACAATCTGTATCTCTCTCTCTCTCCTTCTCTCTCTCTCTCATTCTCTCCATATAACTCTTTCAGACAAATGAATACTACTTAAAAAAAAAAAAAGCCAACTAGGAGGGTATTCTAGAAGGTCAGAACTGAACAGATTTGCATTTCTAGGCACACATAGAGGTCATTTGCTCATTTACGTAGACAAATGAGTTATGAAAATAGTTAATTCCAGAAAGTAAACAAAAGACCTACTTGATGCCTTAAAATGAATGACTGAAGTAGTTTCTCACCTCTATCCAAGTCAAAAAAATTCCTAGTTTAACTCCCCTATCTCTTTACTCTCCCTCCTGAAAATCACATCTGTTTTTTAGGCTGCTGTACTTTATTTTTTTAAAGATTTATTTTATTTATTTGAAAGACAGAGTAACAGAAAGATAGAGACAGAGAGGTCTTCCATCTGATAGTTCACTCCCCAGACGGCCGCAAAGGCTGGAGCTGTGTTGATCCAAAGTCAAGAGCCAGGAGCTTCTTCCAGGTCTCCCACGTGGGTGCAGGGGCTCAAGGACTTGGGGCATCTTCCACTGCTTTCCCACACCATAGCAGAGAGCTGGATTGGAAGAGGAGCAGCTGGGACTAGAACCGGTGCCCATATGGGATGCCAGTGCTTCAAGCCAAGACTTTAACCTGCTGTGCCACAGCGCCGGCCCCAGGCTGCTGTACTTTAATAATATGCTTAACGAAGAGCAGTTTGGTTGATTTCCAGAACATGTTTGCTTAGCCTCTCCACTCTAAAGCTTATGTACTGAATTAAAGGAGGAAGGAGTCTTCTTGGTTGAAGTGATGTGAGGTTATCTTACTGTGTTTCCACTAGTTGGCATTTTCAAGAACCAAAAGCTACCCCTGGGGTCCATGTTTAGCCTGGTGGTTAAAGCACTGTTAAGACATCCTTGTCCAATATGAAAGTACATGGGTTTGATTCTGAGCTCTGGCTTCTAACTCCAGCTTCTTGCTAATACAGACCCTAGGGGGCATCAGCAATGGCTGAAGTAATTGGATCCTTGCCACCCATGTGGGAGACCTAGATTGTGTTCTTGGCTCCCGGCTTTGGCGGTCCAGTCCCAGCCATTGCAAGTATCCAGGGAGTAAGCCAATATAAGGGATCTCTCTCTCTCTCTCTCTCTCTCTCTCTCTCTCTTTCTGGCTCTCTACCTTCCAAATAAACTCCAAAAAAAATTTTTAAGCTGTGCTTTTGATGTGCTCCTTTAAATTCCATCTTTATAAGATTTTAAATAACTGTGACAGTATTTTTGGCATTGTATGTTCACTCCCCCCTAATAATATATTATTACTGCATTTTGTTTCCGTAAAAGTAATATTAGGTCAATGCACAATTATATAAAAATTTATGAGAGATATGGTGCAGTAAATATGACATTTCAAATTTCAGTTCTTTGTTGTAGGGCAAAATGAACAAAATTAGTTGTAGTCTATCATTACATTTATATATATTCTAAAAAGGCAAAGTCATAAAATCATTTTAATATAATAAGAATTTTTATAAAATTGCTTTCACAAGTCTGGGAATACATTCAAGTACATAGTTGTTTCTTTAATTGCCCACATTAGTGATTGTGAAGTCAGAAAATTTTCCAAGGAGCATACTGTACCATGGAGGGTTAGCCATCCTATCTTTCTTCTTTCGTAGAGCATTATTTAAAATGAGGCATCCACTATGAATTATAGGATAGGATTTCTTTCCTTTAATTCCACTTTCATGGCATTATATTAAAAAAAAATAGAAAGGAAAATAGATTAAGCAGAGAAAAGATTAGAGAAAAATACATTTCCCCACCATCTGCTTTGACTAAGGCTTAATAAAAACTATTTATAATTAACTTATATCAGAGTCTTACATTAAATAAAACAAAGAGATTTTAAAGATATATTTGAAATTGGTAATTTAAAAAACCTAATTTCCTTATCTTAAACTTTTTCATCTACAGTTCCTCATTGAGTGTTCGTGCATGTATGCACGTATAGGCGACACAAATGGTCAGTCTTAGTTTGCCTTTCATAATGTATTTTAATTAGCTTTTCTCTTAAATGTAAGTATTCTTAAACAAATGCCAGAGCTTATATCCTATTTAAAAGAAAATCTCTCATCTGATTACACTTAAGCATTTCTCAGGAAAATAGTTTTCTCATGAGAAATATTCCTATATCACTTTATCTTCTGTTTTATCTGTAGTCACTGAAATCAACAGCATTATCTGTCTGTGGGAGACCAGAACACACCACCCCACAATAAGAAGGATTCTTCAGAAAAAGACAAGAACTAGATGTAGAAAAACTCTAAAAACACGACATAGATTTTCAAAGACACATGGTGTCTTGTCCCACTCTCTACCTCCCACCCACCCACCCCCCATCAGAGAGAACAAAAGCTAAACACGGAGGACACTTTTAGACCTTTGCCGGAATCCACACTCACGAGTTTCCCTAACTGGGGTTTAGCTGCCATTTACTTCCCTTCCCCCAAGTCGTTGCCATCACTTAGAGAACTTCCCATTCCCTGGGTGCCCCATCTCTATGGGAGATACACAAGTTAATAAACTTCCCTTCATTTTTCTCTATTAATCTACCCTTTTCTACAGGGACTGTTCAAACTAAGAACCTATCATTGAAAAAAAAATTATTTTTCCTTTGTATCTCTATCCCCTCCATCTCTGGATGATTCTATATAGGAACAGTCAGTTTTTTCAGGGGGACTGGTTTTAAGTCATGTACAATTAGTACATGACTCAGAGCTTATTTCTTTCCTCAAACAAAATTATCTAGACCTTAAAATTAAATTTTATTCTATCAGTGCAAAACATTTCAATGAAATTTTACTCTATCAGTGCAAAAGGAAAAAAAAATTTCTTGGTTCACTTAGTAAGATGTATAGGGCACCTACTATCTGTCAGGTACTAGGTAAATACAAAAATGCAATAGTAATATTTGGCTTTAAACAAATCTGGGAATAAATTCCGATTCTCGTATTTTCACTTGAGTGTGGAATAAAGAATTGGACTGTTCTTTTGTGTCTAGTTCCCGAGAGGTAAGTTCCAGACTCTTGCACTTTCCAAGTGGTAGGAGTGTCCTTCTTCTTGGTGAGCCCTGGAATCAGACCTCCAGATTTATGCTAATGAGGTGACTCATAGTGTATCCCTAAATAATTTGTGCTAATGAGGTCACTCAGGAAAGGGGCTTATTCTGTCTGAAAGACAAACCATGTGATTAGAGGTTGGTGTTTGAACCAGCTAATAACAGCCCAGCCTAGGGGCGGTGGGAACTAGCAGAAAGGTGACTAAAGATTGAGCTCAGCCACCTGGACAGCAAGTGTTAGTACATTTCCGGAGAGGGAAAAGGCTGCAGTATTTTTCAGATGCATCCTAGGGAAATGAACCCTGAAGAAGCATTCTTATACTTGAGGAGGAGGAAGCAGAGGATGTGATCACATAAGCCTTTGCTTTAGCTCTTTCAGAATTTCCTGTTACCAAACGGGGAAAATCTGAACTTTTTGTCAAGATGCTCCAGATGTAGAAAAGCTGGCTACAGATTAAATGCTAGCCTTATCTGTGACTGCTCAGTGGGTGTGTCTGTCATTCCACACTCAAGATCAACATGCCCAGTCATCTCCATCAGTTACCTATAATTCTAATATTGATAACTCCTTTCTCTTCTATGCTGTGAATGCTTCTAAAACAACAAACATTTGTTAATGTTTACTCTGTGCTGACGTTAGGCCAGCAACCATGCATTTTTCTTATGTGTATTAACAAGCAGGCTCTAGAGAATCATCTGCAACCTATGCTACTTATGGCCATACCTAAGCTCAGTGGGGGCGGATCTCTATCGCTGGAAACCAGCACAGTGTCTGCTATACATTAATTTCATTAGATATAGCTTAGGTGAATGTTATTAGAAGCAATGAGAAGACTGCTCTTTGGATCCGTGTGATCATTTTGTAGAGTCCTAAGAAATTAAGTTTGGAACCACACATTAAAGTCAGGTTGAGGAGCTCATTAAATGCCATAGTAAAGAAATTATATTTATTTTGAATGCAGCAGGTAACTATGAATTTTCGACTGTGAGGTAACAAGATTACAGGTATGACTTATACTCTAAAAACAGTTTGAAGCTCTCTTCCTCTCTCAAAGAGGAAAGTTTAGAGTTACGAGACACCCAGATATTTTGTGATAGTCAATGCATGAGATGATGCATCCTTAAACTAGGATGCCCCTAGAGTGAATGGCAGGAAGGGAAAATGTTGAGGAAAGGAAATGAATAGCAGAGGATGCCGCTTCTTTTATTCTAGATTACGAATAAGAATGATAAAGAGATAGACATGGAAATATCAGGCACTGCGAAGAAGAAGTTAATTCACATGTTGCATACGTGGAAACTGAATGGAAATCTCCTGTGAGTAACTTAAGGGATCATAATAAACTCCATTCAATAAATGTCCATTGAGTCCTACACAGTGGCAATAATGATGATTCCAATTGAGATTCAGAATTCGGCAAGGAACCCTGTGTTTCCTGAATGAAAAGTGAGTGTCCAGAACACAGACTAGATAGTTACAACCACATGGGACAACTAGTGTATTTCACATTTATATTTTTCATATGGCAGGAAAAGAAAGTCAATAAGTGTGTTTTGGATTAAGAATAAAAGACAGTTGTGGGGAACCAACGCTATGACATTGTAAGGCGTCAGATGGGTTAACAGGCAGGCAGATTGGTCCTGGTGGAAACTGAGGCTGCAAAATGCTTGCTTCCCCAAAAGTTATCTTTACAAGGTCAAAAGTGCTGCCCCTCTCCTTGGGAGCTTCCAGTCTTATCATGGGAACAGCAAGGGAGTGGCAATTCCATCCTCCTCAGCTCACAGTTTATCGTAAACAAGTTACCTATCCCACCCTCATGGCATTTTGTTTTATCATGAGCAAGCCAGCCAGGGCAAGTAAGATTACAGGACAGGACTTCTGATGGTTTTCGTCCCTGCCTTGTTACTGATTGTCAAATTGATTGGCAAGTTTTTTTTTTTTCTTCTCCAAAATTGTGCTTAAAAACCCCACTACTACCGGCCCTTTTGGGTTTTGCCTGTCTTGGAAACCTGCTCCAGGCCAGCCCACCAGGAGGTCTTTGACCTACATAAATCCTGCTTTTAAATACATCTTGCTTTTCTCTCAGCCTTCTCCACTTAGAAATTCTTCCTTGTGAGACAAATAACTGAGGTAGTCTTTTCTGCTGCCTTTTCACCTCTACCTGTGGCACCAACATCCCACATGGGTGCTGGCTTGTGTCTCAGCTGCTCCTCTTCAGAGCAAGCTCTCCGCTGTGGCCTGGAAAAGCAGAAGATGGCCCAAGTGCTTGGGCCCCTGCACCCACAAGGGAGACCCGGAAGAAGCTCCTGGCTCCTGGCTTTGGATCAGCTCTGACCTGGCTATTGTGGCCCTTTGGGGAGGAAACTAGTAGTTGGAAGATCTTTCTCTCTCTCTCCCTCTCTCTGTAACTCTGTCTCTCAAATAAATAATAAAATCTTAAAAAGAAAAAGTTGTGCATTTGACAACTGAACTGTGAGGAAAGGCTTTCAAAAGAAAACAGGTGTTTTCATGATCTAATTTGAATCTTACTAAAGAAGCAGAAATTTGGAAGCTAGAGAAAGAAAACATTCAAGTAGAAAATATGAGTGCGTAATGCTTTATGAGCACGTATTAGACTAAGAAATTTAGAGCTGACAGCTACATAGAGAGACTAAGTTATTTACAGTACAGGGAGGAGCAAAAGATCAGAAACTGAGCTATAGGGAATGGCAATTGAAACATAGAGGTAGAAAATAACCCAAACAAAAAAAAATATCAGTATCTAATACAGCAGGATTGCTTGAGGCAACTGAGAGCTGAGAAAAGACATTGAGAATCATGAGAATTTAGCACCATGATTGCCAAGAACTTACCTCCCACTGAAGAGTGAGCAGGGAGAGCAGATTGTGTATCGGTGATGAACAAATGAATAAAACGTATAGAGCATGTACCATTGAAAAAGAGGGAGTGGAAAAATTACATTGCCAATTCAATATGTATTGAGCAATAGCAGTTCAAGTTCTGAAGGCTAGGGTATAGCAGCATACGAGACAGATAAGATCCTTGATACAATGGGGATAAAATCTCATAAAAGTGTGAAGGAAGGCACAAGTGGGGCTTTAAGTCCTGATAAGGACAGGTGCTATTTCTTGCTCTTAAACCTACATTTAGTCACTTTGTTTTTAATAATTCCAAACATTTATTTTGTCTTATTGTATTTCTGGAATAGGGACAATTTATTCCATCTATTGTTATTGTTATTAGCATATACCATAATTCTTCAGGAATCAGGTAGATTTGTGGTTCCAAATGATATCGGGATTAAATAAACATCAATAATTTTTATTATTAAACCAACATACATATTTATAATAAGAAATAAAATTTAATACTATATAGTATTTTATGACAATGTTAGATACACATATTGGCAGGTGCCACGGCTCACTAGGCTAATCCTCTGCCTTGTGGCGCCGGCACACCGGGTTCTAGTCCCAGTCGGGGCGCCGGATTCTGTCCCGATTGCCCCTCTTCCAGGCCAGCTCTCTGCTGTGGCCAGGGAGTGCAGTGGAGGATGGCCCAAGTGCTTGGGCCCTGCACCCCATGGGAGACCAGGAGAAGCACTCGGCTCCTGCCTTTGGATCAATGCAATGTGCCGGCTGCAGCACGCTGGCCGCGGTGGCCATTGGAGGGTGAACCAACGGCAAAGGAAGACCTTTCTCTCTGTCTCTCTCTCTCACTGTCCACTCTGCCTGTCAAAAAAAAAAAAAAAGATACACATATTAAGGTTCTGGAAGGATTTGACTAACTTACATTACTTTCTCCAATATAATTTTAAATAGATTTTTCATGATGAATTCCTAATAAATTACACACCATAGGAGTTTATGACCCTTTCAAAATTTCTTTGAATGTGGCATCTATGCTATTGGCATTTGGCATTTTTAGAATTATATATATGAGTATTGATAATTTGAGTTCCACTTAGTTTTTAAGTCTTTTTTAAAAATAGTTTTTGGGGCCACTGCTGTGGTATAGTAGGTTAAGCCTCCATCTGTGGCACAGGCATCCTATATGGGCACTGGTTAACATCCCAGCTGCTCCTCTTCTGATCGGGCTCTCTGTCTATCTGGGAAAGCAAGTGGAAGATGACCCAAGTGCTTGGGTCCCTGCATCTGCATAGGAGACCTGGAAGAAGCTCATGGGTACTGGCTTCAGATCTGCTCAGCTCTGGCCACTGTGAACCAGATGATGAAAGACCTTTTTTTCTGCCTCTAACTCTGTCTATACCTCTACCTCTCAAATAAATAAATAAAATCTTTAAAAAAAATTTTTTTTAAAGATTTATTTATTTGAAATGTGAGTTACAGAGAGGGAGGTACACACAGCTGGGGTTGGGCCAGGCTGAAGCCAGGAGCCAGGATTGCATCCAGGTCGCCCACCTGGATGCTTCAGCCATCTTTTGCTGCTTTCCCAGGTGCATTAGCAGGGAGCTGGAAATGGAGCTACAAGGACTTGAACTAAGCTCTAATGGGATGCCAGCATAGCAGGCAGCAGCTTAACCCACTATGCCACAATGCTTGCCCCAATTTTTAAGTTTAAATCATTAAAATCTTTCTGTAACATTTGTAATTGGACTATTAATTTTCCAAATTTTCTTCCTGTTTTCCCACAGTAATTTCAAATTTTTATGGATTCACTTTAATTTGTGTGCTTGTTAATTACCCTGAGTAGCGTAGAAATAATATATAAAGATATATTTCCTTATTTTAGAATTCCCATTTTTTTGTCTGAAACATTGCCAGTTTCCTTCTTTTCAGGTGAAAAAATAAGCCTGGTGAGCTATAACATTCAGAGATAGATTCAAGAATATTTATGTAGAAAAGTGAATCATAGTCATAATAGTCATAACTTATAACTTACTTTATAGTTAAATACAAAATCTCAGGATGTCTCTAACAGCAATCTTAAAGCTAAAGGAATAATTTTAGTTTTTCAAGGAAATGTATTGTGTAAAAGCTTGCCTAATGAAACCCCTCAATTTGGATTCCACATTTAAGAGTTTATAGAAGCCAGTAAACCATACTTTTTAAAAACCCAGTTGTCAGTTGATGGGCACCTGGATTGATTTCAGTTCTTAGCTATTATGAATTGAGTTGCAATGAACACGGGGATGCAGATAACTCTTTCAAATGTTGATTTCATTTTCCTTGGGTAAATTCCCAGAGTGGAATGGCTGGGCTATATAGTACATCTATTTTCAGATTTATAAGAAATCTTCATTCTGTAATCCATAATGGTGATACGTTCCCACCAGCAGTATATTAAGATACCTATTTACCCACATCTTTGCCAGCATTTGTTAATTGTGATTTTTGGATGATAGCCATTCTAACAGGTAAGGTGAAACCTTATTGTGGTTTTATTTCATACTTCCGTATGTGGAGACCCAATTTTCCCAACATCATTTGTTGAAGAGACTGTCTTTTCTTCAGGGAATGATTTTAGTTTATTTGTCAAAGATTAATTGGTTGTAGATGTGTGGATTAATTTCTGGTGTCTCTAGTCTGTTTCTCTGGTCTACATGTCTAGTCTTGTGCCAGTACCAGGCTGTCTTGGTTCTAAGTGCCATGTAATATGTCTTGAAACTTGGTATTGTGATGCCTCCAGCTTTATTTTTGTTGTTTAGGATTGTTTTAACTATTCGGGGTTCTATTGTGATTCCATATAAATTTTAAGGTAGTTTTTTCCAGATCTGAAAAGAACATCTTTGGTATTTCAATTGAGATCACATTCAATCTGTAAATTGCTTTGAGTTGTATGGACATTTTGATTATATTAATTATTTCAGTACATGAAAGTAGAAGATTTTTCCTTTTTTTTCATCTTTTATTTAGCAAATATAAATTTCCAAAATACAGCTTATGGATTACAATGACTTTGCTGGCACCGCGGCTCACTAGGCTAATCCTCCAACTTGCGACGCCGGCACACCGGGTTCTAGTCCCAGTCGGGGCGCCAGATTCTGTCCGGTTGCCCCTCTTCCAGGCCAGCTCTCTGCTGTGGCCAGGGAGTACAGTGGAGGATGGCCCAAGTGCTTGGGCCCTGCACCCCATGGGAGACCAGGAGAAGCATCTGGCTCCTGCCATCGGATCAGCGCGGTGCGCCGGCCGCAGCGCGCCAGCCACGGCGGCCATTGGAGGGTGAACCAACGGCAAAAGGAAGACCTTTATCTCTGTCTCTCTCTCTCACTGTCCACTCTGCCTGTCAAAATAAAATAAAATAAAATAAAATAAAATAAAATAAAGCAATGGCTCCCCCCCACCCATAACTTCCCTCCGGCCTGCAGCCCTGCCAACTCCTGCTCCCTCTCCCATCCCATTCACATCAAGATTCATTTTCAATTATCTTTATATACAGAAGATCGATTTAGTATATATTAAATAAAGATTTCATCAGTTTGCACCACAGAGAACATAAAGTGTAAAATACTGTTTGAGTACTAGTTATAGCATTAATTCACATTGGACAACACATTAAGGAGAGAGATCCCACATTAGGAGTAAGTACACAGTGACTCCTGTTGTTGACTTAACAATTTGACACTCTTGTTTATGGCATCAGAAATCTCCCTAGGCTCTAGTCATGAGTTGCCAAGGCTATGGAAGCCTTTTGAGTTCACTGACTTTGATCTTATTTAGACAAGGTCATAGTCAATATGGAAGTTCTCTCCTTCTATTTCTTCCTTTAGTGTTTTATAATTTTCATTATATAGATCTTTCACATCCTTGGTTAAATTTATCCCCAGGTAGTTAAATTTTTGTAGCTGTTACGAATGGGACTGATCTTAAGTTTTTTTCTCAGCCATGGCATTGTTTATCTATACAAATGCATTGATGTTTTGTATGTTGATTTTATATCCTGCAAATTGCCAAACTCTCTTATGAGTTCCAATAGTCTCTTAGTGGAATCTTTTGGTTTCCCCATGTATAGGATCCTATCATCTGTAACAGGGATAATTTAACTTCCTCCTTTACCATTTGTATCCCTGGAATTTCTTATTCTTGCCCAATGGCTATGGCTAAAACTTCGGGAACTCTATTGAATAATAATGAGAATGGGCATCCTTGTATGGTTCTGGATCTTAATGGCAATGTTTCCAGTTTTTCTCCAATGAATATGATGCTGACTGTGAATTTATCTTATATTGTCTTCATTGTGTTGAAGTATGTTCCTTCTATATCCAATATGCTTTGGTTTTTATCATGAAAAGATGTTGCATTTTATTAAATGTTTTCTGTGCATCAGTTGAGATAATCATATGATTTTTGTCATAAAATCTATTTTGTTTGATATTTGGATGGCTACACTTACTTGTTTTTGATTTCCATTGGCATAGAATATCTTTCTCCATCCTTTCACTTTCAGTCTGTGTATATCTTTGTTGGTGAGGTGTGTTTGTTGTAGACAACAAATTGGTTGGTCTTGTTTTTTTAATTCATTCTACCCATCTGTGTCTTTTAATTGGAGAATTTAGGCCATGTATATTCAATGTTTTTCTTATAAGTAACAATTTTTTTTGAGATTTATAAGCAAGATTGATTTGGGTCAAAGACCTCTAGCCACAGTGGAATGGAGGGGGGCTCAAAGAGAGAGAAAAAAAAAACCCTATAAATAACGCTTTGATCCGGTCATTTTTTATAAATATTTCTGTTGTTTGTTTGGATATCCTTTGTATTTTTACTATAAGATTTTCTGCCTTAACATTCTTTCATGTTGCTATCTTTTCTGTTTCTCTGTGTGGTGCATCCTTAAGTATCACTTGTTAAGACTGGATAAATAATGACAAATTATTTGAATTTCCCTTTGTAGAAATAGACTATTGTGGTATCCCATCATCCAAATTTCAAGTTGTAAATCAATCAATTTAAGTTTTATGAACTGTTTTTATTTATCTATATAGAAGACATATATACAGTGTACATTTGGTTATCCATTTAGGCCACTTGACATATATTTCAAAGACACTGACATTTGCAAATAACTTTGAACATTTTCATTAAGAATTTCCTGCATGTTACTTTCGTTTTTTATTTTTTATTTTTTTGACAGGCAGAGTGGACAGTGAGAGAGACAGAGAGAAAGGTCTTCCTTTTGCCGTTGGTTTACCCTCCAATGGCCGCTGCAGCCGGCGTGCTGTGGCCAGCGCACCACACTGATCCGATGGCAGGAGCCAGGTGCTTCTCCTGGTCTCCCATGGGGTGCAGGGCCCAAGCACTTGAGCCATCCTCCACTGTACTCCCTGGCCACAGCAAAGAGCTGGCCTGGAAGGGGGGCAATCAGGACAGAATCCAGAGCCCCAACCAGGACTAGAACCCGGTGTGCCGGTGCCACTAGGTGGAGGATTAGCCTGTTGAGCCACAGCGCTGGCCCCTGCATATTACTTTCATTTTTTAATTCTTCAGTGGTGCTAAATATTCACATTTTATAGGTGGAATTTTATTTTTCAAGAAATATCCACAAATAATTCAGAAAAAAGGCAGAAAAGAATTTAGTGAAAAAAATTAATCATACTAAATTTGTTAACTATAAACTAGCTAAAATGATGAAGTTGAGTAATAGGGACTGTAAATTCATTTCCAATACTGACTAATTTTAATCATATGAAATCATGTTATGTGTATTTATTTTTAAAAATGGATAGATCTAATCAGGGGGAATTTACTTCCTAAATCATAGATACCCTGTAGACATTAGGGGATATGTTATCAATGTGCTCATTGGAAGATGTAAACAATGTCATATTTGGCTTTTGTTAAGAAGGATTTTAATAGCCTTGGAAACTCATGACTGGAGCATAGGGAGATTACTGACGCCATAAACAGGAGTGTCAATTTGTAAAGTCAACAACAGGAGTCACTGTGCACTTACTCCTCATGTAGGATCTCTGTCCTTAATGTGCTGTACATTGAGATTTAATGCTATAACGAGTACTCAAACACTATTTTTCACTTTGTGTTTCTATGTGGGTGCAAACTGTTGAAATCTTTACTTAATGTATACTAAACTGATCTTCTGTATATATAGAAAATTGAAAATGAATCTTGATATGAATGGAAGGGGAGAGAGAGCGGGAAAGGGG
Source organism: Oryctolagus cuniculus (assembly GCF_051225735.1). Classification (NCBI taxonomy): domain Eukaryota; kingdom Metazoa; phylum Chordata; class Mammalia; order Lagomorpha; family Leporidae; genus Oryctolagus; species Oryctolagus cuniculus. Next base: position 69,420,254 of record NC_142874.1, read on the forward strand.
AGCATTGCGGGTGAGAGGAAAGTCATCGGGGGGTGGGGGGAAGCCATTGTAGTCCATAAACTGTACTTTGGAAATCTATATTCATTAAATAAAAGTTAAAAAAAAAGAAGGATTTTAGGCTCTGAACATCCTCTACTTTTGAGTAGATGATTACATGATATCCAAAGCTGAAGCCAAGTAATAGCAAATGACAGAAGGAGTAAAACATGATTGTTGGAACCATATTGGGAAAAACTCTCCTTACAAATGTAATAGGAAAATATTTGCAGTCCACTTCAACAGTTATTTAAGAAGCATCTTTCAGTGTCCAGAACTGTGCTTTTTGGCATTATTTTCCTTTCTAAACTTGGAAATTCCAGTTAGAAATCTTTAACTGTCATAAAGAAATATGTAGTCTTTCCTGAGGACTGCTGAGTAATTGCTGAATGCTTGAAAAACTATTTGAACTGAAGGATGATTTCACTTCTGCTAAGTCTGAGTAAATCTCTATTTTAAGAAGCATTCATTATCAATTTTTAAAAGCTCTTTTCAAGTTCTACTATAACAAGTAAGTCACAAGCATTTCTATAAGTTGACTTTCAAGATGGAAACTGAAATAAGCCAGTCCCAAAGGGACAAATACCACTTGTTCTCCCTGATAGGTGACAACTAACTGAGCACCAAAAAGGAAACCTGTTAAAGTGAAATGAACACTATGAGAAACGGTGACTTGATCAGCCCTCACCCTGACTGTTGATGAACAACTTAATACGTTATCCCTCTTAGTATTTTTTTGTTTATTTGTTCTACTTAATACTTTTGGTTGAATACTGTAATCAATACACAGTTATTCTTAAGTGCTAAAACTTAACTGAAAAGTGATCGCTGTTAAATATAAGAGTGGGAGTAAGAAAGTGAAGAGATGTGCAATTTGGGACATGCTCAAGCTGACTTACCCCAAACGGTAGAGTTAGAAACATACCAGGGGATTCCAATTCAATCCCATCAAGGTGGCATGTACCAATGCCATCTCACTAGTCCAAGTGATCAATTTCTGTTCACAATTGATCATAATGAAAGGACTAAGAGCCAAAGGGATCACATAAACAAGACTAGTGTCTGCAAATACTAGCTGATAGAATAAAAAAGGGAGAGAATGATCCAACATGGGAAGTGAGATACACAGCAGACTCATAGAATGGTAGATGTCCTAAATAGCACTCTGGCCTTAGAATCAGCCCTCAAGGCATGTGGATCCGGCTGAAAAGCCCATGAGAGTATTACAGGCATGGAAAGCCAAAACACTCTGGCAAAAAAAAAAAAAAAAAAAAAAAAAAAAAAAAAAAAAAAACCCTAAATGAAAGATCTCCTCAAGTGAGATCCCAGTGAAAAGAAAAGAACAGGTCATCAAAGGAGGTACCTTTCTCTGAAGGGAGGAGAGAACTTCCACTTTGACTATGACCTTGTCTAAATATGATCAGAGTTGGTGAACTCAAAAGGCTTCCATAGCCTTGGTGACTCATGACAAGAGCCTAGGGTGATAACTGATCCCATAAACAAGAGTGTCAATTTGTTAAGTCAACAACAGGAGTCACTGTGCACTTACTCCTCATGTAGGATCTCTGTCCACAATGTGCTGTACATTGTGATTTAATGCTATAACTAGTACTCAAACAGTATTTTACACTTTGTGTTTCTATGTGGGTGCAAACTGTTGAAATCTTTACTTAATATATGATAAACTGATCTTCTGTATATAAAGAGAATTGAAAATGAATCTTGATGTGAATGGAAGGGGGGAGGAAGAGGGAAAGGGGAGGGTTGCAGGTGGGAGGGAAGTTATGGGGGGGAAGCCATTGTAATCCATAAGCTGTACTTTGGAAATTTGTATTCATTAAATAAAAGTTAAAAAAAAAAGATGGAAGGTGAAATAATTTTAAAACATTTAATTAAATTTTTTTGGAAAGTGAGGACAGAAAGCACATTTTGAAAATATTAACTGATATACAAGTAAAGTCAGATACACTGTGTCAGAAAAATGACCTGCATGGAAGATCTCTGTGAGTGAGATCCCAGTGGAAAGAATGGGCCATCAAAGAAGGAGGTGCCTTTCTCTGAAGGGAGGAGAGAACTTCCACTTTGACTATGACCTTGTCTAAATAAGTTCGGAGTTGGAGAACTCAAGAGTCTTCCATAGCCTTGGCTGCTCATGACAAGAGCCTCACGTGATTACAGACATCATAAATAAGAGTCTCAATTGTTAAATCAACAATGGGAGTCACTGTGCACCTACTCCCCATGTAGGATCTCTGTCCTTAATGTGTTGTACTATGTGAATTAATGTAAAACTACTACTCAAACCGTACTCTATGCTTTGTGTGTCTGTGTGGGTGCAGTCTGTTGAATTCTTTACTTAGTATATACTAAGTTGATCTTCTGTATATAAAGATAATTGAAAATGAATCTTGATGAAGAATGAAGTGGGGAAGGGAGTGGGAGATGGGATGGTTGCAGTTGGGAGGGAGGTTACGGGGGGAAGAGTCGCTATAATCCAAAATTTGTACTTTGGAAATTTATATTTATTAAATAAAAGTTGAAAAAAACCAAAGTCACATCATAAATACTTCTTGAACTTAACTGAACAAACTATGAATTCAGAGTGAGTTTGAAATAAATGACAAGTGTCAGCACATAGAACATTATATTTTAGATCAATATTTTAAGTCGAAGACAAAGAGGAAATAACAGAAGCACTAATGGTATCAGAATACCATGAATATGATGAAAAAGATCATGCATACACACACACTAAATAATACTTTTCCTTCACATTTGTTATAGGAATCCTTCAAGACAAGCATTTCCTCTTTTATCTTTGCCTTTGCAATGTATTTTATTATATGACTGGCATTTGGGAAGTCGTGAGTTTTTTGGTCATAATTTGGTTTTCTTTTTATGAAACACATCCCCAATTTTTCAGAGAAAAAAAATCATACAGACATTGCTGTCAAGTGAAAATCTGGACAAAACTATGTTACTATTGGTTTATACAGTAACTTCTTGGTATGGAATAAAGTTCAAATTTTATATCAATACAGTTTTAGATAAAGAATAGTGTGCAGCACCCTATGAGGAAAAGAAATTGTGTGACTTGCCAGCAAATCATTGATTTAGTAAGAGTTACCAAAAGATGACTAAGTAATAAATGTAGTGAGAAAACCAACACGCCATTAGCCTCTACCTGGGCTGTCTTATCAGAGGGGAAATGACTGCCTTTTACAATGTGCCATAACCAATTCGCATAGAGATTAGACGCTCATGAAATCAACTTTGCTTTGGAAGACTTAATCACTCAGGGGTATGAGGAACCTTCAGTCTAACTGCCTTGAAGCGAAGGGAGTGCTTGTTGTCTTTGTACGATATAATGGAAAATGAGACTAAAGTATAAAAGATTAACAAGTCAAATAACACTTTTGCTTTTAAAAAGATAACATATATAAAAGCCCCATGATGTTTCTTGCCCAGAAACTTTCCATATTTGTTAGAATGTAACTTAAAATTTTAAATAACTTCATAGAAATTAGAAGAGTAGTGAATATCTTGAAACTAGACTTTGCGTTCAGCAAAGAGTGCTAGATCTTAAGGATTCAATTTTTCTGAAAGACATTCATGAATAGTGAATTCTAATTTTCATCTCCTGTAAGATTTATGGCACCATGTTCACAAGGAACACAGCATAATGAATATAACAAGACTCTAACAGAAGACCCAAAGAGTTTATTACTAGGTAATTACGGCTATAATTGATAAATCAACAGTTGTATCCTAATGGGACAACCCACAGATTACATCATATTCTGTTTCTGTTGCTTCTATCGCTACCCTTTCAAAAGACCACTAAGGGACAGGCTTCCAGTGCAGCAGATAAGATCCCAGTAGGGATGCCCATATCCTATATGGAAGTACCTGGGTTCAAGTCCCCACTCAGCTTCCAACTCTAGCATCCTGCTAATGAATATTCTGGGAGGCAGCAGGTGATGGTTCAATTATTTATATTCCTGCATCCCACAGGGGAGACCCACATTGAGGTTCAGGCTCCAGGCTCCAGCTGTGGCAGGCATTTGCTAAGCAAACCAGCAGATGGGAGATTTTAGGGGAAAGTCTGATGTGGTTCTTGAATAGTCCCTGGCACATAAAATATGTAATGGCATTTCTATGAATAATATATTATTTTGACATGCTTCACAGAATATACTAATGTCCAAGACTAGTATATCACAGTGGGAAAGTTGAAAGTCAATGCATTTATGCCATAAATATTTTTTTTTACCATAGAAGTTTTCATCACAAGATACTACATGTATCTGAAAAGAAAAATTCCATTTTATGCCCTCAAATTAACTGGCCCCTGCTCAAAAAAAAAAAAAAAAGTTGATCATTGGACTGTGGGACATTGGTAAAATTTTGTCTCAGAAGAAAATTCCCATATTGCCCATACTAGTACTAGACTATTTTAGCAAAGACTTGCTTCTTAAATTATTTTATTTATTTATTTGTTATTTTATTTATTTTGCTTATTTAACACTTTGTGCTATCAAATATTCTTGTGCTATCAAATACCATGGGCATATGGAAATTTCTAGTTGAGTTATGCAGGTTACTGAGAGTATAACTATAATGGTTATCTTTGGGTTGTAGGGTTCTATATGATTTTGTAGGGTTCTTTCATGATTTTATGGACTTTCCAAGTTTTCTCCAATGAGTATAAATATTGCATATTGAAAATAGATTGACATAAAATGTATGAATACATCCATATACATGTATATATAAATTGTAATTTGATAAAACAGTGCCTATCTTTTAAGATATCAAAGATAAATAATATACATTGAATACTGATTATTATTCTTATACCTTGTTAGAGTGGGGCAGGTATATTTTCTTTCTGCTTAGAGATTAGGCTTATTCATATTACTGAGCATATTGAATATTGAAAATATTCAAAATATCATGGAAATTATATTAAAATTATACATGAATTTCAATTTCTCACATGAAAATAAACTTACCATTTAATTTCACTTTTCCCCAAAGTTTTTGAAGTCCCCTTATAAAATTTCTTATGAAAGGATAAATAAAGTTCAGGAAAAGCTGAATAACAATCAAGTTTTCTGTATCTAGCATGAATAAATGGGATCTATCAGGTCTTTCAATGGTTGTAATATGGGAATTCAGAATAATTTATGAATCTTGAGATACAATATGAAATTGAGAAATGTCAAATAAGCAGCAAATATTTTGGTTCTAACAAGATTCCTAAAGACTCAGTGCTATAGTGTAGCAGGTTTAGCTGCTGCCTGCAGTGCCTGCATCCCATATGGGCACTGGTCTGAGTCCTGCTGTCCCACTTCTGATCCAGCTCCCTGCTAATACACCTGTGAAAGCAGCAGGGGATGGCTTAGGTGCTTGGGCCTTTGTACCTGCGTGGGAGACCCAGAAGAAGCTCTTAGCTCCTGGCTTTGGCTTGGCCTAGCCCTGACCATTAAGGCCATCTGTTGAGTGAACCAACAGATGGAACACTCTCTCTCTCTCTCTCTCCGTAATTCTGCCTTTCAAATAAACAAAATAAATCTATATAAAAAAAAGGATTGCTGAAAAGTTGAAGAGGGATGAGTTCTAAGAGCAAAAGAAGTACGTAAAAACTATCTTGGTCCAATACCATTGGTCTTATTCTACTCCTGGAAAGAATTCCTGTGGTGTAGTTTGTTAAGAACCACACTCTTTTCCTCTTGGTAGACTGCACACACACTTGCTAGAATACATTTTTTTATCCAAAGGCTTGAACCATAATAATTAGGCTCAAGCACTCTATATTACTCACCATTGTACTTCATAGGTAATGCTGATTCCAGTTGGCATTCTCTAAGGAGGCACAAAATTGAAGCAATTATTGAAAATTTTGGGGTTTTAAACAGAGTGTACTCAACTCTCTCCTCCCACCCTCCACAACCACATGCAAATTCTTTTATCAGGAAATAGTGAATTATGTTGCTTCATCACCAAGGAAGCTAGATTGTAAAAATTACATTTTATGTATTCTTGTTTTTTGTACCAAACAAAGAATACACACACACACACATAGACACACACACTCACTTGGCTTTGTTTCCCTCCATCAACATTTTTTATAACTTTTGACGAATTCCCCATACTTAACAAACTCTATATTTGTTTACCCCAATTAAAAACTGTCTATCAATACTACTCCTCCAAAAAGATTTTCCTAATTTCCTTAGAAAACCCTCATATTTTTCTCTATCATATTTTCACGATGTTTTTGCAGCTCCATCAGTATTTAGTGTGCCTGCTGTACTTATCCATATGTAAGTATATCCCATAATGTGAACACATGGCTGGGCCTTCACATATTCATCTGGACTCCTAACACCTATCCTAACACCACATATTATTGAAATTAATAGAAAAGATAAAGATATCTTAAGCCTAGTGACTCTTAAACAAGTTACCTTCAGCTTACTGACTCAAAGTTATCTTCTCATTATTAATGGTCCCTTAATTTTTCTCTTTTGTTGCCATTTCCTCTGTTTGAATCAAACTCGAGGGTATATGGTTAGATGAATATTGAAGTAAAAGAACAGTAGTACATGTCATGTCATTGCAAATTTTCTAAGATAAAATATCACTTGAAAAAGTTTGGTTATGTGATAACAATTCCATGTAAATTTTTATCTTTGGAGTTTGAATAATCAATCATAAGTTATCTGAAATATTATATAACCTATTTAAAGTAATACAATTCAAGTAAATTTAGACTTTCAAATTCCTATGTAAATTAAAAATAGAAAAGTAATCCTATGGCACACTGGATTCAAAGTTGATTTTTCACAGGCAAATGCCATATTTATAATAACAATTTAATCTCAGAGAATGTATATTCTAATTTGTTTCACTATCTGAAAAATAAATAATTATATAATTAGTCCAGTGATAATTTATCAAAGATTTTCATTGCCAATATAAACCTTTTATTCTCAACAGTAGTATACTAAACCCCACTTTCAGAGAGTCACAACATTGCAGTCTTGAAATAGAGGAAATCTGTTTTCTTTAATTGGGACTTTGAATTTAATTAAGCAACATAAGAGGTAGAAAACAGTAAGATGTCTGTTAAATATTTAAACTCGTGTTTAACAGTATTTCTAAATAATTTACTGGAGACTTCATAAGGACATATCACACATTTGTCAGACAATTGCCAATCTTGTCTTGAGTCTAGGTGCTTTCACAAACATGAAATAAACTAGGAACATATGACTCTAGTTTTTTGAATATTCAAATTAACTGTTTACTATGTGGAAGGCCTTGTGCTTTGCACTGACTTAAATTGCAAAAACAAGTAAGATTTGGGTTTTTGTCTTAAAAGCAATCACAATATTAACTAACAGTATATACTGATGTTTCATAAACAAAATTATGGCCATTAATCATTTTACCCTGCATATGCTGAGAATCCAGACTATTGATCATTACATTCCCACAAGTAGTATCATGAGCAAAGGAGAGAAAAGAGTTTGGGTCTTATTAGTTATAGCTTCTGTAAAGATGGTAGCAGTAGATTCTAAGCTATTTGCTTAGTATGAATTGAGGCTTGAATATTTACAATACATAATTTTGGATAAAATTATGGTTTATAAAATATTTGATATTGTAATTTTTCCAGAAGATTCTATTACCTGATTAATTTAATATATTCTGAATTGTATTGCTTTCATGTGAAATGAACTTGTTGAGAATGAATAAGCTATTTAGTAAATATACATATTTCTAGCTCCCTATAAAATATTGTTAATGCTAATTAGATTTGATATTGTAAGTAAAGACTTTTTTGACTCCTAAGGCAATTTGATTTAATTGTTAATCAATTGAAGTCAGTTAAAATGAATGCAGCTTAATGATTTTTGCCATTCCAAATTGAGTTATTTCCATATCTGAGAAACCCAAGAAGTCAAAAGGGATACTTTTGAGGTAGGTCAAGGTGGGACAGAGGACACTGACAGAGGTTGCTAATTTAATGCTTAGAGAAGTCTTTCTTTCATGTTTCCAACTAGACCATGACAAATTAACACTGTACAGTACGAAATAATTTGTAATAGACTTTGGCAAAAAAGCAGAATGGATGCAAAATCTTGCTTTTGTTAAAAACATAACTTTAAGCAAATTAAAAAAAAACTTGAAAAATCTTAGCTGTGGATAAGTTATGTATGTGCGTACAAGTACCACATAGATCTCCATAAGTTATTTTACCATAAACCAAATAGAAACTTTATATTATTATGAATACTTCCTAATTATACAGAATTCATTACACAATGGTGATTCCACATCCACTGGTTTTAAAATACACAGGCAGATCACACTTTATATGATGCCCCTACATTGTTATTTTTCCATGCAGATGCAGGAAGTTCCTTGTGGAAAGAAAGAGGGAAACTGTTACAGTGCCCTGTCTCTGCATTGACCACTGGATATTTTCCCATTCCTGCAAGTAAAGCTAAAGGCCTTGACTGAGAGCTGGTATCATCCTGGTATTTATTACCATGCTTCACAAGGGCATGAGCAGGGTAGTTATCAGCTAGGACATCTGTCTCTAAATCAGCAAGGTTGGGAGTTAAGGGGGTTGATCAGAAAGGTCCCCTCGGGGCTTGTAAAATGAACAGACTTCAAGTTAGCTGCTCCGCTGGCTGCAGACATTTGCATTTGGCCACAGCAACCAAGTTGAGGTTTTGGGCCCTGATATCAGATTGAATCTGTGAAGATTTGGGATTTGATTTCAGAGTTGGGGTTTGGATTCTAAATTCTTGACTTCTAAATTCAGTCCATCCATAAAGTACTTCATTTCTTGTTGATATTTCCATAATTATGCCTAAGGATGTATTTTCTAGGGATAAAAAGTATTTATTATGTAGAAAATATAGGTGTCTTTTGGATTAATCCACAGGAAATCCTAGATCAGCCTATCAATATCAGCTTTTCTATTTATGCATTGGAATAAGTGAGGCATTGTTCATTATACACAAGTTATTCATTTAAATGCTGCCACAAAGAGACGAGAATTTACAAGCTCACCAGTGAGGAAAACCTCACAATTCTGTAGCGTTTCCCACTTTTACCTTGGCTTAAGCTTCTCTCTTTACCTAGAACTGTCACGGTAGTTCTACACTTTTCCACTGAAATCCTACTCTGAAGGTACTGTGAATGTTCAAATGTTCCAGGATTCAGTGCAATTTCCTAAATCCTAGCTGGGTGTATTATTTTTCTGTATGCATCATTTATAATATGTAACATACAAACTGCCTGTAGACTTCAGTTTCCATCAGTGCATGAACTGTGTCTGAAATTGCAATGTGTGATATGCAGCAGAGTCTCTGGTATAAAGTAGGTACTCAGTGAACATATACAAATAATGCATAGTTTGAAGTTGTGCTTTAGAACATTTTATATATTACAATAATCTAAAACTGGATTTGACTTTATACAAGATTTTGTTTTGATGTGAGAAAATAGACTAGCAAGGACTAGCAGGAGGGTTATAATTGTGGCAATCAGTGTTGATCATATTTCCTATAAACCACAATTGACAGTTTGAATCCTGTGGGAAAAATGGTAATGCTGAAAATAAGTCAATAAGCTATTTGATATCTATTAGCAAGACACAGGATTTGTAATTTAGCATGTGGTTTAAGTCATCTGAATCATGTGATTTATGTTCAGAGTAGCAGAGTAGAGGCCCTCACACTGATCCTTTGTTACTTAGAATGTAGCCCTCATGGTCTGGCCAAGACTTGACTCTATGTGTAAGATAAATCATGTCACAGAGGGCCCTTCATGACGACAGGCCAAGTAAGTTATGCATCCCTGTATTTAACTGTTGATGCAGCCAGGAGGACATGCACTGTGTTACCAGTGAGGCTGTGAGCTAACAACAAAATACTCAAAGTATCAGCACTAAGCAATGGCATCTAGAATAACAAGATAGCATTAACTTATTTTGCAGTTTGAAATCTTTGATACTTTATAAAATAATTTTTATTTCTGAACGTTAGAAAAATAATGCAAAAGAAAGGGAATTATTTGATAGGTGTTTTTTATATATTTCTAGCTTAACATTTCTTTACCAAATCTGTTTAATTTGGGTTACCTTTGCAGTTAGTTTCCTCATGGAGAACAATTTACTGTGTACAACAAACATATTATTTTCCTATGTATTCTATGAGAGAGTATATTGTTTTCTAAAGTGAATTGAGTATTTTATTAATGTAATAGTCCTTTAATTTCTGCCCACTGAGGGAAAAACCATAAACTGGGCAATATTCTTATATAATCCTAATTATGCTAGCTAATTTCAATACTCCTTAATATGCCATCATCAGTTTCATTGAGATATTATAAACAGAATCAATTTGTTCAAAATATTCAAAATATATTCTAATTAGACAATTAACAATAATTTCTAACAATAAGTCCAGGAAATATCCAAGAGAAATTATTCAAGAGTTTTATTCTGGGTAAAGTCTTTTATTCATTTTTTAGATGATATATTCAAAATTCAAGTTGCCCAGTAAGATAAAAGATGCTTATTGTTCTTTTTTGGTTTCTAATTGGAAAAATAAGAGAAATCACTAAGTCCTTATCCCTAACATCAGAATTTAAGAATGAATATTTTAGTAAGTATATCCCCAAGAATAAGCTCAAAAGACAAAAGTCCAAAGAGAGCTTTCATTTGTTGTAGCTTAACATCCTGAATTTGCATATTCAAAATCTGATGTGCTCCAAAACCTGGAACTTTCTGAGCAAGGATGCAATATCACAAGCGGAAAATCCCATCCAGGACTTCACATGACGGGTTACAGTAAAAAAGCATATGAACTGGATATGTTGCATAAATTACTTTCACACTATGTGTATAAGGTGTATATGAAACATAATTTTATGTTTATACCTGGCTTCCATTATGATCTCATGATACAAAAGCAAATATTCCAAAATCTGATCCCAAGCATATGCATGAGAGATACTCAACCCATGTTTTAAAAGAGTCAGTAAATTTTGATCATGGACTGTGACTATGTAAACTACGTGAGACTAAAATACTATAACTTACCCATTTTTGTTATTATTAATAATCATCTTCCTAAAAGATAAGGATTATGGACATGCCTTTTTGGGAGAAATGGATTCTTTCTTGGGAGAGAAAGTACAAAAGGATAGAGTGGGTGCCAGAAACCTTACAGATGGACAGAGAAACCTTCAAGCAAAGAGAGTGGGGAACTGATCTGGCTCTTAGATTCAGCTGGGTACTGCGTAGCATGAACATGCCTGTGACTCCCCAGCCAGGGACTGCCTTGTGGTCCTCATTGTTGGCACTGCCAGTGATAGTCACCAAATTCAGTCTCTGTTTTGTCACAAGCCATTTATTTACTCATGAAATAGATAATTAATGAGCCCTACCTCTGAGTGAGACACTGAGGGTATACAAAGGAGCAGTACAGACTAATAGTTCTTCTTGTGGTTCATTAACTCTAATGAGAACAGACAAACAAGCAATTATAATGAAATATGAAAAGCATTGTGAGAAGAAAAAAAAAAACAAAAAACAGGAGAGAGCACCTAACCCAACTTGCTGGGTAAAGGAATGCTTTCCAGAAATAGTCAAATCTAAACTTGAACTTATGGGTAGGAATTAGGTAAACAAAAGAAGAAGGAATATTGGGGAAAATAATAAAATGTGGTGTGTAAATACACTATGAAATACTATCCAGCCTCTCTCTCTCCCTTTCTCTCTGTAACCCTTACATACAAAAAAGTAAATAAATCTGCGAAAAAAATTTGCAAGACAAGGAAACTACAAATAATAAACAATGGTGAGAAAAGAAAAATAAAAGTAAATTTTATTTATTTTTTATGAAGTAGCAGAAAAGACACAACCTTTCGAATATGAAGTCTTTAAAATTACAAGAAATATTTGGACTAGATGACAACAGAGAAATTCTAGAAGCATGAAGTGAACAGAATATATGTGCTTCAATTTGCATCCTTCCATCTGGGAGGAGGAAAGGGGGAGTTTTGCAGCTCTAGTCTTCAGACCATTTGGCACACAAGAGTTGGAATCATTTTCTTTTGCTAACACTAACAGAAAAGTGGAGGACTGAGGAGAAGGAAGTAGACTTGTGTATAAGTGTAATGAACGTCAAGGCAACACAACTCACCCCAGCCAGTAATAATTTGATGATTACACTGGCAGCCTAATATAAGCTAGCCTGATCTCAAAACTATGGGGAAAAAAGTATGCTTTAAAATGAGTCAGTTTTAGTAAACAGTAATCTGGTCACCACTGTTTCTGGTATATGAAAGAGTTATTTGGCATTTATTTTTCCATGAAATCTCTCGTATAATCCCAACACTACTCAGCTTTCTTCACTTAATTTTGGGCAGAAGCAACCAAGCTAACAAAGCACCTAGCAAAGTTAGGAAGGCTGAGTTTCTTGAGCTCTTTGTTGATTCTAGCTATTAATCCTTTATCAGTTGCACAGAATGCAAATATTTTCTACCATTCTGTCAGTTGCCTCTTTACTTTGCTGAGTGTTTCCTTTGCAGTGCAGAAGCTTCTCAACTTGATGTAATCCCATTTGTCTACTTTTGCTTTGATTGCCTGTGTTTCGAGGGTCTTTTCCAAGAATTCTTTGCCTATGCCAATGTCTTGCAGAGTTTCCCTAATGTTCTATTCTAGAAATTTTATGGTTTCAGGTCATAGATTCAAATCCTTGATAGATTTTGAGTTGATTTTTTGTATGGGTTAAGGTACTGGTCTTGTTTCATACTTTTGCACACAGAGATCCGATTTTGCCAGCACAGTTTGCTAAAGAAACTCTCCTTGCTTCAGGGATTGATTACAGCTCCTTGTCAAAGGTAAGTTGGTTGTAGATGCATGTTTTGATTTCCAAAGTTTCTATTTTGTTCTATTGGTCTACATGTCTATTTAGTGCCAGTACCAGGCTGCTTTCATTGTAACTGCCCTTTAATATATCTTGACATCTGGTAATGTGATTCCTTCAGCTTTTTGTTGTTGTTGTTTAAGATTGCTTTAGATATTTGTAGTCTCTTATGTTTCCATATGAATTGTAATATCACTTTTTCTAGATCTAAGAAAAATGTCATTGGTATTTTGATTGGGATTGCATTGAATCTGTAAATTGCTTTTGGTAGTATGGACATTTTGATGATATTAATTCTTCCAATCCATGAACATGGAAGACTTTTCCATTTGTTTGACTTCTTTTATTTCTTTCTGTAATGTTTTTTAATTTTCATTGTAGAAGTCTTTCAGCTAGTTGGATAAATTTAAATATTTCTGTAGCTATTGTGAATGGGATTGATCTTAGATGTTGTTTCTCAGCCATGGCATTTTCTCTGTATACAAAGGCTATTGGGTTTTTTTGTGTTAATTTTGTATTATGCAAACTCTTTTATGAGTTCCAATAGTCTTCTAGTGGAATCTTTTGGATTCCCTATATATAGAATCATGTTATCTGCAAACAGGGATAGTTTGACGTTCTCTGTTCCAATTTGTATCCCTTTGATTTCTTTTTCTTACCTAATGGTTCTGACTAAAATTTCCAGGACTGTATTGAATAGCAACATTGAGGGTGAGCGCATTTGTCTGGTTCCAGATCTTAGTGGAAATGCTTCTAACTTTTCCCAATTCAGTAAGTTGCACCTTATGTGTTGTCATAAATTGCTTTGATTGTGTTGGGGAATGTTCCTTCTATACCCAATTTGCTTAAGGTTTTTATCATGAAAGGGTGCTATATTTTTTCAAACCCTTTTTTGCATCTATTGAGATAATCATATGGCTTTTCTTCAGCAGTTTGTTAATGTGATGTATCATATTGATTGATTTTTGCATGTTGAACTATCCTTGTACACCAGGGATAAACCCCACTTGGTCTGAGGAAATAATCTTTCTAATGTGTTTTTTGATTAGATTAGTTAGCATTTTGTTGAGGATTTTTGCAACTATATTCATCAAGGATAATGGTCTATAGTTCTCTTAGTTGTATCTTCTTCTAGTTTTTGAACTCAGATAATGCTGGCCTCAGAGTTTGGGAAGATTTCCACCCTTTCAATTGTTTTGAATATCTTGAGAAGAATTGGAATTAGTTCTTTGTTAAAAGTCGTAGATTTCTGCAGTGAAGCCAAGCAGTCCTGCATTTTCTTTGTTGGGAGAATCTTCATTACTGATTCAATCTCCATCTTGGTTATTTGTCTGTTTAGGTTTTCTGTGTCTTCATGTCTTCATGACTCAATTTTGGTCGGTTGTTTGTGTCCAGGAATCTACCCATTTCTTCTAGATTTTCTAAGTGGTTGGAATATAGCTGTTTCTAGTAATTCCTGATGATTCTTTTTATTTCTGTGGTATCCATGTAGCATCTCTTTTTTCATCTCCGATTTTATTATTTGGGTCACCCCCCTCCTTTGTTTTCCTTTTGGTTAGTTGGGCAATCATGTATCACTTTGTTTATTTTTTCAAAGGACCAGCTCTTTATTTCACTGATAATTTGTACTGTTTTTTGTTTCAATTTTATTTATGTCTTTTCTATTTTTAATTATTTCTTCCCTCATACTAATTTGGGGCTTAGTTTATTGTTTTTCTAGATCCTTGAAATGCATTCATAGTTCACTTATTTGATGTCTTTCCAGTTTCTTGATGTAGGCACCAATTGCTATAAACTTTCCCTAACAACTGCTTTTCTGCATCCCATGAGTATTTATATAGTGTAATATCATCTTCATTCATTTCCAGGAATGTTTTTATTTCCCTTTGATTTCTTCTATGGCCCACTGTTCATTCAGGAGTGTGTTGTTCAGTCTCCATGTATTTGCATATTTTCTAGAGATTCTTGAGTTGTTAATTTCCAACTTCATTCTATTGTGATAGAAAAAAATGCATGGTAAAAATATAACTTTTTAAAATTTGCTGAGACTTGTTGTATGGTGTAGCATATAGTTGGTCCTGGAGAAAATGCCATGTACTGATGAAAAGAATGTGTATTCTGTAACTGTGGGATGGAAGGTTCTATATCAGTCAGGTCCATTTGGTCCATAGCATAGATTAGTTCTGTTGGTTTTTGTTGTTGTTGTTGTTGATTTTTTTGTCTAGTTAATCTGTCCATTGATGAAAGTGGAGTGTTGAAGTTCCTCATTGCTATTGCATCGGAGTCTATTTCTCCCTTTAGATCTATTTGTTTTAAATAACCAGACACCTAGGCATTGTGTGAATATACATTTAAATCACATCTTCCTGTTGAATTGATTCTGTAATCATTATATAATCCAGTTAAGAAATGGACAAAGGGCTTGAACAGGCATTTTTCAAGATAGGAAATTCAAATAACCAACAGACACATAAAAAATGTTAAGGATCACTAACCATCTGAGAAATGCAAATCAAAACCTCAGTGAGGTTTCACCCTACCCCAGTTAGAATTTTCTCATATAGAAAGAAACAAACAATAAATGCTGGTAAAGAGGTGGGGAAAAAAGTTCCCTAATCCACTGTTTCTGGGAAGTAATCTAGTGCAAACTTTGTGGAAGACAGATTGGACATGCCTCAGAAAGCTGAAATAGGTCTACCATATGACCCAGCAATCGACTTCTGGAAATTTATCCAAGGGAAATTAAATCAGCCTATGAAAAATTATCTGCACTGCCAAGTTCATTGCAGCTCAATTCACAATAGCTAAGATATGGAATCAACCCAGATGCCCATCAACTTATATGAAATCCTGTCTTTTCCAATAAAATGGCTGCAACTGGAAACCATTATACTTAGTGGAATAAGCCAGTCCCAAAAAGACACATACCATATATTTTCCCTGATCTGTGATAACTACTAGAGTATCAAAAATGTAATGTATAGGAATGAAATTGACATTTTGAGATTTGATGTTTGTTTACAGCTCTTTACTATTGAGAATAAGTGGGTTTTTTTTTCTTCCTACTACTCATACTTCCTACTAATCTATTTAGTGTAGAGTTAATCTTGTGAGTATAAAGTAAACTGAAAGTAGACCGTTGTAAAAATTAAGAAAGGGAGTAAATCAGGAAGAGGAAGGAAGAGTGGGAGTGTGGGCAGGATGTAGGGTAGGGTGAGAAGCATCAATATGTTCCTGAATCTATAGATATGAAACACATGAAATTTCTCTACTTAAATAAAAAACTATTTTTAAATAACTATCCTTTATTGAAAGTTACATTTATATTATTGTAGTCCACTAAGCATGCAATAGCATTATGTGTAAAAACATACACACCTTAATTAAAAATATTCTATTGCTTAATAAAAAAGGTGTACTTCTCGTCTTCATTGTCATAATCACAGGAAGTCTTACATAAATAGTTTGCTATAATCATCCAGGAATAGCTGAAACTAGAAAGGCAAATAAAGAAAACTTTTTTTAATTAATTTTATAATTTGCTGTTGCCATATAATTTATATTTTTATTAAATAGAAAAAAAAAGTTCAAAGTTTTCCAAAATAAGCAACCAACTAGAGAAGAATCTCAGCAGTCCCTTAGCTCCATGCAGCTTTAAAGGAAATGAAGAGGGTTAACTGGAGTCAATGTGGTATTTCCTGCTTTGGGTCAAATCTCAACAATTACGCTATCCAAAAAAATGAGCCACATAGGGGTCAGCACTGTGGCATAGTAGGCAAAGCTGCTGCCTGCAGCACCATCATCCTATATGGGCTCCAGTCCAAGTTCTGGCTGCTCCACTTCCAATCCAGTTCCCTGATAATGCACCTGGGAAACCAGCAGAAGATGGCTGATGTGCTTGGGGCCCTGCACCCACGTGGGAGATGGAAGAAGCTCCTGGCTCCTGGCTTCATCCTGTCCCAGTCCAGGCCATTGCAGCCATTTGGGGAGTGAACCAGCGGATGGAAGATCTCTTTCTCCCTCTCTCTCTCTCTCTCTCTCTCTATAACTCTAACTTTCAAATAAATAAAAATCTTTTTTTAAAAAAAGCAACACAGATTATTTTAAAAATTATTGTATGTACATGAAATTATCATTTTCCATTTGTTT
Source organism: Oryctolagus cuniculus (assembly GCF_051225735.1). Taxonomy (NCBI): domain Eukaryota; kingdom Metazoa; phylum Chordata; class Mammalia; order Lagomorpha; family Leporidae; genus Oryctolagus; species Oryctolagus cuniculus. Next base: position 69,437,398 of record NC_142874.1, read on the forward strand.
ATTGTTTATAGCCTTTAACTACATGACCACTGATCAAAGTCTTTTTACTCTTTACTTTGTGATCTCTTTATTTACTAGAGTGCCCTTGACTGTAATGTTAATTAAAAATATGCTATCTCCAAAACTAACAAAGAGTGAATGGAGGGAGGGAGGGAGGAAGAGAGGGAGGAAGGAAGGAAGGAAGGGAGGGAGGGAGAAAGGGAGGGAGGGAGAAAAGGAGGGAGGGAGGAAGGTAAAGAAGGTAATACTATTATAGTCGAAGAACTGTTTCTATGAACTACATTGAATCTGTTCTCTTTGTATTAATATTACATCAAAACACAAAAAAACTATAAAAAAATAAGCCACATGACCCAAGTTTGATATATTTAAATATTACACTTGTATGACCACAATTTTTGGCTTTCCAAGTTATTTACCATCCCTAAAAACACAAATTTATGTAACTAAATGAATAAATAGAGATATTAACCTAGTATTAAAAAATACAAAGGTAAACAGATATATGTTATATATTTTAAACTAGGGGCAAAACTAAAAGGATAGCTCAAAACAAGTGGATTTCCAGTGCACTCAGAAACATACACAGTTATACATGTAACAGCTACAGAAACTATCCCCTTTCTCTGTCTCATAGCACACTCTCTATTCCTAACAAGACTATATTTTTTTTAATTATGTTCCCCTAAATTCCCATATTGGAGTCTCCAGTGCCTCAGGATGTGACTATTTGGAGAGCAGGACTTCAAAGAAGTAAATTACACATGGTCATTAGGGTGCACCCTAATCCATTTGAGTGGTGGCCTCAGAAGAGGAGATGAGGACACAGATGGAGATCAAAGGCTATGTGAACACCCAGAGAAAAGGGCCATGAACAAGCTAACGAGAGATGTCTCAAATGAAACAACTCTGCAGAACTTGAACTTTGTCTTGAGAATTATGAGAAAACAAATCTCTGTGTTAGAGCTACCCAGTCTGTGATACAGCAGCCATAACCAATCAACAAAAAAAACTGAACTGGCAAGTTTAGGACCATGGTCATCACTAGATCTTCGTACATTTGAAGAAAAGTAGTACCGATTAATAAACATGACATGTGCTGGCTGGGAGCAAGCGGAAGCAACACCAGGTGTTTTGTTATCTTGGGTTGAAGTAGATTAAATGAGCTACACAAATGCAAGGGCTGCACCTTATTCACTGCTTGAAACTAAAGTCCAGGGTACAATTCCTTTATATACAATAAAAAATTCTAGTAACATCCATGATAGTGTGTCTTGGTTGATATTATTTAAGAATGAGTGGCATGCCTAAGGAAGGAGTGAATCCCAACCAAAACTCTTTTGCTAAGAAGTAAAGCATGCCTCCTGTCGACTTGATAACAAAATCTGTGATAGTTCCCAAATCACAGAGGGCAGAAGTCCCAGTGCTGCTACACTAAGACTTGATTTTGGACTTGAGGCTTCAGGGACTGCTAAGCGGAGATAACAATCAAACTCATGACCAAACCGAAATTTTGTCAAGAAATTAAAGAATGCATTGAAAACCAAGTGGAGATAAGAGAATAAGGTGATGCTGCACTAAAACAACGAATTAGAAATCTTGGCAAAGAAAATATATTCATTAAAGAGAAATTTAAAATGATAAACTTTAGGTAGGAAATAATCTATATAGCTTTCTATTATTGCATAACCTATTATCACAAACTTTGCAGCTGAGAATGGCACACATTCATTATCTCACAGTTTCCACAAGTTAGGAGTCTGGGCATAGCTTAGCTGGGATTCACAAGACTGCAAATAAGGTATTGGCTGGGGTGTGTCCTCTAAATTTTGAATTCTTCTTCCAAGTTCATGTGGATGTTGGCAGAATTCAGCTTCTTGCAGTTGTAGGGCTGAGGCCCTCAGTTCTTAGCAGCTGCCCACAATTCCTTGCCTTGCAGTCTTGTCCATAGGCAGATACAAGAACAGCAGTTTACCACAAGGCCCACAGTAGAGCATCACACTCCATTCCTGGAAGACAGTCTTACAGAAAGCATGACTTAATCAAGGGGGTGATGTGCCCCTACCTTTGCCATACACTGTTGGTTAAAAACACACATACACACAGAGAGAGATTCAACCCACACTGAAAAGCAGTGAAGCAGACACAGACATGACTCATTGGAGTTATTACCTTAGTTTGTGTCTGCCAAAGATGGACATAAAAGATATAAAATTATTCTGAAATTCTAGCAAATAGAGACAAAAGCACTACAATTTATAAACATGCATCTAGAAGACATAGAGGATAAAGAAATCATGATATAATCCTAACATGAATTTTTCAGAGAGACAGTGGAACTGACAAAAGGCAATATTAAGAAAAAAAACAAGAGCTGAGAATAATTAAGGTAATACAATGTGTTAAAAACCAGTCCTTGATTTGAAATGCTGAGCACAATAAAACATAAAAAACTCCCATGGTAATGCATGCCAGAGAAGTGAATAAATCTAGCCTAATATTTCAAATGCTACCAATGAGAGAAACTGTCGAGAGATTATTGCATCCAATTTCTCATCAGTGATAATAGATTGCATGAGATATCCACCTACAGCCATCAGTGTATGGGAAGGGAGAATTACTAACCCAGAACTTCATAAACAACTGAACTATCATTCGGTACCATGAAAAGATACATTTTCAAACATTTGCATACCATAAATTTCCAATAAAATTACCTAAAGGATATACTTTGTAAGAATAAAAATAGCAGGGATATGAAACAGTTATACGGTCTTGCACTGCATGACAACATTTCTGTCAATGAGAGTCTGCACATACCATGGGGGTCCCCTTAGCTTACATCACTTGGTAACTCTGTAACTGTCCTAGTATGTGTACACTCTATAATATTCTCTTAAGGAAATTCCCTTAGAAGGCATTTATATCCCTGTGTCTCTGTCATTAAGTGAGTCATGACTGCACACAAAATAAAATTGAGCAAAGAAATTGAGGATTTAATTAGTGTGACAATAAAGCAAATAAATATACATATCAAGAATGAATCACAGTGTACTTCTCTATCTTAATAACATGTCTCTCCCTCACTAAGCATTTTCCTCTTTCCTACCAATATGTCACATCTTGTTTCTCTTTCTACTTTATCCTTTCTCAACTCTGATTACTTCCAGTAGGAAGCAAACCTACTTTTGGCAAATTTTTGAATATGAAGGACAGGGTATTTGGCTTTCTCCTCTTTACCTCTGAACCTTCATATTAGACGCAGGGTGTGAGTAGCAAAACCAGTCTTGGGCACCAGCGTGGGACAATGAGACACTATCAGAGTCACTGAGCGCAAAGGCCTCTGGGTCAGTCTTCCTTTGTGTCACTGGTGCTAACGTGAAGTTAATTGCATATGGCTTACAAAAATTGTCCAATCACAACAGACTTTCCAGACCAGAGATTATTTTACTTTACATATGTTTTTATAATTACATATGCTATCATGTCACTTGCAGGCTTTATTCCATTTTCATTCCCTTCTCAAATGTGACCTAAAAACTGCTGTCTTTCAGACTTATGCTTACTAATGCTCATTGATTGTTTAAGTCCACACCGGACTGGCTTTATTGAATCTTCATCTTCTTCAAAGGGATCTGGGCTCTGGGAAACTTCCTAGGTTACAAGCCATGTTGGGATATCAATTGTGAATCCAGGTTTCAAATCTCTTGCTGCAGTTCAGAATTCATCATTAATTGGGATTCATTTGTTCCACATCCAAATCACAGATCTACTGGATTAATGGAGTTTTTTCTTGTTTCTCCTAATGTCAAAACTAAGAAAGCTAGTACATTCCAACATCTATGTCATAACAAAATAGGTACAGTTACTATCATGTATAGTGCAAACAATAGTCATTGTTGGACTAAACCTGGGATTGACAAGCAAATTAATAACCAGTTTGTTCTGTTGAACCAAATCATTCATGGCAAAAGATCCTTCAAGTGTCAATAAGAATATATTTTAAAATATAGATGAGTTTATATCTGATTCGAATAGGATTAATGGTAAATTACTTTCAAATTGAACAGGAATGCACAATTGCAACAATGTTTGCATGTGATTATGGCTCCACGAGAGGAAGGTAGATATTCAGCTACAGTGAGAAATTTATGACTTTACTAGAGAACACGTACAAGAATCTCTATAATTAAACCTATGAATCACTCCCATAGAATGTGTGGTTCACAAGTCACACAGATAGCCTATTCCTTCTAAGAATATCTATCTATTAAAGAAAGTCATGGTCATATTACTTACTGTCTCTGTGGTTTCTCTTTTCTCTTTTACCTTGCTCATAAATTAGCTTGTAGCCATAGGTACATAATTTAAAATATTTGGTTAACTGAATAACTAGTTATAGGGTCACTGTAAAACTCTGTATCCATAATTGAAATAGGGCACCAAAAGCAAATGAAGGAAAATAAACACGAAGAATTTACATACACAACTGGCAAACACAGTGGAAGCCAAATGATACGAATAGACTAATAATAAACAAATGGAAGTGTCGATAATTCTTTCTAACTGTTCAAAGTTCCCCAGTTACAACGTCTGGCACACCCTTCATGTGGAATGGAATTGACAGTGTCATATGGAAAACAGAAGAAAAGATTAATAACACTCTGTACTCTCAGATAGGTGAACGGTGCAATTATCAACAAAGCTCATGAGCTTTGAAAAAGAATAAAAACAAGCACTTCTTTGTTTTCTTTGTGTGCAAACTACTGGATCTGCCATAACATCTATCCTGAAAAGGAGAGATTCTACAAGGATTCAGTGCAAAATAAAAGAACAGCAATAGTTCACATGTCCCTTATAATGTGAAATATGTCAGTGAAGCTAGCTTATTTTGTGGGTCAGAAATAAACTATTTCAGTTAACAAAATTGCAATGTCATAGGCCTGGCCTTTGTAGATAATCCTTCTCCTCACCTCGAAAAAAGTACAAAGTGATAGGCATTTAAAAGAATCATCCAATAGAATGTCTATTTGGAGTATAAGCTTTCTTGATTTCCTGTATCATAGGTCTCAATCTGAAGACCTGGATTTTGAGCTCTCTGCTTATGCCCTGGGAAAGCAGTAGAAGATGGCCCAAGTGTTTGGGCCCCTGCACTCACATGGGAGACCAGGAAGAAGCTCTTGGCTGCTGGTTTCAGATGGGCTCTGCTGCGGCTATTGCGGCCATTTGGGGAGTGAACCAGCAGATGGAAGATCAATCTGTCTCCTCTCCTTCTCACTGTCTGTAACTCTATGCCTCAAATAAATAAATCAAATCTTTTTTTTTTTTTTTTTAAAAAGCAGATGTGGAGATTTAGTTCCATACACGGAGGAAGATGTCTGATGGGATGCACACGTGAGGACAGAACAGTAAGTTTCCTTACCAAGCATTTGTGTCTCCCAAACAATTTGATTGGCTTGTTGATGTGCTCCATTTTCACCATTTGTTATGTGGTTTTAAGAGTGTGGACGGACACACACCTGCATCCAATTTAAGTTAACACAAACACATGGCTTAGCTGGCAGCAGCAGTAAGAGAAATTGGACTGCATAGAAGGGTTTTTGTCAGTAATGCCAGTTTCCTATTTTTACTGCCTCTTCTTTTATGGAGCTAAAGAATACTTAGGATTACAGTCAAGGCAGACACGATTTTTTTTTTTTTTTGGCAAGTCCAAATAATCTGAAAGCAGCAATGATAATAATGTATCTTTACATAACTTCCATCCATCCTCATAAATCTTTAAATGTTAAATTAAATGTCTCAGATTTTAAAATAGCCTCTCATGGTAGGTATATGCTGGCTCTTATTTTACAATCAGTAAACTAATGCAAAATAGATTAAATGCTTTCCAGGGAAATATATATAAATCCCACATGAGACTCAAACATGAAATCCCGAATTTGTGAACTTCTCTAAGCCCTCATAGGAGGTTATAGAAGTTCATAATTATTCCATTCAGCACAGCTATTTGAAAATACTCTAATAATCACATATAAATGACCCAGGCATATCACGTTAGTTTGGTGATAAGCTTGTAAGAAATGTTTGGTAAAATCATTTCTGCTGCCCTGTTGTATTGTCAAAACTTTCATCCTTCAATATTTTATTTATTTATTTATTTGAAAGTCAGAATTACACACAAAGACAAGAGAGGCAGAGAGAGAGAGAGAGAGAGAAAGTCTTCCATCCGATGGTTCACTCACCAATTGGCCGCAACGGCCAGAGCTGCGCCAATCCAAAGCCAGGAGCCAGGAGCTTCCTCCAGGTCTCCCACGTGGGTGCAGGGGCCCAAGGACTCGTGCCATCTTCTACTGCTATCCCAGGCCACAACAGAGAGCTGGATCAGAAGTGGAGCAGCCAGGACTAGAATTGGTGCCCATTTGGGATGCCAGGGCTTCAGGCCAGGGCGTTAACCCACTGCACCACAGCACCACTCCCGATTCTTCAATATTTCAAAAGTCAACTGGAAGAGCTAAAGTTTGAGGACTCTTAAGTGTTTAGTATATCTTTCTCAAGCAAAAAGAAGCCTTCTGGTTTATCTCTAGTGAGCAAAAATTGATATTCAGAAAACGCATCCCTATAATTCAGAAGATGATAATTATGAATAATGCTTTTGTGAAATATAATAGCCTGTTGATCTGAGTTCTAATTCAATTCATTATATTTCAGTGCAACACATTTCTGTAGTGTAAAAAAATGAATCTTGAATTAAAGATTTCAAAACATTTTTGCACTAGAATAAACTTATCTCTTAATCCCACTTTCTATAGGTTTTTTGAAGTGCCCTCATACAAGAAGAATTTAAGACTCTTTCTGGTCTATGTCTTTATATATAAAACATATGTAAAAATATATATGCACATACCTCTCCCATTCGCAAATGCATTCTTCAAACTTCCCTAAAACCCACTTTCTCTTTCCAAGCACAGTAAAAATTTATGAGGCTACTTATGTCATTTTAGATATCATATGGATAAAAATAGTATTAGTTATTTTTTCCAATAATTTTCCAGTATTATTGAGGAAGCAAGACCTATACACTTGAAATATTATGGAGCAATAACACCATTAAAATTCAGCAGGTGTGGTGAAGAACCCTGAGACTATCAGAGAAAAAATTTCCAAATAAATTGGAAACTCTTAAGATTTGGCCAGATACTTGACAGCTTTGTTGTTCAATCTCATTTCACAGCAGAATGAACTCCTTCACTTTTAGAATTGTAATACTTCTCTCCTGACCTCTTAAATCTATCGTGATCTCCACAAACTTGAGCTTCCTCCCACACTGTCTCTGCATAACAGCCTGCACCAAGCTTCTCTTACCCAGCCTTTGTTGTTAAACTGCTCTGCTTTTCTCTCAATAGTATCTTCTGAGTACCTCCACTCCAGTCACTGTATCCATACATACTAAACCTGTTCCCACATCTCCCCTTCAGAAAAATACTTTCCCAATAGCACGGCTACTTTTGATAACTTCTTAGCCATCAATGGTCTAGCTTTATTATCTGTATCATTCTTCTCAACTTGACTAAAATGAGAAACTCTGCTGTCCTTGTACAGAGTCATGTTGCGAGAGGTGCCAACAAGTAGACTGTTGGAATGATGCCTGTTAACTTGGGCAATATCTTTTTCTACCATGTATATGTCCTATTACAGAAATGGATTCTTGTAACAATGAACATGATTCTCAAATATTTAATCAAGTGGGAAACAAAATAAACTGTAATTAAAATAAAGCAGAAAAGAAGCAGACTCTTAAATAGGACATAGATGGAACACTGGTCTGTGAGTAGATGATTGCTGAATCAGTGGATATTTAAGTGACTTCATATTGCCTTAGACTGAGCACTGGTGACATATTCAGCTGTCTGCAATAATTAAATGTCACTTTTTTTTAAGGTAATTGCAATTTTCACATAAAAAGCCAGCAGCAATTTATGGTCATTGAAATACCATGAGTGATGTATAGTCATTGAAATTTATTCCATTCTTTAAACATTCTCAGCTGAATAGAATCAAATGTGTATGCACACTCATTTTACTAAAGAATACTTCTATAAGTGGAAGATCACAATGGCAAAGCCATATGATATAAGGTCATAAAATCTTTTCAGAAAGGACTGAAAGACATCAATTTATGTTTTTCTGTTTGGGAAACTGTTTTACCAATACAGCTAAGTGGTTGAAAATAGAATTACGGATTATGTCATGAGTGATTATGCATAACAAGGTTTGTTTTATTGTTTAATAGAAATTAAGATATACCATTTAATTCATTTTTTAAAGATTTATGTATCTATTTGAAAGTCAGAGTTACAAACAGAAGAGAGGAGAGAGAAATATTCCATCTGTAGGTTCACTCCCCAAAAGGCCACAATGACCAGGGTTGGGCCAGGTCAAAGCCAGGAGCCAGGAACTTTTTACTGGTCTCCTGCATGGGTAGCAGGTGTATAGGGACTTGTGTCCTCCCAGGCACATTATCAGGGTGCAGGATCAGAAATAGAGCAGCCAGGTCTCAAACAGGTGCCCACATAGGATGCTGGGTCAGGCGGTAGCTTAACCGGCTGAGCCACAGTCCCAGCCTACATATTATATATTTATAACATAAGATAAAAGACAAGTAGCAATAATTTTACCACATACCAACATGACCCAAATATTAATTAGGACAGATCCAGTTTAAGTAAAGTGGGTTGGAATTAGACCATGACAAACTAAAACATGGGAAGAAAGGTATTACAGTAGTATTTCTCAAGACAAATTGTACATAAAGAAATGGGGACCATATTTCGCATCACCTTCAGTAGAGCATACTCTTGATATTCACTGAATTGTCTAACTAATCCACCAGTGTGTCCGTGGCTAAATTTCTTTCTCATTGAAGCAAAAACTAACAACAAAATGCCCTTTGCGGAGATAGCCTAAACTTACAAGAATGGTTCCCTTTCTAACAGAGATGTGGTAGCTGTGTTTTGGTTTATGGTCCCCAACAGTGTCAAAATAAAGGAGTGCCTCCATGAAAGACATGCCACCCCACAGGGCTGGCACAAGCAGCTTAGCATCAGTCTCTGCAGGACGAAGTACTGATGAAGTTTGCAGTGGCTTTCAGTCACAGCTTTGTTCCCTGCCTCAGAGCCAATCCTGGAGAGAATTTCTCTTTAATGAACTCTTTTTTTTTTTTTTTTTTTTTTTTTTTGACAGGCAGAGTGGACAGTGAGAGAGTGAGAGAGAGAGAGAGAGAGAAAGGTTTTCCTTTGCCATTGGTTCACCCTCCGATGGCCGCCGCGGCCAGCGCGTTGCGGCTGGCACACCACGCTGCTCCAATGGCAGGAGCCAGGTACTTATCCCGGTCTCCCATGGGGTGCAGGGCCCAAGTACTTGGGCCATCCTCCACTGCATTCCCTGGCCACAGCAGAGAGCTGGCCTGGAAGAGGGGCAACCGGGACAGAATCCGGTGCCTGACTAGGACTAGAACCCGGTGTGCTGGCACCGCAGGCGGAGGATTAGCCTAGTAGCCACGGAGCCAGCCCTCTTTAATGAACTCTTTTCCAAGTGAAAACTATCTCAATCATACAAAGAAAAAAACAAATTGATATAAATTTAGAGAGGCAAAAATATACTATAGAATATGAATGAAATGCATAAAAATCTGTAAGAAGCCATGGTAGATGCTAGAGAAAATGCAAAGCTGTATAAGACTCAAATTCCTGTTCAAAATTTGTGAGATGGAAACTGTCACTTAGATCACAGTATGGTAAACAGCACTGGAGAATATATAACATTAAGGAAAAAAGCAAAAGATTTATTCTTGTTGTAGTAGAGTTGTGTATATATTAATCATCTCGTGTTTATGGCATCGGAGAGTTATGGAGATGGTCCAACACACAACCCCTAACACTAGACAGATGAAATCCACAGGAGCCGAGAAGTCACATGCACTGACAGCCTGAGGAGGACATCCTACTTGTCATCCAGGAGGACACAGACTGCACTCAATAACAGGCTGTGGCTGTGGCGTCCAGAGGCTGAGGTGCCCCATGGGTCCTGTGAGAGGTGATGGGTTGGACTGAATGATGTCATGAACTGGCAGGTAACTGAAGGTCAGGGATAAATAGGAATGGTGACTGTTCCCTCTGCTAGAAGAGAGTCAAATGACTTAGGGATCTAATTCCCTGGAGCAGAGATGGAAGAACGAGGAATTACATCGTGTGATCCCAGTTTCACCAGTTGTCAAGGGAGCACCTAATAACTGACCTTGATTTTAGGCCTCATATTGTTAGGGAGGAGTAGATTCAGAAAGGTTGTATTCAAAGGCTTACATCTGATCTCAGTTGGATTTTGGTGGCTGGGTACTAAATTCAATAAGCTAAGATGAAAGAAGTTTGGAAACTGTTCAATCAAATGCACAGAGAAGGGGAAGAATTGGGAATATCTTTAAAACTTACATACTTTTTTTAAAGAATACACATTTTATTATTTTGCAAGAGTCCCTGCTACATTCAGTGGATACTTTTTTTTAAAGATGCATTTGTTTATTTTAAAGGCAGAGTTACAGAGAGGCAGAGGCAGAGGCAGAGGCAGAGGCAGAGAGAGATATCTTCTATCTGCTGGTTCACTCTCAGAATGACTGCAAAAGTCAGAGCTGGGCTGATCCGAAGCCAGGAACTTCTTCCCAGTCTCCCACATGGGTGCAGGGGCCCAAGCACTTGGGCCATCTTCTACTGCTGTCCCAGGCCATAGCAGAGAGCTGGATTGGCAGCAGAGCAGCTGGGACTCAAACCGGCACCCTTACGTGATGCTGGCACTGCAGGTGGCGGCTTTACCTGCTATGCTACAGTGCCAGCCCCCATACTTCTTTTAATAGAGGTATTTCTTACCCAAAGGTCCTTCTCACAACATATACCATGTAATATACAAACAAAACCATATGTGATTTAATGATAATACTTGAGTCACAGCACAAGCCCTTATGAAGGCAAAATAATGTACCTTGGAGAGTTAAATGAAAACTAATAACCTGATTTGTAAAAACACATTCAGCCATGGCTGTCTCTTCCAACTGAACTTCAAATCTTTATGATATGGCAAGCATAACATCTTGGAGCTGGAAATCACATGTATTCCCATCACCTTATCCTAGGATCCCAACTGGTAGATCATTTCAGCAGCTGACAATCCACATCTTTGTGCCACAACTTGCTTCATGCGTGGCTGCCTCATTGTGGCCTGTTTTGAACTGGGATGTTCCTTTTTACAGATTCCATCTACTGCTTCAAATGCTGCTCTCTGAATCAACATGCAGCGTAAGTATAATCTGCCTTACACAGGATTGAGAAAATGAAAACTAGCTCTGGCCGCTTGCAGCTAGGCTCTGATATTTCCAACTGAACATAAAAGTGATCACAGGATGTAACGGACAGAATGACTGCCAGCAAAGCATGAGTGGCAGTGATGAACAGGAGGAAAACAGGCCACTCCGTGACCAGCCTTGTCTGAAACAAGATAAAGGTACTCAGCAATGAAATGGTTAACTCAACCTATCCCTCTCCTTACCGACATAAGTGACCAATGCTTCCTTACCACAGGCAATTCTAACCATCACCCTATATACAACTTACTAAGAGGGCTGGCGCTGGGGTACAGCAGGTACCTGCATCGCCAGCATCCCATAAGCGTGCTGGTTCAAGTCCCAGCTGCTCCACTTCCAATCCAGCCCCCTGCGAATGGCCTGAGAAAGCAGTAGAAGACCCAGGTGCTCAGGCCTCTGCATCCATGAGGGAGGTCTGGAGAAAGTTCCTGGCTTCTGGCTTCATATTAGCCCAGCTCTGGCAGTTGCAGCCATTTAGGAAGTGAACCAGTGGATTTAATATCTCTCTTCTTCTCTCTCTCTCTGTCTCTCCTTCTCTCTGTAACTCTGCCTTTCAAATAAATAAATAAATCTTATAAAAAATTACTAACATATTCTGTCACCAAATTGTCACTTCCAAAGGGCACCTAATCTAAAACCTCAATTTTCCTTAACCTTTAGAATCACACAGGATATCCTCAACTCTTATAGCAATACTCCTCTTTGACACTCTTACCGTGACACCTCATCATCTCAGTAATATGCATTCCCTTTGACTATAGAATCTTGCTGGGTAACAGATGTATCCTTGGTGGGCTTTGACAATAATATTGGACTACTGGGGGCAGGTGTTGTGGCAAAGTAGATTTAGCCTCTGATTGCAATCTATCTCAAATGGGTATAGGTTCAAGTCCCAGCTGCTCCACTTCTGATCCAGCTCCCTACTAGTGGCCTGGGAAAGCAGTGGAAGATGGCCCAAGTGCTTGGGCCTCTGCACCCATTTGGGAGACCCAGAAGACGCTCCTGGCTCCTTGCTTCAGATCAGCCCAGCTCTGGCTGTTGTGGTCATTTAGGGGAGTGAACCAGCAGATGGAAGACCTCTCTCTGTGTCTCTCCCTCTCTGTCTGTAACTCTGCCTCTCAAATAAATAAATCTTTTCAAAAAATAAAACTTAAAAAAATTAGTAATAATATTAGACTATTAAACTCCCCAGGAGTCAAGAGTCAAGTCCAAGTTCTGCCTCCAATTAAATGTGATACCTTGGGTAAATACTCAACTTTTTAAGTCTATTTTTACAAATGCAAAATAAGATTAATTTGATTTCTGCACTATGTGGTTTTGAAGCAGAGTTATTGCAAGAGATCCTTGAGTCAGACATACAGATTTCTTCGTTGTGTCTCTTCTGGGTTAACCAAATCTAAGATTCCAATTGTCTTTTAACCAATCAAATGGTGAGGATTAAAAGTAGCCTCATTATTAATTGTAATAAAGGAAATAGATTCAGAATTTTTAGATGAAATCTACACCTTACGATATGCACTGTGCACTCCAACTGAATGTTATCTAAGAAGTTAATAAGAAAAGTAACCAGGTCATCAGGTACTAAAAAATAACCACCTTGAACAAAAGCACAAATAAAATGTCCAGAAGAAAAAAAAAGTGCATGCTTGAAATACTACTCTTCAATAAGGGCATTTGAAAGGTTTAGAATTTAAAAGAAAACATTGTATGAGTTTGGGAACCATTAGACTGCTTTGAAAAATCCATAGAGTTGTTACCTTCCCAGTTAGCACTGACTTACCTGCCATAAACTCTCTCTATCGCCTTAGCAAGTAGAGTAGGGAAGTTTCTACAGTTTCTAGCAGTGAGGTGGAGAGGCAGTGTTTCTAACAGTGTGAGTACCTATCCTGAAGCACATGACAGCAAACTTGAATCCTTTAGCAGATTTTGATGCACTGGGGTGATACACACTGTATACAACATCACTTGCTTCTGAGTCATGATTAAAGATGAAGATTACTGACACTGATGGGAGGATGAATTCTGAAGCTAGATTGAAAAGTCTACCATGGATTGCTAGCAAACAGGCATCTCCCTCAGAGGAGTTAACTCAAAAGGAAATTGAGTTATAAGAGTTTCTGATTATAGGCATTTTTCAAAATCACTAAGATTTAGAATTCCAAAAATCTGAATTTTAACCTTGTATTAACCTCCATACACAATGCCCTATTTTTCTACAGACTCCCTAGCTTTCAGGCTTCATTTTTTGTGTACTATATTATGAACCTAAGATTTGTCTCCTGAATGCAGTTTTTGTGCTATATTTAGCTAAAGGATGCTTCCTGCTCTTGCTCTGTATGTATTCTTCAATGAGTGCAGTCTTTACTCATTGACACCATGAATAGTCTCCCTTCAAACACAACCTAAGAAAAAGCCTCCCTTTCTGTAAGGGAAATTATAAATTTGATTTATGAGACTATGTTAAAGTAAAAGGAACTTGAATTCAAGTAACTGTCCTTTAGGCCATTATGAGTTTACCCTTTTTGTTAATTATTTAAGTTCCTTTGCAATAGAATCTATGCTAGCCATAATGCTGATTTAAAACAAAGCATATACAACTTTAACTGTTACAGTGGGAACATCAAGTTCAAAAATATGTTTACCAGTTTCATAAAAGTTCAAGAGAAAGGCCTAAATTTAAGCCTATGTCCATACTGAATAAATTATTAATACCAATAAATTATCATTTTCTCAAGAAATTATAGAAAAGATTAATGAATTGACATTGGCAACATATTTTGAGTCTTCAAGAAAGATACTAAACAGATAATTTAATTGAATACATAACAATTTAGCTTAACAACTCAAATTTCATCTATAAATACACATAAAAATATGTGTACACTATCATATGTGTGTGGGGGGGTTATGCATGTATAACACTGAACAGGAGCCACTAAATTAAGAAGCCACCCATAACCGCTAACTTAATCATTATAGATGTACATGTAAATTGATCTTATTCTTACGTGAGACTTAGCTTAGTGCTATTCTTAGAATTTATTAAAGGAAAAACAATGAATAAGTGACCCCTCTGCCCTACTTGGTTAACATCTTATTGCTCTTTTGTTCATCAACTACACATTTATACAGAATTTATGTGTAGTAAATGCCTTCTAACTCTATGTGCATTTTAATCCCCTCATTGTTTACTGAAACTTGATGTTCTCCATTTACATTATAGTTAGTGAAGTTAAAGGTAATTTATAGAACCCATCACACTGTACCTACTTGGATAGCTGGATTAATTTACAACTATGTTCTTAAGAAATCTGTTATTCCTCAATATATATTCTCAAAGGGTCTTTAAAAACGTAGCTTTCCCATGTTGCCTCCTAGCTGCTTGTCTTCTGAATATACGATTTTCCCAGTTGTGGGCTTCTGTATTCTCGACATTTGTCTGTATCCTCTTCACTTCGAAGGGGCACCTGCTGTTACCATATAGCTTGACAACATCACGTCTATTTATGCACAAACTCCCTTTGAATTTTTTTTTTTAATTTCCCATCACTTAGATTATTTTCCAGAATCTCAAATTTTATTTATCCAGACTAAATCCCTCATCTTCTCCCTCAAATTTGATACTTTGTGATTTATATAATTTTGTTAATGGCATACAATCACCATAATGACACTCAGGCTTAAGAACTGTAATCTTGGACTGCAAAACCATATATCCATTTGGTCTCAGATCTTCAGAACTCAAACTTTCTAGGTTTAACATCTGCTTATGACTCTCCTTTTTAGCTTTTTTATCTTTATGAAAGCTCTTGGCACGTAATTTTACATGGTATATTACAATATCCTCAGGGTCCACTCCTGATCTATGCCTCCCATTGAGTGAAGAGCAACCTTTAGTTGCCATGCTAGTAAAATCCCAGTCAGTCTTTCGAAAAACTCAAAAAGATTCAATGGCTTACATCATGATTGAGCAACGGACAAATCCATTGACAATTCTCCTTGACATGATCTCTCAAATTTTTTTTTTCAGTTTCCAGTATTGTTCACAACTTTCTTTCAGACACCCCACATGACAACTTAAGGATGCTAATTGATATTCCCCAAGTTGAATGCTTTTCTTCCTGTTTGCATTCTTCCTAGGAAGCTTAAGCACTATAGGTAGAGTTAAAATTACAAGTAAGTACTTCTATATCTTAGGCACATTCTAAAAAAATCTAGAATAACTGGACCCTACTCTTTTCTTAATGTGTCTAATGACTTGATTCTACTCCAGATTAATTAATTTCAGCCTGTTTTCTTCCTACTAAGATGCATACTGTACAAGAAACACAAATTACCAACTTAAAACAGCACAAATTTTTTACCTCCTAGTTTCTGTGGGTCAGAATCCAGATATAGCATGGCTGGGGTCTCTGTTCAAGGTCTCACCAGAGCTGAAGACAAGGTGTTGGTCAGACCTACAGTTCTCAGCTGAGCTCAGAGTCCTTTTCCAAGCTGTGTTTTGGTAGAAGTTATTTGCTTGTGGCTGTGGGACTGAAACCCCTAACTCCTTTTTTCCTTCTAGCTGTGAGCCGAAGACCACCCTCCTCTAGCTATTTCAGGCAGTTTTGGCCATATGGCCCCCATATGCCATTTAGAACATAGACACTGGCCTTTTTTCCAGCCAACTAAAGTATGTCTCTCTGACTTCCTCTTTTGCAACCAGCTGGAGTAAATGCTCTGCTTTTAAAGACCTCGTGTGATTGGCTCAGACTCACACATGGATGATTGCTCTAGTTGGAAGTCAGCTGATTTGGGACCTTCATTACATCTGCACAATCAAGCCACAGCACTATCTAGTTGGGGTTTAATTGAAAAATGAGGAAAAGCTGTGTATACATCAGGAGCCAGGACTTGTAAGGAGCCATTTCGAAATCTGCCACGCCAGTCTACTTCTTTTTTCAGTGATGTTGACATATTTTACTACTATAAGCCAATACTTTTCTTCAGAAGAAGAGAACCTGCTGACTAGTTGTTGGCAAAATGCACAGCAACAAAAATTGTTGACTTTGGCTCCATATTCTCCACATTTCAAGAAGCAAAACAAATAACACTTGGATTTAGAAATTCAAGTGAAATGTGGAAGTATACACTTCTACCAGCTTATTTTGGTACGTTCCTTAATATAGGATATCATTCAAAAGCAAATTGCTATGGGAACCATACTGAAGCTCTTTAATGACGGATATTGCCAATTGACCAGAACAATTCTTCAATTATCTAGGCCAGATTTTTCTCTTATTCACATGTTAACAGACCTCAGGATCCAAATCAAGAATTCAATGAGTTTCAGCTTTTGTGGACTTTCTTGGACCCATGTGTGAAGTCTTATAGAGTTTAGACGACACATTTAGTATGGATAATATATATATATTGGCCTTGGTTAACAAAATAACAGACACAAACTATGTTGCTCTCTCTTTTGTCAAGCCTTTCCAGAATGTCAATATTTTAGAGCTTGTCAGAAAATTCAATCCCAAATTAGTTGCCTTATGTGTTCCTGGATTGCCTGGACCAGGTCTAAATTATTTAAGTGTTCAAAGCCTTAGCTATTCCTGGTAGCGAATAAATGTCTGATGGTGAAATGTTACATTTGTTCAAGATTTCGAAGACCCAGAAAGCTCCTTAAGGAGACAGCTTTCTCAAGATTAAATTCTACGCACTTTGCGTGAGAAAGTACTGCATGTAGAATGTGTTTGTATCTTCTCAAACCTATATTGGCGTATCTTTCCCACAATATTCCTCAATGTCTGCTGTATCAGTAGCTGTGTATCAGCTTTCTCTATTATCACATGAGAGTTTCGGCAATTGTTCAGTTCAGTTCAACAATCACATATGAAGGTACTTCAAAAATCTGTGAGAAATGGAATAAATATGAGCCTATTTTAAAAAAATTTGAAATTCATTCATAATTTACTCATATTAATAAACTGTTTTTAAAGATTTGTTTATTTATTTGGAAGGCAGAAGAGTTAGAGAAAGAGGAGGAGAGACATAGAGATTTTTCCATCTGGTGGTTCATTCCTCAGATGGCCTCAATGGCTGGGGCTGTGCCAGGTTGAAGCCAGGGGCCAGTAGCTTTATCCGTGTCTACCACATGCATAGCAGGGGCCCAAACACTTGGACGGTCCTCTGCTGCTTTTCCCAGACCATTTGCAGGAAGCTGAAACATAAATGGAGTAGCTAGGACATGAACCAGTACCCATAGAGGATGGGCATCACAGGTAGTGGCTTAACCCACTGTGCCATAATACCAGCCCCCATATTATACATTTTCTAAGAACTTTTTAAAGACCTTTGTATTAAGAGCCTAAGAATCAAGACATCAGGCCGTGTCTAATGAGTTTAAAGATGAGTAAGCATACCTTCTCACGAAAATATTAATAATATGACTCATTGCTCCTTCCATTTTACTTTAACTGCCTAGAAACAGGCAGCTGGATTTGGTATTCTCTTCTGGTAACATATTTTGGATGACATTTATATCTTCATTTAAATGAGTGGTCTCTCAATTTTTATTTTTAATTCTTTTCTTTATATATTTTTGCTTCACATCTTTTGGAAGTAGATAACACTTTAAATATAACACATACAAAAAGAAATAGTTAATATTTTTGATATTTTCTTTTCAAATTGTGCATTGGATTATCTTTAGAGATTGAAAGTACTCAGCAATCTTATTATATATAAAGTCCCTTTACAAACATTCAGACAATTTTGTTTTCTTGTTAAAATTAAATTATTCTCAGTGTAAATACTTTCAGAAGATACAATGTTTCCATTTTTTCCTTTATGATTCAATGAGAATCATAAAAAAACTCAATAGGAACTCAACAACTGTATCAGTAATGCATTGTAACTTTTTTATAATGTTCACATCAAAACAACTTTGTCTTCTATAAAGTAGCATCATGTAAAAAATGAAAGGGAGAAGAAACTGACATTTATTGTATTATTTCTATGTCCACGATACTAGGCAAATCATTTTACTTGGATTATCTTTTTAAACAACTCTATAGGTGGTTAGACAGAAGAGTAATATTTGTATTCCATGAGACAACTGAACTAGGCACTTCAACATATTTGAGTACTTACAGCACTTAATACTTAAGCAATCCCATAAAGCTTTAATTAACCTCATATTACACAAGGAAAAGATAAACATCAGAGAAATTAAGCAACCAGTTAGAGGTTATGCAGATTAACATAAGAAGTCCAGTGCGGTAGAGAATCCCATGATGATCCCCAATTCTCCACGCCATTATACAATCCTCTCCTCTTTAATGTAACAAATCCAAGGTGGTAGCAAAGGTGCTGGCACACCACTCTTGTGGTCATGCTACCTTTTATAGCAAAGATGAAGAATTGGGCAGAAATAGACTGTCTCATCAAAGGACCTTCAGTTAGTCACATGGCAGAAGATACTGGGTGTCTGAGACCTCATCAGCGGAGGCCTTTAAAAGTGGCTGCAGAAGTTAAACATGGGACGCAGCAGCAGCAGGTGGCTCTCTAGTTGGTCTGAAAAGCCATGTGACTGAGAACTTCAGTCCTGGAACCCCAAGGAATGGAATTCTGCCGACGCCCAGTGACCCTGGAAGAACACCTAGAACTGAAGATGGGATTGCTTCCCTGGCCTACACTTGCTTTCAGCCACACAGCCCTGGAGAGCAGACCTGGCCACGCTAGGCTCAGCTTTCTGACCCACAGAAACTGTGGGACACTAAATAACTGCTGTGTTAAGCCACTAAATTAGTTGTAATTTGTCACGCAGCAATAGAAAACTTGCACACCAGGTGTGCCTCATTTAGAGTCATAAACTGTTTCCATTATATTGCAATAAATTTTCTTATGACTCATGGCCAATGCTGTAGTTGCTCAACAAGCAGCTCTTCTACCGTTTATTCTTGCCACCCTAACTTTTTTCCTTGCAGGTAAGGCATGGGAAAACGAATATGTTCAAGACAAACAAATATAAAGGGCAATAATTTGGGAGGCTTCAGGGAAAGATCTTCCTCTGTGATAAAGGAGGGAAAGATGTGAGGACATTAGCATCTTCCTGCTTTGATGTGGTTGCAGGAGGATGCAATTGTTTGCAAGTGCAATCAGCATACTGTGTTTATGAAGGGAAGGCCACAGACAGAAGACAAGTAAACTGCAGCTCTGCCAGCACTGAGCTCCTTAGAGGCAAACACACCGGAACGTGAGAAAACAACTTCTTACCGTTTTGGCCTCTTGTGACAACACACATAGGAGAGACCAGATGGGAGGTCACACTTGCAGGTGAGCACATCTGTAAATGGGATCTCCAGAGCAACAACCAAGGGGAGATGGCTGTGTGTATGACATCTAGTTTAGGGAACTGGGTCTTGTGCTTTGCAGGCTGGCAGGCTGGAGCATCAGGGAAAAGTTGCAGGTTGAGTCCTGGGGCAGCGTGTTGTGGAAGCAGGAAGCGCCGATGCTGCGGATGAATCTGACGGTAGTCTTGCGGCGGGCTGCCTCTTGGCTGGGGAGGTCAGCCTTTTTGTTTCAGGCCTTCAACCAATGGAATGAGGCCCACGCACATCAGGAAGGGGTAATCTTTACTCAAAGTCCCACAGATGTAAATGTAAGTCTGGTGCAGAAACAACCTCACACAAGCATGCAGAACTATATGTGAAAAAAAAGCTCAAATATTGGAAAATATTAACGAGTTAATGCATAAAATTAACTATCACTTTATCTTAAGTGATACAGGAGGGAAATATATATTATACCCTGACGATAACTCTATAAGCTGGGTGAAGAAAGAAAATTTGACTTCATTAGTAAAAACAGCCGTCATTCACTGCTAATTTTATGCTGAGACACTTTTCATAAATTGATTTATTTAATCTATACTTAATCAGTAGGAATTAAAACTTTCATGGGATTACAAATCTTTGATTAATTTATTCAAAAGTTATTTGGCTTAGAGTTCATAAACAGCAGTAACCTTTAATTAATGCTCTTTATAACAAGTGCTTTAATAATAGCCAAAGTTGCTATCCTTATGCAACTTACAGCCTAGGAGGCAGATCAGACCCTAAATGAATAAACAAATAAATAAGTGACATAATCCCAGCTAGTGAATAGTGAAGAAGAAGTTTAAGGCAGGTTATGGAATAAGGAGTGAAGGAAGAGGCGGTGTGTTTTCAGGAAGTGGCATTTTCCCAAATATGGGGACAGCTCAGTGTTTGAGAAATACGACAGCCAGCAGCGACGTGGAATGAGCTGTGGCCCAGGAGTCATGAGATGATGGCTGACCTAGCTGGAACTAAATCACACATGATTCACACACTGGGATATTTTGAACCAGAAGCTGCTGTGACCAGATTCAAGTTTTAAAAAGATCACCCAGAGTGGAGCCATACTGGAGAGGCAGGGGTGGGAGAGCTTGCCATGGAGGTGGAGTTAGGTGGAAGGGGTGGAGCCAGAGGAATGACTGTTGTCGGTCCCTTTCATGGATCAAGAAATTGGACGTGGGAAATGTTGAAAATTGCACTAGGTAACACAACGAGTGGTATTACATATATATGGAAACAAATCTTTCTGGAGTCCAATAGTCATACTGTGTGCACAATTTTGTCTTATTTTTAAGAGAAACAATTATGGACAGGCATTTGGCCCAACACCTTAGACACTGCTTGGGAAGTGTGCACTCACTAATGGAGTGCATGATTGGAGACCCAGTCCCACTTGCAATTCTGGCTCCATGCTAATGCACACACTGAGAGGCAACAGGTTGAGGCGCAAGTCCTTCTGTCCCTTCCAGCCATGTGTGAGACCCAGATGCAGCTCTAGGCGCCTGGTTTCAGCCTGACCTAGCTCTAGCTGTTGTGAGCATTCGAGGAGTGAGTCAGCAGGTGGGAGCTCTCTGTCCCTCTGCCTTTCAAATAAAATGGAAACAAGTTTTTTTAAAAAAGTTTTTTTTAAATATAAGTAGTAAAATTTCTATTGTACAGGACTAGTAGTCTGTGGGGAAAATGGACTCCATGGTATTACACCTTGGAAAGTAAAGTACAAGAAACACTTGACAAAACTAACCTGAAAGGAGAAAAATGCCTGACCAGTGAAGAATCTTTCTTCAAGGCAAGTAAATCAGAATTATCAAATTTAGAGATCTTCCTATGAGTTCACTTGGTAGGAGAGTAATAATCTTTTGTTTTCTCTTGACCTGGATTATTGAAATGACTTCACTTGAGGAAGAATTTATATGTAGATGGGAAAGCCATGATCCCATTTAAATTCTTATGGTAAGTAAATAGATGATCTCTGATCATCCATTGTAAAACAAACATACTGAACTTGAACATCACACTTTTCCCCCTTCCATACTAATGACAGAAAATTTCTAAATCCCTATAATGAGAAATAGCTTTTATAAAACAATTATCCTATAAACACACACACAACTGATCATACACTTCAAGAAATAGTATTTGTTTCCATATCTCGTGATGACCTCTAGAATTTTAATTCTTGTCTATATATTTTTCAGGCTAGTTCCAAACCATTCAATTGGTTTCAAAGCCTACAGAGTGGTCAATGACCAGAGGCTCAAAAGCAATAGGGCAGGATTCTCACTGGAGGAAAATTGCTAATATTTGGCTTCAGTGCCCGTTTGTGTCTTTCCCAACTTAGGTGCAAGACTATTACATGGTTGTTCTGAGGCCAGTCCATAGCCTAGAGCATTTGGGTCTGTAAATCTGAAAGCAGTAACTGTCTGTGAGCCATTCCTTGACATTCCACCTCTCGAAACATTTGCCTTTGCCAACAGGGAGCCATATGTGGGGGTGCAGCAGAATTAGGGATCTCAGATTGACTTCCGTCTAAGGTAGAGGTAGAGGCAGAGGCTCCTCATTCAGCTGCACAGGCCTCTGCCCCACCTGCACCCCAGGTTGGTGAAGGGCTCACCAGTCAACAGTTAAAAGCGAGAGCTCTTAAAGGAGATGTAGGAGATGTCGTGCACCAGCCCTGCTCTAACACTGGCTTCAAAGGTTACATAATGTGCGTTTCAGCTTACTTAGGTTTGAAATTCCACTAAGGGAATCTCACTGAGGGTGACGCTGGGGTAGTAGCAAAAGGCTAAGCTCAGAGCATGGCACAAATTGAGCATTTGGTGATCACTGCTATTATTAGCGCTATTGACAGAGCAAGGGCAAGAGTACTGAGGGCATTTAGAGCAGAAGAGAGTGACAAATACATTTCCTCATCATTTAACTCCTCCCAACTTTAGGCACCTATTAGCCAAGTACACAGGAAGAAGAATAGAGGTTAAAAGTAGTCTTAGGCTGGACAAGTTCCACCCTCTTATGGAAAAGGAAAATGACCCAGAGGGATTCAATGTCTTCCCAATACCACACAGCTGATGTGTCCCAGAGTTTGGACTGCTTCCAGGATTCATGAGAATACCTCATAACACTTTTAATTTCCAAAACCATATGCCAATTCTTTTTCATTGCTAAGAAGTAAATATGAAGGGCTGGTGCTGTGATACAGTGGGTTAAAGTCCCGGTCTGCAGCGCCGGCATTCCATATGGGCTCCAGTTCTAGTCCTGGTTGCTCTACTTCCAATCCAGCTCCCTGCTAGTATGCCTTGGAAAATGACCCAAGTCTTTGGGCCCTTGCACCCATGTGGGAGACCCAATAGAAGCTCCTGGCTCCTAGTTTTGGATAGGAACAGCTCCTGCTGTTGTGGCCATTTGGGGAGTGAACCAGCAAATGGAAGACCTCTCTCTCTCTCTTTGTGTCTACCTCTCTCTGTAACTCTTTCAAATAAATAACTACTTAAAAAAGATAAAAATATAAGAAAAGAAGTAAATATGAACATGTAGTAAATATTTTAAGAGTTAAGGACTCTGGGTTTTTGGTGTATGTCTACCACCGATATATATGGATACTCAGAAAGTTTATGGAAAAGCAGAATTAAAAGGTAAGTTTAGGGGCAGGCAAGGTAAGCGTGGACATGGGGTTAAGGGGCTGGTTAGGATGCCCACATCTCACAATACAGTACCTGGTTTGCGTCCCAGCTGTGACTCCTGAGCCCACCTATAAAGGCAATCCTGGGTGGGCAGCAGCGATGATTCAAGTAATTGGGCCCCTGCCATCCACATGGGAGACCCAGGCAGAGTTCCTGCCTCCTGGCTTTGGTCTTGCCCAGCTCTCACCATGGCCAGCATTTGGAGATTGGACAACAGATGGGAATGGTGTCTGTGTGTCTGTCTACCTGTCTCGCTCTCTCTGGCTTTCTGCTGTTCAAATAATTAAGTAATGTTCTTAAAAAGATAAGCTATTTTGATGCAAAAAATTGGAATACATGACTTGATCTCTCATAATAAGCATTATTCATGAACCCTGTGAAGATCTCTCATATGTATTGATTTTGAAGTTCTTTTGCACCAAAATAAATTTTTCTTTATGAAGTTATTTTATTTACTTGAAAGGCAGAGAAACAGAAACAGATTTCAGGCAGTAATATGAAAAAATTTTTTTCTTGTACAAAGGAATTATATCTTTCTATATATACTTTAATTTAAAAATTGTAGGTGATTACTTTTTTAAAAGGCTGCAGATTATCCACAGGCACAATCACAGATGAGCATTTGGTGCAGTGGTTAAAATCCTCACATCTGATACCAAACCGTGTGGTTTTGAGTCTCCACTCCACTCCTGACCCGCCTTCTTCCTAATATGCACTCCAGAAGGCAAAGATGATGGCTCAGTAATGCGATCCCTGCCACTGAGCTGGGAATCCCAGACTGAGTTCCAGACCCCTGGCTTCATCCGTTGTGGGCATTTGAAGAGTGAATTAGCATATGGAAGTTCTTTCTCTCTCTCCCCATCTTTCAAATAAATAAAAAGAAAAAAATATGTTTTTAAAGTACAAACTTACAATATAACCAATAGTATCTTTTTGATAATTAAAATTCCAAATTTTTATGCACATAGAGTTTTATCCTAAGGCAGGAACATGATGTAAATTCTATTTAGGGTTGTTTTTCAGTAATTGACAACACCTGAGACGTCTATGTTCAACAAATATTTCCATAGAGTTGCCTACTTCCTAAACCCTATTCTAAGTATTGCAGATACAGTGACCCCATTTGTGTCGTTACAAGAAGAAATATCGGTACTAACAGAGGAATATTAACAAGTGTGTTGTCTGTAGAAGAGCACAGTGCTCAAATGGGATGGAACATCATTTATTCCAGTCAGGCAAAGGAATTCTAGTGTTGTAACATATTTCCTTTAGTCAAATTCTTGAACATTCACATTGTTTCCAACCTTCCACTAGAATTTTGTTTTTTTGAAAACAAAAGCACTCCAGCACATATGCTTCTGGCTAAATGTTAGCATGATTTCCTGATGATTCACTTAGAATAAATTCTTAGAAGAGAAATGGAGGGCTCATGATCTATGGACCATTTTAAGGTGTCTACTGTTCATTTAGCCACCTTCCAGAAAGGTTGTACAAGTTACAGCACATCACCTGCTGTATCACACCCTCCTACTTGCCAACCACGGGTGGGTGCGTTGGGAAGTTCCATCTCTCCTTGTCTTTCTCTCACCCTCCCCTTTTTTCCCTCCCTCCCTCTCTAGAGAGAATGTTAAATCACTTCGTTCAGGTTTATTTAATTTGACTAAAATAAGAATCTCTTAGGGGAATTACAAAAATCCAAATTACGAGGCCTCTGAAAAATGCTCTTTAAGGGAAGGCACTGGGACATTTAATTTCTTAAGAAATGCAAGTTACTCCTTTTTTAAAAAAAGATTTATTTTGTTTGATTGAAATGCAGGGTGACAGAGAGCAAGGATGAGACAGAGGCAGGAGAGGAGAGAGAGAGAGAGAGAGAATCTTCCATTTGCTTGTTCTTTCCCCAAATGGCCACAATGTCTGGGCCTGGGCCAGGCCAAAGCCAGGAGCCAGGAGCATGGGACTTCATCCACGTCTCCCACATGGGTGCAGGGGACCAAGCACTCGGGCCATCCTCCACTGCTTCCCCAGGCACGTTAGCAGGGAGCAGGATCAGAAGCGGAGCAGCCTGGACTCAGACAGGTACTCATGTAGGATGCCTGCCTCCTGTGCCACAACACTAGCCCCACATTACTCTTTATAACACACACACAGAGCCAAAGCAATTTTATTAGTCTATGGAAAATGTAAAGTCTCCTGGGTCTCATATTACTGACTGCAAAACTATTCATCCAAGGACATGCTTTGTCTAAACTCTGAGAGTGGAATTTATTAAAAAGTTCAAAAAAAGTAGGCTGAACTGTATTCAGTATTTCCTTGTTTATTTTACTCACACAGATTCAGATTAATGGGTGAGAGAGTATCATTTAAATCAATGAAGCAATTAATAGAGTTTTTCTTACTCTATGCATTTTCAAGCAGGAAGTAGCTGTGTTCTGCAAGATAATTTGCGTTCTATATTTGTTTTGTTTTGGAGGTTTTTTTTTCCTTTTGAAATGTATTTATTTATTTGAAAGTCAGAGTTACAGAGAAAGTGAGAGACAGAAAGAGAGAGAGAGACCTTTCATTTGCTGGTTCACTCCCCCAGATGGCTGCAATGACCAGGACTGAGCCAGGCAGAGCCAGGAGCTAGGAGCTTCATCTGGATCTTCAACATGTGTACAGGGACCCAAGCACTTGACCCACCTTCTGCTGCTTTTCCCAGGCCATTAGCAGGGAGCTAGATTGGAAGTGGAGCAGCCAGGATATGAATTGGCACCCTTATGGGATGATGACATCACAGCCAGCAGCTTAACCTCTGTGCCACACTGCCAGTCCCCACGTTTATTTTGTTTCAATATTTTGATTGATTTATTTAAAAGACAGAGTGATAAAGAAAGAGAGAAAGACAGATAAAGGGTGAGATCTATCTTCCATCCACTGGTTCATTCCCTAAATGCACACAGTGGCTGGGGCTGGCCCAGGACAAAGACAGGAGCCAGGAACTTCTTCCACGTGTTCCACTTGGGCCAACTTCCACTGCCCTCCCAGGCACATTAGCAGACAGCTGGATTGGCAGTGGAGCAGTCAGGACTGAAACCAGCGTTGACATTGCAATGGCAAATTAAGTTGACTGCGAAACCACACCAGCCCTGCTCTACATTTATAAAACACATATTAGACCCTCCAATACCAGTTCCTAAGCTAAAGTTGATGATAAAGAGTTGAATCTTCAGAATTTGCAATTTCTTACAACAGAACAGCTTTCCAACTTGGTTACAGATATATCTAAGAAACATAAAGTATGATATATTGCAATAGAATCATATACAGAGTGCTATAGGAAAAAGAAAGATAATCGAATGATAGTACTTAAAAATTATTTGAAATAAAGAGAAGCTGAATTTAGCTTAGAAATCAAAATTCATGGGACAAGAATTGTGGGGCAGCATGTTCAGCTGCCACCCTGCAATGTCAGAATCCCATGTGAGTATAGGTTCAAGTCCCAGCTGCTCTGCTTCAAATACAGCTCCTAATGGGCCTGGGAAAGCAGTGAATATTGTCAAAGTGCTTAGGTCCCTGCCACACATGTGGGATACCAGGATGGAGCTCCTGGTTCCTGGCTTTGGCCTGGCCCAGCCCTGGCTGCTGCAATCATTTGGGGAGTCAACTAGCAGATGGAAAATCTCTCTTTCTCTGTCTCTCCCTCTCTCTCTATAACCCTGCCTTTCAAATAAGTAAATTTTTTTAGAAAAAAACACTACATGCACAATTTTTAAAAATAATTTGCGGGGGCCAGCACCATGGCTCTCTTGGTTAATCCTCCACCTGTGGCGCCAGCATCCCATATGGGTGCCAGGTTCTAGTCCCGGCTGCTCCTCTTCCAGTCCAGCTCTCTGCTGTGGCCCGGGAGTGCAGTGGAGGATGGCCCAAATCCTTGGGCCTTGCACCCACATGGGAGACCAGGAGGAGGCACCTGGCTCCTGGCTTTGAATCGGCGTAGCTCCGGCCGTAGCGGCCATTTGGGGGGATGAACCAATGGAAAGAAGACCTTTCTCTCTCTGTCTCTCTCTCACTGTCTAACTCTGTCAAATAAAAAATAATAATAATAATTTGCAAATTCATTAAGTCTATTAGCATATTTGGATAGCATTTTCAAAGATAGCATACAATCATAAACCACAGTTACTATTTCCTTTATGCAGACAAATGATTGTCCCCTAAACCTTATTTCTTTTTTTTTTTTTTTTTTATTTTTGACAGGCAGAGTGGACAGTGAGAGAGAGAGACAGAGAGAGAAAGGTCTTCCTTTGCCGTTGGTTCACCCTCCAATGGCCGCCGCTGCAGCCGGCGCACCGCGCTGATCCGATGGCAGGAGCCAGGATCCAGGTGCTTTTCCTGGTTTCCCATGGGGTGCAGGGCCCAAGCACCTGGGCCATCCTCCACTGCACTCCCTGGCCATAGCAGAGAGCTGGCCTGGAAGAGGGGCAACCGGGACAGAATCCGGTGCCCCGACCGGGACTAGAACCCGGTGTGCCGGCGCCGCAAGGTGGAGGATTAGCCTATTGAGCCACGGCGCCGGCCCCCTAAACCTTATTTCTTAGTGACGCTTTATTCTCACTAAGCAACAATCAATCAGTCACCTGCTTAGCAAACTTTATTGGCAGTATTACAGCAATTGCAACAGAATGAACAACAATGTGGACAAATATATGATTCGATCCTTACTGCAATTGAACAGGCTCTTTCCTTCGCAGAGTAGAACTTTCCCTGGTCTGTAACTCTCAGGCAGATACAGCACCTAAAGCAGCTCAGTAACCTCCAACAGGCACTTGCATTCAATACCTGTGCTTGGTACCTAACATATTTAGAAATTGTCTGTCCTATTAAACCGGAACGTGATAGCATCGGATACACTAAACATGTTGTCCTTTCTTCCATGTTATGGCTCTCTGCCTCTGGAATGCATATATGGACGTTCCAATATCAGAGAGGCAGAAGCATTTGAAGCAATAGGATGTAATTTAAAATGTGACCCTCTACATTCCTTCAAGTTTCCAAATATTTTAACATCTCTGGCATGGATTCCTTAACAGCTGATTTTTATGTTTCTTTTAACATTTTTCAATACACTTTCCAGTAACTGTTATCTGTCAGCTCAGGAAGCCTTCCCAATAACATTCCAAGAACTAATTTTTTAAAAAGAGTGCATTTGGGTGTTTTTGAAGATAAATTTGTAAAGAAACAAGAACACTTTAGAATGAGTAAGATTGCTTCTATTTGTACAAATCCCAATGCTTTCGTTAATCTTGTTTTAACAGTGGCCAGTAATAGTGCTTTCACTGCTTCCCCTTGGAAACCAGGCCAGTTCTATACTTCCATCCGAACGAGTGGGTTTCGTAAAGAGACAGTGAGTTGGAAATAATCGCACTCCGAGGGAGTCAGGCCAGAGGATTTGGAGGCTCCACGTAAATATTTCACTACCAGAATGTTCCAAATGAAGCAAATGTTTGGGCAGCCCTTCCCTTTGCTGGGACTAACTCTGGTGATGGCTGTCTTTGTGCTAGCAAACAGAATATAAGGAAGAGGAGAGGACTTCTCCAGTTCTCTGCCCAGAAACATGCTCCCACTAGGAATAGATGGCCAACAGAGTTTTGAAAATATATACGTCACTGCAACTACACACACACACACGCACACGCACATGCACACACACAAACACACATCGTCAGAAATTCACTGAAACTCCTACCTAATAGGAAGGTTTCGGGGTGAACGAGGTGGCACAGGAAGAGGCGGTGGGAATTTTGGTACATGGGTGTATAACTAACAAATATTTTTGTTGGCCTGCTGCCAGATAATTTAGGAATCACTACTGTGCTAACCAAAATTTTTGGAAACTTTTGAAACTAAATTCATGTATGTTTCTGAATTCTGTGGTGGCTGTGGGATGGAAAGATTCAATGAAGAAACAGACAATAAAAATGCTTTTTATTTATAAAAGACTTTAGCAGGAATATGCTTTTAAATTGTGGATTTTGAAATTTTCTTAGTGTAGAGCTAATCATTAAATTCAAACAAATAATGAAACATTTCCTTTAATATTTTTATCTAATCACAAGTATTAATCTTTATTTCAAAGAACTAAACCATTTTTGAAGGTTCTATCATCTATCCAATATTAAATCCAGGGATCTTGAAGCTTTGGTTGATAACTAATCTCATAATTGCTACACTTTATGATTTACATGAGAACTATTTGATAAAATAAGAATTCAAGGGACGATGACTATAGTCACTAGACTTAAGCTAACTCTCAAAAAACTGGGAATTCTGTCTGACATCAAACATTGCTTCTTGAAGACAAAATTTCCCATCACATAAAGCTAAGGATGTGCAGAGTGTCATTTTTCAAGAGAACTAAGTGGGGCCAGCACTACGGCACAGTAGGTTAAGCATCTGCTTGTGGTTTGAGTTTCAGCTGCTCCACTTCTGATGCAGCTTCCTACTGATGGCCTGGGAAAGCAGGAGAAGATGGCCCAAGTGCTTGGGCCCCCGCATCTTCACGAGAAACCTGGAAGAAGTTCCTGCCTCCTGGCTTCTGATTGACTCAACTCTGGCCATTATGGCCATTTGGAGAGTGAACCAGCAGATGAAAGAGCTTTCTCTCTGTCTCTCCTTCTCTGTGTCTGTAACTCTGCCTCTCAAGTAAATGAATTAAAAAAAAAGAGTCCTAAGTGCTACAGATTCATAAGAAGACATTGTATCCAATTTATTTAGGAATTCGTGGATGAAATCAGATCTGGACTAGCATTAAATAGAGCCAGGTCCAAATTAAAGACATGATGATTTAAAGTACAAGATCATTATGTAATTGCAAATCCTCTCTGTAACCTTCAGAATTCTGCGGAATGTGGAGATAGAGAATACGAGGCCCTGCATCAGCCAGGCCCTGTCTGCCTTTCTGAATGTTCATCTTGCCAGACTTCATGGAGAAGTGCATGCTTTTGTCACACAAACTACATGCAGCCACGTGGGAAGCATGCACACTGTTCTTTCTTCATTCGAGTATGTGCACGAGTTTACTCCAAGCGCTGCTGGAGCGCACCTTGAAAAATTTCCCCTCGTCATATCATTGTTTCTGGGGCCTTAGGGGCAGAAATTTGAATTAGTTATACTTCTCAGTTCATTCCACATTATCATCACTGGGCCAAACTAAGTTCCTCTCTCGTTTTAGATGTTTACTTACTACCTTGTAGCTCCTCGCTCACTCCAATCTCTCTGTAGAATGCAGTATTTCATTCCATTTAATGAATATCATTTTCTTTGTATATTTTAAATATACATAGCTTGAATGCATGTGTTTTTGAATTTATGAAACTGTGCTGTTTTTAATTTCTCACTGTTTCTTATTTTCACCAATTATATATTCAGGATCCATCCATGTCCCTATGAATCTGTGTATCTATTATATTTAATGCTATCCATAGTTTATGGGGAGTATGAGCATAGAGTTGTCTAGAGGAACCTGCTGTCAAACACACACAGTTATGCACACACTCATGTATACATACTCGCATGTCCTCACACCACACAAATAAACAGAAACACACACATACACATGCACACATTTACGCTCACACATACACAAATGCTGCAACAATGATGCTCCTACTTGCCCTGTCCTGAGCATGTAAGAATTTCTTTGAATCCAGGAGTGGAACCACTAGGTCATAACCTATGACTTTAATTGATTCATCCCAATAGTTCCAGACTAGTCTCTGAAATGACCAATCTTGATTCCCTCCCCCATGTCCTCCTGCCATGTTCCTTGTAGTTGGGGTAGAGGTGATACAGACAACTCCTTACTTCCTGTTTTCTTCAACGTTTCTTTTCTTATTATACTGAGACCAGGCACTGTGTTCTCTCACTCAGCCTCCTTGGCTCCCCCTGAAAATTCTCTCCTTGGCAAGTGAATAGCCATTCAAACTGGTGCCTCTGTGGGGAGGTGATCCCAGGTGCATCTTACTAAGCTGCCATCTCGCTCCTCCCACTCCAGAACGACTGAGAGTTCCCATAGCCGTACATCTCTGCCCACACTTGGCATTATTCAGCTTTCTGGTTTTTTCCAATCTAATAATGTGTGAGATTACTGAAACAACTTCTCAGCACTGGGACTGAATTGTATCTCTCACTTGTCCGTCAGCGCGTATTAGTCTGTAAAACGGTAGATGCCATTGAAACCCAAATCTACATTTAAAGAATAAAGCTTTTGAGGAAGCAAGGCTAAGAGAGAAAAACAGAGAGACTCTTACCCAAATTAACCAAACAAGGAGTTGGCTAAGTTGACCCAGATGTCATGCAATTTCAGTTCCAACTGCATGTGCATTTGCATGTATCAGAAGGCAGTGCATCCACGCCTCAAGCGTTAAGAATTATTATAAATTTTTTAAACAATTCACTTTTTGGTAGGAATAATATATTCAGCTCCTTTATGCATAACATTAATCCCAAGACAACTCTGTGACAGGTGATGTCAACTTACGCTTTTCACAATAGCGTTAATGGAAGCAGAGGTCTTGTTAACAGTTAGTAAATGCTCTTTCCATCCGTCCATGAGCTTCTCAGCGTGAGGCTTCAGCCCCAACAGCAGCATCTGCTCAGCAGGTTCTAAACGCCTGCTCTAGTTCTCCAAGCTTCACCATGTGAGGGGCTGAAAATCTCGAGAACAGAACTTGTCAGCACAGCCTGCTGATGCACCTATGTCAGGATTGCCCAAGGAATTCTTTGTTTGCTTTGTTCTGACCTTTTCAAAGTCTTCATTAATTCCTACATTCAAAAAGCATTCTTTCAAGTATTTTGGAAGAAATTATTTCATCCACTTGTTATTGATTTATATCCTGCCCATTACAAAAAGAATTTAAGTAGCAGATAGTTCATCACTTTTTATTTCAATGACATTCTGAATTTTATGGCTTTTACCTATGAGCTGGACATTTTTTTCCTTAATGCTTTTTGTTTCTTCTTAGAGAAAAGGTCACATGCATTTCTATGTGGCTCGCAGTGAGGCAACCCATCTCATCCCAGGGGATATCGCTTGTGTTACATACAGATTGACTCTCCACAGAGATCTTTGATTTTTATCCTTTGTAGACCTATATATAATTCTTCTTATATTCCAGTCCTGTGTGACAAAGACTTTCTACGTCTGTGTGGCTTAATTAGAAAGAAGCAGGCACACATATGGCTCACAGGTTTGGAATCAGAAGCTTGGAATTTGAGTTATTCCACCATGAACCTTACTTGAGATTTGGAACATTTGATGAAAATTTTTCAGTTTGCGTTCTATAACTTGTGGTAACACACCTGCATTTCAATATGAATGTTGATTACCTTCTATTGAGCACTTCATGTAAAGCTCTATGTCCAGTGCGTTCATCTTAACATTTTATCTGTGGAAAGCGCTTGGATTGTCAGGAAAATCGACCCTGGTGAGCAGGCACTAGTATAACCTTCACTTTATAAATGAAGCAGTTGAGAACCAGGGAAAACAACTAACTTGCTCAAGGCCACAAACCTTGTCAACAATGAAGCCAAGATTCTAACCTTAGCAGTACAGAATCTCTGGTCTAGATCAGGGCCTAAAATCCCTAAGGTTATTATCATCATAATGTAAAAGGAGAGGCTTACATGTGAAAAAGAGGGACAGAGAGAAGCCACTTCATGAAATCCAGGCCATTCATCAAAGAAGGATGCACTTTTCTCTGAAGGGAAGAGAGAACCTTCACTTTGCTTATGGCTATGTCCAAATACTGATGGAATGTATGGTCACAAAAGGCTTCCATAGCTTTGGCAGCCCATGGCAAGAGTCTCGGATGATCACTGATGTCATAAATAAGAGTATCAATTATTAAATCAATAACAGGAGTCACTGTGCACTTACTCCCCATGTAGGCCCTCGTCCTTAATGAGTTGTACTATGAGAATCGACTACAAATCTTCTTCGTAAACTGTTGAAATCTGTGCTTAACATGGAGTTGGTCCTCTGTATATAAAAATCAAACTAAAAATGAACCATAATGAAGAAGCGGATGGGAGAGGGTGAGGGAGGTAGGGTGGGAGTTTGGGTGGGAGGGTGGGTATGGGGGAAAGAACCACCATATTCCTAAAGTTGTGCCTATAAAAAATGCATTCATTAAATAAAAAACTTAACAAAAAAAGAAATCCAGGCCATTTAGGACTCTCTTCACTCTCTTAACCAAGTTCCATTCCAACAATCTCCCACAGCATTCCATTGATTATATTGTTACAGGACCAAGTGAATAAACACCCATGCTCCTCACTTCTCTACTTTCTTTATGACTGCAAGCATTACCCAATTTTTTTGCAGCAAAAATATCAG
Organism: Oryctolagus cuniculus; assembly: GCF_051225735.1. NCBI lineage: Eukaryota > Metazoa > Chordata > Mammalia > Lagomorpha > Leporidae > Oryctolagus > Oryctolagus cuniculus. The sequence continues at coordinate 69,471,217 of NC_142874.1, forward strand.
AGCATACATACAAAGGATAGGCATAAATTTAGGTATTTTTAAAAATTTCATCCAAGGGAAAATTGACCCAAATCTAACAATCATGGCATCAGGGCTATTTGTCCTTCAACTGTTTATATAGAAACCTAAAAGTCAAATTTCTGGCATCAGTATGTCGTATTTTATTCTCAGAAGACAACCACACACAATTTACCTTTTTTATGTTAACAAAGACATGCCAATAAACATTTATGAAACGCTCAACAGGTGCCAAGTACCACGGCAGAGGGTGGGAATGCTTAGATTAATGAGGCAATACCTAACCTCTGAAAATGTGTACACGGAAGACAGAAAATATTTAAACTTTCTGTAGAAGCCATGAATGACGTAAGCCAAGATTTATCTTTTGTTGTCAAATTCACTTGTTTTAAAAGCTGCAGATACAGAGCTTAATCTAACCTATTATTTTAAGCAACAATATGACCCCTAGAATTTCTTTTATTCGAGGATGTATATGTACAGAGACTTTCTTTTAAGTCTTGTGTGGATAAAAACAAAAGAACTTGTACGTTTAGACAGCTTTCTAAGGTCAAGTTAAAGACATTCTGAAGAGTGACTCCATGAGCAAGGTTAATACATTCTGAACAATTAATTCAAATGAAAATTCCATGGGAAATCATCCAATTTTCTACATAGAAAATATGTTTGAGATAATGCATTTTTTAGATGTTTCTGATAGATTTATGTTTTGATTTTGTGCTTATTTAAACTCCCACCTCATTACTCAATGTAACAATATCTTCAATACAGGAATAACATGCTGATGTCATGGTAGGAATTGGAATGGCTTTCCAAACACAGATAACAAACGGGTTGCCCTATCTAACCACACAAGCACAGATACAGAGTCAATCCCAGTGGAACAAAAGTCTTTATTGCCCTTGTGACCACAGTCACGACTGGTTCTTGTTCTTCAGATCTGGCATTAAAAACTTCTCTTAAAATAAGTCTTTCCTTGGCCCTGCCATCTCAATCAGTCCCATTAGATTCTCTCAAAGAAATCTATACTTTTCTTTAATAGCAGTTTGTACAGTCTTTTTGTAACTTATTTACTTACCTTTTAAATCTTTTTTTTTTAGCTTTTATTTAATGAATATAAATTTCCAAAGTACGGCTTATGGATTACAATGGCTTCCCCCCCCATAACGTCCCTCCCACCCGCAGCCCTCCCCTTTCCCATTCCCTCTCCCCTTCCATTCACATCAAGATTCATTTTCAATTATATTTATATACAGAAGATCAGTTTAGCATACATTAAGTAAAGATTTCAACAGTTTGCTCCCACACAGAAACATAAAGTGAAAAATAATAGATGATTTTTTAAATGATGATGAAATCAGATCAGACCTATTGTCATGTTTAATCCCAGCGAGAGTCAAGTTGGGAATTGCTAATTTCTTCTTTTTTTTTTTTTAACAGATCAGTTTAGTATACATTAAGTAAAGATTTCAACAGTTTGCACCCCCATAGAAACACAAAGTGAAATATACTGTTTGAGTACTCATTATAGCATTAAGCCTCAATGTACAGCACATTAAGGACAGAGATCCTACATGAGGAGTAAGTGCACAGTGACTCCTGTTGTTGACTTTACAAATTGACACTCCTGTTTATGGCATCAGTAATCTCCCTATGCACCAGTCATGAGTTTCCAAGGCTATGGAAGCCCCTTGAGTTCTCCAACTCTTATCTTGTTTAGACAAGGTCATAGTCAAAGTGGAGGTTCTCTCCTCCCTTCAGAGAAAGGTACCTCCTTCTTTGAAGACCTGTTCTTTCCACTGGGATCTCACTCACAGAGATCTTTCATTTAGGTGTTTGGTTTTTTTTTTTTCCCCCCAGAGTGTCTTGGCTTTCCATGCCTGAAATACTCTCATGGGCTTTTCAGTCAGATCGGAATGCCTTTAGGGTGACTTGATCAGCATAGCCCTGACTGTTCATGAACAACTTAATACATTATCCCTCTTAGTAGTTTTTTTTTGTCTGTTCTACTTAATATGACTGGTTTAATTCTGTAATTAATACACAGTTATTCTTAAGTGTTGAAATTTAACTGAAATGTGATCCCTGTTAAACATAAGAGTGGGGATAAGAGAGGGAAGAGATGTACAATTTGGGACATGCTCAAGCTGACTTGCCCCAAATGGTAGAGTTAGAAACATACCAGGGGACTCCAATTTAATCCCATCAAGGTGGCATGTACCAGTGCCATCTCACTAGTCCAAGTGATCAATTTCAGTTCACAATTGATCATAATGAAAGGACTAAGAGTCAAAGGGAGCACATAAACAAGTCTAGTACCTGCTAATACTAACCAATAGAATAAATAAAGGGGAGAGTGATCCAACATGGGAAGCGAGATACTCAGCAGACTCATAGAATGGCAGATGTTCTAAACAGCACTCTGGCCTCAGAATCAGCCCTAAAGGCATTCCGATCTGGATAAATCTTTTTTAATAAAGATTTATTTATTCATTTATTGGAAAGGCAGAGTCACAGAAAGAGAGGAGAAAGAGAGAGAGAGAGATCTTCAATCTGTTGATTCACTCCTCAAATGGCCCGAATGACTGGGGTTGGACCAGGCCAAAGCCAGGAGTCAGAGAAACAGGAGCTTCTTCCGGGTGTCCCACGTGGGTTCAGGGGCCCAAGTACTTAGGCCATTCTGCACTGCTTTCCCAGGCCATGGCTTAACTTGCTACTCCAAGGTGCTGGCCCCAGCTGGTTTACTTATTTCAATTCAATGATAAGCCCATGTACACTACACTCCGGTTGAGTCCTAAATGAATAAAGGAATGTGCTCATGACTCACATCTTCACACAGCAATTTCTGAGATTTATCTGTAATGGAAACTGTTCTGTTTAGTAGCTTCAGGACTTAATCATTTCACACATTTTCACACATGCACTAATCTTCCCCATCAAAATTTTTTAGAATGTAAAGCACAAAATAGTATTAATTAACAACCCACGGCAGTACTTTTGGGGAATTACTTTATAATGTCATTTTTATTTATTTCTAACTTACAAATCTTTTTTAAGAGAGAGATGTTCTGACAGTATAAAGACAAGGAAACAGTAGCTGACAAATTTATTTTTTAAAATTTCCAGAATAAGGGGCCGGTGCTGTGGCGGAGCGGGTTAACGCGCTGGCCTGCGGTGCCGGCATCCCATATGGGCGCTGGTTCGAGACCCGGCTGCTCCGCTTCCAATCCAGCTCTCTGCTATGGTCTGGGCACACATGGGAGACCTGGAAGAAGCTCCTGGCTTCGGATCGGACAGCTCTGGCCGTTGAGGCCAATTGGGGGAGTGAACGAGTGAACCATCGAATGGAGAACCTCTCTCTCTCTGCCTCTCCTCTCTCTGTGTAACTCTGACTTTCAAATAAATAAATAAATCTTTAAAACAAAAAAAAAATTCCAGAATAATTATTGTAAGGTAAGGAACACAGTAATTTTTAAAGATTTATTCATTTGTTTGAAACTCAGAGTTACAAAGGGAGAGGGAGGGAAAGATAGAGAGAGAGAGATTTTCCAGCCGGTTCACTCCACAGATGACCACAACTGCCAGGTCCGAGCCAACCAAAGCTGGGAGCCAGGAGCTACTTCCGGCTCTCCCACATGGGTGGCAGGGTCTCAAACTTAGGTCATCTTCTTCTGCTTTTCCCAGGCCATTAGCAGAGAGCTGGATCAGAAGTGGAACAACCAAGACACAAGCTAATGCCCATATGGGATGCCAGAATTACAAGTGGTGGCTTTACCTGCTATGCCACCATGCTGGCCTAGGAACACAGAAAATTAACTGAGATGATTCAATTATTATCTCATTTTAATTTTAATTTTCTAAGATTATGCAGCCTTAGAACAAACAGTCCAGCCAGGATGATGGTGATTTGTGGCATTGGTTATGTCCAGTCCTGGTTTAACCAAACACTGGAATGGTTATTTTCTCACTGTTCCAATTAGCCTATCCCAAAACTTGAACCTCATATATTTTGAAGTTCTACAGTCAATTTCTATTAAGTTCCACAAATCAAGTCAAGGCTATTTTATTCATATGTATTATCATCAATTTGCTTTGTGCTCAGAGGAATATGTTTCAAAGAATCTGATAGTGGGGCCAGCACTGTGGGGCAGTGGGTTAATCCTCCGCCTGCAGTGCCAGCATCCCATATGGACTACGGTTCAAGTCCCAGCTGCTCCACTTCTGATCCAGCTCCCTGCTATGGCCTGAAAAAGCAGTAGAAGATGGCCCAAGTCCTTGGGTCCCTGCACCCGTGTGGGAGACCCAAAGAAGCTCCTGACTCCTGGCTTTGGGTTGGCCCAGCTCCAGCCATTGAGGCCATTTGGGGAGTGAACCAGTGGATGGAAGACCTTTCTCTCTGTTTCTCCCTCTCACTGTCTGTAACTCTGCCTCTCAAATAAATAAACAAAATCTTTAAGAAAAAAATAATCTGAGACATACAAATATAATCATAAAAGTACTGAGTTTAAATAATCTGAATTATTGCTTGGTATTACCTCTTATACACTAACTCTATCACTTAAAACCTTTTAAAAAGTAGGGGGAAATAATACACTGTTTGTTTGAATTAAATAACGGAAAGAACATTAAAGAGCTTTTAATTGCAAAACCTCTACAAAAGTAAGTATTATCATCCTAACCAAAACTCTATGAATTAAGGCAGTAACTCAAAGAATTTATGGTCATAAATGTGTATGATATGTTAGTGGTGAAATTATTATACCCCATTGTTAATGTCTCATTCCATTATAACACGCCTGGCTCTTGTCTTTCTTACTCCCTGTCTTTCAGAAGAATTGAGAATAATGATCTCATTTTTAAGTGGGGAGGAAGAAAGTTAGCCCACAGAGTTCACCCCTCCTTCTTTTCTTCTTCGGTAGTGAATTCTGCAGAAGGGCACACATTTCCTTTGAAAATAATCTTCCTCTACTGGAAGGTTTAACATCTGTGGAAAGAGGCCAGCCCCAGTGTAGGCCTACCAGTGACAGGAATCTTGGTAGCCAGCATCCAACACAACCACAGATGATTCATGCCTCCTGGTATTTCTCCTTGCATTGCCTCCAACCATGGTGAATCTGACTGAGTACCGAAACACATAGAACAACGTGCAAATGACAGTGTAGGACTTTCTGAACCACAGTCATAAAAGAAATTGTGACTTTGGCATTGCATGTCCTTGGCTTACACCCTCTGGGAGAAGCCAGCTGCCAGGGTCGTGAAGACACTTAAACAGTCCTACGTGAAGGAACTGGCGAACAGCCAGCACCACCTTATCAGCAATGGGATTGAGCCACGCTGGAAACAGTGCCTTCTGCACTCCCGGCCAACATCTTGACTGCAATCCCATTGGAGACTCTGAGGCAGGATCATCACTTAACTGTTTCTAAATTTTCAGTCTGGAGAAATAGTGTCTATGGTTTGAAGCAGCTACATCTTGAGATAATATACACAGTGGTAGACGATTACTTCAAGAGGTTCATTGCTATTAATTCTTGTACTTATGAGCAGGTATGAACTGCATTCTCCAACATCAACTTGAAATAGCAGAGGTAAAATTTTATCTACCAAATGATAAATCTTTTGTGTTTTTTTGTCACTATTTCAGAACTTGAGCAGGAAAGTGGGATTCCAGTTACTGGATCCTCTAAAACACCCTAATCCTACACTTCACACTGCATCATTTTTTCATCTATTCAACAAGCATTCTATTGAACATTTAATAAATTCCAAGCCCTGTGCCAAACTTTTATTAAATGTCAATGAATAAGAAAATCCTTCTCACTGACCTGGACAGCATTGTGAAAAAAAAAAATGCAATATCATAAGGAGTCAAATCTCGGGGCCAGAGCTGTGGCGCAATAGGTTAATCCTCTGCCTGAGGCGCAGGCATACCTTATAGGCGCCAGTTCTAATCCCGAAGCTCCTCTTCCAAGCCAGCCCTCTGCTATGGCCTGGGAAGGCAGTGGAAGATGGCCCAAATCCCCTGCACCTGCGTGGGAGACCCGGAGGAAGCTCCTGGCTCCTGGCTTTGGATCTGTCCAGCTCCCGCCATTGTGGCCATTTCTTTCTGTCTCTCCTTCTCACTGTCTGTAACTCTACCTCTCAATTAAATAAATAAAAATCTTTTGAAAAACTAAAATAAAATAGTAAAATCTCAATTGTCATTGGTGTGGAAGAAAAAATTTCATCTATTATAAAATAAATTTGACATATAGCTAAAATTATATGTGATATATTAAAGTAAACTTCTGCCTATAGATGATATATTGAGTCAAGCCATCCCTATGGGGTACCTCATTTATGATAATCCCGCTTTAAGAACAAATCGTTGTGGTTTTGACCATAGACTGTGGAGCCAGATTGCCCCAGTTTTTCTCTTAGCTCTGCCTCTTGGGG